>NC_081182.1:12708496-13908496 GCF_029867415.1 Vicia villosa
TGATTTAGTCGTTCTGACTGAACCTGTATAAATCACTCGTGTCATTTCTCTTTCCCTTATCATTTTATTTTCCGCATATTTACTTTCCGTTGAAATTTCTGAAATGTTTTTATCAAAATGTTTTTAAACTCATAAAATGATAACAAAAGTTTTTCAAACCGTCAGTTTTCTGAAACCCGTAAACTACCTGTTCACTTGTGTGTGGAGTTCCATATCCAATAAACACTAGCGTCATAAGCGTCACTAAAACCCGAATACTTTGCTCTTGGTCTAAACACATTGAGTTTATGCACCACTCTATTAGGGATCATGTGGAAAAAGGGGACTACGTACTTGAATATACGACCTAACCTAATCAACTCGTAGACATTTTTACAAAAACCACTTCCTAAAGAAAACTTCTCTATCATAAGAATTGAATTAAGAATCTTAAGTAAATCATGCATGGATTAGTAAACTTATGTGTCTATTCTCCTACTTCTTCTTCCCTTTCTCTAATTGATGATATGTGATCTATATGTTGTATTTATTTCCTGCCTTTTTATTATTCAAAAAGAGGAGAAGTATATTCTCAATGGAAGTAGAGTATATTTTCAATTCATGTGAAAGGGGGTCTAATTACTCCAATTGTTATCTCTCAGTTTTCTCTTATACTAACTCCTTGAGAGATGCATTGTTATCAGAAAAAAATGGGCGAGAATATGAATCTATTATTTGATGCAACTAATCATTTAGCCTAATTGATTAGACCATTAATTCGTCCCATGATTTGTTTCCTTTTTGAGCCAATTTTTCTCCTGTATAAAGGAGACCTTTCCTTACTTCATAATACACCAGAACTTAGAGTTTTCATAATTCTTTACAACTATCTCTCTCTTTTTGAATTTTTGAATTTTTCTTTTTACCAAAGTTGTCTTATTGCCTTGTGAATGAAAGTTGCTTGTGAGGAAAGAGTTGTGATAGTTTTGAAAAATTGAGTTTGGTTCTTGAGATCAACCACTTAAAAAATATTTGTTTGGTTATAGAGCTAAATATGCAAAAGTTTTATTCAGTTATTAAGATCAATTGCTAAAATCTCAATTGGTTCGTGAGTTTATCCCGTGGGAAAGCTCTCTTTTGGTTAGGAGGAATAAGCTAGTATAAAATATCTCGATACGGTTGTATCAAAGGTTGGTGGAAATAACTTGTAAAAGCTTAATATTATAGTGAAATCTCAAGAAGATCTCTTGGATGCAGTACTAGACCAGCGTTCCGTTGAACCTGAATAATGCTTTGGTGCCACCTTTCTAATCCTGATCTCTTTAATTTTTGTTATTTACTTTGCTATTTTATTTTTCTTTCCATTTCTCATCTCTTTGTTCTTAGAGATTCTAACACAATTTTCTATTTAAGTAGTAATGTTTAAATTAATCATGAATTATGAATACCACAATTCACCCTTACTCTCGTGTTTGAAGTCACTTGTCCAACATCTTATTCATTATACTCTCAAAAGTTATTACAAATGAGATGCATAAAAATTGTCTCCCAAGTTTCTAATAACTAACTCTATTTTCTACTCAAGTGTTTTTAAATCTCTCATACTCTTTATATATGAATAACATAAATCCAATGTGCTTGAAATTATTTTAAAATCCCCTTAGATACTTATAAGAGTTTCCCAAACCCCAAGAACTCTATGAAAGTTCTACCATTGCCTCTCTACTAGGATTATCACCTTTTCCCTCTGTCTTTTTATGTTACTAAATAAAGTCATAGAGAATCATATGTATATTATCCTGACACTCTAATAGGCCAAATAACCAAAACAGGACCAAAACACGAACCATTATCGAACTGATTCGCAAACCAAACCAAACCAACCCATTATGACAACCTCCACAATTGCCACAGGCGCAAAACCACCAAAGAACCAATATTTGCAGCCAATAGACCATTGCTTCCCCATGACACCAATCATCGCTTCACCGATGACTTCTATTGTGACCGCAGTTTTGACGCCACTATAAAATCATCAAACTTTCGGTAGACTCGTCAGACAATTGACTACGTTTGTCGATTTTTTTATTCTAAAAATATATTTTATTTTTCTCTTATTCCCTTGAGGTTTTAAGACATACTTCTACAATTTTATTGATCAAAGCTTTAGGAACGTGTTTGGTTGTGAAGAGAAAATAATAAGATAGAAACATGTGTGAAATAGTGAGATAAGAGTGAAAGAAGCAAGAAATATAATTGATTTGATGTATTAATTGGTAAAAAAGAAAGAAAAAAAAAACATAAGAGAAAAATTGTTCATTATTTTTTTTATACAAGGGAGGGCCTAATCACAACAAGAAAATAAAAAGGAATTACACGCAGGAATGAAACCCTGTTACAATCGTCACTAGCCAAAGAAATTAACTCATCGGGACAAAGATCATAAACAACGAGTCCCAAAATTTGACTTAAGCTCTTCTTCGCTAAAGTATCAGCACACCAGTTAGCTTCTTTATAGATGTGGAGAAACCGAACCTCTTTATCATCGAAAATAATGTTCCAAATTTATTGGAGCATCCCTGTACCGCTGCTAATATGGTTATTGTTATCATTAAGTCTCTTCAAAATAGTTTTGTTATCTAGCTTCATCTCAACCTTGCTATATCCTTCGCAGAAAGCAATCTTCAAACCCTCCAACACTTATAACCAGGGCCGGTGATTGGCCTGTGCATCCAGAGCCTCTGCACAGGGCCTCCCAAAATGGGGGCCTCAAAACTTTTGTTAAACAACCAATGCAATTAACAATTGCAAAAGAAAAAAAAACGCCTTTACATACTTCTGCAGTTTGTTATTTCGTATGGGCTTCGTTTACTTTTGACAGAGGCGAGCGGTGTAATGTTGTCGTGCTTGTACTTCCATATCATTACTCATTAATTAATAGGATATATATAGGATAATACTAGGTTTTTTTTACACAAAGGATAATACTAGGGTTAATTATTACATATTATACACATTATAATACTACTTTCAAGTTATCTATGTGTCGTATTTCAAAAATTACAACACGTACTATATTAATTTTCAAAACTAATTTTCTCAAAGGTATAATTTAACTCATAACGTTACAATAAAAATTTGTTTTGGTTTAAGTATTATTTTGCATAAGTTATAGTCAACAAATATATATAAAGTTTTGTGTATAATTTTCTACTTCCTTGGCATACAAATTCTATAAATGTATCTTTTAATTATTATTTCATTTTTTTCATTGTTATTTATTTATTTCTTAATTCATTTTATTTGTAAATTACTAATTATTATTTTTATTTATTTTCCTATTCAACTTCAACACTATGTATTTGGTTCAAATTCAACGCTACAGATTTAATAAAAAATAGTGAGAACTTTCAGTTTCTAATTTTTTTTTATTGTTTTATTATGTCCCCTAAATTACCTCCTAAGCTTAGAAAATTTAATTTTAAATATGAAAAGCGTAAGGAAAAAAAAAAGACTTGATAAATTAACTTAGTCTCAATAAGAAGCGCTCTATAAAGTTTTTATAAAAGAGTATAACTCTTTTTTATGTTACTTATTTTTTATATTATTAATTTTATTTATAATTTAAATAAAAAATTATTTTAAAAGTTGTATATTTTTTAAGGATTCATTTTTAATATTAGAACAGGGCCTCTAAATTATTTGAGACGGCCCTGCTTATAACTATGTAATTTCTATACTGCATTTGCCAATGAGTTTGGAAAAACCTCCAAACTACCTTCTAGTATGATCCCTAAGCAGTCCCCCACATCTAGCATTCAAGTGTTTGTTAACAACTCCAATGTTGCTCTACTTGTAAAAGACAAATGTTGAGCTTTCCAAATCGTTAGTTTAGATTTAATGTTCCCTATGATGGGATAGAAGTATCTTCTTCCAGGGCTTCTACCTGAAATAGGCACTCCTAAATACATTCCCAAATCCTTGGCTTCCTTGTATTCGGAGATGCTAAGAAGCTTCCTTCTTACATTAATGGGAGTATTGCTCGAGAAGAGCATCCTGGTTTTCTCGTTGCTTACACGTTTGCTCGACATGATGCAAAACTCATCAAGTATATCTTTCACACAAACCATTTGCTTAGTTGTAGCTTTACCAAAAAGCAATAAATCGTCTGCGAACACAAGGTGAGAATGATATATACTAGGGCATCTCCTGCGAGCTTTGATTCCTACCCACTTTCCACCATCTGCTGCCTCCAAGATCAAGTGAGGCAATTTCTCCATGCAAAGGACAAATAAGTATGGGAAAATAGGGTCTCCCTGATGAGGACCTTTAGAATAGTTTGATTCCTTACCATTCCATCTAATGGACATGAATATACATTAAATTGCAGCCATAATCAGTTGGATCAGTTCAGATGGGAACCCAACTTCTACAAGCACTTTATACACATATTCCCAACTCAGGTTGTCGTAAGCCTTTGTCAAATCAACATTTATCACAAAAAAAAACTATTTCTTGTTTTCTATTCATGCTATGAACCAGTTCCTGGGCTAACACATTTTTTCGTGAATACATCTGCCTAGTATAAAACCAATTTGAAAATGTCTAACAATTTTATTTATGTAGTTCTTGAGCATGTTGACTACTACCTTACTCAAACTCTTGTAAATGAGTTACAAAGGGATATCGTTCTGAATTAATGCACTCGAGTAGGGGTTTTTCAATTTTATATATGGGGAGTTATAAATAAATGAATTAAAAGGAGTAATTTCAAAACAACCAAATTTTACTCCACCCATGAATTTATTCATTTAAATAAATTGAAATGTTTTAAATAAAATACAAGTCCATAATAATATTTATTGAATGTTATTGAACATCAACATGTAAATAACTAATTAATCGAGCTAGAAATGAGAAGGTTTGGGTGGTGATTCTGTAGTGCGGTAGCATCTCATCCGAATCTACGACCCTGGGCAGAAGATGAGAAATAGTTGGTGTTGGAACTCATCTTGTTTATCATTTGGAATGTTGATTCTCCAGCATTGACGAAGCGAAGCCACTATCAGCTTTAGTCACATGTCTATCTCCATTAAGGCATGATGGCTCATTCTCTATAAAATGAGTGGTAACTAAAGGAATCTTTTCAGATGCAGTGCTTGCAAAAGAAGAAGCCATCAAAGTCACTGAACCCGAAGCAACTAGAGGGGACATGACACTCCCCCCAATCACCTCTCCCGATTTTCCCATTAAATAAACTACCAATCCTCCTGCACTCGGTATTGTTTCCGAAGGAATAACAGTTCCTGATATTGAAAGTATCTCAAAACTTCCTTGAAGGAATACAACATTTCCTGGGGATTGAAGAAGCCTAACATGCGTCACTATTCCATTTCCACAGAGGATATTGATTCCCCTCCCTTTACGATGAACATAATCAAAGAGACTTTGTGACACGTCAGATCCAGAAGTGATCTCAAGGACATGGGAATTTAATGCATTAGGATTGTCATGTTTTTCTATGATAGGCATCTTGGGTTTGTTCTTGGAGCCAAGTGGACGCCCTGGGCGACGACCATGAGTGGAGGATGATGCTTGGTGGTTGTTGAATGACATGATATCACCTTCTAGTGTTTGCGGTTTTAGTTTTAGTCTTACTTTGCCAAACCTTTCCACCTTTTAAAATAGTGTATGAATGACCTAAAATTAATATTTTATTGATATTTTAATTTTATGTTTCAATTTTAATTTTATATTTTGGGGGAAAACTATGGGAAAAATATAACATTGACCAAAAGAAAAACGTGTTATACGCATTACTTTCTTTTATATATTTACACCGCCCACAAGATTCACTCATTTATCTCTAAAATATAATTGTTGTCTTATTCTATTACATTTAGCTACTCTCTTTGACCAATAAATTCACTCCCTAAAAAAATTATAAATAATATATAACTTAATTTAATTTGCTTAATTATTATATTTATTTATCTAATAAAAAATATAAAGGTGTTAGTACCATAAATAATATTTATTTATATTTTATTAAATATTTAATACATCAATTGATAATTATAAACTATTATTATTAGATGCGATAATACAATTGTTGAATTACTTGATATAATTTGTAAAAATCCCTGACTTACATAGTAAACATATCTTTTAAGCAATGTAAGAAAGTAATAAGAAATTTGTTTTAAAAAAATTACCAAAAAAAAGATTTGAATTGTGTTTAATATTGTGAGAGACTAAGTTCATTTTATTCCATCTTTTGGTGTTAAAAAAATTTCTTTTAAAATAAAATAATCACCTTTATAAGTTTTTTTAAAAAAATTAGTAGAATCAAAATGTGTTTTGAATAGTTTCTCTAAAATATACTTTTTTATAACTATTTTTTAATAAGTGATTTGAATTGAAGTAAACAATCACAACCATATTTTTTTTTATAAAATACAATCAATAAAAAAATAATAAATTATCGAATGTGAAGGCTTTAGAGAATGAATATTACGAATATATACACAACCCCTCAAGTACAATGTCTTGTAAAGGTTAAAGTGATATGTATTCTTCCCGTCAAGGTACCTTAGAGGAATTATCGATGATATAATCTTAAGTTGAGCTCTTAATACACATCCATAGTGAGATCCCATACAAGACATGCATTGAGCCCCTTAGGCAAGAGGCTAGTTGAGTCTCTCAGACGAGAGGCTAGTTGAGTCCCTCTAACATAATTATAGGTGTTTGACTGTGTGTCACACGTTAGGAAGAAAATACCAAAGCGTCTGAGTGAGGGAAAAATATGTGAGGCATTTGATGTCATCAACGATGACTTAACCATAAGATACCTAATTGGCCTGATTTCTCTTATTTAAGGAGACAACACCCAATATTTCATTTCTCCACACACTTTCTCTCCAGAGCTTGTAGAATGTTCCTTCTACCTTTGATACCCTTTACATCTCCTGGAACTCAAGTTCATACTCTTACACAAGTACATCATCGACACTCTCCTTTTCCCTTATTTTCTTTGTGGAAATTATTAGGGATTTAGATGAGGATGGAAGCCTGGTTAAACCCTCAAATATTGACGAGCATATATCTCTCTAGAACTATTGTTATAGAAATGTTAGGCGTACCAACAAGATTGTTGAATATAAGGCATTTTTGGCAGCAATGAAAGTTCTCTTAATTACGAATGTGATACTAGTGGAATAAGTGACAGTGAGTCATATTTTCCATCCATTTTCCCAAGAAATGGGAAGATTATGGCTACCTCGGACCCTGAGCCCAAGGATCTAAGGGAATTTGGGTCTGTCTACACCATTGATGGCCATATTGCCTTCCTTAGGAAACAACGTGTTTATTCCTCTGATGATGATAAATAAGTTGTTTTAGAGGTGTTCTCTCTGGAGTAAAGGGCAAAATGGTCTTCTCTAACGCCCATTCTACTTCTTCCATTCATTTCTACTTACCCATCATTCGCGAGGTTAGGGTTCGCCTTCTATTTTCTTCCTTTGCAGAGAAGGTTCTTATGGTGCTCAATGTGGCCCTTCCCAAATAACACCTCACGCCTGGAGCCTTATTACGACATTTAAGAACATATGCAAATACTAGGGGTTTAGAAAGTTTATCTTGAATAAAGTATAAAATAAAATTAATTATATATGTATAATTAATTCAATACACAATTTCTAAGATAAACTTTTTAAATATAGGTCTTAACATGTGCCCTAAGGACACATGTTAGCATTACCCTTAACAATATAACACAATATAATAAAGGGTTAAATATGTTTCTGGTCCCTATAAATAACCCAAAATCTAGTTTTAGTCCCTATAACATTTTCGTTCAAAGAATAATCCTCATAAAATTTTCCGTCTCTAATTTTGGTCCCTACCGTCAACTTTCATTAACGGAAGTTGACGTGGCATACCACATGGAAGACAACTTGGCAAAAATTTTAAAACACATTAGATTGAGGGGTTTTTAAACCTCCTCTAAATAAATCCAACAAAGAATTAATAAAACATTAAATATAAGTCAACATTGGAACAATTGAGTTTTTAGTGTTGCAAAGTAGTTTACCAACGATGTAAAATATGACAAGTTTCTTGCTGGAACAATATAACTTTGTTATGCATGTGTTATGTGTTGATGTGATTTAAATTCATGGTGTATATTTGTGATAGAAAAAGCTTATAATGCTAGAATTTAGTTGAGAAGAATGAATTCATTCAATTTCCTTTCCATTTCCTTCTCATTTCAATTTTTTCAATCTCTCAACAGTAACTAAACAGTAAATTTATAAATCTATATATAGATCATCACACTTCAGTATCTACCACTGGATTTAATGAAATGCTTTTTCGACTATCCTTATGATAATATCAATGTTACATTATTTTTGGATATGAAGTAAAACTCTATCTCAAATTTACTCATTTATAACAGAATACTATATAAAAAAAACTTGACAAGTATTTAAGGTTCGAACAGTACTTCTTTATTTAGCTCCTTATGAATCAGGTGCAGTTGGGAAGTGGAGAACCACACAAGCACTTGTTATGAAAATATTCATAAACATCAAGACTTTGCAATTTTCCACCAACCAAGTTCTGGAGGTTGAGGGAAAGTTATTTTAAAAATTTGCTTACCAGTATTAATTGATGGATCACCGTGATCGTACAACACTGTATTATAAGGGCAAAATTTGCTTAGGTCATACTGCAAATCAAAAGAACATAAGCCATAACGTAGAATTCATAAATATTTTTATGAGATTATTTCAAAAGAACAATCACTAAATTGTTAAAGGTGACTAAGCTACACCTAAGAGCATCCACATCCATACCACTCAATTTGGTGGCATAAATGGACCCCACTTAATATATTATATTATTTTATAGTTTTTAGTTATTTAATTGATTAAAATACATCTCTCAAATATCCATACCACTTATTTAAAATTTTAAATTGCGTCCCACTAATACTACAATTTACTTCAAATCAATTTGTGATTGGTTAAAAGGAAAAAAGTTTCCCAAAACCTGCCAAAGCCACGGTGCCACGAAAGGCAACGGTGGTTTATTGATAACTGATCCATTGCATTTAAATATTATTATTTTCTGACATTGGGTGGCTTTATATTGTTAGGCTACCACCGATATTCATGCTCTAATGGGTCTGAATAAAGGAGACTGAATATAATCTATACTTATAAATATACAATCATAATCACAACACAACAATCACAATGGATAAATTTTTCACAGGAATCAAGGATACCTTTGATACATGTTAAAGGAAAGGATACACGCATTACAAAATAAGTATACGAGTCATTTTCTCGGTGCGCAATTTTGCTTGATGTGCTTGGATATAACAATATAAAATTAACTGCAATTTGCTCAGTAGAGTGCAATGGGTTGCACTAAGTCAAGGTAGGCTTCAAAAGGTAGAAAGTTTCCTAATTTCAAACTGAGATTTGATAGTAACATCAGAACTAAGGATAAGTGAAAAACAGTGGTTGCCAATTTTTTTAATGAGATTATACTGAACAATATTGTTAGTATATATAGCTTCAGCTGCGAAATTTTGCTGTCTTACATTTAATTTAATGCTATTATTTAGCGGAGGTTTAAAACCCCCTCAATCTAAAGTGTTTAAATTTTTTTGTCCGTCTGTCTTCCACGTGGCATGCCACATCAGCTTCCGTCAATGAAAGTTGACGGCAGGGACCAAAATTAGAGACGGAAAACTTTATGAGGACCATTCTTTGAACGAAAATGTTAGAGGGACTAAAACTAGATTTTGGGTTATTTATAGGGACCAAAAACATATTTAACCCTATAATAAATAATTTTAAATACTTGGACAAAAATATAACCAAAAAACATATGTTCAAAATCTTACTAAATACTTATAAAAAAAATATAATAGAAGAGTTTGTGACAAATGATTTCTAAGTATTCAACAAACACTACAATAATAATTGTAAAAAAAAATATTAACATATTATTTTCATACACTTGTAATTCTAAATTCATCTCTTCATCTTCAATTTCATCATCACTATCGTCAACATTGTCATCGTGAACTTGATCTAAAATATAACTTTGATTGAATGTTCGAACCGTTAAAAATTAAAGTCACATTTTTGCAGTCCCAATTTGTTAAAAATAATGTATAGTTTCCTAAAGGCAATTATTACTCTCTAGATTGTATCTTCACCAAGTTGTATCTGCAGCTTTTCCATGTGAAAAAATACCTGAAATTACATATACAATGGCTACATATCACTACAAGAAACATAAATTGATAATTGTACTACCAAAGATATCTCTACAATTTACTCTTGTAGATATGAGTGATGTGCAATTTACTAAAGAGCATTAGTGATGTGCAATTTACTCTTGTTGACATGATACAAACAAAGCAGAAGAAACTCTGCATGCAGGGGAGTCAAATTATCATTGGAGACTTGAAGTTTCCAAATAGTAGTCAATAAAGGAGCCATCTAAAAACATCTAATGTGAAAAACATAAAAAACATCTAATATAAATATAAAACAAATTTTAAAAACATAAAACCATAACTTTAGTTAGAGAATGACAATTAATGTCAAGTTCTTTTGACATCTCAATTTTTACCCGTGATGAAGTACTTTGTCCTCAACTTCATCATATACTGTTAAGAAAGAAGAAAATAAAGATATGGTATTGTTAAAACATATAACTGTCGTGGCTACAGAGCAGAGACTATTATGTGGCTTTAGGAATTAGGATTCACTCAATTAATGGGAAAACCTTGTGATATTTATACAAATCAGTGTCTGCTTCTTAGTTACTAGTGCTTGAATTGATTTCATCTTACATGTGCACTGTCCTTAAAGCACAAATAACAATAATACTCTTATTTTTATTCTTTACAAAATATACTATTTCAAATAGTGGCTAAAATGCTAAAATGATGCTCGCTAACTTTTAATCAAAACTAATAAATATGTTAATATTTTATTGTTCTAGAGACTGAAATTACAAATAGTGACTAAATTTTGGTCATTGTTTGTCGGTCGCTAACTTCATTTTATGACGGATTTAGTGACGAATATTCTTTAATTTATAAGATATTAGAATTTAATGGCTAATTTGGTCACTACAGTGATCAAAATATCATAGTCGCTAAATCGGCACTAAAGTGTTTTTTTTTTAACCACCTTAAAAGTATGATCCACATAGGGGATAAAACACAGTAGCTGGTGTAACACATTTCTAAACACACATAAAATTTATAAATAAATTAATTTAAAATCGCACAAAAAAGAGTGTCACACTTCTTAAAAACACAATTCAAATATACCAAACTGCTTCTCTCTCATATTTCCCATTATATATCTTTCATTTGAAACAAGTTTAAAAAATGTGAAAGATTAAAGCCATGACACTTTTTTCGCCTTCAATTCCTCATTGTACTATGCTCCAAACATGACAAAACACTTTTAATAACTTACTTGAAAAAACAAAACATGCAGGGTTGACTTTTTTAATGCAGACTGTTGTGAAAAACGATACCAATAACAAAGTATAATAGGGAATTAGGGAAGAGAATAAGAACACAAGAATTGGTTATAACTGCTATTCTTTTACTTTCTCTTAAAACAAGATTACAAGTTTACAAGAATAACAAATAACCTCTCTCACCCTAAATTAGGATTTGCAGCTTAGCAATGATGAGAGACTAGTATGCTATTTATAATAAAACCTAACATACTAACTAATGGGCTTTTTCAGCAAGGCCCATTACACAAGTCAACTTAATAAACAAGCTAACTTAACAAATTAGGGTTTAAACACTAAAACCTAATTTAACATGCTAACAACTCTAGCATCTTCGACATCTGCATGCTAGACCCATCTTCGACTTCAGCATGCACACTTCGACACCAGCATGTGAACAATACTTCGACTTCATGCTTAACTCTGTCGAACTGTCGAACCAAGAAGCTACCCTTCGACAACATTAGAGTTCGATCCAATATCTCACAAATCTCCACCTTGGACCTAACTCTACAACGTCAAGGAACAAACTAGCTTTCTTCATGCAGCTTTATCAACTGCATACAGTGGAAAAACTTGCAACTCGGCAATGTCTTGGTGATCATATCAGCAGCATTGTCTTCAGTCGAAACCTTCAGCACTTGGACTTCTCCACGCTCGATTACTCCTCTGACGAAATGCAGCCTCACATCAATGTGCTTAGTTCGCTCATGATAGGCTGAATTCTTCGACAGGTGTATTGCACTTTGACTATCACATTTAACAGTGATACCTCGACCTTGAAGTTTTAGCTCCTTCGCAAAACCTTCAAGCCACAATGCTTCTTTCACAGCTTCAGTTAGGGCAATATACTCCGCTTCAGTGGTTGATAGAGCAACAACCTTCTGAAGTGTTGCTTTCCAACTAATTGCAGTGCCATACATAGTGAAAACATATCCAGAAATAGATTTTCTGGAATCCATACAACCTGCATAATCAGAGTCGACATATCCTTCTATTACTGCTTTACTATCTTCACCCAAGGCTCCACCATAAATTAGGACTCTATTCAGAGACCCATTTATGTACCTTAAAATCCACTTCAATGCTTGCCAGTGAGCCTTTCCAGGATTCACCATGTACCTGCTTACAAGACTTACTGCGTATGCTATGTCGGGTCTAGTACAAACCATAGCATACATCAAAGAACCAACTATATTAGCATACGAAATGCTATTCATATAGGCTCTTTCGACATCAGTACTGGGACACTGATCAATACTCAGCTTGAATTGAGGGTTTGTTGGAGTCACAACTGGCTTCGAATTCGACATACCAAACTTTTCAAGAATCTTCCGTAGATATGCCTCTTGAGATAGATATAACTTCGACTTCTTTCTATCTCTTCGAATGTCAATTCCAAGAATCCTGGAAGCAGCTCCCAGATCCTTCATATCGAACTCCTTATTGAGTTCAGCCTTCACCCTCATCACATCTTCAACATTGTTGCTTGCTATGAGAATATCATCCACATAAAGCAACAAAATAACAAATGAATTACCAGGTCGAAATCTGAAGTAAACGCAGTGGTCGAACTGACTTCTAATGAAACTTATGCGTGCCATGAACTTGTCGAATCTCCTATTCCACTGTCGAGGAGATTGTTTCAGCCCATACAAAGATCTCTTTAACTTGCACACATAATCTTCCTTCCCCTTTTCGACATACCCTTCAGGTTGCCTCATCAGGATCGTTTCATCTAGATCACCATACAAGAACGCAGTCTTCACATCCATCTGTTCCAGTTCAAGATCGAACTGTGCCACCATGGCAAGCAACATTCGAATGGACCTATGCTTCACAACAGGAGAAAACACATCGTTGAAGTCGACACCTTCTTTCTGAGTGAAACCCCTTGCAACTAACCTTGCCTTGTATCTTTTCGACGTCACTCCTTCAATTCCTTCCTTAACTTTGAAAATCCATTTACAGCTGACTAACCTTGCCCCAACAGGTTTCTTGATCAGTTCCCAAGTATGATTATCATGAAGAGATTTCATCTCATCATCCATGGCCTTCAGCCATTCAGTCTTATTTCGACTCCTCATAACTTCCTTATAGTCTCTAGGTTCTTCGTCTATAACCTCACTTGCAGAGATTAAGGCATAAGCTATAAGATCTGCATATCCAAGTCTCTGAGGTGGCTTGATGACTCTTCTCGACCTATCTCTCGACAATAGGTAGTTATCGTCAGTTTCCTCAACTTCAGCATCTTCTGCTTCTTCTTCGACTTCATCTGGGATATGCAATTCAGCATCAACATGCTCCACCTCAACAGGAATCTCTACCTGTTCCAGCTCTTCGTCAGATGTTTCTGTACTTCGACCAACATCATCAGTTTTCTTAAAAGCCATTTCAGCTTCATTGAAAACTACATCTCGACTGGTGATACACCTCCTGTGACCTGGCTCTAGGCACCATAGCCTATAAGCTTTGACTCCTTCAGGGTATCCCATGAACATGCATTTCAGAGCTCTAGGTTCGACCTTGTCTTGCCTAAAGTGAGCATAGGCTACGCAGCCAAATACTCTCAGTTTGTCGAGATCTGGTGGATGTCCCGACCAAACTTCTTCAGGTGTCTTCATATCTAACGCTGTCGAAGGACATCTGTTTATCAGATATGTTGCTGTCGAAACAGCCTCAGCCCAGAACACCTTCTTTAACCCCGCACTAGTCAACATGCATCTGACTCTCTCCAAAATAGTTCGATTAAATCTTTCAGCCAAACCATTTTGCTGTGGAGTACCTGCAGTAGTTCTGTGCCTTGCAATACCAAAGGCAACACAAAAACTGTCGAATGCCTCATTGCAAAATTCAAGGCCATTGTCGGTTCTCAACCTCTTGACCTTCCTGCCAGTCTGATTTTCAACCAGAGTCTTCCAACTTTTGAAATTCTCAAAAGTTTCATCCTTAGTCTTCTGGATGAATACCCATAATTTTCTGGAATAATCATCTACTATGGATAGAAAATACCTTGCTCCTGAATGTGATGCACACCTTGCAGGCCCCCAAAGATCAGCATGGATGTAATCAAGGGATCCATGTGTTCTTTGTTTGCCTTTGTTGAACTTCACTCTGCAAGATTTTCCAAGTACACAGGGTTCACAAAACTTCAGCTTTTCGACTTTGTCTCCACCAAGCAGATTTTGTTTCCCTAATTCGACCAGACCCCTTTCACTGACATGGCCCAATCTCATGTGCCAGATTTCTGTCTTCGACATAGGTTTCGTGGATACAATATTTGTCGAACCACTTACAACTTCAGCCTCAAGGGTATACAAGCCTTGTTTCTTCACGCCTCTCAAGACTTCCTTCGAACCTTTCATGACTCTTAGGATACTTTTCTCTCCTTGGAAAACATATCCTTTCTTGTCGAATTCACCAAGAGAAAGCAGATTTCTCTTCAAATCAGGAACATACCTAACTTCAGTCAACAACCTTATTGACTCATCATGGAGCTTGAATCTCACAGATCCAACACCTGCAATCTTGCAAGCCTTGTTGTTTCCCAGCAGTACTGATCCACCATCTTGATCACATAATTCCTCGAACAAGTCTTTGTTTGGAGTCATGTGCCAAGTGCAACCTGAATCCATAATCCACTCCTTCTTAGAGTCACTGCTTGAAACCACAAGAACATCAGATGATTCGAAATCATCTTGAACAATGGCAGCGTTGCCATTATCCTTACCTCCATGATATTTCAAGCGTTCAGGGCACACCTTTCTTGTGTGACCCTCCTTTTTACAATGGTAGCATCGAATGCCAGATGCTTCGCCACTGTAAGTCTTCGACTGGCTTTTGCCTTTCTTCTTGTCGAACTTACCATCCTTTCGTAAGAGTTTTCCTTTAACGGCCAAACTTTCGCCAACAGTCGAAGGTTTATGCTCCTTTCGTTCATTCAAGTCCTTAGAGTACAAGGCTGATTGAACTTCTTCAAACGTCAGGGACTCCCTTCCATACAAGAGAGTTTCTTTGAAGTGAGCATGTGATCGAGGCAAAGAACACAATAGTAACAGCGCTTGATCTTCATCATCGATCTTCACATCAATATTTTCAAGATCAAGAATCAGCTTGTTGAACATATCCAACTGCTCAGCCAATACTTTGTCTTCAATCATCTTGAATGAATACAAAGTTTGCTTCAGGTAGAGTCGATTTACCAGCGATTTGGTCATATACAAACTTTCAAGTTTCACCCATAACCCTGATGCCGTCGTCTCCTTTGATACCTGCCGGAGAACCTTATCACCAAGGCTCAACAAAATTGCGTTGTGTGCTTTCTCGATCATATTCGTCTTCTCCGCTGCCGTCAATTCTGCATTCATGGCTGCCTCTCCCTTCAACGCTTCCAAACAACCCTGCTGAACCAGTAGGGCTTTCATCTTCAAGCGCCACAGACCGAAATCATTCACTCCGGTGAACTTTTCAATCTCATACTTTGTTGAAGGCATCTTCTCCACGCTCACCGCACCAATTTGTTGTGAAAAACGATACCAATAACAAAGTATAATAGGGAATTAGGGAAGAGAATAAGAACACAAGAATTGGTTATAACTGCTATTCTTTTACTTTCTCTTAAAACAAGATTACAAGTTTACAAGAATAACAAATAACCTCTCTCACCCTAAATTAGGATTTGCAGCTTAGCAATGATGAGAGACTAGTATGCTATTTATAATAAAACCTAACATACTAACTAATGGGCTTTTTCAGCAAGGCCCATTACACAAGTCAACTTAATAAACAAGCTAACTTAACAAATTAGGGTTTAAACACTAAAACCTAATTTAACATGCTAACAACTCTAGCATCTTCGACATCTGCATGCTAGACCCATCTTCGACTTCAGCATGCACACTTCGACACCAGCATGTGAACAATACTTCGACTTCATGCTTAACTCTGTCGAACTGTCGAACCAAGAAGCTACCCTTCGACAACATTAGAGTTCGATCCAATATCTCACACAGACAAATTACTTATACAATAAAAACATGCGTGGAAAATTTGATAGCTGAAGATGTAGATGTTGAGAGAGAGTTGAAATAAATGGATAGTTTTTGTCGCTTCAACTTTGTCACCAAGGTGATGATTCCTTTAATCTTTGAAATAGTTTTTGAATTTTCCTTGTTTGTATAAAAGCTTCGGATGGAACTTTAGGATTGTCCCAAGTTTTGTTTTTGTTAGCTTACTTGATGACAAAGCTTGAAACTTATGGAAATCAGTAACATCATATTCAAAAGGCAGTTAAACAATTAACTGCAGAGGCATTAAAGAGAGAGTAGGAATGATATTTCATGCATTGTAGTTCGTTTCAAGTGATGATACAAGTTGTCGTATTATCAGTTTGGAGTCCTTTCTATACCTCTGTGAGATTTGACTGGGCTTCCATCCCCCACTTCATGCAATGCAGCTCAACTCTGATTTAGAAAAAAAATAGATACTCCATCTTGTTTGATTTGAGGGATACTTTCTTAGCAGATATAAAAAATCAAAGCCGTGGAGATTCTTTTAGGCGTATATTGAGGTCAAAGATTCCAATTACAGTGGTTAAAAAAATAATAAATATATATTCATACCAGAAAAATGAATGATACTACACCTCCACTATAATATATTTATCTGCTTGTGACTTTTTTGAATTGAAATTAAGAGTTTATTTTTAATCAATAAAGTCTTATTTATTATTGTATTCATTATTAATAGATGCTTCTTAATATTAACAAAACAAATTCAAATCTATAATACATTTTCATATACTTGTGTTGCAGAGTCTAATCCATAAACAATAAAGTGTCAATGCTTAAGTGGTAACCGGTTAACACGTAATCGTAATTACAGTTGAAGTGTGTTGTAAAAATTCAAATATTTCAAAGGTGTAACCAGTTACACCTGATGTAGTTTTAAAAAATAGTTAAAATTTTGTTTGTGTAACCGGTTAACAATATAGTGTAATCGGTTACACCTGATGCAAAACTGAAAAATACCTTAAAAATATTTGAGATGTAAAATCATTTGATATTAAAAACTATTTTATGCATCAAAAGGAAATGATCATGATATTTCTGAGCACTATGGTAGAACACATGATGAAATTGCAACTTGTACTTTAATGAAGTAATCAATCTTCTAAGGCCCAAAGCTATCTTGACATTGTTGCTTGTGACACAATTCTTGTTACCATAAAGCTTTTAACATATGACTTTTTTCTCATCCTTTGATAATGCACACGATCTTAAGAGATTTAACTTGTCTTCATCAAAAACACAATGTTGGAGAAGCTTGTCTTCATACAACGAAGCCTGAGAAAAAGCTAGAACTTTATCTTTGTTTGCCACTTCTTTCGCTAGTAACTTTATCTGATCAACTAAAGAGCCAAAGAGGTTGAAAGAACTCAAGACGTTACCTACCTCAATAAGAGAAACATGAGTCTTCTTTACTTTTTGCAGGTACATATCACACTGAAGCGTGAGATTACGGGCACTGCTTACGTCCATACAATCAACTATATCAATGGCCAAAACGGAAGATGCCAGTCGGTGTAGTACACCATGGTCGATAACTCTTCCTCAAAAGCTTCGTCGGTTAAGCTAACAATGTAAGGGCAATCTTTTTTTAAAATAGACACACAGTGATCCTTTGGAGTACGATGCCCCATACGGGCCAAGAAAATAGGAGTTGGAATGCTTGGAGTGCGCGACACCTTTCACGTACCTATCAAGAATCTCAACTTCAAGATCAGATACTAGGGAAGTTCCTCTATGAGATCGTAGTAAATCCAGGCTACGACCATGCAAGTTCCCTATGACAATGATGTTAGATCTTGACTTTTTACTTAAGCCGGGCTACGACTGGTAGAAGAATACAAATGCAACAAAGCCCCACACGACAAAGCAAAGGCAATGACTTAAGAGATAACTATTCTGAGCAGGTCAGAAGGCTCAATAGTTACGAACCAAATAGCAAACCAATCCACCATGTTACTCACGAAGCAGTACGATATCCTACTCTAAAGTGCAAGTGATATAAATCCAAGCTGATCGATCAGATAGATCTCCATATTCTACGTCTAAAGTTTAGCAATCTATTATAACTGCCATTAAAAGTTGATCTCGTCATTTTTTAAGTTCAATTTGAATTCAAGCTTCATTCACTCATCTTCCTCTCACGCTGACTTGAGCATTAGAGTGCTAAACTTCCATGTCAACCCCTTTCTAATTATACTGAAAGCTCAAATTCACTGTTGCAATCCGCATCCTCCGCAAAACACAAAGTGTATTAATTTTTATATAAAAAATTTAATAATTTAATTTTAAGTTTTATAACATTTACCCTAAACAAATAATGCGAAAATTCTAATAATATGAATATAAGGAAATCTCTTATTTCATCCCTTGGGCTTGTCACGCACCATGCACGTTTTCAAAAATATCCCTTGTTTCTGAAGGTGTATCTACGGAAGCATTTTTTACTCAATCTTGATTTGTTCCGCAAGTGTATCTATGAAATCTTCTCTTAACTAAATTATTATGAAATTTTCCCAATTGTTTCGTAAGTGTATCTATGAAATCTTCTCTTAACTAAACTATTATGAAAATTTTCCAACTTTTACGATTTTAAACTACTTCCGTAGAGAAAAAACCAAATTTTGGCATAAAAAAAATGTTTTGTGATGTATATCTCGAAAAACAAGAGGCATAATTGAAATTTCGCCGAGAATCTAAGAATATCAATGGTGTATTGAGATATTCTCGAATATAAAATGGTGAATATTGTTTATAAGTTTCCCATGGCTCAAGATTTTGTTAATATTTAATTTATTGAATTTATGCTTTTAGTTTTATTACTAAATAATTTATTTATTCTTATTTCATGACATAAGATATTAGTACCCAAATTTCAGTTCTTCCCTTTTCGTGAACTTCACAGCCGTCACCGTTGGTTCGTATTTGTTGTTCACCATTTGGAGTTGTGTAATTGGTTCCAACTCTGAAGGAGATGATGGAAAGCGAGCAAATCTTCGAGGTCGACCTCGGTAACCTAATGGCCTTTGATTCTCATCAACCATTTCCTTCTCAACAATTCAGGTTCGTCCCTCCTTCTTCTTCTTCTTCTTGTAGCTCTTATTTTGATTTTAGATTTTCATGTGATGTTTTTAATTCATTTTTTAGGGTTGAACTGGTGAACGAGTGTTTACAGAAAGGTACTGAGTTAGTTCAAGCCATTGCTGATTCTCTCTTTACTTTGCCCTCAACTCAAGATATTGATGGACCCCTCGTTAAATTGCCTCCACCAACTTCCAGATTACCCAGAGAAAATCATGTATCTATCAATCACTTTCATTATTATTGTTAATCAGTCAAATCATTTGCTCATTCAAGTGTTGTAATGTTTTCAGTTCCCCAGGCCTATGCCTCCTACTAAATGGGAAGCTTTTGCTCAAAAGAAAGGTTAGCTGAGCCCTGCCGTGTTTGTGTTTTCTGGTTTAATTATGTATTATTTTGCAGGCATTAAGAATCGGAAGAAGGACAAAGTTGTATTTGATGAGCAGTCTGGAACTTGGAAACGCAGACATGGCTATGACCGTGCCAATGATGAAGAAGCTATACCTATTATTGAAGCTAAACCTACTGATGGTAAGTAATTCGATATGCATTGCTCTTATTTTTCTTTCTTGTTGCAAATGCTTCATCATTACATGAATGTCACCTTCTTAGCTTTCAAGACTAGTATATATCATGCATCTATACAATGTAAACGCTTCCGCAATCTCGTCACGAAGGTTTCGTCGTGAGGATTATCACCTTGTATGGGAAGGCGGGTATGATTCAACACGCGCTTGATACTTTTTATCAAATGCATAGTTTTAAATGTTGTAGAACTGTTAAATCTTTCAATGCCTCTCTTAATGTTTTGACTTCGAGTAGGAAATTTGACAAGGTTGTGAAGTTTTTAGATGAGGTTCTTTCTAGGTTTAATATTAAATTAGATGTTTATTTTGTTAACATTTCTGTTAAGGCTTTTTGTGAAGATGAAAAGCTTCAAGAGGCTTATTTGTTTATGTTGGACTGTGAGAATAATAAAGGTGTTATGCCGGATGTTGTTACGTATACGACTCTTATCTCTGCGTTTTATGAGGTTAAGAGGTGGGAGATTGGGAATGGGTTGTGGAACCGGATGGTGTTGAAGGGCTCTATGCCGAATCTTCATACTTTTAATGTTCGGATTCAGTTTTTGGTTACTGTTAGGCGGGCTTGGGATGCTAATGCTCTGATGGGTTTGATGTGGAGGGTTGGGGTTTTGCCGGATGAGGTTACATTAGTTTTGGTTATCAAGGGTTTTTTTCTTGCTGGTTATCCTGAGATGGCGATGAGGGTTTTTTCGACATTGCATAGGAAGGGTTATTCAAGAGCATCGGTTATGACTTCAAAATTTGGAACTATGGTCTTTAGATATTAATTTTTTGTATAGTCATTTATGTTTTTGTACTAGGTTGCATTCTGTATTTTGGACATAAATATGTGTTAGTGATAATCTAGATCAAGTTCGATTTAAGTTTTTACATGTATTTATTTCAAACCACTTACAAATGATACGGGAGAACCTATTGCGCCATAGTTATTATTTTTCAGACTACTTTATGAGTAAATGTTTTCCTTTTCACCAGTGCATTAAAAATTCATACCGATACTTCCCATTTTTACTGTTTTGTTTGTACTCTATTCAAAGCTATAAGGTGCTATATCGATAATGGTATTGTAACATTTTGCAGATCCAGATGAGGATCCTTTTGCCAAAAGAAGAGAAAACAAAAAGGGAAGAGTTGATAAACAAGAGAAAAATCGGCTACAAAACTTGAAGAATGCTGCAAAGTTTGGGGCTTTACCCAGGTTGCTCTCTTTAACTATTTACAACTATCCTTGAGGTTTTTGTTGCGTGATGGAATTCTATTTGTATGCTCGTACTTGTGCATGCATTTTATTGTATGGGAAAAGTTATTATAACCTCCCTTGAGGTTTGTGTGAATGCAATTGACACCCCCTATATTTTTCCATACATAACTAACATGCCATGCCCCGATAGAATCCAACGTTCTGTCAAAAAGAAAATAATAAAAAGCCTTCTTTTATTTCTAAATTTGATACTCCACTTTTTGGTTCTATCAAAATCTAGAACAACTTTATCTCAGCGCCAAGTTTAAATAGCTAAAGAGAATTCTCCTAATAATTCTTGTTTTCTCTATAAATATTTGATAATGAAGTGTTTGCATTCCATTTTTCATGACTATGAAAAGTAGCCATTCTGGACAAAGGGTCCATGGTTGGTAGCTGCTAGATAACTTTTCTCAAACAAAAAACTTAGCTTTGATGAGTTTTGAAACATAAAATTGAGATAAAGGTAGAAAAATAGTGTTTACAGACGTGTTTGGGTGCCAAATTGATGTTGTCATGAGTCAAAATGCATATTTGATTGCCATAATTTGGGTTTCAATTTAGTTGCTGCTACGCGTCAAATTAGTTTTTAGGTTTTGTCAACTTACATAGAAAGAGTCAATCAACTTAGATCCTTAACCTAAGTATGCATTTTGGAACTAGTTAAAATCATGGGTACTGTGATGGCCAAATTGAGAACATGTTTAAGGAATAACCAATTACAACATCGTAGATTTAATAAACAGGGCTCAATATGCAAAACACTAGCTGGCCGAAAGAAGCTGTTACATAGAACTACTCATGCTAATCTGTTGCGACCCTCGCTTTAATTTTTTTGCGTTGTTTTACACCTGTAAGACTGTAACAAACACAGTGTGGAATGTGATCTAATTAATTTCCTATGCATCCATGTTCAGTTGGCTGCTACATCTTTGCCCATAACAGGAACCCAGGAAGCACCAAAGAAAGCTACCAAGGATGAATTGGGCAATGTAGCAGGAATTGCAGCAACTGCCACAGCTAGCGGTGGGAAATTTGACAAGAAATTGGCAGGAGAAAAGCCTGCACAACATAAAGGAAAATACCGAAAGGTGTGTGCACTATAATCTTGTAGAAATTAGTTTATCTTAATCTTATCTATGTAAAAGCAGCTATATTGTTATGTGTAGAAGCAACTATCTTTCAATAAATTGGCTGATTATCTTCCTTTTGTTCTCTTTTCATCTAGTTCTTGCCGGTGGCAGAAGGAACAGGGATCGGATCACTTGAAAGGGAACAAACTGAAAAAATATTGAACAAGATCATGTCCAAGAATAACCACGATATACTCAACGTTAACAAGGTATGTATATTCATTTCAAGTCATCTAGTAACTAGTGACATTGATTTCCATTGTTATTACGTTTTGGTAGCTTTTTTTTGTTCCTTTCATGATTGTACTCTGTATTCTAGGCTGTCACAGTGCACAATGTGAAGAAAGAGAAAAACAGGAAGAGTGATAAATCCAAGGCTTCATCAAGCAACAAATTGAAACCTCAGAAGAAGTCTTTTAAAAAGGGAAATGCAAAGAAAGGCAACCCAAAAGCACAGTAATTTAGATTTTATTGAAGCTTGTAGTTTCTTGGGAACACTTTATAGTGGTTTAGGGTTTTGTAGACGAATATTTCACATATCTATTGCTAACCATTTTTGCATGTTGTTTAAGCTATCAGAACATCAGATATTTCAAGTGATCATTATACAAGAAGTTACTTAGTGTAAGAAGTTAAGGTTTAACGGATAGAATGTTGTTTAATAGCTTCTCATCATTTTTCTTCTAAATTTTCTCTGTGTTTCCTCTTTCTTCGCAGTACTTAAAGATGAACAAATAATAGTATCTATCATTTGGTGATCAAAAAAAAAATAGTATCTATCATTTGCTGCAATCCTCAATTAGGAGTAAAAATTGTTAGCATACATAGGCCCAATAAACCTTAAGTGTAAAAGTCCATTCTATCCTTTATAACAACTTTCCTTTTTTATCTCACCAAACTGTTCCAACGGCTATATGACATGCTATTAATAGCATACTATTACTATTGTAACGTTACTTTTCCAATAATGTGAATAATAATATTTTATGTATTCTTTCTCTTTTCAATGCTTCCATGTGCAATATGTTAACATGGTATCAGTAAAGATTACTCTGATTTTTTTTCAATCTCTGATTTTTTTCTCAAATCTCTGATTCGTTCTTCATCCTCTTCCACCTTCATTCTCTTTCTTCATCTTCTTCACATCTTCGTCAACCTTCGTTCTTTTTTTCTTCGTCCCTCAATCTCTATCTCTGAGTCATGATCGATTCAGACGAATCATCTTCCCCACATCTTTCACCCAAACGCACCACCATGACCGATCCACCAAAGAATCGATCTTTTCAGCAAGATATGCTTGATCCGTATTATATGCATTCCAGCGACAACCCTGGGTTAGCCATCTTTACTCCTCCTCTTAACAACAACAATTTCAATTCTTGGTCACGATCTCTGAAATTAGCTCTCATGTCCAAGAACAAATTAGGGTTCATTGATGGAACCCTAATTCGCCCTGCCGCCACCAACCCTAATTTTGTTCTCAGGAATCGCTGCAACAACATGGTCATGGCATGGATCACAAATTCCATTGACAAAGAAATATCCGAAAGCGTTCTTTGGATCGATTCTGCTAAAGAAATTTAGGACGAACTCCACGAACGATACCATCAAGGTGATATTTTCCGTATCTCTGACCTTCAAGAAGAAATATACGCCCAAAAGCAAGGTGATCAATCTATTACTCAATACTTCACCACGCTGAAAAAGTTATGGCAAGAATTTGATAATTTCAGATCTCTACCAAGTTGTCAATGTGATCCTGTGTGTCACTGCAACCTCTTACCCACCATCAAAACATATCGTGACAATGACTATGTTATACGTTTTCTGAAGGGACTCAATGACCAATATGCTCCTGTTAGGTCTCAAATCATGCTCATGAGCCCTCTTCCTAATGTTAACAAAATCTTCTCTATGCTCATTCAACAAGAACGCCAAACCTATACTCCTGTTCCAGATGAAAAGCTCATAATTCAAATCCAACAACCTTTTTCAAAAGGTCGTCCGAATGAAGCCAACACAAAAACTCCATATAACCCCAAATCAAAAGGCTTGAAATTTTGCACATATTGCAACAAACCGGGTCATACCATTGAAGTTTGCTTCAAAAAGCATGGGCTCCCACCTTATCTCAAAAAGGCCAACATTGCTTTGGCTGCCTCTGATGACTCTAATCCTGAAGAAGGTATCTCTGCTGCATCTGAGGATACCCCTGATTCCATCAACTTTACTGCTGAACAACAAAGAGCCCTCCTAGCTTTGATTCAGCACAACAATACATCCCCTGCACCCAACATCCAGCATCTTCAAACTAGCAATGCTGCACATCAAGGTATATCTAAACTTCACAATATTTATGCTAATAACAATTCGGAATGGCTGCTTGACACTGGTGCCACCGACCATTTGTGCCACAACAAATCTTTATTAACAGCCTTCACCTCCATAACACGTATCCCTGTTAGACTCCCAAATGGAGTCACTATCACCACCACTCACTCTGGTTCCATTTGTTTCAATCAAAATTTTCAACTTCATGATGTTCTTTACATCCCCACATTCTCCACCAACCTAATTTAAATTTCTAAATTATGTGCTTCTTTAAATTGTATATGCCTTTTTACTAGATCTCACTGTCTCATACAGGGCACTCATACCCTGATGAAGATTGGTGCAGCTAGTCTCACTCACTCAATACCTGGCCAAACTAACACAAACACACCTTCAAGCGGCCCACCGGATAGTTCGCTACCTCAAAAATGCTCCAGCAATGGGTCTACACTTCAAACGAACATCAAATCTCCAACTTACTGGTTTCTCAGATTCAGATTGGGGCGCATGTCCAACATCTCGAAGATCCACCACAGGATTTTGTTTCTTTCTCGGAGACAACATCATCAGTTGGAAGACAAAGAAACAAACTGTTGTATCTCGTTCTTTGTCAGAAGCAGAATACCGTGCATTGGCCAACACATCATGCGAAGTACAATGGCTCATCTTCCTCCTTCGCGACTTCAGAACACAGCATCCATCTCCGGTCACTCTCTATTGTGACAACCAAAGCGCAATACAGATTGCAACCAACCCTATCTTTCATGAACGTACGAAACATATCGAAATGGATTGCCATCTCGTCCGTGACAAAATCCAAAACCAGACTGTTCATCTCATGCCTATCAATTCTGCAAACCAAGTAGCTGACGTCTTCACTAAATCCCTACATCCTGGACCTTTCTCTTCTTGTGTTTCCCAACTAGGAATGTTAAATATTCATTCTAGTTTGAGGGGGTGTTAACATACATAGGCCTAATAAACCTTAAGTGTAAAAGCTCATTCTATCCTTTGTAACAACTTTCCTTTTTTATCTCACCAAACTGTTCCAACGGCTATATGACATGCTATTAATAGCCTACTATTGTAACGTTACTTTTCCAATAATGTGAATAATAATATTTCCTATATTCTTTCTCTTTTCAATGCTTCCATGTGCAATATGTTAACAAAAATCATCTCCATTTTTATAAATACGTGTTTTTTTTTTTTTGCTATAACTTTGAAGTATATAAAAACTGGCATGAAAAACACCGAGTTGAATAGCATTTATCAGCAAAAGCAAGATAATGATATTACTATCTATACTAACACAAAACAAGAGTTGGTTTGTGTGGAATTGCAGTCTATTATATCTGTTAAGCACATATTAAAGGACAACAATGAAGGATAACACGAAGAAAAAACATTGATAAACAATTCACCTGGGAGCCGGATAAGTTTTCATTAGCCTCTACAACTATAATTACAGCATACAATATCATGCTACTAGGCATGGAACATCGGTTCAAATTAGGCAAAATACCCTTTTTGGTCCCTTAAGTATACTCCAAGGTCCATTCTGGTCCCTTATCTTTAAAAAGTGTCAAAGTGATCCTTTAATTGTCCAAAAAGGACCACGTTTGTCCTTTCTGTCAGCTCCGTTAGTCAAAGTCAAAGGAAAGGCATGGGTGGCATACATGTGGCATTTACGTTTTTATCTTTATTGCCAGGTGGTTTATTTTAATTGCCAGATGTGTAAATCAGCAATTGACATAAAATAGAAAGGAAAATGAAATAGAAACCTCATTTTCTCTTTGTTGGTTCTTGGAGGAAACCCTAGTGCAGCTGCCATTGACGAAACTCCAATCTCTAGTTGATGCGAACGAGAACGAAGACGACATTCAAGGTGAAAGCAAAGACGAAGACGACATCAGAGGTAAGTTTCTGCATCTCTATGCCTGGTACTCTATTATGGTTTTAATTCCATGTTTCTGAAGTTTATATCATGCGCTTCTATTTAGGGTTTCGTTTGAAATGGACGAGTATCTAATCATTAAAATCCACCATAGTGGTGAATTTGCGAGTGAGGACTTGAGCGTTTACGTAGGAGGTCAGATTGCTAAACTGAGGGTAGATGCTGATAAGTGGAGTTTTTTTGAGTTGTTAGGTAGTATCAAGGAACTAGTTTATCGAGCCATAGGAAACATATATTATAAGGATCCAACTGGTGGGATGAATATATTGGTAGATGACAGAGGGGCATTAGAGATTGCTGATTTATATAGGGTTCATCTTAGTGTTGAGGTCTTTATTAAGCACGCATTGTCCCGGGCTGTTTTTGCTGATGAAGCTGAAGTTGTGTTAGATGATATTCCACTTAATGAAATGCCACCTAATGAGATAGTAGATGAGGTAGCAGTAGAGATTGAGGAAATATTGAAGGAATTTGATGAGAGGGCCAATGATGTAGCACAGGATGATGTGAGGACTAATGATGTAACACAAGATGGTGAGAGGGCCAATGATGTAGCACAGGATGATGTGAGGACTAATGAGATAACACAAGATGGTGATAGGGCCAATGATGTAGCACGGGATGATGTGAGGACTAATGATGTAACACAAGATGGTGAGAGGGCCAATGATGTAGCACAGGATGATGTGAGGACTAATGATGTAACACAAGATGATGAGAGGGCCAGAGATGTAGCACAAGATGATGTAAGTGCAGTTGGAGCTGATAATGGACCTGTGGGTGGTGAGGTTGATGATGATTTAAGACTGACTGATGATAGTTCTGATGATAGCAACTTCGAGTATGATAGTGCAATGGAGATAGTATTTGATGATGATTCTGATGAGTATAGTACTGAACTGGAAGAGGAGGATGGAAACCTATTGGACTGTGATATTGAAGATAATGAACAAATGAAAAGTAAAAAAGGAAAACAAATGTCTGATGAAAACAAAGAAGATAGTAAAGGGAGTGATAATGATAGTGAGGATCTTGGAAGTGATTGTGATAGTGATGATAGCAGTAGGGCTAGGAGAAATAAGTATCCAATTTTTAAGCTTTTAAAGGATATGTCCAATTACAGATGGGAAGTGGGAACATATTTTACTACAAAGGAAGATTTCAAGGAGGCAATTGTTACTTATGCAGTCCATTCTGGCAGAGATTTAAGGTTCACTAAGAATGACAAAATAAGGGTTAGGGTCAGGTGTAAGGATGGATGTGAATGGGAATCTTACTGTGCTAAGTTGCCTACTGAGGATTCATGGCAACTAAGGAAAGTAGTTGACACCCATAGCTGTAGTAGAGAGTATCATGTAAAGTTACTGAAGACAAAATGGTTGAGCAAGAGGTTACAGAATTCACTTAAAACAAACCCTAGACTGAAGCTGAAGGACATTAAGGAAAAGGTTCAGAAGAAGTGGAATGTTGGGGTCAACAAAACCAAGGCTATAAGGGCTAGGTTTGCAGCCAGAGACATGGTTGATGGGTCATTTCTAGGGGATTATACAAGGGTGTATGACTATGCACATGAGTTACTAAGATCTAACCCAGGTTCAACTGTTAAGGTTTGTGTCCAGCCTGCACAAGAAGGTTCAACTGTTGAGAATTTACATTTCAAGAGGTTGTACATATGCTTGGCAGCTTGTAAGGAGAGCTTCAAGTGTGATGCTGTACTGAACAATATGTCAGAAGCCTTTAATAGTGTCATATTGGAGTCAAGGGCAAAACCATTGATCACCATGGTGGAAGAGATTAGGGTATACATGATGGAAAGGTGGGCAACAAACAGGATGAGGTTTCAAAAATTAGAAGATGTTGATGTGTTACCAAACATTAAAAAGAAGATTGAAAAAACAAGTTCATACACAAATATGTGGCTTGTAAGGTAAATTATGATTTCATTCTGATTTGAATTTTTATTTAAATTCTGATTTCATTCTGATATAAATTTTGATTTTTAGGATGTCTGATGAGTTTATATTTGAAGTGAGGAATTTGGAAAACAATGCTGAAAAATTTACAGTCAATCTGAAAGATAGGACTTGTTCATGTAGAAGGTGGGAGTTGACAGGCCTCCCCTGTGTTCATTCACTATCAGCAATCAAAAGCAGGAACCAAAAGATTGATGATTATGTCCCTGAGTATTACAGGAAATCAAGATATATGCAAGTGTACCAGCCAGTCATTTTTCCAGTCAATGGCTCAAACCTATGGGAGAGGACAGAGTACCCTGATGTTCTGCCACCCAAATTTAGGAAAATGCCAGGAAGACCCAAAAAAAGGAGGAATTTGGAACAAGGTGAACTTGATGGCACAGATAGAAAGATGAGAAGAACTGGCTTCATTGTGAAGTGCAGTAGATGCAAGAAACAAGGACACAACAAACTTACTTGCAAGGTACCATCAACTACTGCACAAGCAGCTCCATCACAAGCAGCTCCATCTCAGACTACTTCTGTACAAGTAGCCCAAACAGCTCCTTCAGCTCCATCACAGTCATCTCAAGCAGCTCCATCACAGTCATCTCAAGCAGCTCCATCACAATCATCCCAAGCTCAGAAGACTACTCCAAAATCAGCCAAGAAGACTACTCCTAAAGCAAAGAAGTTGGCAGTTAGAAGGCCAAATGCCCCTTTTATCCCACCTGGTCCAACCACAAGGCTGACTGCTGCAAAAATAGCTATAGGTCCAACAACAAGGAGGACAACACCTACTAAAAGGGCCACACCAAAATGGAAACCATAGTCTCTTTATTTTATGTAGTGTTTTGGAATTTTAGACATCAGTTTGAATATTTTGTAATGTGTTTGAATATTTTGTGTTTTTAGAACCTGGTATGCAGTATTTTGGCCAAGTAATTTTGTGCTTTTGAACATGTGATTTCTGATGGCAAGGTTAATGTTAAAGTTAATGCAATATTTTGGCCTATAATTTTTGCCTTTTTCTGTCATATGAATATTAGTTGTTTGTGACCTTTAGCAAAAGTCAATACATACTTAGCAGTGTGTAACAAATCATAACATTACAACACTAAACCATAACATAATTTTTGCCATTGATAACTTTAAAACATTACAACACTAAACCATAACATTACAAATGACCAACACTAAAATTCAATACATGAATAAATATCAAATTCAGTACATACTAATTAATAACCTTACAACATACTAATACAGACTTTTCCAAATGACCAACACTAAAATAACACAGAAAAGCCTTTTCCAATTTTTCTCAGAATTCATCATCTTCTTCAACTCTCTTGTCTTTTGTTTTAGTCTGTCATTTGTTGCCTTAAGAGTTACCAACTCCATTTTTGCTGCATCAAGTTCAATTTGAATCTTCTCCATCCTACTATTCTGCATCTTCATATACTGGTCTTTCTCATCCATCACATCATCAAAGAACCATTGAAAATAGCCACACCCTGTTTGGGTTGAACCCTGTGAAATTCAAAATACCAATCATTCATAAGGCAATAAATGACATGAACAAACAAGTGAAGTTCGTTTTTACCTTGTAATTACGACAGCCCCAGAATTGCTTCCCGAAATTCGTGCTTGTTGAAGCCCTACGAAGCAAAGCTATCTCTCCACACCCACATACGGGTCTCCATCTCAAGTTTGCAGCAAAACCATCATTCTTCGTGTTAGATTCGTATGAACATGGCCCTGCGATTGATGATGATGTCTGCTTCATTGGAAACTGATGAACCCTAGAATTTGGGGAAGAAAGGAGGCAAACGATGAACCCTAGAATTTGGGGAAGAAATTCTGCAAACGATGAAGAAGAGAACGTTGAATAACGAGTTTATATCATTCCACGTCACCTGCCACGTATACAAACCTAACGTCCGTTTGTGCCATTTGGACAGAAAGGACAAACGTGGTCCTTTTTGGACAATTAAAGGATCACTTTGACACTTTTTAGAGATAAGGGACCAGAATGGACCTTGGGGTATACTTAAGGGACCAAAAAGGATATTTTGCCTTCAAATTATGTATAGTTCAAGTTCAGTTTATTTAGTTAACGAACTTAATTTTTAGCTCATATTCACCTTATTTAGTTCATGAATCTAGTTCAACGATTTAATTTTTAAATCAAATTTTGCATTACTTTTAAATTAGTTTGGATGATTGTCGGTCCTAATCCTAATGCTACATATGCAAATATGCAAATACAAGGTAAAGTGTAAAATTCTCATACTAAAACTCATACCGCGTACAAATTTTGAAAATTTTATCCCGTTTCTTTATTCTTTGTAATGTTTTTTTTTTTAAATTATCACCTAGATTAAAGAAAGACATAATATAGCAGTCCAAATTCAAATATGATTTTAATTTTCTGTTTTATTCAAAATGAAACTTTAATTTCTTTATTCAAAATCTGAGTTTTTGGTCGGACAGTTTTCCTGTGGTTATGATTTTGGTACTAGTGAATTTTGACCCAATTTAAAATTTTAATAGAAAACACAAAAATGTAGCTTTTGGGTCAAAAGTTACTATTTCTTTTTCTAAAATCCATCGTTTTGAGGTCAAAATTTAGTGTATTTCTTTTTCTAAAATTCATCATTTTTGGATTTAAAAGTTCGTGTTGATATCAAAATTTGTAGAAAAACTATTCAGTGAATTAATTAGTTTTTGGTAAAAAAATTAAATTCTTTTATGAAATTAAGCTTTTATTTTATTTTCTTTAATTTATAATTTATATATTTTTAATTATACTCTCAAACTTTCCAAGTCAGCAATGTCAATATATATTCTATTTCAATATATTTTTTATTCGAATCTATTTTTCTTATTAATGTATAAATAATGACTTTTACCAGATACTTTTTATTTACCTTCTATAAAAATTTAAATACATTTGTCATATGTCAATCTATTTCAAAATTTATTTTATATATTATCTCCTTTTTTTATTATAAATTGTTTTGAACTTTTTATATCTATGAAAAAATATAATCATTGTTATATGAAAATGAAAAATCATAAAGGTTTTTATAAAATTATTATTTATTAATGACATGTGAAAGATAGATTTGAGAGAGAATCATATACATTTAAGAATATTATTAAAATATTACTCCCTCCGTTTTTTATTATAAGTCGTTTTAGACTTTTCACACCGTTTAAGAAAAATAATAATTGTTGTATGAAAATGAAAAATTATGAAGGTTTTTACAAAATTATCCTTCATTAATGACATATGGAAGATAAATTTATATAATTGAAAGGAGAGAGAATAATAAATATTTAAGGATATAAGGAAAAATAGCATTAATTATTCATTGGAATTGTAAAGCGACTTATATTTAAATACAAATTTTTTTCCAAACCGACTTATAATTAAAAACGGAGGGAGTACTAAATAAATTTAAATATTTTATCAAATATTTTACTTTTTTAATTCGATTTACTATGATCAATCGAATTAAAATGATTATGAATATATAATAGAAACTCTGTAAACAATATTATAAATATTAAATATTATAAATTAATAAATGTTTTTATTCTTATTCAAAGTAATTAAATAAATTCAATTACAAAAAGTATATGAAAATAAATTTATTTTTAAAATAAATTTATTAAAAAATAAATTTATTAAAAAATATTTAAAAGAAATATTTTTAAACTATTGTTTGTCTACAAACAAAATGGTAATAATCACTCGAAGAATCTAGATTACTTCAATAAAGTACGGAGGGATCCAAATTCTTACACACACACTAGAGTTCGATTTCTTGCAATGATGTCCTTTAATTTAACAATGTCGAATTTGGACCGTTAGATTAAAATTTCTAATCAATTACTAGCAAGATATTTGTGTTATCGCACAAAAATTTATTTAATACGATATAAGTTGTATTTATATATATATATATATATATATATATATATATATATATATATATATATATATATATATATATATATTTGAAATGAATTATTTAATTATAAAATGAACAATGATAATATAAACTTAATTGCATTAAATTATAAAAAAAAAAAGGAAAAAAAAAAGTCCGTAAAATGGAGTAAGAAAGAAAAAGGAGAAAATTTGACATTTGAAAATAACAATTTTGTGTCTCAAGTACAAATAATTATCAATTAAAATAAAATAAATATTTTAGTGATAAAAAGATTGTTGTGTGTAGACTATTGAGTATTATACATTTTAATAAATAAATTATTAATTTTATTAAAATTTAAAAAATATTAATTAATATTTTTAATAATAAATAAATAAATAGAATTGATTAAATATGTCAGTAAAAACAAAACTAAACGCCAATATATCGTGCATTTATACACCCATAAATATTTAATTTCTTATAATATAATTATACATTTTAATGCATTACAAATATTTTTAATAATATAAAAATTGTAAAAAAATACTATGTTTTATTGATAATTTTTATAAAGGAAATATATACTTTTTTTTTCTATTTGTATGTTATAATTTTTTTTAAAATAAATAGAAAGTATGTCTTCCTCTTACAAATATATTGAAAATAATAACAGACTACAACATAATTGTATTAAATAATCATTAAAAAAAGGACTCATGAGATAGAAAAATAAAAAAATAAAAATTTTGACATTTGAAAATAAATTTTTTATACTAATAGATATTATACTAATAGTTGTGAGATAAAAAATTTATCATACACACATACAAATTTGAAATTTTATAATAAAAATAAAAATATCCTATAAACTCAATTAAATTTAATAATTAACAAAAAAAAAACAATGAGATGGAGAAAAAATTGATATTTAAAAATTAAAATTTTATCTCTGAAATAAAGATAAAATAATTTTTTAATTTCATTCATTATGATCGATTGAACTAAAATGATTTCGAATATATAATAGATCCTTTGTTAATAATATTATAAATATTAAATATTTTAAATTTATAAGTTCTTTTTTTTTTTTGGAAAAGAAATAACTTTATTGAAATTTCTGAAAAAACAGTGAAGTACAAGTGATTCATTCATGATCCAACTAGAGCCTAAAGAACCAATCAAATTTTATAAATACTTTATACTTTTATTCTTATTCAAAGTAATTAAATCAATTCTATTACCAAATGTATATAAAAATAAATTTATTTAAAGAATATTTAAAATACATCTTTTTAAATGACTGTTTGTCTACAACTAACTATAAGAAGAGTCTAGATTACGTCAATTAAATAGGAAAGGATTTAGAATTTGAATTCTCTAATTTAATAATATCGAATTTTGACCATTGAATTTAAATTTCTAATCAATTATTTCAAAATTTCTAATCAATTTATTGAATACAAAGTATTCCAATTACCAATACTATATTTTATTTCTTTGTATAAAATTTAATTATTTTTTGAATAAAATTTAATAAGGGAAAATTGGTCTTTTATAAAAAATCTAAAAGTACTACAAGTATAACTTTATTGAAGAATAAAGTAAGATGGTGCAAGCACGTAAAGGTTGCACCCTCGCTATTGTTTATAGCTTTACTCATAGAATCACACAAAGCTTGTGTCACATTACAAATCCTCCACACCTATTTGACTTCTCTTTCAATATGTGACACCACCACTCACATTAAACATTCCTTATATTATATCCCATATTACAAATTTCCTATTTATGAACTAGACGCACCAAAGTTCTAAAATTAACATTACACCATAAAAAAATATGAAGCCTTATTCCTCACCATTAGATAATTCTCCATACCCATCCTCCTATTATTACAACTCCAATTCTATTTTCAACACTGTTTTCTCCATTAACAATTCTACCACAACAACAACAACATTCATAAATAGCTCTTTCGAAACCATGAGACGAAGGCCACGAACAACGCTCTTAATCTTCTTACTGGCCATCCTTGCATTCGCGGCTTATTCTCTCCTTCTCTCTCGTGATGCCGTTTCTCATTGGCAGCCCGATTTCGACTTCGACGATCTTCCGAGAAAGCTCAACGCAAAAAATCATGTCTCCGTTACTACCGATGCAAATGCAAAGAAAAATCATATCGTTAACGAGTTTCAGCATCAGCACCAATCACGCCGCGTTTCGTCCATCAACTTCAAACAATCTTTCTCAACGGTTTCCGTTTTGTTACCTGATTGGGAGATTCTCCTTCTCGTTTCGCCGAACACGCCGTTATCTTCCTCCGGTGAATTTAACTGTTTATTCCAGAATAATATCATGTCTCCGGCAAGATTCTCCGGTGTTTTACCGTTCACGAACCGTACAACGTTCAAGTGCGACATGCCGGAGCCAGCTCGGCGGAGGAAAAGATTGGCGCAGCCGATGTTGGTGACTGGAAGATCGGAGAATGAAAATCACGATCAATATCCAGCGCCGGAGCTTCTCAGATGGAATTTTCTCGTGTACGAGTCGTTTTCTACCGAAGACGACGTCGTTTTGTTTGCAAAAGGTGTGACTCATCGTCAAGGCTACGATCTGCCTCCAAAGGAATTCAACTGTGTTTTCCAAATCGGAAACGGAATTCGCACCGCCGTAACAAGCTCCGTTCAAGAGGTTTTCCGATGCCATCATCCAGATCCATCAATTTTGCGTTCAAATTCGAGAATCGGAGTTTCCCTAGAGATTATTCAAAAAAACCTCGTGGTCCCATCCGTAGCGTATTACTCACCCAGGCCCAAACCAAGGCCCAATTTAAAGCCCAAACAAAATGACTCCCCTTTCGCTTTACAAATGGTTAGATCCAAGGCCCATTTACAGGCCCATATAGAAGCCCAGCCCAAATATTTCCTATGCGCATGCACTATGGTTTACAACGTAGCGAAATTCTTGAGAGAATGGGTTGTGTATCATTCAAAAATAGGAGTTGAAAATTTCTTATTGTATGATAATGGAAGCGATGATGATTTCCATGGAATAATCAAAGAGCTTCGTGAAGAGGGTTACAACATAAGCACTTTGCTTTGGATTTGGCCTAAGACTCAAGAAGCTGGATTTTCACATAGCATTCTTTACTCAAAATCAAAAGGGTTATGCACTTGGACTGTGTATGTAGATGTTGATGAATTCATGTATTCACCTTCTTGGGGTAATAATGATGGTAATAATGGAAATGGGTCCCAAATAGAAGGTGAAAATGAAAATGAATTAGAGGTTTTACCGTCGTTGAAATCAATGTTACCGCGGGAAGACGGTAAGTATTATAATAGGGGTGGTAAAATTGGACAGGTGTCAATGATGTGTTTAGAATATGGGCCATCAGGTCAACGACAACATCCGGTACAAGGTGTAACACAAGGTTACACGTGTCGGAGAAAAGTGGAACAGAGACACAAATCGATTGTGTTGGTGGAAGCGGTAGACAAGAGTTTATGGAATGTGATACATCATTTTCAGGTGAATCAGGGAGAGGGTTTTAGGTCGAAACAACTTGGTCCGGAAGAAGGTTTGGTGAATCATTATAAGTACCAAGCGTGGGATGAGTTTAAGAACAAGTTTAGGAGGAGGGTTTCTGCGTATGTGGTGGATTGGAGACAGAATGTGAATCTGAATTCGCAGGATAGGACACCTGGGTTGGGGTTTGAGGCTGTTGAACCTAAGGATTGGACACAGAGGTTTTGTGAAGTTAAGGATGAGAGGTTGAAAATGTTGACACGTGAATGGTTTGGATCGTTCACGCCTAATGGTTATAGAATGGCTTGGCAAACTAGATGAGGATTTTATATTTTTTTTTATTTGTTGATTGATTCTTGATGGAATGGTTTTTTTGATTAGGTGGGGACAGGTTGTGATTATTATTCATTACAAACAAAATTAAAGATAGATGAATACAATACATAGGAAAAGTTGAAAGAAAATGGAGTGGGTGGATTTTATATTCCGTTTTGTTTGTTCTATTCCAGTTTTTTTTATGCACGGAATAGAATTCTTGTACTCTTTGTTGTCACATTTTGTCCATCCTATAACTGATACTGCACTGCATTTAGTGCTTCTTCATAAATGAAATTTGTTCCTATGTACTTTACTTGATTTGTTTATTCTTAACTTCAATTTTGAGTTTGGTCATTTATTATTCAACTGGCTAACCATTCCTCTCGTGATTCTCATGTAATTATACTAAAACAAATTCATGTGAAAATCAAGCAAAGTTTTTATGGTTATACGAAGAGAAAGTTGTCTAATTCATCACTTTTGAAGTCGATTTGTAAACAACAATAATAGTGTTTAGCGTGATTTTTTATATTTTAAATATAATAGATAATTGACATCTTGTAATTTTTTTTTTATAACTTGTAATATTATTGTTTAATACATTATATATTACCACCTCCATTTCAAATTATTCTTTTTAAACATTTATCATAAATTCGAAGTCACTTCACAATTTTTTTAATAGCATGGAAAATCAATATATTAGTAAAAAAAGAAAAGAGTACATGAAATAAAACAAACACAAGTTGGGCTCATGAACAACAAAAACTAACAAAATGAACACAACAAAAGCAAAAGGAAACCAAAACAAAACATGCAAAACTCATTCAAAAAAGTATAATAACAAACAAAATCAACTCAATATCAGTATAAAAATCATAACAGAAGAAAGCAAAAACTTAACCATCTCCTGAGTGATTGAAGTAGTTTACCTCCTGAACATAAGAGTTGAAAGAACGCAAAAATGTGACCACCTGCAAGAAATAGAGAGGAACAGCTGACCACCAAGCTCACCCTTAATCTCAAATATAATCGAGTAGGTCATGCTCCCAGTCTAAGAACGAGAGAAAAGGAGCATGGGAATAAACACGCATTCACACTAAACTAATAATCAAGTGTGCCTAGTGATTAAGCGACAACCTTTCTTGACAAAAATTAATTTTACGTCGCATTTTCCAAATGACTCAAACCACTGAATACCAGATCGGAAGCAGACCTAAGCGAGATTTCTCACTCTAGTCAAACCCCGAAAAAACCTCTAACACCCCCTAAAATAGAACATGGAAGTGGTAGGGGCCTGCCAGCCCACTTGAGCACTTTATACCCAAGCAAGAAGGCTACCTCACACTGAAGAAACACGTGATTTGCAAACCCCGCAAATTCTAAACCAAACACACAACCTCCTAGATCCCCTCGGACCCAATTCCCCGCTTAGCCAAATTTTTCCTAATCGGCAACCTATCTTGCAGCAACTGCCAGGATATGATCACCACTTTGGAAGGAACCCAACTCTTTCAAACCCTAGCAAATATTTTCCGAACGCAAGTCGGCCATTTTATCTACCCCCGCCACCAGAGCAAAAAGCCTCAAATAAGATGATCTCACAGAGAAACCTCTCGAAAGATATGGGACCCAGACACAGGCATCCACGTGCCCCTACAGAAACTCCCCTACAATGAGACTAGGAGTTTATGCTAGCAACTCTTCTTCCCTAACGCGTAAGGAACGCCTCCACCTAAACTCCCAACATCGTTAACCTCATTGAACTTCCCCATTGACCCCACCAAATAATCTTTTTGCTTAAAAATAAGAAACAATCTCTCAAACAAAACACATAACTGGGAGGGCGTAATAATACCTAACCCATAACCTAGTCTAAAGACCATCTCCAACCACCTTAGAGAAAGACGACACAAACCAATAAGCCGAAAATCCTAAACGAGGCTAAGAAGAGAGACTCATTTCCACCAGGAAGAGACACTCCTAAGGTCCTCTAATCGACCTCCCACTAGGGAGCTACCAACATGAGAACCTTATCTATCAGAAATCACCTTCTTCCACAAAGACAACCTACCTTCTAACAACCTCCGCCTTCACTTACTAAGCAAATCTAAATTCACAAGTCTCATATCCTTAACCACTAAGCCCCTCTCCTTTCGAGGTCTACACATGTTTTCCCACTTAACCCTAGAAATATACAACCTTCCTTTTGAACCTCCCCAAAGAAACCTCATTTGCAGTCCAACTAAATTTTTCTAGGCAATTGTCAGTATCTTTATAAAAGAGAGAAATAAAATTAAAACTGTTCCGTTCGAGAATCAGAAATGGATGATCCAGCTCCTCGAAGGAACAATAAAGGAATAGAGTTGAATAACCATTGATCTTGAACGGTGACTTCAATCTCCTTTATGGCGGCGTGGGTTAGGCCTGCATGGTTAACACTTTAAAGCACGAGTTTAGTGAAATTGGAGATCATAAACTGTATACCTTTTTCTTTGCGTGGGAATTGTTTAATAAAAAAATAATTGTAATTTGAAAATCTAAAACGTGTTCCAAAATAAATGCCATGTGCTTTTATAATATTAATTTCAATAAAAGATATTTTCATTTATAATTTAGATATTTAAAATAAATTGCATTAGATATTTTCATTTATAATTTAGATATTTAAAATAAATTGCATTAAAGGTAAATTTGTTTTAATTTTTTAAAAAAATGATTTTAGAAAAAATTTAAAAACATGTTTAGATTTTGTAGCTAACTTCAATATCTTTATTATCATAGAAATATTTTTTTTTCTGAAGTTCCGTGTTTTTGAATAAAACAATTGGAAAAGCTATAATTAACTTTTCATTTTAAGGTTAAAATATTTCTCTAATGAACTGTGTTTTGACAATCATTGTTGTACATTGTACTATGTTGTAACAGTGTTAAAGACAAGCGTTGTACATTGTACTAAGTTGCAACAGAAACAAAAATGAAGGCGAAGAAAGTTAAGTATCCAAACTAATGTAATGAAAGTATTGAACATTTGTTGTCCCAATTAAGGTATAGTCCTGAGCTGATACCAATCGAACTGTAAACATGGTACAGCCAAAATCCATTTTAAAGTAAAAAAAAGTACAAAAGCTCTACAACTAAAACTGTAAAGCCCAGCTTCTGAGAGCTTCTGAAATCAATTGACAGAATTTGGAGCTTCCCATCTTATTTATCAAGATGGCAATGCCATGTCATGAGAGAAAACAAAACACAAAAGTATCTAAAATAAAAACCTATTACTATTATATGACAGTATCCATTAAACTTTTTAACTTTCTCCCTCATGACATGACATTATCAAGTTAGAAATTGAATGAGAAATTTTCCAATGTCAAAAATAATATATCATCAGAGCTGCAATGCAAGATTTGGTTGCAGCTGAGAACCAGTTTCGACATTGGAGCTCAGTGAATTTGTTGCCTCAATCATCCTGTTCAAGTCACTAGCATGTGAAAAAGAACTCTGTTGCTTAGTAGGAGCTTCTGATCCTTGCCAAGACGAATTTCCAGCAAGCCCCTGAGATGATCTTTGTGACTCGAAGCCAGATTCCAGACCTGATAAATTGCTGGAATCCGATTGACTTGACTTGTTGAAGAATTGGGCCTTGAGAGCTGTCGGATTAACATTTGTAGGTGCAGTTTGACCGGACAGGTGGTGTATGGCATCCATGTCTAACATTTGAGGAGCATTACCGGCATTTGAAGAGCCAGTTATGTCAGCAAGTCTTACCATCTTCATTTGAGGTGAAAAATTAGAACCTAATCGACCATTTGAACCAAAATCATCAGACTGTGGCATGGGCTCCTGCTGAATCATCCCATGAATCATGGATTCATTCCCGCCACTAACACTGCTGCTTGGATTCATTTCGTTTTGGTAACTGAAATCTCTGTTCATTGCCATATCTCCACTTTGCAATGGTGATGCATTTGCAAGAGAGAACATTCTTGATGGAGAAGAAAATCTACTTTGTACAGGAGTATCCGAATTTCTCTCATCACGAACTGCAGAGTGTTGCCTCTGTGACACATCATCGTCGGATACCCATCCCGGACCAAATTCATGTCCTGGGGGCAAAACACTACTGATTTTCCTAGCAGCAACTTTCCAAGCAACTGGACCAAGGTCTGCAGCAAAATTGGCTAGGCTTCTTGCATAGCTGTGCTTCACATGTAAACCAACCTGATTGAAAGCAAAAGAGTTCATAAGTACAAGATTTTCAAACTAATATAAAGCTTTAGAACTGACCAAGCATGAGATACTATCAGCAATCTTAGAGAAAGTACAAGATAAGATATTAAAACTATTACAATTCATTAAAAATGGCTATCTGTCACTCTTAAATTTACACAACCGGTTGATAAAAAATGAAAATTAAAACAAAAAACAGAATTACGTACTGAAAGAAGCTGCTTGAAATTATCTTCGAATGCGGTCAATACTGGTGGTTCATTTCCTACGGGAACTGGATTTCTGTAAGTGTCACGCCTGGTCTCATCAACCGTGAACTGCTTCTTTCCGTACCGTAACACGGCTTTTAAAACAGAAGCTGCAAGAAGGGGGAAAAAGCATAACTTAAGGAATCATTCCAATAAATAAAGAAAGAATTGGACAAACTTTAGAAAGGAATGAGCATAGATTCTGACGTGGAAATTCATTCTCCCATTCGGATGTCAAATTTGTGTAACCTCCACTGTTGTTGTGGTAAGCCCTGGCTGATGCATCTGTAGGCTGAAATTTGCTTACTACTTTTCTGAGATTATAACCATTGGAACCACTAGCAATATCCCCAACAGAAGCAAGAGTTGCATCAGAGGAAGATTCAGGAATAACAAGCTCAGATGGAGACATGCCCAATGACTTTTTCGTGTGCTTTCCCGGCGGCCTTCCCCTCTGCACAATTTTGGGTGGTGGTGGTGGTTCACTATCATCATCGTCTTCACCCTCGTCGTCACTATCTTGTCTTAGATTCTCAAAATCCTTCTTTGCTATCTCTTGCATGGCCCGGGCCTAAGAAAAAAAGTCAAGTCTCTAACTTAGACACCACATTTAAAGAAGGGATGAAATTGAAATAGATTAACTGAAGACTTCACCGAACCTGCCGATAGTAAATAGTATCTGATGAATTGTATTGCATTGCATTAGAGCATACCAAGAACACGTCATTCTGCAAAAATGAAGCAGTAGTGTATTTCAAATTTGTATCAAAATATCTGACAGCAAGAGGAATATATTACTGGCAAATTAAACATAATAAAAAATCCAAATCTAGTAATCAATAGCCTAAATTACAACAAATGTGAGTTGGACTAATAAGTGCACATATGATACAATACCAGAAATTACTAATGAACCAAACAAATGGCATTTCAAGAACGGCATGGTAACTCTTAGACATCACATGGGTTATAAGATATCAGATCAAACAATGAAACCATAGGAATAACTAACCTAACCAAACTAATGGCTTTTCAAGAATGACAACTGTTTCTTAATACAACTTGAGCAAGCACATAATGTCAATAAATTATCAGTTTGTAAAGCATGTTGTTTCCAGGTAAGATTTTTATAAGCTCTTGCTCTAAGAAACCTCATAATACATATTTTGCAGAACTTCTATACATAAACTCGGCGTACATTATAAACAATCCAAAAGCATTGTGTATAGTTCAGTGTTGTCGATGGCGGAGAGCCAAAATCCCACCATACCGGCCACTTTGTGGCCCCGTAATAGCGGATTATGGCAGGAAAACCCGCAATATCGGTCGATATTTACTATAGCGCCCATGGCACCACCATTTGATAATGAATCGAATAATGAATAATCAAATAATTAAATAGTGTTTCTTTACAAGACGCAACCAAATAAGGGAGGGAAGCAAGTGTGTTTGCTTGGCTGGTGAAATATGGCAATTATTCATAAACACCAAAGGCTGAAATGAAAACGCGGAAGTGGTATCAACTACTCATAAAGAATCGCGAAGTTACTGTTTACACAACAGTATCTCAAAAAGATACTGCTTTTATTTCAATTATTTCTTGCATTAAGGCGAATCCAAATAGATAAGAAGGTTTAGGAGCAGAGACAGACTCAGATAAACAGATCAAAATTGATATACCAACCTCAAACTGTTCAAGGCAGACATACAATCCCTCATCCAATTTCTTTCTTATAGTTCCAAAATCCATAGGGTGCTTAACGATATCATGATAATCAGGAAGCTGCAGCAAGAAAATTTCTTGGTCACAATTAAGGTGATAATAGGAAGCACTCAAATCAAATACCATATATCCCTTAGCATCACAAAAAAATTCACCTCTTCTGGATCCACCGGGTCAGAGAAGACCCCATGTGTGTCCTTCCTACAAGATGGTTATTATGAACAGTAAAGAACAGAACTGATAGATTTTTTCAAACCAAAAAGAAAACAAAAAATAAAAAGAACATAGAAAGAAACAAATAAGAGACACACTTTTGAAGTCTGTCAAGGATAAACAGCAAGAGCTTTTTGTCTGGCAAAGGTGTAGTGGGACCGGACACAACCTGCGAACCTGTCAACACACAATAAAAAAATCGCCATTAATATTCCCCCACTTACTTATACACCCCCATCTAAGAAAGAACCCATTTGAGAGAAAAAAATGATTTCATAATTTCATAATTTCATATACAAAAACAATACAATACAATACATCTTCATTCATAGTCATACCATGTTTACTGTCAGTCGCTTTCCGAACCTTTCCATCCTGCAAAAATCATTCCATCATCAAAACCCCCAAAAAAAGACATATCCCTCTGATTTCACAACACAAAATATCTACTTTTTACTCTCTATAACATAGTCAACCAAAAACCCCAAATAAAATTTTCAAGAAAATATAAAAAAAGCATAGATTTTTATCGAAAAAATAAAAAGAAGATGGCAATAATATTTAAGGATAAGACAAATTGAAGCTTTTAAACATGTCCTTGCACTGAGTGAATAGATGAAAGCTGAATCTAGTGTACATAAATTAAGAGAGCGAAAAAGATAACAACATGCCCCACACAAAAATTTTCCCCCAAAATTATATATTTAAACGGTCAAAAATATCCAATTTCCCAATTCAACGTGTATTCATTCATTCCAGAAATTAAAAATATAAAATTACGCGCGAAATTCCAGAAATTAAATTAAAGAAAAATAAAAAACGATATTCGTAAAATTGGGAGAGGGAAATTGAAATTGAAAAGGTAATTGGGAGATGGATGATGAATTGGATTGATGAATGGAACTCACGTATTGATGATCTGATCCGATAGGGTGAGATAGGGGATCGGAATTGGAATTAGGGAATAATGCGGGAGGGTTAAGGTTTTGGAGATTGGAATTGAAAGCTTGTAAGAGCTTTTGTTTCTTGAGTATGCGTTCATCTTCATCGTTGGAATTGGAATTGGGAAAATTGGGGTTTTGGTGATGTTTTTGTTGCTTTTTGAGAGATCGTTTTTGAAGATCCAAAAGAGAAGGACGACCCTTCTTCTTCCTCTTGGTGGTTGTCGTCGTCATGGTTGTTGTTGTTGTTTCAGATACCTCGCCCATTGTTTCCTCCTCCTTTCTCGCTACCCAGTCCAAACCTCTCTCTCTCTCTCTCTCTCCTATTCTCTTTCTCTCTCTATCTCTTTTCTTTTTATATTTTTTATTCAAAAACAAATTTATCTATGCGTGCCATTCACGTGACTATAATATATTTTTTGTAAAAATAAGTTTATGTGTGTGTATAAAATACACTTTCTAATATATTTATTTAAATTGTTATTGCAAATAATTTCAAAAAAAATATTATAAAATGTTTTTAAGAAACAATTTATTATTTTATGAATATAAAACGACTTTATTGGAGAGTAGTTATAAATTCTATAACGGTTATTTTTTAACGAACGACAATTTAAATTATCGGTATATTTAACCGCTAAATATTTAAGAGATAACTACTAAATATTTATGAATATGTGGGAAAATTAATTTGTTTCTATGTAAAAAAATGTTTTAAAATATTTTTACTTATTTATATTTAAGAGGATAAATATAGATTGTTCTCATTTTCTATATACATGGAATATGAGAGAGAAAAAAAGTTTATCTTAAAGTGTTTTACGAGAAATCTTATTAATAGGGACAATGTTAGCAGTTTAGTCATCAAAACGAGTTAGTTCTTATGGTTTCGTCGGCCAAACTTAAAAAAAATATTGTAAATCATGTAGGAGAAACTTTAGTAATAGGAACACGGTTAGAAATAGTCATCAAAATGAACTAACTCATATGGGATGGTTTGTCAAACCTAATAAAATATGACAATTTAAATTATCGATTATATTTAACCGGTAAATATTTATGAATACGTGTGAAAATTAATTATATTTAAGAGGGTAAATATATAAATGAATATTTATATGGAATACGTGAAAAAAAAGTTTATTGTAAAGTATTTTATGATGAATTCTATGAATAGAGACGATGTTAGCGGTCGGGTCATCAAAATGAGCTAATTCTTATGGTTTAGTTTTTCAAACACAAAAAAAAAAAAAAATAATATTGGAAATCATTTAGGAGGAACTTTAACAATAGGGATAATGTTAGAAGTAGAGTCATCAAAATGAACTAACTCATATGGGATGGTCCGTCAAACCTAATAAAATATAAGGATTAGTTTGAATTTTGTTAGAGCTTTTTTACCTCGTCTTTAAAAAGTCTGTTACCCATTAATGTTAGCTTGTATTGTATGGGTCATGATTAGCTTGTGCGACCAACATAGTTTTACATTGTAAAAACCATTCTAATATATTTATGTTGTTTCACTAAAAAACACATTAATTTTATTTATTTCACTAAGTTTCGTCTCTTCTATTATATTCAATTTTTTATGTTAAATATTATATATTAATGTATTATTTTGAACGATTCCAAACTTTATTGTATTTAAAAACATGTCACATTATGTTTTTAAATAATACAGTACTACAAATTGTATTATATTTAAAATAATATACATTATATTGTATTATTATGAGATTTTTTTATATTAATAATAATAATAATAATATATGGTTTGTTTAAGGTCGGGTGGGTCGTAACCCATCTATGGGTCAGGCTCAAGTAATGTATTTTGAGCTCATATTATAACATAATTTTTTTACCCATATTCGATGTAAGACAGGTAGCCCATTTTAACAGCTCTAACTAAAACACATGGATTTAACTTGCAACCCACTTTACTTCATTTGTGGATGGATGCAAATGGAGTCATAAGGTAAGTACTAGTAATACAAAATGGTGATGTGCACTTTGAAGCTCTTGTTTGAATTGAGGGTGTATATTAAATTGAGAAAATGATACGAGGATGACTATAATAGTCATGTTCAAAAATGATGTAGGTGTTTGGGTTGATAATGCAAATAAAATTAAGAAAATGGTGAATGACTTATATATCAAGTTTTTTGTAGTTATGGGTAAATGAGTTATTATTTAGAATGATGAAGTGAAACAAGTTATCTTTAATATGGGTTAGTGGAAGGCTTCGGCTCATAATGGCTTTCCAACAGGATTTTATCACCATTCATTGGTTATTATAGGCTAAGATGTATGCATGTTTGTTAGAAAGACGTTGAAATACCCTAGCCTTATTATATATCTAAAAATTATACAAGCATTTTCCTCATTCCAATTATCAATAGTCCTTCACTTATTAATATATTCTGACTTATATGCTTGTGTAGTTGTCTATACAAGATTATAAGCCGGGTAGTGGTAAATAAACTCATTTGTATTATCCCTGTTATTTTATCTCTTTTTAGAGAGACGTGTTGATAGGAATATTGTGGTGGCTCAAGACATGATTCCCAATATGAATAATATGACATGTAAGATATTATATTTTTCTTATTCAAGGTTGACTTGAGTTTCATTTGAAATAAAGCACAAAAATTTTAAATCGGTCAATACAATAAAACCCCCCCTAATTTTCTTATGTTTTCTTGACTTTAGGATGCACCAAAGCTTCAGTATCTTATTTGAACACTTAATTTTGTACGAGTAAAAGATCACTGGGGAAAACATGACCAAATATTCAAATATAAATGATAATGGAACCAATACATCTTAATCAATCACACCTTTTATGTTTGATCGAGAAATATTTGAGAATTAAAAAGACAAATTTTATAATTTCTTTATCTATCAAGATTTAGAACTATGGAAGTTAGGAAGAAAAAAAACACTTACTAGTTACATAATAAAGCCATAAACATTTTTGCAACTGCCATTTCTTTCCAAGAATTTTATAAGAATGGTGACACTTAATCAACAAAACTATTTTTAACTCATTATGTTTGATTATGAAGGAAACAAATAAGTGAAAGAATCCAAAGCAAATGTTTGATAAAGAATTAAGAGTTGTTCAAAATGGAAGACGATGAAAATGTAGAAACTGTGTTTTCTAGATTTTAGACTTTAGTCTCTGAACTTAAAGTTTTGAACAAGACTTGTACCATTGTTGATTATGTGAAGAAAATTCTTTGGAGTTTGTCAAAATAAAATGGAAACCAGAGGTAATTGTCATCGAAGAAGCAAAAGATTTGAAAAATACCTCTTGAAGACCTCATTATCTCCCTTTAAAGTCATGAGATATATCTAAATGATGATGAACCTCTGAGGAAACCAAATTGTATTGCTTTAAAGTATAATAAAATAGATTGGGACTATGCAAGATGATGAATCATAAAATGAAGATTTTGTAGAAGAATCAAAATAAGGTGGATTTTCCCCTTGTCTCTAGACAAGTACAATGCCTATGGGCCAAAAGGAATAAAAAACTTATCAGCAGGGACTTTAAGTACTCCAAGTATCCAAGAGATAGATATGAAGGAAGATAACAAAAAGAAAGTTTTCTACTAATGTAAAGAACCTGGACAATTCATAAATGAATGTCCCAAGATATAGAAAGAGATATTCAAGAATAATTGTTTTGGAGAAAAAAATATGGTCTCATATGCACACGAGATCAATCTGATGAATCTTAGGACGAGAAAGACCAACAATTTAATGTTTCGTTAATACACATAACCTCATTTGGTATAAAACTTGAGGATGTAATAAAAGGTTAAGATGAAGAAGCGATTTCTTTAACAACCAGATTAAAACATCAGTCAGGGTACTTGGACATTTGATGTTAACGACACATGACATGAGAAAGGCCTGTGATCAAAATCCTCGAGATAGAGTAAGGAGACATCATGGGATTTGGAGGAAACTATGAATGAAGTATCATATGATCCATAGTAGTAGATATTCATATAATGAAGAATCCAAAATTCCAATCCTCTAGAGATGAGATACCAGTTAACAATTGTTGGGGAGTCTGAAAGAGTCGGGAGCACTAATGAGACCAATGCTCTAGAACCACAAGAGAAGGAGACGCCGCATCTTAACCCAAAACCTTAAGGTGTTAGTTAAATGGGTTTTATCTCTTATAAATCCAACATTCCATCCATTCATAGGCAATGTGGGACTTTAACCACTCACATTTGCACCCAACATTCTCCACCACAACTGTGAGTCCTCACATCCTATAACAGGATCCAACACTGGATCCAACTCCCGCTCCCCCGCCAAGCCGAACCACAACTCTGATACCACTGTTGGGGAGTCTGAGAGAGTCGGGAGCACTAATGGGACTAATGCTCTAGGACCATGAGAGAGGGAGACGCCACATCTTAACCCAAAACCTTAAGGTGTTAGGTAAATGGGTTCTCTCTCTTATAAATCCAACATTCCACGCATTCACAGGCAACGCGGGACTTTAACCACTCACACTTGCACCCAACAACAATGCCTTTGGAGAATAAGTATTTGGTGAACAAAGCTTCGACAATGTAGAAGACTTTAAAGCATATGCCTCTAGAGAACCAAATGGTGCTATTAGTTATAGACTTGCTCGTTAATTGAAGTATAAGTTTTCAAACTTGTTGCATTAATAGCAAAAGTAAGTTTTACAATTATCGTATCCATATAGACCAGAGGTTTTATAGACAGTTCAACATTTTTTATTATTCTAAGTAGGAAAAGGGATTTGTGATTGTCATGATGTGGAAAAGTAAATGACAGAAAGTAAAATTGAATATTTCAGTGTTAACAATATGAATGCTTACTGGGGGTAGTTTCATAATTATGTATGTATAATGCATATTCATAAGTCAGTAATATGCTCTTCTACGTAGCTTATAATGATATCACTTATTACTCTCATTCATATCTTCTTTTGGTCTTCATGTCGTTAGATTAGTGAGTTACCCAATAGTCGATATATCAGACTATTAACCAACACATAGCCTTAAGTCCTAACAACCGTAAAGTAGCGAGACCCCACACTAATTATGCAACAATATGTATGGATATTTAGCCTATACCTGCGTATATACTTAATAATTAATATATTATTATCTTGGATATAGTAATGACAAACATCTTTTGATGTTAGGTCACATCATGAAAACATGGTTTAGGTTGTAAAGCAAAATCAAGCATTGAGATTAAATAGTCACCAGTATTATAGCATGACTGTAATTACATAGAACACCGTGATCTATTTGGTACATGAATTTAATGACTACATCTAACCTCAACAATAGAGATTTTAGCTACGCTTACTCATTATAGTGTAACAATTGGTATTTCTAGAGATGTTGACCTTTAAGTGATATATTCCATGTCACCCGAGCAGCGCTTCAGCCTTCAGACTTACTCTCTTATTCTCTTGTTGTAGATCTGAGTGAACCTACTCCAACTTTGTACTCCTTCGGTCCATCGAAACCCCATTTGCATTAAACTCATAATTTCTATTTATAAGCCAAAATTCAAGGCTCTCGTTGGGTGCATTATCCTTGCGCCCAACACGTATACTGATAACTCCTATTTTGTGAGTTATTATAAACCTTAGCACTTGAATTTATCCTTTTTATCTAGTTGTTTGCTAGTTTATTTTAATGCATTTTGTTATTTTGAGTAGTTTATAAAGAGCACAATGTGTGCTCTCTTTTGTTAGTTTGTATGCATTTATTACTTTTGTAGAGATAACTTCTGATGAGATATAGAATGACAGTACTGGAATAACATTATTCCCCATCTAAAAGTGGAGAGCTAGGTGAAATTGAAGTTAAAGAGAGATGTCATTCATTTTCTAAGGCACACATGGCAATATTATGTAAAATGGAAGGTGTTTGAATTAAATATGCAAATGGATAAGATCAAGGCACTAGAAGACAGAAAATTTGCACCATAGTACACTCACTACAACACTTGTCTCTCACATGTTGATTGTACTTGACTCTGTATTGGTACATAGTGGAAGAATTGAAGGGAATTGTGTTGATTCCTTTGGGCCATAATTCACAAATATCCAAAATCCCATTATCTAAGACAACACAAAAACCCTAGTGAATGTGACTATAAAAAGGCCTCTTGGAGGAATTGTAAAAGAGTTAAGCACTTTAAAGAAAGAAACACTTAGGGAAAATCAATACATGCTTCCAGTATATGGTACGACAAAGGTCGTCTCTTATTGATTAACAATTTCAATAAGACAAATACGATACTCTTAGGTTTACATTTATTTTTTATTATGCGTTTAAGAATGTTTAACTTAGGAACCAGTATTTATGCATGTACTAAGCTCATTATGAGCTAAACTATTTTATGTTGAAAAATATGAAGTTAATATGAAATAGTTGTTTGTGTTAAATGATATATTGCCAGTGCTTTGTTTTTTATGTTTTAAAATGTCATAAATCTGTTTCTTTGAATGATCAACTTAGGAAAATATACAAGCTTGTTTTTGTAAGAGATCCAACAACAAGTGGATTTCATGGTAAAAGTTATGGAAAATAGTAGGATAGAGATATTCACTAGCTTAACTACTTTAGAGATAAAGAGCTACAGTCATAGAGGATATTCAGAATAAAACAAGACATGCATTAAAGTTACAAACAAGGCTTAGAGACTTGTCCCCTTAATTTACCGTATATGCTTTTGATGCTGTAGAAATACACCGTAAGATCATTTTTTGACCTCTTCAGGCAAGATATAACACGTCATGTACACACAACTAACAAGTTATATTAACGGATCATTGTCTAGTATATGTTGTACCCCAATTTTTAACCATGAGATCCTACCTCATTTGCTTTTGATCTAAAAAAATGTGATCATCATTATCATCATTCGTGCATAATTTGCTAACAAAAAATATACAAAAATATTGTGTTTGCTTGTTGCTTGTTTCACAAGGTAGGTGACTGATCAATAGGCTCAGGCAAATTAGGGTTTTGAGGCTCACAAAGGAAATCAAGCATTCTCGTATGCTCAAGTGATTCCCCTCATCAATATCAAAGCCCAAGTGTGGTTCAAACTAAAGTCAACAATTTTTAACTTCATCTGGTCCACAATTAGGGTTTTGACCTAATTCATCTAGGAAGTTAACTTTTGGTCAAAGCATGGTTCCAGGGCCGGTCCCGATTTTTTAGAGGCCCAGGGCAAATAATAAACATAGACCCCTGATTAAAAAAATAGCATCATTTATTTACATTATAAATCGCATCAACAACATCAAAAGTAGTCATTAAGCATCAACATTTTCAATATCTAAATTAGCATTAACGTTACCATTTTCCTCCGTATTTTTTATAATTCCAACATCAACATTTTGATTTTCAATAGAAATTTGTGGTTCTTTTATAATAAATTTATCAAGAGCTCCTGATTGAGATTGAGTTAACTCATCAAGTCTTTTCTGTTTCTTATGCTTCTCACATCCAGAATCAAACTTTATAATTTTATGAGGCAATTCAGGAGGCATAGAGAGAAATAATAAAAACAAATTTAGAACCTGAAATCGAAGTTGATCATTTCCACAATGGTGAAGTTGAGCCGATAAATCCCGTAGCATTGAAGTAGAGCAGATATTTTTCATAGCGTTGAAATTGAATAGATAAATAAAATAGTTAGCATCACTTTACAAAAAAAAAATAACATTTAAAAGTTTAACTTAGAAATTTCATAGATAAAGTTCATAATAAGAGTTTAACTTAAAAATTTTCTTTTTAAAAAGTAATATTAAAAGTTTAAAATCAAAACGATGAACTCCATTTGCTTATAAATAAAATAAAATAAAATTTCAATTAGCAAAAGAAGGAATCACGTTTCACTACTTTTTCTAAATTTTTATTTCTGTTATAGTGAAACATTAAAACATATATCTTCACACCTTCTCTTTCATTCTCAAACAACAAGTACACCACCATGTTCATTTAATAATTATCTCCACTTTCTCTCCTCTCAGTCAAAACAAACAACAACACCCGTTAAAAAAACTCACTTCTTCTCTCTCAATCTCATGAATAAAAAATTAATGGCAACAATATTAATCAAGCATCAAGAATCAATCAAGACTTTAAATTTCAGAATCAAGGAAAAAAGTGAAACAAAGTTATCAATAAATGATTTGTCGAAGCATAACGCAAAGAGAATAGATGAGGTCTACCTCAGAGACGGACTGGATGGTGTCGTGGTGTGGATTCATTGGTTTTTGCGGTGCAGAAGAAGCGGTGGCTAGAGCGAAAAGTGAAAAGACAAAACGGTGAAAAGTTAAAAAGTTGCAGAGCTAAATAAAATTAAAGACGGAAGGAATAAAAATCTCATTTTTTGTTGGGTTGCTTTTGTTTTTGTTGGACACTTGGATTTATAATTGATTGGGCATGTTGGTTGTAATTTACACCCTTTAAACTGATTTATATAACTATAAAAAATTGAGGCCCTAAAATTTTGGAGGCCCTGGGCTATAGGCCTGCTTGCTCAGGCCCAGGGTCGGCCCTGCATGGTTCCATGGCTCAAATTATGATTCAAGGATATTCAATGCCTCATTATAATCAACTCACATCATCCACTTGGTTGGGAGATCCTGATTCATTAGATTCTTACAAGAATGTAATTCGTTTGGAAAAAGTCAATTGTTCAAGATCACTTTTGAATTTTAAGGAATTTGGTCAACCATAGACTCTTGAAGATCAAAATCATGAATATATGATTAATGAAGTCATTCGATCGAGAAAAATCAAGAAAATCAATCAAGAATTAAAAAGTCAACAATCAGGGTTTTGACTTTTTGATGAAAAAATACATGTTTTTTACTCAACTTTGAAGGGCCATAACTTTCTCATCCCTTGGCCAATTTTTTTGTTCCAAAGCATATTTTGAAGACCTACAACTTTGTCGTTGTGTACAAATTCTCAAAAGATGAATGGTTTTTAAGTTATGAAGCTTTGAAGTTGACTACTTTTTAAAAACACTTATAAAAATGTCAAGGAAGTATATTTTTACCAAAAAGTAAGTGACTTTGAAGCCACTTCTCATCAAGATGTAAGATGAATTTGAAGAAATACCAAACATTTAAGTTGTAGAGGATGTTTAGGGCTTTCCAAAAAGTACCAGAACTCCTCCATAGGATGTGTGAGTTGAGAGTTTCGAATTAAAGAAGAAGGCACCATGGAAGATGTTTCAAGGTCATTCCCATGTTCAAAATCCATGTCCAAGCTATGCCATACCTCAATATCTCTAGCTTTAGACCTACATTGCTTCCAAATCCCACCTTACTCAGAGATTTACATAAGTCTAATATGCATTACCCAAGTGTTAGAGCCTTTGTTCAAGATTCATACCATTTGTGTACAAAAATCATGACTTCCATTTTGATAAAGCATTACTCTTGCACTTTGTCAATACATTGAGCTCCCAACATGTTTTAATCTTAGCACAAGCAAGCTTAGAGGCATCAAGCAACCTCTCTGCACCCAACAACTCTAGAGCATGCTTGTACTCACACATTGGAACCACTATTTTTCACATAACTTGATTTTTTGCTTCCAACGAAACAAAAACTTGAAACTCAAGAATCTGGTTGCCTCAAATTCTCAAGCCTCTTGCTTATAAATAGAGAAATATCGTTCGTCCGCCCAATGTTACATATGAGAGCAACGTAATCTAAAGATGCAAAACAAAAAGGAAAAAAAAACAACCTCGTTCCATCCTTCCACTATAACCAGCTACTCGGTTACCTGCTTATTCTTACTCCTAAGAGAAGCACATACCACAACAACACCAATAAATGGGTGATAAATCACATTAATAAAGTAAGTGGTACATACTGCAAGAGTGCAAGGTAGAGTATAAAATACATATATATTATACAAATAATTGCATGCAACATCACATAACACATTCTCACACCCGACTCACCAATCACACACGAATTAACAATACACATACTACTTAAATCTGCAAACATGCCTCGATGCAAATCAAAAACTGAGCACATGCATGTTGTACCAACTTAAGAACCGAGCCCCCTATCTAAACCCATGACCACCTATTTGAGCTCCAAGCCCGCTCTTTGAGCTTGGGACAAGCCACTGGTATCCTCTCTGAACCAGCGAACATACCTCTTGACACAACTAAAATATTGTATGTGAAGGATAGAAAAACACTTAGAAAGAGGGGGTTTGAATAAGTGTAGATTTAAAAAACTGGACAGATAAAAATAAATTGCACAGTTATTTTTATCCTGGTTCGTTGTTAACTAAACTACTCCAGTCCACCCCCGCAGAGATGATTTACCTCAACTGAGGATTTAATCCACTAATCGCACGGATTACAATGGTTCTCCACTTAGTCAGCAACTAAGTCTTCCAGAGTCTTCTGATCACACACTGATCACTCCAGGAACAACTGCTTAGATACCCTCTAAGACTTTCTAGAGTATACTGATTCACACGATCACTCTAGTTACAACCTGCTTAGATAACTTCTAAGACTTCCTAGAGTATTCTGATCCACACGATCACTCTAGTTCCTTACAACTTAATGTAATCAATTCTAAGAGTATTACAATTGCTTCTTAAAAGCTATAATCACAAACTGTGATATTTCTCTTAACGTTTAAGCTTAATCTCACTAATATATTACAACAGCAATGTAGTGAGCTTTGATGAAGATGAAGATTCTGAGCTTTGATTTGAACAGCGTTTCAGCAAGTTAATATGAGTTGTTTTTGTGCAGAATCGTTAACCTTGCTTCTCATCAGAACTTCATATTTATAGGCGTTGGAGAAGATGACCGTTGAGTGCATTTAATGCTTTGCGTGTTCCGTACAGCATCGCATTTAATGTTATACGCTTTTGTCAACTACCTCGAGCCTTGTTCACGCTGTGTCTACTGACGTAGCCTTTAATAGCTTTTAACGTTCCTTTTGTCAGTCAGCGTAGCCTGCCACTTGTACTTCCTTCTGATATGATGTTTGTGAATACAACGTTTGAATATCATCAGAGTCAAACAGCTTGGTGCATAGCATCTTCTGATCTTCTGACCTTGAAGTGCTTCTGAGCGTGATACCATCAGAACTTCAGTGCTTCTGATCTCATGTTCTTCTGATGCTTCCATAGACCCATGTTCTGATTCTGCTTCGACCATCTTCTGATGTCTTGCCAGACCATGTTCTGATGTTGCATGCTGAACCCTTTGAGACAAAGCTTCTGAGCGCTGAATTATGCATACTCTTTATATATTTCCTGAAAAGGAAATTGCATTGGATTAGAGTACCATATTATCTTAAGCAAAATTCATATTATTGTTATCATCAAAACTAAGATAATTGATCAGAACAAATCTTGTTCTAACAGTATGCATCATACATATCAATATCAATGCGTTAAGACCCCTCACTGATCCTAACATAATGAACTACTCTCGTAATCCATTCTATATATTACAATGTAATCACAATCACAAATGCACAACACAATTGAAATCAGTGCAACACAATTATTAAATCATTTCAAAGTTATTAATTCTCGTCATCGCCAACATAACATCAACAACCCATGTAATCCACATAAAACTCATGTTATCAAAACACTTTCAGCTTCTGAAAGCAATTCCATTTAATATTAATTCGCGTTAGTTTCCCAACACTTCAAACGACAACTCATTTGAATTTACGAATCAAAGGTTATGACCAAAATCGTCGGGGGATATAACTTAGGTCAAAATGACCATTTTTCAAATTTTCCCAGTATGCGTTGGCCCATGTGACGTATGTGTCGACGCCAAAAGGACGAAAAGTATGATTTTGCAAACAACTCAGTATGCATCGACCTATGCGACATATTTGTCAACGCCAATTGCATAATGCATAATTTATGTGTTTTTCATCGTTAGAGGCTTTTGGACCTCCAATTTCAATTCCGTAAAAATCCCCGATCTTAGAATTTGACGTACTACAACTATCTAGTGACTGAAACAACAATTTAACACATACAATTCTCAATTTTCTCAAAAACATATTAACTCCCAAGCTCTAACCTTCAACAATGGTGGAAAATACTACAATTTTAAAACAGTAAAACCACACATAATCATACCCAAAAATCCTTCATCAATTCAGCCCTCAACATCATAACAACATAAAAAATCAGATTTAATAAATGTAAAATATCCTATTGGAGGTTAAGGACTCATCTACTCTACCCCTCAAACATATACCCATTTATTACGGTTGTTCCCCCTTACCTTAATTCATAGCAAGAATTCTTAATTGGATTGAGTAGTTTCTTCTCTCCTAAAGCTCGAAGTTCTCTCTTTTGTCTCTAGTCTACTAGAGCTTTGTAAATATTCATATAGCTTATCGAGTTGTTGGATTTTTCATTACATTGTGAATGCAACTTTTTAATATCATTTTTTGCTCGACTTCTTATAGAGTGATTCCTACATGAATCGACCTTAAGTTAGTTTAGAACTAAATTCAACACTCTAGGTTTCAGTTTTCCCGATCTTATGGCTTTCTCTTGGGCCTTCTTACAATGAGCTCATTTTTTCTACTAAGTGCACTCACATGATCCAATATCCCCTTGCTCTTTTCGATTAATTATTTTGTTTACATTTAATTGATTGAGTAAATATTGTTTTAATTAGTTGATTTTGTTAATTAAAATTGAATAGTCTTTGCCAATTAATCTATACTAGCTTAATTAATTGGTTTAATCATTTTTTTAATTAATTGATCAAATGATTAATGCACTTGTATATTTGTTTAAGTAGTATGTATTTTAATTGCTTTGTTATATTCCAATTCGATAATGCGTACCACTTTCCCATGACGTGTAATAATTTTATCACTTTTCTCTATGTTGTTCTTATTATGTTAGTTAATTGTTAGTTCAAAATTAGCGTAAAATCAACCATTTTCTTAAAAAAGAACAAAAATATGTTTGATCCAACGCCAAGCCCTTTTCCCCAAATCAAATCCGAATTGAATGCAACACGAGTGCTTGATCCAACATCAAGTATCTCTTCCACTTAATTAAAACTCTTTTCTCATAATCAACTTCAAACACTTAATCCAACGTCCAATCGTTTTAACATCTTTTCAAAGCATTTTTTATAATAAATTGGAATAAAAAAAAGGTGATTGGGTGTTGACCTCTTTCCTTCCCAATTACTCGAATACTGATGTAGAGCCAACTCTTTAGGTATTTGTCTTCCTAAGAAAACACAATAAATTAAGCAAATTTAGCCCGTTCCTATATGAAACGAAAAAAGGATTGATTGGGTGTAGACCTCTTCCTTCCTTTATTATTTAGATATTGCTGTAGAGTTCACCGTGTGAATGCTTGTCTGACCAAACCTTTATCATCGATCCATCCCTACTCCCCATCGAAGAGTTCTTGTGACCACTAATTGTGAAGTGTGGATACTGCGAGTATAATTCAAATTATGACCCAAACTTGATAACCAATTATTCAGTAAAGACCAATCCATACTAGATAACTTTAATTTTTGACTTCATACGAAATTGAATAACTTGATTGAAAGTAACTCGGAGAAGTGAAAATACATACTGTTGAAAGTAAAGTAATTTGGTAAACTTACATCAATTTTGAAAAAGTTAAATAAAAGAGTAAGAATTGAATTATAACTAATTTAACATGTAAAAAGGATTAAATGAGATATTTTTAAAATTGTGGGGGTAGATGGGAAATTTTCAGACAAAACCCAGTCTAATAATAAATGGTCCCGAGCCTACACTTAACTAGGCCCAACCCAAATCCCAAAAAAAAACCGGAGCTAGGTGAAAAAGACCACCGGCGACGTAGAAACGATCATTGAGAAAGCACATAGAAAACACAAAATAGAAACAAGCTTAGCAATAACGCACACTCACACGGATCAATGACATGGCATTAAATTTAAATTCCCGCCTAAACCCCTACCATTCCCTTCATTTTTCATTTCATTCGCAATTGAATTTCAATTTCCCTTTAAGGCCTTTAATATCTACCCGCATTTGTGCCTAGCCTTATGTCATAGTCTCATTCACAACAAACGCATTTTCACAAACACCTTCTCTCTCTTCCTCTCCCCCAAACCCTAGTCTCTCATATCTCATTTCACCGTTCGGTACGTTTTTTCCTTCAATCTCCCTCGTTTTTCACGGTTTTCTCCGATTTTCTATCACTTTCGCTGAAAAACTAACGCGATCGTTTGATTTTTTAGGTTTCATCATGAAAGGAGGAAAGTCCAAGGGTGAATCGAAGAAAGCTGAAACGAAGTAAGTATCAATCGTCGTTTAATCTCATCGTTAACTCGTTTATTTCTCTTAATTCGCGAATCGGTCGTGAAAACTGAAAAAAACTGATAAATTAGGGTTTGGTATTTTTCAGATCTAAGATCTGAAAATTTGGGGAAAAGTAGTTTGATGTGTGTTTCGGTAGAAGAATTTTATGTTTTGCATGTGGATATTGTTGATTTTGATTTTGATTTTGGTTTTGATGTTAGGCTTGCGGTGAATAAGAAGGGTGCTCCCGCCACCAAGGGCGGAAAGAAGCCAGCCAAGGGAAAAGAGCCAAAGGACCCTAACAAGCCAAAGAGGCCTCCAAGTGCTTTCTTCGTTTTCATGTAATTTTATATTATCACTTCCGTTCCTTTTTGATTTTCGATGCGTTTTCGCTTTTTTCACGGAATATTGTGAAATTATTTATATAGTAATTCACTTGTTGACTTTTATATCTTAGGATCAGGATTGGTACAATTTTAAAATTGGAGTATTTTTATGTGTGAAAGTAAAATTCATGCATGTGAAGTTTGTTTGACTTATTTTGTAGTTTGTGAAAATAGTTATGACCACATGATGTTGACATGTTATTCTATGCTTTTGTTTTGATGGTTATTCTGAAAGTTGTGTGGGTTTTGAAGGGAGGACTTTAGGAAGCAGTTCAAAAAGGATAACCCTGACAACAAAGCTGTGTCTGCAGTAAGTAACTTTTGTGGTTGTTGTTCTATTTTCGTCACATGCAAATAAAGGGCGGTTGTTAATCTGTGTATTCATACGGTTTGTAGGTGGGTAAAGCAGCTGGAGCAAAATGGAAGTCATTGACTGATGCTGTATGCTCAATTACTTATTCATAGTTTGTGTTTCTTGCAATAATTGTATTTTATTGTGATAACTCATATTGAGGCTGAATTATCCAGGAGAAAGCCCCATATGCTGCTAAGGCAGAGAAAAGGAAGGCTGAATATGAGAAGAACATGAAGTCCTATACCAAGAAACAGGTGGGCGGGTGAAAATTGAGTGGTTGTATTTAAACATGCAAATCATGTAACTATGTTCTCATGGGTAATTATTGTTTTTGTCAGGCCGAGGGCCCAGCTGCTGTTGAAGAAGAAGTAGAATCTGAGAAATCAGAATCTGAGGTGCATGATGATAATGATGATGAGGAAGAAAGTGAAGAGGTTGGTTGAATCACTTTCTTTTGTTGATTTCTTAATGTGAGACAACTATATGCCCTTTGTTGACAATTTCCTTTATGTTTCATGTAGGAGGATGATGACGAGTAGACATTTGGTTGATGATAACATTTATGTAGGATGCTATGTTGATGATTTGATCATCTTATGTAGATGATTAGGTCATTTCCTGATAAACATATCTTGCTACCAGAAATATTTTGCTGCTCTCTCAGTTAATGTTGTCTGTTCAAAACTTGAATAGTTTAAAATGAGGGAGCAAGCTTTTATTTGTAATTTTAAGGCCAACTCTTTAGTTAAGAGGTGTTTATCTTTTGTAGAGTGTTTAGTTTTTCATGATGGAATCTCTTGATGTTCGTATTAACATAATTTTCTTATTAGCTTTTCATTCTCCTGTGCTGTATCAGTCTGGTGTATCATTATCTGTGTTTTCTCTTATTTTGTTAACTATTTGTCATTGTTTTGGACTACCTAGAAATTTGCTTTTGTTTCTCAATTATGAGAGTAGTATTGGATCAGGCAATAGTTCTATATTGCACAATTTAAACTCTGTAAATCAAGTTGACAAGTTCTCAATTAGACATAGTGAGTGTGTTGAGCTTTTTTAATTGAGTTGAAGTCATAACTTGGTATTAGTAAGTTTAGTTCAAGGGCGGTTGCCTCATTAACGAATGGTTTGCTAGGTTTTTTTCTCCTTATAGGTGAGGTGTGATTCATTGCATTTTGTTTGTTAGTTTATTTTCCCCTCTTTGGTTGTTTTTGTTTTCTTGTATGATTTGGGTGATTGGTTTTTTAGAAGTCAGGAGCAATTCCTATTTGTTAAAGTTAAAATTTATTTGACACTGCGTTAATCCACTACTTTACCTGATAGTTGGTGACTGCCTTCGTTGGATAACAGTTGCGAGTTTTAGCCTATTGAATGAAGTGCATAAGGATTTTTTTTGCCAAAAAAAGGCTAAAATATTAAAAACCCATATGGATTATTTAGATAAAAGAAAACATAAGGAAAATCAAGTCAATCTCAATCTAAACTTTAATCAATGATTTGTTGGTTTGTACTCTGTAGTACCGAAAACATCACTATCACAACTCTTATCCAGTTCCGCAGTGTGTGAACACGACTTCAAAGAATGGAAGATGTTAATATCTCTTCACCTATGAATCTGACTTCAAAGAATGGAAGATGTTAATATCTCTTCACCTATGAATCTGACCAAACCTATTATACATGGTGCTGAATTGAAACTCTATCTAGTTATGATGAGGATACCAACTCAACGTTAGTGGAGGAGAAAGAGGCACTTTATCATGTAAGATACCTAAAGATAGAAAATTTATGCTTGCCTAAGTAATATCAAGGACTCCATGGATAAGTCGGAGGTATCCTTTAGTCACAATGTTTGTGAGGAAGACAAAACAGACTTATGTTTGAGAATGTGTGTTAGAACGGTTTTGACTCACAAAATACCTGAGGTTCTAGTTACGTTTGGAAGATCAAAGAAGATTTTTGCGCTGATTGCTGAAAGGGTTTGGAAGAAACTAAAAGGGTGGAAGGAGCAGTTCCTGTCAAGAGCAGGACAGGAGGTAATTACAAAGGTTGTGGCACAGGCTATACCAAGTTACATAATTAGTTGTTACAAGCTACCAGAGACAATTTGCCATGAGCTTAAAGCCATGCTAGCTAGCTTTTGGTGGGGATCAAAAAATGAGAAGTGGAAAATACATTGGATGAGCTGGGAGAAAATGGTTAAGAGTAAATGCGAGGGAGGAATGAGATTCGGGGGCATTAGTGATTACAACACAAGTCTCTTAGGTAAGCACTACTAGAGACTATGGTCTTGTGATACTTCTTTAGCTATATATATATATATATATATATATATATATATATATATATATATATATATATATATATATATATATATATATATATATATATATATATATATATATATATATATATATATATATATATAAAATTTAGCTATTAAGGATTTAAAATAACACTTACCTCTCTTTGAATTTACTTTAAATGACCTATACATGTTGGAATGAACAATTTCCAACTTTTGCTTTGACTTCATAGGCAAATCATTCTTGAATGACTTCCTTGTCTGCTTGGCCGCCACACAACACTCTTCACATAACTGTATTTGAATTTTCATTTGTGGAAGAACATACATCATTTTCTTTATATGCATTAGACTTACACTTTTAAAATTCAGATGGTCATATCTCTGGTGTCAAATCCAATTTTTATCCTCATTAGTGGTTGATGCAAGATATTGATGGTCAATCATGTTGATCAAAACTTTGCAAGTTTTGTTGTTTAATAGAAGTGATTTTAGAATTTGTTTGGAATTTTCATCAAACACCTTTCAATTCCTTGTTGTTTAGCCTCATGGTGTATTTCTTTTCAAGCAGCTAACCCAAAAAAATCAAGTTACTTGCTATTCAAGGAAACACCACTTATTATTGTTTCTTTTCCATCCTTACTCTTTGCAAGAATGTTTTCCATGCTTATGTGACTTTTTTATTATCAGCAAACCTAATGGCCATTCTCATTTATTTATCAATCTTGTTAAACTAGTTTTTGTTTTATGTCATGCGATTGTTGCAAGTTGCAACCCGAGTCAAGATATCAAACATTGGTCTTACCTTAGGGAAAATATGTATTGACCATTATTAACACCTCATAAGAGTCACTATTGCTTGTATGTGCAAATTGTGATTCTTCTTTGTCACTTGCATTGGATCATTTATTGAAGTAATGATCTCTTGCATAATGGCCAAACGTCTTGCAACAATAGCATTGCACTTCATTCATTTCAACCTTCTTATTGAATTTCTTTTTGTGAGAGGCACCATTCTTTACTATCTCTCCTTAATTCTTTGAATTCTCTCCGGAACCTTCATCATTTCACTTATTCTTCATTGATCTTTGAGGCATATTCTTTCACCTTTTTGAAGAACTTGACTTGTAAGTCTTGTTCTGTGTTCTTCTCATATTTCCCTTAACCTAAACTCATAGGACTTCAATGATGCTTGCTACGTTTCAAGCTTCATCTCAAACATGTCCTTGGATTCTTCAATTCACTGGTATTCTTACCACATGACTTCATTTCATTGGTCAACAACACCAATCTTAAAGAAGAAATTTGTAACCGCCTTACCATCATTCGTTCACATATTTTCATATTTCTTTTTCAAAAATTATTACTTAACCTTCTTCAATTTCTCATACTCCATACAACATCTTGAGTGTATCCCATGCACCCTTAGTCGTTTCTTCCTCAATAATATTCTAAAAAATATTTGGATCCACATATTGATGGATCAGGAAAAACCTTTTCCAACTTTTTTTGCTCAATTCACGATGTGCAACTTCTGTGCCTCAGTTGCATTGACTTCTAATGCAAACAAATCATTTTTTACAATTTCAAGAACATTTTAAAATCTCAATAATACATTCATTTGGGTGCAAAATTTATCATAGTGTTCTCCCTTAAACATTTATAGATTTGCAGAGAATTTATTAGAGGCTGTGCTTCCATTTGTCGTTGATGGAAACTTTAATCGAACCAATGCCCTTGATACCAAGAGGTTTCTTGGTTCACAAGGCAATGGGCATACAAAACAGAGTTATGAAATTAGGAATCTAAAGTATGAAAGGGCAAATGCCGAATTACAAGTTGCAGTACCATTGTTGTTACTTCAATTTCAATACAAATGAGAAAGTCAATAACCAAACCAGTTTTTATTTCAATAACAACGAAAACTCATCATCAAGATACACAGTATGGGAGAAAAAACTCATAATTCAGCTAGCATTTTCAAGAAATGGATAATCTGTATATCCAACAACAGGATCACTGGTGTAAAAAGTGCTCTTATCAGCCTTATTCAATTCAGCATTCAACTCAAATCTTCTAGGCAAATCCGGATTCGCCAAAAACAATCGACCATACGCAACCATATCAGCACCACCATTCTCCAACACTTTGTTTCCATCACTCCTGTCATATCCACCAGCAACAATAAACGTTCCATCGAAAGCCTTTCGCATCGGCATCAATGACACATCACTCTCATCTTTATCAAACATGGTTTGCATCCTAGGCTCAATCACATGACAGTAAAGAATTCCTATCTGACTCAATGACTTAGCCATGTAAATTCCCAAAGCTTGAGGGTTTGAGTCTCCACAGCCACAGTAATCAGCGAAAGGAGAGAGGCGAATACCGACTTTATCAGCTCCGATCTCATCAGCAACCGCTTTAACAACCTCTAACGGGAAGCGACAGCGATTCTCTAAGCTTCCTCCGTACTTATCGTCTCTATCGTTTACTTTGTCTTTTAGGAATTGATCAAGCAAGTATCCATTGGCGCCGTGTATCTCCACTCCATCAAAACCGGCTTCTATGGCGTTCTTGGCTGCCATTTTGAAGTCATTGACAACATTCGGGATTTCAGCGGTAGTCAGACGTCGAGGAGGCGGATACTTAGAGCTGCTGCCTTCCTTTTTCAGTGCCTTGTCTGTGCTCGAGATCGGAGGTTGTCCGCCCGGTTGGTAACCTGTTCAAAAGAAAATAATTATTCATTGAAAATTTGAAATATATTTTATATTCGTCAATTGATCTGTTGATTCATATTTCGCCATGATGTAAGTTTAAAAATTGTGAAGTTTGTGAATTTTGAGATACCATAATTGGATACTCTTCCAGCATGCCAAAGTTGACAAAAGAAAATGCCTCCTTTTTTATGAACAGCTTCAACAATTGGTTTCCATGCTTCTACTTGCTCTCTTCTCCAAATACCAGGTGTATTTGGATACCTTCAATTACAAGAAAAAAAAAGCTATAAAATATATGACTGATTATGCCGTCTTCGAAATTCTGCATAATCGATCTGTCATGGCTAAACCTAGCCATAACCAAATGTGACACTATTTATTTTGTCACGATTAAATAATAACTAACCAATATAAAACTTTTAAAAATTTAAAAGGACTCGTGATATTGAGAATTACCCTTGTGCAGTGTCTGAGATCCCTGAGGCTTCCCCAATCAAGAAGCCACCCTTTGTTGTTCTTTGAGAGTAATAGAGAGCAGCATGTGGTTGAGCCACAAAGTTGTAGGACCTTGTTCTTGTTAATGGTGCCAAAACTATCCTAATAAGACATAATAAAAAAATAAATTAAGAATTGTGTAAACTATATAAAAAAAAAACTATATAATAAATAAATTATTTTACCTGTGGGATAGATTAAATTTTCCCATGTTGTATGGGGTGAGGAGGGGTATCACTTGTTTTCCTTCCATCATTTTCTTCTTCTCTTCTTCCATAGCTTTAATCATCCTATTCTCCCACTTTGTTCTAAAATGAAATATATAATATTCATTAGTTATTCATTTTCTTATAAAAAAAAACCTAAACTAACTTGATTCAGTTGTTAAAACGGAAATATGGTTTCTTACAGATCACAAAATCTATTGTTAGTGCGTCAGTTTTTATTTTACTGTTTTGATATTTCTTGTGCCGTTGCAACACTTTATATATTTGTTGCTATTAAAAAAACTACTTCCATTGTAACTTATACTCCATTGTCTGCACATATCAGTTAAATATTTTTATCTTAAATGTCATTTAAGTTGTTTGAACATATCAATATTTCATTAATAATATTTTTTAATCTAAAGTATCATTCCTTTTTAATTTGTTTGAACATATTAATAACTTTAATACAATTTATTATTTTTTCAGAAACTATTTACCGTTTATCTAGAATATTTTAGATATTTATTATTTTAATTTATCTTTTTCTCTCTTGTTTGTTTCAGTGCTAAAAAAAAGATTTCTAAGAAACTGGAAATAATTATCTATAATATCAAAAAAGTTGTTGTTAGCTTAGTCTATATTAAAAGTTTGGGGGCAATATTTTTTTTTTTAACTCACTTTTCACTTTTTATTTTCCAACTCATTTTTCATTTTCCACTTTTTACTTTCCAACTCACTTTTTATTTTTTACTTTTCACTTTCGAACTAACTTTTCACTTTTTTATTTTTTATAACTTTATCATTATTATTTCAATAAAAGATGGTTAACTTTTCTCTTTTTCATTTTCGAACTCACTTTTTCTTTAATACTATTTATTATTTTCTCAGAAACTATTTACCAGTTATCTAAATTATTTTATGTATTTATTATTTTAATTTATCTTTTTATCTCTTGTTTGCTTCAGTGCTAAAAAAACGATTTCAAAAAAACATAAAACTGGAAATAATTATCTATAATATCAAAAAGGTTGTTGTTCTGGAAATAATTAAAATACTCTTTTGTTAGCTTAGTCTATATATAAAATTTGGGGGCAAAAAATATTTTTTATTTTTTATTTTTTTCAGCTCACTTTTCACTTTTAATTTTCCAACTCACTTTTCATTTTTCACTTTTTACTTTCCAACTCACTTTTTATTTTTCACTTTTCACTTTCGAACTCACTTTTCACTTTTTATTTTTTATAACTTTATTATTATTATTATTTCTAATAAATTATTAATCAAAACATTTCAATAAAAGATTGTTAACTTTTCACTTTTTCACTTTTTAAAACTATATTATCAATTTAAATGGTTGTTAATTTACATTTAAAATAATATTTAATTTTTAAAAATTAACTTTAGTATATGAATATTAATAACCAAGAAATATAATTTAAAATAATTTTTATTTTAAGATAAAATATTTTTTTAAGAAAATAATAATAATTTTAGTTTAAAAAAAAATTATTTCAATTAAAATGAATTTAAAAATATACTTAAAAATATGTGTTATTGGATAAAATACAAAAATGTGTCACTTATCATTAACTTTAATTTATATGATTCAAAATAATATTATATTAATATATGTCATCAATGAAGTTTATAAAATTAAAATAATATTTACACAACTAAATATTAGAAAAACCATTTGTTATTACTGTCATTTCACAAATATATGTTATCAATGTAAATAGAATATAGTCAAATTCTATCATACGGTAAAAAGTATTACTTATTCAATTGTAACATACTGCTATTATTTATAGTCAAATTCTATCAGTATCAAATTCTATTGATTCAAATATTTTTATAAATGACATCTCAATAAAAATAATATTTGTATACGAAAAAAATATAGAGATAAATATACGTTACCCCCTGTCATATAGGCGAGATTCGGGTATGGTTGGGATAACGTATATTTATCCCGAAAATTTATTATTGATCTAAATATTTTTATACACGAGAAAATGATATTTATGATAAAAAAATTTATTCAAAAAAGGGATACATGAAAAAAACTATTATTGATCTAAATATTTTTATATATGAAAATTTACAATTGATTCTCTTATTTTTGTAAACGATACATATACATAAATAATATTTGTATATGGGAAAAATCTATTAATGATCTAAATATTTTAATATATGAAAAATGATATTTGTGATCAAAAAACTGTATACGGAAAAAAATTTATTATTGATTTAAATATTTTTATATACAAAAATTTACTATTGATCCAAATATTTTTCTAAATGATACCTAAACATAAATAATATTTGTATACGGGAAAAAATATGTTATTAATTTAAATATTTTTGTATTCGAAAGATGATATTTATGATCCAAAAATGATATTTTTTTAAATGTGAAAAAAATTGACTTATGACTGGCAACAAATTTTGATTCAAAAATTGTATACGTGAAAAAAATTTATTATTGATTTAAATATTTTTATATACGAAAATTTACAATTGATCTAAATATTTTTCCAAATGATACCTGAACATAAATAATATTTGTAAAAGGAAAAAAATCTATTATTAATTTATATATTTTTATATATGAAAGATGATATTTATGATAAAAAATATATACATAAAAAGAATTATTTATTTAATTATTTTATATAGTAAAAATTTATTATTGATTTAAATAATTTTTCTTTTTTTACCTTCTATTTAAAATAAATATATTATGTAATTATAAACAAATACGCGTATCAAACCAGAACCCGTGTGTATGCACGAGTTTGTTACTAGTTTTTTTGACTGATATATGAAAAAGGAGAAAAAAAATCTTGAAATAAATAATACACAGGAATAAAAAATAAAAAATAAAAAATATATTCTCATGGAAATAAAAAATAACCAACTAAAAAATTATCCACTTTCATATTATTTCAACACGTTATTTTATATTTTAAAATTATAAAATTCTAAATCAAATAAAATTCAAAAATATTTTTAAGAATCTTAATTATTTATCAAATAAATCTCTTAGCACATGGGCGGAGCTACAGCACAGCGAGTCCGGGCACCCGCCCGGACTCAACCTTCTTTTTCGTTGCATACTCCCCATCTAATAGTCGATATTTAGACAACATCAGGGGCAAAATAGTATTTTTTAGACAAAATTAAATGCAACATTAATAAAAATAGTGTGAAAATTTTGGAAAAAATCAAGTCTAATTTTTTTAGACAAAATCAAGAGTAAAATTAGTAGAAACAAGATGTAAAATTAATAAAAACAAGGTGTAAAATTTTTTCCCTGGCTCTCTAAAATTTCTGACTCAACCACTGTTTTAGCATTAACATTTCAATTAATTATATTTTTACATGATTTGGACACGCTATTAATACATTATTAAACATGATTTGGACAAAATATTAATTAATACCATTATAAAATTAGAAGACGATAGATAAAAAAAGAAATTACTTTCTTTTTTTAAATTTTAAGTCATTTCTAAATGATGTACTTTTGTATCATATATAATTTATAATAAATTATAATTAGTATAAAATATTTATAATAAATTATAATTAATATATCATAATAAATCTTATTTATATAGGATATAAAACTAATGATAAATTATTGTTTTGTAAATGAGTTGCACACCTCAAGGATACTCTTTAAATCTGAAAAATAACGTAAAATATTGAAATTTGAATAAAATATAATTGACATATTATAATCGATCAATTAAAATAACTAAGTAATTCTTTTTTAGATAAGAATTCAAGTGGAGGGGAAACAATGCGCGATAAAACTCTTTCTTAAAAGATTTGAGTTTTATTATAGTTTCGCCTCTCTATTTTATTTGAATTACGAAATTAGTCTCTATGTTAAGTTATACAATTTTGGCCTTCTTTTATAATTTTATATTTAAAATTAATAATGTTTGTATTTTTTAAACATTTTTTTTTGTAAAACATTATGCATGTCCTCGCTTTGAGCTAAATAAGAGAGGATGATTATTTTTCACAACTTTGACATTTAGTTTTTCTTCGCCTCGAGCTCGCTTTGCCCTCGCTTCTGAGGCTCACTCTGCCTTCGCTATGAGCTCGCTAAACGAGGGTGCTAAAACTTTTCTTCCTTGCTTTGCTGATCCAATCACGTGACTTGCATGACCACCTACACAATGAGTTTAAACTAGGAATAAAATGTAAAAACTGCTTGTTATCCTAATAAAACAAATATTTACTCTATAGTTGGAGTTCTGATACTAGAAACTTGTGAAACAAGTCCATAAGCGCCCTCATTAAGTGTCTCAATTTACCATATTTTGGCACTTATCAGAGGGACAACCGAATTTAATATTAGTCTCACTCACCATTGCATGATCATTTAGAGCAGAAGGGATTCCCAATATCTTAAAGTCCACCCAACTATAATTGCTCAAATCAACTATCAGAGGTATCTTGTTTGTCTGGGACATCTCTAAGGCCTTATCCAATTGACACAATCAGTCTAAGTTCCACATGCTAGATAGTCCTTAATCTCGACATCACTTGGATCTTGGCCACAAATAGTTTGGTAAGTCTTGATGAAATTTTAAGCCTTTTCCCTGTTCAAAGCAGAGGCGTTCATCTTCGGGGTAATCATAGAGGAGGAGGCTAAATCTCCCTCAACTACAAATGGAGCATGCACAAAACTGAATGTGTGATCACCTTCCACATCCCCATAAAAAGAAGAGCGTCGAAGGAAGACTTGTTAAAGGAAGTTTCCCTATTAAGAGAACCACTAAAAAACCTCCCAAACTCAGAATTATCAAACACAATTATAATGACTGTAACTGAATGATCGTTAGCTAAAAAAGGTGAATCTGAACTAGAAAATGTTTATGCCCTAACTAGAGGGGAATAATCACTAGTCCCAGAGTCACTAGACAAACTTATGGAGTGGTCATTTATATTATCCATGACAAAGTAAGTACTTATATTAGCCATGACAAAGTAAATATTGGGAAATATGAAATAAGCTAAGGGTGAGAAGGGTACTCAGAGATAGTAGAATTTGAAGAAGAGGGTAGAGATTAAATGCAAAATGAAAAGCTTTATTTTGGAGAAGGAAAACCCTAAAAAAAATCCTCTTAAAAAGGAAGGAAATTACACTTGCAAAAAGAAATTGATTCTAAAAAATGGAAAAAGTTCTCCCAAAGTTTCAAGAGACCTTAATATATAGGATATCGAGCAACGAGGCTGATCAATGGAAAACACAAAATTACAAATCAACAATCAAATTTTACTTTAGGAATATAAGCGAATTCAAGTTCACCTAAATGCCTTAGAGAAAAAGCTTAATGCCCTAACCTGTGAGCCTACAGCCATGCGCCTAAAAAATCGGCGAGACGTTTCAATGATAGAAATACATTTAATGCGCTTTTCCCCTTTACTTATGTAACTACTCAGTGGTTTTCCCACTTATAATTATGTTCTGACACAGTATTAAGATGTCAACCACGACTTTGAAAGACTTCTTGGCTAGCAAGCCCTCGACAAGCCTTGGGGGTAACAGTTCTGGACCGGCCAAAAGTCTAACACGGAAGCCTAACCATGCATGGTCAAATAGGAATTATTGCGTATATAGTCATTACACGTGAGATACAAGGTACACTTTATGATCTCTATCTTTCACTACACTCATATTAGACCCTGTAACTGACTTGAGCGTTGAAGCGATAATCTTGCAAGTTCGTCCTGCGCCACTGTATCGAAGATCAACATCATCACTTTTAGGGTCTTACATCATTAATAACCACTAGTTCTGATTCAAGTACGAAACATATACTATTCTTTAGATCTCAACAAGTATCACAATTTGATACTTATGTCACAGTTGTTAGAATCTTACTTCTCTTTTGATTAATTAACATTTTTTTGCTATAATTGATAATCTAGTATTAAATTAATTTTCTATTTGTAACGAATTAATTATAGATTGACATACTAGGCAAAACTAAGAGAATGATGAGGATGGTAATCATCTCATTCTATGTAGTGTTTTAAAAACCGGACCGGACATTAAATCGGTGAGGGTACTGGGTCACTGGTTTGTTGGTCGAACCACTGTGTCACTGATCGAACCGTATGACTAAACCGGATTAAACTGGATAACTCGGCTGAATAGACCGGTCGTTATAACAAAACTATATAGGTATAAACCATGTCGAACATGATGATTCAGTCTCTACAATATATAACTGACACTTAAATTTTTTTAAAATATCATATTCTATATAAATTTACAAGTTTATAATTTAAATTCAAATTTTAAACATAAATATCACACATAATAAAATAGTACAAAATTACAAAGTATATATTTGCAAACAAAATTTAATCGCAAAATAATCTATTGAATAAAATATAATAAAGTAACTTCATTGTCTACTAAATTTAATTTAATTTCTAAGAAGAAAAAATTATTTCATTGTTGGTATTTCCTTTTTCAATATCAAAATCATCTGCAACAAAATTAACCGCATCCGAAACATCTTTATTATTATTTTATTTTCTTTTTTATTTTTTGTTTTTTATTTTTTATTTTTATTTTTATTTTAAATTTTCATTAAAATGATTTTGTTTTAAATTTTTAAAATAAAAAAAATTAAAAATGCATTTAAACCACCGGTTCTGGAAAACCGCTGGTTTTTCCGGTTTTACCGGTTCACACCGGTTCAATGACATATCCGATCCAGCAATTGAACCAGACCGGTTACCTGACCGGTTCCCGGTTCAACCGATCCGACCGGCCGGTCCGGTCCAATTTTTAAAACACTGATTCTATGTTCTCTCAACATTGATATTCCAAATCTTAAAAGATATGCAACTGTTGTTATTTTTTATTATCTTTTAGGAAAATGCTAATGAGTGCTCCAAGAGCACTGGTTAAGAGTTGACTTTTCTAAGAAATAAAAGGTACGCCCTCCATTCCTTATTATAAGTAAAAGTCCACTTTTTAGATACATTGAATCATTAATGTATTAGAACTATATGTAATTTAGATACATTAATTATTAAATATATTTAAAAAGTAGATTTTTAGTTATAATAAAAAATGAAGAGAGCAAGGACGGATCTACTTAGTGAGCTATGGGGGCAGCTGACCCCACATCATATATATTTTCTTGCCTAATTGTAATCTATATAAACTCATTGACCCCACATTATATACATGCACAGAAAATTAGGGATAATTTATTCATCAACAGTAACAACTATCTACATTCATATAATTTACAAACATATTAGATTTATTTTATTTATAATTGTATACTTAAGAATACTTTTATATAAAACTTTGGTTCTCAATATCAAGGTTGACATTGTATCATGGATGTTTAGTAAAAAATATAGATTTTTTTTAAAAACAAGATATATTTTGCGCGCAATTTTACGTGGCAAAATTCTCTCTAAAAGAATTTAACAATACTGCATATTTAGAGTCAGATCAAGCCCATAACCTCTGATTAAGTTAAAAATTATCTCTTATCATCTCATCTAAGTGCTCTTAGATAAAAAAAAATATAATGGTTATCTAATAGTATTTAGTACCATCTTTTTTATCCTCTATTTTTTTTGTTAACAAAGTAACTTTTCAATTTTTAATTACTAATGAAATTATCATTTCACTACTAGAATTTTTTTAAAAACTTTTAAGAACTTGTTATAGAATGTCGTTTAACATACATTAACCTAGTCAAATAAAGAAGTATTTTTTATGATATATGCCACATATTTCATTTGTCAATTACTAAAATGGGTAAAGAATTGTCTTATATATGCCACATATTTCATTTTTTATGATATATGCCACATATATTAGGAAGATCCTAAAAGTCCCACATTGGTTGGAGATAGAGCATTGAAAGAATATATATAGAGGGACACTCCTCACCTTACTAACCGGTTTTGTAAGGATGAGTTAGGTCAAACTCTAATATGGTATCAGAGCCTCGTTTAAGATCCGGTGGGCCACCTTCTATGATTTCCGCTATCGGGCCACCCACCATTTATTTCCACGCTCCAGTTGTCTAGTCCTGGGCGTGGGGGGGGGGGGGGGGGGGGGGGGGGGGGGGGGTGTTAAAAGTCCCACATCGGACAATATATGGCCTGAACATGTCCTTATAAGTGGGGACAATCCCCACCTTACAAGCCGGTTTTGTAGGGTTGAGTTAGGCCTAACCACACTTCTTAATATGGTATCAGAGCCTATCGATCGGACCATGGGCCGCCCACCGTTAATATCCACGCACCAAGCCCAAAAAAAAAGTGCTGGGCGTGAGGGGGTGTATTAGGAAGATTCTAAAACTCCCAATTGGTTGGAGATAGAGTATTGAAAGAATATATATAGAGGGACTCTCCTCACCTTACTAACCGGTTTTGTAAGGATGAGTTAGGTCAAACTCTAATAACGATATTTAAGTTCAACCTCTCATTGAAGAAAAATCTCACTAATGGAGATGGCGTTTGGTTTTCTTAATTGTAGACAAAATAGAGAATATTTCGATTAATTATATTTTTGGGGTATTTTCTTTATAAAAAATGTAATACTAAACATGAGGTAATTAAATTGTTTAAAACATATACCATATGATTCTTTTCCAGCATGCTAAAGTTAGCAAAAGAAATGCTTCCACTTGATCTCCTTCTCTTCCAGAAATAAGGTGAATTTGGGGACCTTCAACTACTAATGAACACAAAAAACAATGAAAACAAAAAAAAAACAATTAAACTATATAATAAAATGTATGAGTGATTGTATATTAAGTGTTAGTTCAATAATAAAAGTTACCTATAAATTTAAAAGATATAGTTCAAATTTTATGTAATAATGAATTGTTTACCTGTGATGAGATAGATTAAATTTTGCCATGTTCATATCTCTCCCTTCTAACACTTTCTTCTTCTCTTCTTTCATAGTGGCTTTATAGTTATCTTAACTCTTCCCACCTTATTCTTATAATAAGTCTCTTCAAATAATGAGACAAACAAGAAAATTACGGTTATGATACTTCTTTGTCTTTTTCTCAAAAAATTTCAAGTGGATATATAAAATATAATATCTTTCCATTGGCCATGAAACTTTGGGAATCCTTAAAAAAACATATTATATGGGCCAAAGATAGCTTAAGAGACTAACACCAACACATCACGAGGCAACCTAGTAGGTTAGTATGTTAAATTAATTGTCATGTCGTGATTATATCTTGCCTATTATGTATATATTTGTGTCGATATTTCATTGTGCCAAGACTATTTTTGTGTTGATATTTGATTGGTCTGGTATGTTTATCAAAGTAGGATTGGCACAACTTATCAATCATATCCCATTATCTCACATACACTTCTCAACCACTCACTTCCATTAACTGTTATGTCCATGATTTAAACGTGTGTAACATAGGGGTGGATCTTGCGGCAAGATTCTTGCCTAACTTTTGATTGTACTACAACTAACTAATTTTTTTTTACTATTTTAAAATAAGTGTAACTTTAATTAATAAGATTTATTTTTAAATAAATATTATTCTTATTTTTAATATAAAAATATTTATTATTATTCTTATTTTTAATATGAAAATATTTATTATTATTATTTTAATTATGTTCTTTAAAATTTATTGTGTATATTACTTCCAAAGTGTTACTAATAAAGTTATTTTAGTAAAAATAGTGTAACTTTTGACAACTTTGTTATATTTGTGAGGAAACATCTAATTTTTAATTTTTAGGAGAGAAGGGGATGTTGTTAGGTTCTATAGTTTTTATCCAATCATCTACTCATAACATGAGTATTCGATGAAATGTTGAAGGCACACACATTCAATGATTGGATCTAATCACAGTCTAAGATGAAAGAGCACAAATGTTTTTCATCTATCACAAATAAGTTATATTTTGGCCCCATCACAACATTGACTATGAGTACTTCAAGTGTGTTATATATTATGTCTGTGAAGGTATCTTCGTATTGGTTGGGATCATGTTTCCCATGTTATTTTCTTAACTTCTTCATAGTACTAATGACATAAAATTTAGGACAATACTTTCTTCCACGAATACTCGATTGAGCATCCCGCTGTTAATTGAAACTTTGATGAACTATAGCTTCAGATACATGATCACCTCTTGAGTGAGACTCTCAAATAACTTGTTCATGATTTCTTTAGCTTCGATTAAGGCAACCACTCAGTGTCTTCAAAAAATATGTCCCCTTATAGAGCTTGCTTTATCTTTCGTATAGATCAAATTCTCTACTACCTCTTCTTTTGCATTTTGGTGAGGATGGATATATGATGGGTTTTAGGCCCGACCATCCCGCTTATTACGTAGTTACCTATAGGTACATAGGCTAGAGGCTTCACCATACGATGAGCTATCAACATCTCATTGTTCTTGACAATGGTAACCCAATCTACCCTCTTTTTTCTCCAGGTATGTGATTTTTGTTAATTTTGGGCAATGTCAGTTGGCTATGAGCTGGAACGACTAGTTGACCTTTCCCCTAACGTTGGTGTAAGAATCCCTAAACAACCAAGAACTCTCCATAACAATGTATGATTTACCTAGATCTTTTGTAAGTTATCCTATCACGAGTGGCTTGTTAGTTATATATACACATACACACACACACACACATATATATATATATATATATATATATATATATATATATATATATATATATATATATATATATATATATATCAAGCAATGAGACCAACATACTAGAAAACCTATCAAACACACATCTCTCATTCTCTTTTTAGTTTCCTTGTAGGGATTATATTAATTGATTTTAATCTTTCATACTTGCTTAACTCTCTACTTATCTTTCCCAAACATTTTAAACCTTATAGATTGTGAGAAAGATACCATAGTTATATTCATGGATGGAAAAAGAACCATTATCAATGACCATATTTTCTATCCCTTTATCGGTCAATTTAACCTATCTTCCTTGATGGCCTTTTGAATGGACCTTTAAAAAATAACACAATTGTATTTTTAGGGTTATAGGATTTGTGTCACTTTAAATACGTCTTGCCTTTGATTTCTTTATTTGAAGGAATCAGGTGACCATCTAATAGCTAAATCTACTTATACTTAAGCAAGTTAATCACTTATGTGGCCCACCTTTGTAATGACAAATTAGTATTTTATTCTATCTTCTAATGAATTTGTGACCTTCTCTCATGTATACTTCGAGACAGGAACAACCATGTTTTTCCTTTCCGATTCATCCACAAGTTGTTCCAAAATCTTCATAATCATTTTCATAATCTTAGGTCAAGGCCGGAAGAAGCTGACATGGTGTATTGAGTTTCAGTGGAAGATAATAACACCACAAAATGGGTTTTTTATGGGTGATTTTACAAGTGTAATAAATCATTACAATTGATTAAGACGAAAGGGAATCTTCAAGTATCAATCTTAAGAACTGCGAGTATTTTTCTTTATTAAATTTACCATATTATAAATTGAAAAAAACTTTTAAATTTTGATTTAAATATGGAATGGTGCATAGAAAAGGATTAAAGTTAATAATTAAAACATGTTAAGGATTATGTTAACTTTGGATTTTCCGATGTACTCCTTATTTAACCTTACCAAACGAAATCATTATCATTCTAGAACAGCCAAAAGTCTAATTGACCGAGGCCCAATCCATCTTAAATCCATTCTACTTGACTCAAAGTATAAAAACAGTTCACACGTTAAGAGCAAGGTACTATCCATGATCTCCACTTTCATGAGACTCATTTTAAACCTTGAAATGACTTGGGCGTTGGAGTGCTAACCATGCAGGTCCATCCCGTGCCACCGTAAAGGAGATTGAAGCTACTGTTCAACATCATCTGTTCTCCAACTATATCTATTTATGGTCCTCAAACAAAACATTAGTCCCGTATGTGGGAAAAGACATCTAATTCCCGCTATTTTTCATCTTCAGGTCAATCTTGATCCAAAATCAGATATGTAACCACAACAAGAGAACAAGAGATACTAATTCTGATAGCTATGACTTGAATCACTAATACATCTCCTGAATCAACAACTTAGCAAGCATTACTGGATGACGAATTCTACAACATCGCATCATCTAGCATATATCCTTCATCAAACCACCTTATACTTGTAGCTGGTGTAGAGATTTGGTGAAGAAAAAATCAATCGAAATAAGGATTTATAGATTGCGATAAGATCAATGGAATTCCAAATGTTGATCTACCTCTAATTCGGGTGATCACCATAGTTGATCGCAACCTAACTGGATTCCTCATGAATGAACGACATTTGTGTAACGTCCTCTACTCAAACACGATGGATCTGATAGGTATCCACCAAATGGATATGAGTTCATATGGAGGAGAAAATCTACTAGTATTCAATGTTTCGATCACTCGTCCTCAAGTAGATGTGGATATGGTAGTGATTGTTGGGGAAGGAGATCGTGAAAGAAAATTGATTCTCAATTTTCTGATAATCCTGTGTTGGAGCACCTTTAAAGGTATCATAGGGAGATCCTTTATAGAGACACTAGATGTAGTGGCATCTTCAACCCATTTGAAAGTGACTTACTATGACATGGAAGGATGGTCGTTATAAGTGACTGTTAACGTAGATAGAGCAAAACAGATGAAAGAAATCATCCAAAAGGATCTTTTGGTGTTAGCCACGACCTCAGAAATAGAAGGAGATTCAAGGAATCCTTGTGCGTTTGACCTATATGCTTGTGAAAATGAGGTGAGTTGATTCCAAATGGTGATTTTGAGTGTATCTAGCTTAGGGAAAACCCGACCAGGTGAAGTTCTCTGTGAAATGATCATTTGGGTTGGTTTCATTTTGCAAATCAACAATATGGAAGAAGTGTTCAAGATTGATATAGCTTGCTAAAGATGTATGAAGGTGCATAATAAACACATGTTGGACACGATGTCCTATCATGTTGCTCGACATCTGGGCCTGGCACATTAGGCATCTGTTGTTGCATTTTGGAAGAATCTCAGATCAAAGATTGGATCAGATTTTATTATTATTAAGATAACAATATGATTATATGATTTGTTGGACAACTGTGAAGATCAAATCATATTTAAAGAGATTTAAATTTGAGATTGTAGCAAACAAAATCATATTTTATGGTTGGAGATAATCTAGGAACATATCAAATATCCAACTGAATATGCATTATTTGGACCAAATGAAAATGCATATCCATAGCGAAAAAGCTAAGAAGATTATTCCTACATTAGGAGGACACAACAAGTATTGGAATTAAAGCATTCAAGTATTCATTGAAGATCTTTTAGAGTTCTAGGTTTGTGTCGTGTATTCCACGCTAATTCCCTAATATGATTAGTGTTAAAATCTATATGTATGTCTCTACATTTCAGTAACTTGGCATAAAAGGTTTGTCTAGTTGAGTTTTAATGTTCAACATCATTCAAACATGTTATTTGAGAATTTGATCACTAGGGTTTAGTGGTTATAATAACCTATCACGAGTTGTGTGATAGAGAAAGAAAGTGAGTGGTTTCTCAGATTTAAGGGGAGGTTCATAATAGAAAGTCATAGGGTAGTGTTATGAACAAAGGATCGAACAACATAGAGTTTATTGTTGCTTGTATGTCAGATTTACTAAGCTACTAATGTTGAATGTACTTTATTTGGGTTATGGACTCAACCCTCTAAACGTAGTTATGGTTTCACCGAATTGGGTAACCAATTATATGTGTTATTTACTGTTTTTCAGTCTTGTTAACTTGCATAATTCAATCTGTTATATCTATGTTAATAATGGTATATCTTGTCAAACCTAGTGTCGAAGCATCATATTCTACATTTTTCCTATGAGGAACATAATTTCAATTGGCATCAGAGTAGGCACCCTAGCCCGTTGGGTGAGCTCCCGGGAAGATAAATTATACTCAAATGGAGACAATGAAAGATGGAGGATCAGTTTACAAACCACCTGCGTTGAATGGAACAAACTTTGATTATTAGAAGTCAATGATGATTTAGTTTCTCAAATCTATGGACAACAAAGCATGGAAAGTTATGGTAAAAGGATTTAGAACATCCAGTGGTTACTTCTAAAAGGGGATACTAAAGATCCCTAAAAGTTGTCATGCCTGGATAGAAATCCTAAGTTCTAATGACTTATCTTGCACAAGATGAAGTCAAGTCCTAAGGGAGCATGGTAAATAAGAAACAAAGAAGAGACATGCAAGAATAAACAACAAGCAAGCTCAAAGAAACAATCATGAAATGTGTACTAAAGACATAACCAAGCAATCAATCACATGGTCCTTCCCGTTATTGGTCCTCGCAAACTTTTCCGTCCCCAATATTGGTCCTTCCCGTTAGTTTCCACTAACGGAGGTTGACGTGACACGCTGCGTGGAAGAATGCTTAACAAAAATCTGAAAACATTTGAAATAGCGGGGGTTTTAAACCTCCTTTAAACTAACCCAAAAGAAAAAAGAAAAATCTTAATTCTGAACTTTTGTCGAACACCTTGAAAGCAAGTTTGGCAACATAAGTTTTGAATGCATAAATTTTTTAAAAGGACTATTCATTGAAAGAAAAATTTATAGGGACTAAAAATGTAGGGTCGCATATTTATAGGGACTAAAAACGTATTTAATCCATAAAATATTATGGCTCGCTTACTTTCCAAAAACATTTCAAGTCTTCATTAAATAGTGAAGAAAATATTAGATCTATATTCTCTTATGCTTAGCTTATTAGTTAAAGTGAAAATGAAAACATAAAAGTTAACAGGCTCTTAGATGTATGTGCTAAAAGCTTCTATAAAAGTGTGCTAATTGTGGATTTTGATTTCTTTGAGCTTTAGGTACCAAGTCTTTCATGATTTTTGTGCCAAACACTAGATTGGAGCGCTGCATATTGCACATCATGCTGATGACCAAGTTTAGTTCACAATAAATTATGCTCAAATTATAGGGTGGGAAATGACGAAATGTTGCATTTTATTTTCTTGTCAATTGATTGCGAAATTGAAAGCTTGTTCAAGATATTAAGGCCTTCTTGAACGTTCTGGGATCCGCAATTGATCACTGATATTTATGCAATGTTCATTTTTTCCCTTCTCTTATTGGAATATTAACTTCATAATTTAAGTGTCTTTCTTTATATTGGTGACATTAAAGTCAATTGGTTGCTACTAAGATCTCCACGCCTAGGTGCTGATTTCGCATAGTTTCTTCAAGAAATGATTTGACTATCTACAGAAGTAACTTTTCATGAGCTTCTGCATATATTAGCATGCATTTTGATGGATTTGTGATAATTTTTTGATGCAAAATCCACTGTGCAGGAACTGAGACCGAGAGGGTGGAACCAAGCAGAAAATGGGGTGAGAAATGCACAACTAAGAAAAGCTCAGAAACCAGACATTATTATCAATTAAGAAAAGTTCAGAACTTATGTGTTGCCAAACTTGCTTGCAAGAGGTTTGAGAAAAGTTCAGAACTAATATTTTTTTCTGGGTTAGTTTTGAAGAGGTTTAAAACCCCTGCAATTTCAATATTTTTAGATTTTTGCTAAGCTGTCTTCCACGTGGCGTGCCACGTCAGCCTCCGTTAATGAAAGTTGACGGCAGAGACCAAAATTGTGGATGAAAAAATTTGCGAGGACCATTATTGGAAGAAAAATTTTAGAGGGACAAAAGTTAAAGAGTCGCATATTTATAGGGACTAAAAATATATTTAACCCTTCCTTAATCATGGAGAGCTTAGGTGCGGGTGGTATTGAAAGTAAGGCTTGTATAGTTGCTTGGAGTAAACTAGTTCTTCTTAAAGTTTTGCTCCTAGTTTAGAGGTTGCTACAATAAAATTCTGACCAGCAACATTTTGATCAAAAGAGACATATTGGATGCATCTTAACATTCTTCTCTTTCTGATGCAGGTTCAGATGTAGAAAGGAAGAGAATATTGCTCACATTTTTTTCGAGTGTTCGATATTGCTGGTGGCATGGAGTGAGATACTAAGTTGGCTAAATTACTCTATTGTTTTACATAATTCTGTTTTGCTGAATTTACTTCAGTTCGAAGGACTTCATAGTGGCGGAAGGGTCATTAAAGAGAGACTCAACATCATTTTGTTCACGTATGTTTGGAAAATATAAAGGAGGCGAAACGAGATAATTTTTGGAAGTTCTAGAAGAGGCAAATCATCCTTCATTGAAGACATTCAATTAGCATCTTGGAAGTGGATCAAAAGTAAGGTGTGTGGTTTCAATTATGCTTTTATTCAATGGATTACAAATCCAAAAGAGTGCAACGGGTGTTCAAGCTAAATGTCAGGGGTGAGCTGTGTGGGATTCAGAAGAGGTGTCGTGTTGCCAGTCTTTTATAGCAGTTTATCATTAATGCAGTTGGCGCATGTTTGGTGTTTGACCGGTGCGGGGCATTGTGGAGTATCGCCGTCAACTATTATATTTCTGTTTTCTCAGATAATTATGGCAGAATTGTTGTTTTGTATGTGATAATCAACACAGTTTGCGCAATGATGGGTGAATTGATCAGTTTGTAAGCTAATTGTGGCAGTTTTTAGTGTGTTGGTTGTTTTTTGGAGATTGTGGTACTGGATTAATATGGGTATTGTATAGGCGATTTGGTGAGATTGTTGATTGCGGTTTTGCGTTTGTTTTGCAGCATGTGATCTTTATGCTATGTACTTGGCAGGGAAAGGATTGGCTACCTTTGAGCCATATGCCTTTGGATACCTTTGAGTTTATCTTTCTCTATTCAACCATTTTCTCTCACCAAAATCAATTATTTTATTATTTATTGATATACATGTGGCATTGCTTTTACTACTAAGAGCATCTCTAATAATGGGAGCTTAGAGATTGCTTAGCTTTTTAGTTCTATTCCTTAGCTTTTGTTTGCTATTGGAGTATGATGATGTGACACTATTGATTGCTTAAAAATAAGGGATAAAGCTTCATGAAGCAACTTGAAAAGATAAAACCTTAACATTAAATATTATTATTTTTGAGGCAATTCAATTGAAATAGTAATAGAATGTGATTGTCAACTTAAATACAAATATAATAATAGAAATTTGTGGGGCCTAATATACATTGCTTATTTATAATTATCTTTGGAGCACAAATAGTTTAGGTAGCTTATGGATTTCTTAAATGCAATGTGACAATTTGGACTAACAAAATATGACACAAGCAACCAATAATGTTCTCCCCATTAGAGATGCTCTAAAGGCACCAAAGTTACGCAATAGGAAAGGTAGCAACTCCTTCCCCGGACTTGGCATCCCTTATGTCTCTTTCTTATATATTAGTCAAGTTAAAATAAATTGCGAGGTCTCGTAAATCATAGTACTATGAATAATTTTTTCTTTGTATTAGTAATCATTAACATAATTATAAATTCAAATTCAAATATTTATATATAATAATATTCAATTATACTAATAAATAATGCTATTTTTATTTTTAATTATTTTTTAATATATTTTTACAATTAATTTATTAACTATTAATATCTGATTATTAATTAATAAATAATACCATTAATAAGATAAGACTGTAAAATGTGAAAGTGAAAGGGAAGAAGAAAGAATGGCGTGATTTGCGGGAGTCTTTCTAAATTGCGCAAGAAACTGCGCTCTTTTGGTTTGTTTGACTTGAAAAACTGCAAAACGCAAACGAAATTCTTCTTTCTCAAATCCAAATACAAACTCCAGTTCCAGTTGATCTGCAGAGAAGAAAAAGAAAAATGGATGCAGAAAACGAGAGTATCTCAAAATCGAATGCCATTATCGGAGAAAGCCTCTACGTAAAAGTGATGACCGACGAACAACTGGAGCTTCTCCGGCAACAGATTTCCATCTACACAACCATCTCCGATCAGCTCATTCAGATGCACAAATCCATCACCACACAACACGACCTCGCTGGACTGAGACTAGGTAATCTGTACTGTGATCCACTCATGGCGTGCTCTGGAGTTGGACACAAGCTCTCATCACGGCAGCGATGGACTCCGACTCCTCTCCAGCTTCAGATACTCGAACGGATATTCGATGAAGGAAATGGAACTCCTACGAAACAGAAGATTAAAGATATAGCTGTTGAGCTTGGACAGCATGGGCAGATATCGGAGACTAATGTTTATAACTGGTTTCAGAATAGAAGAGCTCGGTCGAAGCGGAAGCAATCGGTTCATGCAACGAATCAGGTTGAGGCGGAGGTGGAGACGGAAGATGAGTCGCCGAAAGAGAAAGTAATGCGCGGAGGAAGCGAGCATGTTCAATCGTTTGAGAATTTATCGCCGGTTAGGGTAAAGGATATGTATATTCAGAGTCCTGATATAGGTATTAATGGAATCTTTGAGTTTGTTGTGTTCATTCAGTTATATTATTAGGTTAATAAATTGGTGTGTTTATGCAGGATTTGAGCAGTTGTTGGGTAAAATTGAAGTTGCAGGCTGTTATAGTTCTTACATCCTTTGAGAAATGAATGGTTAAAGAAAGAAATTCTCAGAGCGATTTCTTAGCTTTTTGATGGTACTGTTATACGTAAAAAATTTCCATTTAAAGATGTTGATGAACCAGAAATGAAGTGGCATATGTGTATTTATATGAGTATAATTTCATAATCAGGCTTCAATGTTTATTAACATCTTGTAACTTTGTCTCAGTTACTTGTAATATCATATAGAGCCTAATATCACAGTTTGTGTCTTACTAACTGATGAAGACTCTGACTCTGTTCAGCAATTTCTAGCACATATATAGTTGTGACATTAATTTCTACCTCATGAATTCAGCACTTTCCATGACTTGCTGTATAAGTATTGCTACTATGGATCATTTCTTGTTTTTCATGTTATCACACCTTAATCACTACAGCCTCCCTTTCCATTATTCATATCATTACTTAATATTTTAGTATCATAATCATTACTCTTCACTCTTCAGTATGCACGCGAAGGTATATAGCACTTGCACACCTGGACATGCGTATGCTCTATCACCAGAAAGGGTAATAATTTTTCATCTTTTGGGCTACACCCATTCCTTACGTACATCCGCCAATTGGTAGAATGGTTCACAAGAAGGATAGCGTACGTACGCCATTTCCTTGTGTATATACGCCTAAAACCAGTTTCCAGCCACATTTTCTCACCTTAACTCTACCCAATCTCACTCTGATAATAACTTCTTTCCATGAAATTTAAATTTAAATTTAAAAACTAACTAGTCAGTGACCCGTGCTCCCGCACGGGTAATAGAAATTTGTATATAAGCCTCATTGTTAAGGTAAAGTGTAAATCAAGAATCTTGTAGTACTTATCAAATGATAATACAGTAGTCAATAATGTTAAGACAAAAATGGCTTTTCATAAACCAATGATAATATTGTTATTAAATGGAAATTACAAAAGTTCTTAACATGGCTTCTTAAATTCTATAGAGTTGGCATTTGAATCTTCAAAATGAATTGGAGGCTTGGACCTAAAAATGTCACACGATACAAAGATAAATGTCAAAGTAATGAAATCACAATTAAACGATTACAACTTTTCATGGACTAATAAAATGGGTCTAGCAAAAGAGAATTACCCTCATATGTTTTGGAACACTTCTTTGAACACAACATTAGTGGTGGTAGTCATTGGTTCTATTCCTTTGTCATGAATAAGAATCTTTAATCCCTTTTTGGATTTAACTCTAGAGATAGCCACATATAATTGACCATGACTAAAAACATCTTTTGGCAAATACAAACCCACGTTGTCTAGAGATTGCCCTTGAGACTTGTTAATTGTCATGGCAAAGGAAACGATAATAGGGAATTGGCGTCTCACCAATTTAAATGGCCATGGTGATTGTGAGGGGGACAAAGACATTCTAGGAATATAAATGAGGTTACCAATATTTTTTCCAGAAATTATCTTAGCTTCAATGACATGAGAGGCAAGTCTGGTTACAGTTAGTCGTGTACCATTGCACAAGCCTTCCGACTGATCAAGATTGCGCATTAACATAATTGTGGCACCAACTTTCACCTTGATGGAATGATTAGGTAATCCTGAAGTTTTAAGAGCATTTAGGAACTCCGGTGTGACATGCTCATATGCATCAAAGTTAGTTGAATCAGATTTATCTATAGAATCACTACTGAAGTATTCCTTCTCTTCTCCTAAAAAAGTTGCAAAATAGTAAAATTATATAAAATCACAAGTTAGTAAAGAGTAAATAATAAGTGAAAAAATTTAGGAATAAGTGCAACTAAAATACCTGGAAGAAGGTTTGTAATATATTGGTTGATATCATCTACCACTTCAATTGTTGAAGCTAAAATTGCACGACTTTGGAGGTAGTTGAAATCAAGATAGTTATGAATGAGATATGGGTATGTATCCTCAACAATTGCCTTGATGGGATCGGAGAAGCTTGAAATTAAAAACTCTTCTGGAATAGAAATACTTGCATAACCATCATTGGGCTCACACATGGTCCCATCTCCAATTTTCAAAATCCACTCTGAAAAGCTCCTAATATCATGAGCAGTAGAAGTAGTAGCACCAGTTTGCAAGCGCATGTTTTTTTGTAAGCCTCAACACTTTACAGTGATCCCAAATATAAGAAGAATTGATTGTTGCATGGATAATATCAGATCTAGTACCTCTTGGTATAACGGGGAGAATTTGTCTGAAGTCACCACCAAAGACAACAACCTTACCTCCAAATATATTGTCACAAGAAGGTGTACTCCCACTCATGAGATCTTTCAAGGATTTATCAAGAGACTCAAAGCAAAATTTGTTAGCCATAGGAGCTTCATCCCATATAATTAGATCTGTCATCTTTAGAAGCTCAGCAAGATCATCTTTTTTGTTTATGTTGCAGATAGAAGTTTCTAAAGTAGGGACAGGAATCTTAAACCTAGAATGAGCTGTTCTTCCACCTGGTAACAACAAACTTGCAATCCCACTTGAAGCAACAGGCAATACAATTTTTTCTTAGACCTAAGTGCTGCTGATAAAGTGTTCCACATAAAGGTCTTGCCGGTTCCACTATAGCCATATAAGAAAAAAACCCCACCTTGTTGCTTTTCTACACAATCCATAATTTCCTCAAAAACTGCTCTTTGTTCATCTACAAATAAAAGATGTATGAAAAAAAATAAATTTGCTATAGGTTCAGTATTATTTTAATCTCTAGATAAAGAAAGGTTACGTTACCTGTAAGAGAAGAGTACAAACCAGCAAAAAGTTGTTGTTGTTCGATACCATTGTATTGACGCTCTTCGTAAAGAAACCTATTTCCTATAAAGGAAACAATATAGTCTTTTGGATATGGCATTGGTTTGAAATCCTTCAAACTTTTATTATTGTTTTGCAACAATGATTCAATAGCCATTAACGTCAAATCCTTTAGCTCCCCATCGGTTAGTGTCAAACCTACAATTAAAAAGTTAGAATTGTATTTTCACATCCAAAGATATGTTTAATGGCTAAATCAAAACTTACATGTGATTTTTCAAAAGGAAAACATTTTTGACTACTGTATGAATGAATGAGAGTATACCAAAATTCGAGGTGGCCTTGAGTACATTAGAGCAAATTCAAATATGTTCCATCACATTAAAGTTTTGTTTTCCTACCATGTCTATATAACACAAAGTCTCAATAAAAACAAAATATTGCATGTCACAGCACTGCCCAACAAAACCGTGCAGCCTCAGTTACATATGAGTGTATCAAAAAATGGCACGGGTGTAATATACCAAGAAACCATGTGGCCTTTACTACATTAGTAGCTTTGAAATATCTTCCAGCACATTAAAGCATAGTTTTGCTACCATGTCTATATAATACAAACTCTGAATAAAAATAAAGTTTTGCATCTCATAGCACTTGTGTTCAAAAGTATGCAGCCCTACTTACATATCACTCATGTTTCACATATAATTATTATTTCTCAGAAATAATGGTAAGAATGAAATATTTTCCAGCAACGCCGCTATTGTTTTCCTAATTATGTTTATGTGCATAATGATATATACCGATGACCAACATAAATAAGCATATTTCCAGAATTGTTGTTTAAGCACTAAAGGATCCTAAATTACAATATACTTAAAAAATCATATATACATAAAACAACTTAGCAAAGATGAAATACCTTGATCTTCGGCCAATAATCGTTGTTCGTAAAGAATTCCATCTGATAAATACATCCAAGTCTTCCTCCACACATGCTCTGGTCTATTCATGGATGATGATAACAACATAGTAACAAACAATTTCCGTAAAAAGACTCCGGAACCCCAAACATGTGCCTCTTTTATTGCCTCCACAAATTCTCGATCATCTTGTAGAAATCCCATTGCAAAGCACGCTCCTCTAAAAGTTTTATGTTTTTTACCATCCACAGTCTTGATGTCTTTGTAACACAAAGGGCCTTTTTTTTACCGTGAGCATCATCCTTAAATAAAACAATTCACCTGTGCTTTGAGGGACCCAAATAAGCCGACCAATTGTATATCCTCGCTTCCTTGGTTTCCAACTTCGACTTCGTTTATGGTAAACAAACTTAGAAACAAAATCACCATAAGTTAGTAATCTAGCATCTTCGTAAGTTTTGTTGGCCTCAAACCAAGAAGTGAACATTGACTCGATTACACTTGGTTTGAGTAAAACATCACCAACTTGCTCGTAGTCTTTGTAGAATACGGAGTTTTCACCTTCCATGTGAAAATACAATCTCTCTACGGCTGGCTTTCTACCATGTATAGAATAAGAAAATATCCTCCAACATGCCTCACTTGGAGAGATGTAACGACAATCCAAATATTGCTTGATCTCGTCAACGTTGTCTTTTTCTTCACCTTGTATGACAGCAGAAATTCGATCCGAACCTTTGTTTATGTATTTGAAAAGGTATTTGATGGAAGTACTTTGATTGCACCATTCCATGTTGATATGGGCTTCGTACTTCAACAACAAACTTGGGTTGTGAGGAACAACATGACCACTATGAAAGATTACACTGTTTTTCTCTATTGTGTGTCCGTTATTTCTTCTCCTATAAACAGGATAACCATCTTGGTCCACTATAGTTGCAGGTTGAAATTTCTTGGGGTAAAACTTGGAGCATTTACTGTCTTTCATGCAAGGTGAGAGAACATTTGCCAAACCACAAGGACCATGGACCATATGATTTTTTACCAAATTGTACAACCGTGGGTGTGTCAGGGGATCAGGCACTTCCGCACTAATGATCTTGTCAATGTCCTCAGGTCTTGGATATTTGTTTGAAGGATGCAGAAAGATCAATATATGGGCATGTGGCAATCCTCTCTTTTGAAATTCAATGGTGTACATATCTAGCCAAAGAAAATGACAACGATATCAGCACAGTATCCTAGTCTATTAATAGTAGTATAACAATAAATTAAAAGACAAAGGTAATAATTGACTCACAAGCAAGAACTTTTCCTAGTACCCCTTTCTTGGTTAAATCGGATAACAATTGATCAAACTTGATTTTGAATATTCTTGAAATGATGTCCGGTCGATCTTGTGGTTTCAAATGAAGTGGATTAAGAACTCTTTGAATCTCAGGCCAGTTAGGATTGCAGGTAAATGTAATGAACAAATCAGGAAACCCAACTTTACTACAGATAGCCATCCCATCGTAGTACAATTGATCCATAAATCTACGACCACCCACAAACGAAGATGGAAAAACAACTCTTTTACCTATGTTTGACCCTGTGGTTTGACTCTGATCGCCTTCTTCATTTAGAGAACTATACTTGCAGACCCTAAGCTTTGGTTGGTTCTTTCGAAGCCATTCCAATTTCTCTGATTCTAACATTGTGTAACCATCGCACAGAAATTCCTGGAATAACCTCTGTGATGACAACAAAGTCTTCGCTTCATTCTTCCTGTTCTGAATGCGAAATGCAAGCCATTCTCTAATTGTAAGCCTATTTCTTACGCTATTTTCGTATATCGGCAAGTCTCTATGAGCTACGTCAGGCCTATAACCGTCCTCACCATACGGAAATATCAAAGGATACTGAAAAGCCATGTAACTGGCATGAAGCTCATTGATTCTTTTAAGTCTTCCTCCTTTTGTTTGCATAATAATATCCCTCATCTCCGCCGTGTCAATATCACCGACTACCAAACTTTGCAGCCTTGTGACTTGTTAGAAGCTTTACAGCCTGGGCATGCTTCAAAAAACCAGCCAAACTTTGACGTTTTGAAATACTTTGTAGTTCCAATAGTGGTTGCAAAATAATCCTTAAGGGTAAAAACATTAACATGTCACTCATTCATAACCAATGAAGTATTATATGGCATATTATGGAAGAACAAAAAAAATACAAACCTTTCTTAACTCAGCAATTGCACGGATACTTTTGACCTCGTCGAGACTCTTCCAATTCTTGTTAGCGGATTGAAGAGATGATTCTGAGGTTAAGGACAAGGAAAGCGCAGGGGCATTGGATGAATCACTTGCAACATAGCTGAAAGTGGAAACAGTTTGACATTGTAGATGTTTTCAAGTGGAATAAAATAGGTAAGCATGATACTTTAGCAACGGTTGGAATTACCTAGCTTTGAATTCTTCCACTTGTGGATGTTCCACGTTGATGAGAAGTCGAGAACCATTCCATGCATTAGAGAGAGATGGTAAACCAGAAACTGTTATACATAATAAACTTACATATTAAGAAACATTTAAAAGATATAATAATGCTTAAGTTCAGTGTGATGCAAGAATGAAAAACTGATTAGGAAAATATTGGATTAAACCTTTGTTTGGCTTGCACCATGCATGTGTCAAGACAATGATTGTAGGACTTTTTTTCTGTGTGCTAGAGGTATTGTAGGCCGAGAATTGCTTGCAGTAATCATCCCATAACACAACCTCAATCACGTTTCCTTCAACATCACGTAAAGTGATATTCACGCAAGACTTCCTACCATCTCCCCCCATCTGTGTCCTAAGCACTTCATGTAAAACACCTATGACATCTGTAATTTAAGTTATTATTAGGTCAGAGAAAGGCCAGAGAGACAACCTATATGCATATGCAAAGTTGGTAATCTGTACAAACAACATAATGCATCTCAGGCTCGTGTAAAAATAAATAAACCCCTATATGCTAACTTGCATACTCACCATAAAACAAATCAGCCTTGAAGCTTCCTTTGAGAAAGTTTTCTATGGGGTGAAAGTTATATTTGTGATGGGGTATGTCGGGAAACGGCACCTTTGTCATGGCAGTCCCTCCATTGAAGACAATCTTGAGTGGGTTAGAACAAACTTTTAAGGCTCCATCATTAACAACAGGCTCTCCATTATGAAGTGTATATGTTTCACGTTCTTTCACTTGATCATTCCAATCTTTGAAATCTCGGCTCTGAGTGGTGACATGAATTTGATCACCCTGTGCCAATGAAGGCCAAAACATTAATAAAACATAGTACATGGAATCAAACTTAGTTAAACAAAGAAACTTAAGAACTTTATATTGTGAATCCAATAATATTGTTTAATGGAGACAGACCAAGACCATACACTACTCAAAAGATGTTTAATGGAACAAAAGATTATCATTTCGTATGGGTTTATTTAGGTAACAAACAGGGTAAGACAAAGAACTTGAATGGAAGCAAAAACATTAGACAACCAGATCTGGAGTTCCTGAAAAGTAGACAAACATAGGCAAAGAGAAACACAACAAACAGACATGTACTTTCCAATATATAGACAAACATAGTACATGGAATCAAAGTTAGTTAAACAAAGAAAGTTAAGAACTTTATATTGTGAATCCAATAATATTGTTTAATGGAGACATTTCGTATGGGTTTATTTAGGTAAGTGACAGGGTAAGACAAAGAACTTGAATGGAAGCAAAAACATTAGACAACCAAATATAGAGTTCCCGAAAAATAGACAAACATAGCCAAAGAGAAACACAACCAACAGATATGTACTTTCCAATATATAGACAAACAGAAAGCACTCAAAGAACAGACCAAGAGTGAAGTTTTTAAAAATGTCATAGTAGATTTTAAGGTTTTATTCATGTTACAGAGAAACCAACAACACACGGCAGCAAAGTTAACAAACAATAGACAAAGATAAAGCAATTTGAGATAAAGAAAACCAAACCTTCACATCCTGAATGACCAACTCGATGTGTTTCTGTCCGGTTTTCTCCTTAACGACCCATAAATCAACAACCCTTATTTGCATCTTCCAAACTTGGTTTCCTTTGACCAAATCCTTGATGCATATCGGAGCCCTTAACATTGTTCTTGAAGTAATCTGTAGAAAAAAGAGCAAGTATTAGAAACTGAGGCAAAGGCATGGTCAAGTACGTTAGCACGACGTTATATCAAAACCAGAAAAAAACAACCTTGAGGAAGGAGATGAGTGCGCTGGGAGAGAGTGAGAAATGAGTTTGCTTGCTTGGAGAGAGTGAGCAAAAGGAAGTTTGCTAAGTATTGTTTGAGTGTTAAGAAGAAAAGGTAATTGCTTGTACCACCGTCAGTGCTTAGGAAGGAGGGGAGAGAAAAAGTGGAAGTGAAAAAATTGTACTTTAGGTAGGAACCAATGAGTAGCAAACACTTGTCATGGATATGTCCAAAATTTATAGTTTGTTACATTGTTATCCTTGGTTACATATGAAAAGCTAACGTAATGCATTAATAAAGGAAGGGCCAAAATTGTATTTAACAAACAAAAAGTCTCAAGGCTTATAAGAACTACTACTATGATTAGCAGTTTACCGAAATAGCCTTTGTGTAGTGTAATTTTTTTTGAGTAGAAGGGTAGAATAGGAAAAGTGGTCAATCTAATAGTAATGGTTAGGATAGTAGATAAGCATAATTTAATTTGAAAGGTAGAAATACCTTCTATGGGTTACCTTCCATGAAACCTTTTTTTAACGTTCGTAGCTTGATGGTTCTAAGTCTTACATGGCATGTAGATGTACTACTTATCTAAGGGCAATGATCTCTCCTCCAAAATAGTGTGTTCGATGTTGTCCACTCACTTTAAATTTTCCTCGACTAATTTCATTCTTTAATTTTACCACTACATGAGGAAAAACTGAGATGATTATAACTTGTAAGAGCATTTATAATGGAAAAACTAATTTTGGTTGATTATAATAAAAACAATATAAAATACATTATAAAGAAATATATAACGCCTGGTGAATTCTTCTTGGGACAACTAATTTATGGATCATGCTCTCGATAGGCCCAATCAAATTTCTCTAAGTCCATTGTCCCCCAAGCACAATTCTTGTGAAGAGAAAGATGAATGAAATATATGAGACATAGATCTCTTTTTAGGGAAGCGCAACCCTGAGATGAAGATTAGGGGACAAGTTTTTAGGTGTAGCTTAGAGGATGACTCCCTCAAGTGAAACTTGGGGCGAGTCCTTCAAGCGTCACTTAGCTTTAAGGGCGAGTCTATCAAGTGTTAATTAGCTCAGAGGACTGTCATACCCCAATTTTTGACCTAAGATACCACCTCATATCATTGCATATGCATCATTTGCATCTCTAACAAATTGCATAGTTTGTGTTTGCTACTTGTGACTCAGCAGGGATTTAATCAAGAAATCACTCATCAGTACAAGCAACAATCAACTAGGGTTTTGTTCTCCCTTCATCTCAAATGAATCATCTTCATCAATAATCAACATTTGGTCCTCAGAGATTCATTTCAACAAGCCCAACAGCTTTGAATCGACTGAATTAGGATTTTGACTGAAGACAGCACACTCCTGACTTTTGCTCAGAATTTGACCTAATGGCTTGGGACATGATATCAAGACCTCAAGTGCATCATTTTGACCTAATCCATTGGCTCATAACATCTCCTACACAAAGATTGATCAGACAAATCCTCAGATCAGGGTTTTGAACTATCAGGGACTGAAATCAGGGATCACATTTGGGAAACCCTAAAAACCCCCAGGAAGTCAATCAAAGGTTTCAATCATCTTCAAATAATCCCTATGATAATATCCAATGAAGATTGTGTCTCAATTCAAGATCCACAGACATCAATTTCATCAGGTCGACAATTAGGGTTTTTGACCTAATTCACTGAACAACTGACTTTTTAATCAGGACATGGTGCCACAACTCAAACCATGGCTCAATATCCTCTAATGCTTCAATATGATTCATTCATACCATTCATTTGGTGAGGGTAGCCTGTTTCATTTGAAATCTCCAGAAACGCGGTTCGACTGAAAAAGTCAACTGTACAAGAACACCATTGACTTTTGAGGAATTTTGGTCAACCATGACTTTTGAAGTTTTAAATCATCAATATAATATGAGAAGTCATTTGATCAAGAAAAATCAAGAAAATCAATCAAGAATCAAAAAGTCAAAAGTTTGACTTTTCATACTTAGAAATTTTTCTAAGTGTTTTTCATGGTTTTTTCCAAACTTTGGAGGGGAATAACTCAAAATTTCACCTACAAACTGAAAAAAACTTCCAACATGAAAGTTGTAGATTTTGATCCAATAAACAACTTTGACACATATAATTTTTTTCCATAAGATCAACCATTTAAGAGATATGGAGCTTCAAAGTTTGTATCTTATGAAAATTTCACTTAAAACTTCATTTTCTTCAAAGTTCATGGAACTTTTTCACCCATTTCCTTAAGAGACTTGAGGAAACTTTCAACTAGGATTTTGAAGTGTGTAACATGAGCTTTCCAAAATGTCAAAGAGCATGAAAAAATATGGAGTGTAGCCATGGTTTTGAATTTTGACATTAGTGAACTTTTCACTTGAAATTTCAAGTCATTTTGCCAAAGTTATGAACCATTTTGCCAAATGATCCAAGTAATGATGCATAGATGCAATAATTGGAGATATTTTTCTGATTTGAGATCAGAATGGAAGAGGATAAGAAGCTAGAGTTTTAACCATGGTTTAGTCACTTTTAACCATGTGCATTAAATGTAAAGATTCCATTTTATCTTCAAATGCCAAATCACCAATTCTTGATCAACTTGCAAAGCTTTGTATTCAGAAACCTTGGCCTATAAATAGAGGTCCTTACCTCATTCAAATTCACACCAAAACCTCACAAAAGATAGGTTTCTCTCTTCTTTCTTGAATTACAAGTTTCATAAAGTTTCAAAGAGGAGAAAATGCAAGTTCCATCCCTTGCAAGTTCTGACCAAAGTGATGCTTCCCACAAACCATAAACATCACATATGATGTGTTTGAACCATCCATACACCCCAAAAACTCAAAATCACTACCTCACTTTCCAAATATGCATAACATGAGACTTATCATGCCAAATTTTATTTAAGCTCATTTCTGACCAAGTTAATCATCCAAACACCATCCATGTACCATATATGAACTATCCCAATCATCATCCATGATCTGAAACATCAAAATCATCAAATTCGATCCTCACACCATAGCTCTGCAGATCGGGTGCCACAAACTGATCAAAAGGTTTTCAGTTCATTCCAAGACTTCAAACATGTTCCATAAGGTCCACTGAAGGTGTTCAGATCAAGAAACAACATCTGGAATCCCTCATTTGCAGAATTCGATTTCTAGTTTTGACATTTTTAAGGTAAGCTCTCTTGAACTTCAAACTCTATCATACATGCATCATAAATGAAAAACTGCCATACAATCTTGTTTCTGCACATGCATGGATCATTAACCCTCAATCAATTGCCAATTATCTTGCACAAACACGATTTCAGATTGAATTAGGGAATTAGGGTTCTTCGTGTTCATCAGAAAATTAATGATCTTAGAGTGAAAATAAATGAAATTAAATGATACCATCATGTTCCTTGTGGAAAATCGAGCAAGATAGGCTATTCACTTGATCAAAACAATCCAGTTTTCAGAATTTTCAAATTCATATTAGGGTTGTGTTCTTGGCGCCATATTTTTGAAACTGAAATTTGGAAATCATCTCAAAATATATTTTAATTCGTTGCAAGTATTAACAGACCACGCGCGTGGTCCAGTTGGCTAAGTTTTTGGATAATAACCTCAAGGTCACGAGTTCAACACTCCTAGGGGCCAAACCATTTTTTTTACACTATTTTTTCTTCATTTTCTTTAACAACTTTAATTAATTATTTAACCAATGAAATTAATTCATTTTTCATTCATTTTTTACACACTTCTTGTTTAACACATATATTTTAAGAATATCAAAAAAAATCATCAAAAAATATTTATTTGATACATTTTTTAATAGTTTTAAAATGACTTGTTTTTAAGTAATTTTAATACTTTTAAATATTATTTTTCATTTGATTTTCAAAGTTAATCACTTGTAAATATTTTTTGAAGCAAACCCTAATCATCTAAGTGTTAATTGAGGATAATCTTTTGTTTATCTTGATTAAATTGACTTCTTTCAAAATTCAAATCATTTTAAAACGAGCAATCGCGTTTCTTTTCAAAAAAAAACGATAAACCATTTCTTTTTGAAACTACTGATTAAATCTTTTTAATTGATCAATTGATTTTCAAAACGATGTGGGGCCTCTCGAATATTAGAGAGTATAAGACCCACTCCTTTTTCCTTTTATACAGTTTTTTCTTCTTTAAACAATAAAACTTCTTCAAAATAAAATCTTTTCAAACAATTTTCAAATCATTTTCAAAACAACCAAACTTCAAAGAAACAAAGCTTTTCAATATACCATGGGCCTCCATGTAGGTATAAGTCCCAAGCCCTTTTGTACATACCCATTCCTGTACATGAAATTAGGTATTTCATTGTACACACACATTTTTGTACATATCTCAATCTGTTTTTTTAACTTTGAATAACAAACCAAAAATGAAGGTTTTCTTTAAATCTTCCCAAAAATATACCACGGGCCTCCATGTAGGTATAAGTCCCAAGCCCCTTTGTAAATACCTGTTTACATAGCTTTGAATAAACTCAAGTGGACTTCTCCCCGAGTATAAGTCCCGAGCCCTGTGTATACAAATGGATCATGCTTACAGGTATATTTCCTTCATAAACTCCATTATATACACACACTTTGTCATGTATGTATAACTGTTCATATTTGTTCATGTACTTGTTCATATTTGTTCGTACTTGTTCATACTTGTGATTGTGTTATATGCTTATTCAACTTAGTACAACACTAGGTTCCCCATAGCCTCCTATTGGGCTTCGTGCAAAGAATCTCCCTAGTTTAGGTTAGGACATAGAGTATGGTTTCCCGGTGAAATCGCTCTAAGAGCTCAAACCAACTATACCATGCCTCCCCTTGGGCTTTGTACAAACGAGTGACCCTCCCATAGCCTCCTCTTGGGCTTACAATGCAAGGACCCTGGATTGTCCCTCCCATAGCCTCCTCTTGGGCTTACAATGCAAGGACCCTCGGATAGCCTCCTCTTGGGCTTCGTACAAGGACCCACGGGCTTCTTATAAGCATCCCCCAATATCCAAATCAAATACCCTAGGAGATTAGACATTTTTCATCTCTATGCTAGGAGTATCTTTTCTATATCATCACAAACAATCAATCAATCAATCAAACTTTTTGCCACAAGGCTGGCTAATCAATCAAACTGTTTTACCACCGTACTGGATGATTAATCAAAGTTTTTGTCACAAGGCTGACTTCATTGAAACTTTTGCCACAAGGCTGGCTGATTAATCAAAGTTTTTGTCACAAGGCTGACTTCATTGAAACTTTTGCCACAAGGCTGGTTAAACAAAAACATCTTTATCATTCTAAGCACCCTAAGTGGCATGGCCCCGGGCTTATAATGAAAAGATTTTCAAACAAAAAACAAACAGATGTATGTGATGATATAGATTAGATACATCTAGCATTTAGACGACATTTGTCTATTTTCCTTTGCTTCCACTAGCATAAGTGGGAACTACGATTGCTCTGACTTTCTCAACATCCCTTTGAGAATACGTAGGCACAAGGTCGATCCTTGGCGAGCAAAACAAAACACAAAAAAAACCATTCAAACCTTAGCACCCGTAGACCCCGAGCTACAGATGCTCTGATTCCCTCTAAGGGATATGTATGCAGAGGATCGCGATGATCTTTGCGAGCATAATCAAACAAACACCTTAGGTCCCACCTATTTCACAACAGAACCTCTCAATAACATGGAATAAAAAAAAACAAAACAAAGAAACCTATAGAGTACTATAGATACGTTGGGTGCTAATACCTTCCCTTCGTATAACCAACCCTCTTACCCAAGATCTCTCCCCACTTTTAGGTTATTGCAGCTTTTTTCCTTTTCCTCTTTTGGAAACAATAAAAAGTTTGGTCCGTACAAAAGAAAAATCATTTTTTGAGCACTCGAGCCCAAAGAAGGCATCAGGTGTCTTATTTAGAAAAGACAACGATTTTTCCCCGCGACAGAAAAATGGCGACTTCACTGGGGAAAATCTTTTTATTGTTTCCAAAGGAAGGGTTAATTCTATTTGCTTTATTTTTCATTTTTTGTTATATGTGTGGTTCTGGTTCTGTTACTTGCGTGGTTCTGTTACAAGTGATACATTATGGACAAATCCTAACCCGGATTAAGTACACATAAGAAATTAGGTGGAGGGTATAGTCATGTGCAGGCGCACGTGAGAATCCTTCCGCTCAGTGGAGGTTCCTTGTTTGTAATATATGTTTAGCGAGTTAATTGCGAAGACATTGTTGCTTTCATTGAACTGTAGAAGCTGAGTTGGCTGTAGAACCCCAACCCATCCTGGCCTTATTAGGTTGTGGTGCAGAAACTATTCAGGTGAAGACTTGGATTAGTTGTCATGCGGAGAACCACACTCAGACGAGTTTTTCTTGAGAATATTGTTGGCTCATGAGTTTAATTGTGGAAAGCCGGTAATATCCGAAAGAAAAATGTAGACTCTGACGTATCAGTAGAACATGTTGTACAGGTGATTAACTAGAACTATCCCATATTTGGTTCTCTGACCTCATGCTCGTGACGCTGGACCTTTGAACCTGTGTGTACCATGTTTGTGTTACCATGTTTGTGTTGCCATGTTTACAGTACCATGTTTGCGTGTAACTCGGTGAACTGACTTTTATTTTAATAAGCAACAATGTTGCGGTGAGCATGAGTCGCCACCGACTTTTATTTTGTCCAATTTTAGGAAAGGTAAAAAGTACAGAAAAAGACCTTTTAAAAAGAAAACGGGCTCGGGGGGTAAGTTATGAAAAGGGAAGGTGCAAGCACCCTTTTCATCCGTAGTTATCTACGGGCTCTTAATTTGCTTAGCTCAATGTTTGTTTGTTTTGAGTTGAAAAATGGGCGTAAGGACTTTAGCGTAAATGCGTAGCCTTAGTTTTTCGAAAGAGTGTTGAAAAGATATTTTGTTGAGCTAGGCTGATTAAGAACACTACCCTAACTAATTGATCTTTTTCCATACTTTTTACGGTTCCTAGGATTATCCATACTATGTAGAAGTAGGAAATCCTTGTTTATATTGGACGTGTTCGGGACGCCGAAGGGTCATCGAGGTCGTTGAAGGCAACACGTAAAGGAACCTTAGCATTCTAGCGGGACTATCATCATTTTCTGAAGGGACTCCGAGGGACAAGATCTTTTACCGTAGGCAACGATCGAGGGTCATCGAGGGACTAAGATCTTTTCTATGATGATATTTTCAAGGGTCATCGTTTGCTAAGATACCTCTACATTCGAGGGACACGACCATATAATCGTAAGGCAACCGAGAGGGGCGTACCCTAAGGGTGAGTACGTGCAAATGTGTTGTACTCAATTATATTTATCTTATTTTTAATGTGAGCTAACGATTTATTTATCTTGCCATACACACCCTATTTATCATACATCTAAGCAATATACACAATAAAATATAGGAATTTAAAAGTGCGAGAAAATAAATAGGTTCACTATGATTTTTTTACATTTGGACCTATATACATTCTAATGTCTAAAGAAAACATAAAATAAATCAAACATGCGTCATACACGAGATTTTGAGATGAGAGAAGAAATCGGGAGAAAATTTGAGATTTGATGATTAATTAATTAGTTAAAATAAGATCCTAAATTTAAAATTAATTATTAAGTTATTTAAACAATTTAATTAACCTAAATCTAATAAGTTAGTTAAATTATATAAACAAAATACATTAAAAAAAAACTAAAAAAAAAAATTACTAATTAATTTAAATTTTAGAAGTTAACTAAGTTTTTTATTATTTTTTTTTAATTATTTAGTCATAACTAAACTAATTAATTTACTGAAACCTAAAATAAATTACTTAATATTAATTAGTTTTAATTTAATTATGTTAGATTAATAAAAATAGAAAAAAGGTGAGGAAATTAGGTTAGGAGATAAAGAAAACAAAAAGAAAAAGCAAAATATGACCAACTGTGGCCAGTAGGGATCGAACTGATGACATTCATATTGCCAACAATCATCTTTAGCCATGCGAGCCATTGATTTTTCGCTGAAATTGAATCACGTTCGTTGGATAATATTTGTAACAATGTTCTCCTTTGGTTTTCAAAACAAGCGCGCGCGTGGGCCCCATGAGGTGTTGACCAACCAATCATAGTGTGAGAGAGAAGCCGAACGCGCTGACTGGCCATTCACATCATCACGCGTGGAACCAACGTTTCCCAGGCTACTATTCATTGTCTTCAAGCTCCAGACATGCGGATTCAGCTGCGATTCTTTCCACGAAATTTCCTGCGGATTTTCTAACCAAAATCTAAAAACACGAAAGCTCAAAAACAACACGTTAGACAATGGCTAATGGTGACCAGATCCACTAAAAGGGACCTTCTGAATTCGATGGTGAGGTTTGTTTTCAGTGAATCGGCCTGCATGATGGAAAATGAACAACTCGTGTTCTTAAGCCCTAACCATGGCATCTCATGTTTCTGGCCCCTGAATTCACCAACGATCGTTCCTTTCCACTCTAAAATGCATCATAAACTCAAACAAATCATAATATCTCATTAAAACATAATAAAAATACGAAAACGAAATTAAAAAAAAGAAGATATAATATGGATGATTATGGCGTATGTATTCACGTGACATGGGTCATGTATTAGTTCATGCTTATTCTAACTTACCTTAGGAGGATGATTGGATGTTTTTTTTTTACCTGAGTGAGGCTGCTATGAAGAACACGATTTGCACTTTTTTTCTTTTTTTTTTCGTAAGGTTTTGGTAGTCACTTGGAGGCTAGGGTTCGTGGCTGCAAGAGCTGCAATGTTATGATTATATAGTAGCACGAATTAGGGTTTAAAAGAAAATGGAAAGAAACATCGTCTTGAATGGAAAAATAATTGGTTTGAAAGTGTATGAAATCTTCCCTTTTTTGGATTGCATTCTATTTCATGCAACTTTCACGATCCATTTTGGATGAATTTGGACCTCATTTAATCAATGATGATTTTCCATGATTTTTTTTGAATTTATTTGGATTTATTTGATTTTATTTGATTTAATAATGAATTTATATGAATAAATCCTAAAATAAAATAAAATAAAATCATAAAATATAATCCAAGTGGTCTTTGGGCTTTCTTTAACCTTAAAATCACGTGAACAATCCATTATCCATGGCCCATTACTTAAAAAATGCAAACTTCTTCACTTAGGTTTTTACGCCTTCCTTGAAAATCGATCAACTTGTACAAGTCCTATCTCTCTCATTTTTTTATCACATGAAGGCGTTTTTTGTACATTTTAGAAACCTCAAAGAGTCTTCTAAAAGATACTTTCACCTTCATTACTTAGGAGGAGGGTGAGCCTGTGGAGATTAACTGAGCTCAATTATCATGAAATATAATAGGCAAATTTTGGGGTATGACAGCTGCCCCTGTTCAATCTTCTTAAACCTGAGGATGTAGATTGGCTTGTGTGCCAGTCGGAATCTGAAGGTGAAAGAGGATTGAACACTAGAATGCCCATAAATTTGCCCTTGTTGAGATAGGGACTTTTCAGAGATGGGCTTAAAGATGCCATCCAGCTATTAATAATATGAAAGTCAGAATGAGTCGTACATTAGACTATATCTGAGCTTGAAGCATTGATAAGTGTTTGTTGGAACCTGAAGGAACTATCGGTAAGAGCCGTATATTAGACTACATCCGAAAGAGTGAGTCGTACATTAGACTTCCTTTGAAGAGTGAACCATATAATATATTTGAGAGAGTGAGTCATTCATTAGACTCTATCTGAAGAAGAATATCGTAACGAGCCATTCATTAGACTATATCCAGTAGAGAGCGCCAGAACGAGTCATTCATTGGACCATATATTAGACCATATCTGATGAAGGATACCAGAACGATTCGTACATTAGACCATATCTGGAAGTAGGAAATCAGAACGAGTTATTCATTAAACCATATCTGAAGAGGAATACCAGAACGGGTCGTACATTAGACCATATCTGGAAGTAGGACATCAGAACGAGTTATTCATTAAACCATATCTGAAGAGGACTACCAGAACGGGTCGTACATTAGACCATATCTGGAAGTAGGACATCAGAACGAGTTATTCATTCAACTATATCTGAAGAGGAATACCAGAACGGGTCGTACATTAGACCATATCTGGAAGTAGGACATCAGAACGAGTTATTCATTAAACCATATCTGAAGAGGAATACCAGAACGAGTCGTACATTAGACCATATCTGGAAGTAGGACATCAGAACGAGTTATTCATTCAACTATATCTGAAGAGGAATACCAGAACGGGTCGTACATTAGACCATATCTGGAAGTAGGACATCAGAACGAGTTATTCATTCAACTATATCTGAAGAGGAATATATCAGAACGAGTCGTACATTAGACCATATCTGATGAAGGATGTCAGAACGAGTCATTCATTAGACCATATCTGAAAGAGCCATACTTTGGGTTGCATTTAATTTTGTTGATGATAGTTGCCTGACCGATTGGTCGACCTGAAACATAAAGTTGGTTTTATGCAATGTCATGATGTATGTATTGTATGTTTTTTTGAAATGAATGAGACTGTTATGTATATGCCATGAGATGTATGATGTATGAATGCAAATGTTATTAATGATGATAGTAAATTGTATCAGTGTTTTGCAGGGAAAATAAATCCCTGATTGTTCAACGCCTTTGAGAGATTATTTGAATCTCGACTTGACTGCCCCAGATAAATGGGATAATAGCATGGAATAGCCCTTATAAACATTAGCCTTTAGCTCACTGAGTTAGGCGCAAGAGATATTTGTGCTTTTCGATGTATTTCTAAAGCAACTTTGTCTGTCGAGAAAACTTTCTGAGATTTTGTGCTATCATAAGCAACATGCCCCAGTATCATGAACCTGGGAATAATGCCCCTGACTAATCAACACTTCCGAGGGAGTCTTTGAATCTTGACCTGATTGCCCCAGATATATGAATTCTTACTCAAAAGGGTATTCAACTGTTTTTGTGCCCTTGAGGGTGACCAGTATTTGGGATATTCTCGCTCGAACTCAACGGAGTTCTGAAGCCAACTTGTCACTTGAGAGGATTAAACTTTTTGTCTGCTGTTCACGATGGAAGCTTTCCTGGTGTCAAGTACTTGTTCATATGCAAAGAATGTTTAGTATGAGAAATATAATTCTAATGCAAAGTTCATGTTTGTCTTGAAGTTTAAAAAGGAAATTTTTGAAAGGATGTCAAAACATCGATTCTTTTTTTGTGAAAGGTGGTGTGATACCAACTCAAGCGTTTTAGCAGAGCTCCTAGGAGTCAGTTTACCGTATTCTCGTTATAGTACGCTTTCGAATTAACCCTGCTTCAATTAGGACTTTTGAGGGTTATAACGTGGCCAGGTTCACGGTTTTTTAGAAAAAAGGATTTTTAGGCTCAAAATTTTATCAGTGCCCACCCCCTTCGTGATGTTCTCCAACCTAAGTTCAGTTAACTCGATGCGAGCATTCATCCTTCAAGAGGAGTTTGAGACGATTAAGGAATCGATGAGGTGTTTAGACATGGCAGTCACTCTACCTTTTGTATTTGGTGTCTGATCACACGACCTTGAATTTATAGTCACGCGAATTTGCCCCTTTTGTTGAGACTCTTTTTTGTTTTCCTAACTTTTGCCTGGACAAATTCTTTTGAATTCCGAGTTTGAAGTCCAGCGGGATGCCCTAGCTTTTACCTAAGTCATTTTTTTCAAGTTATTGACTTAGCGGGCTTTCTTTTTTCTTTTTTCGATTCGTTCTCTTTTTTTTTTTTTTTTTTGGAACAAGTCGTATGATCCTGAGACGTCTTCGATTTGTTGGAAAGATTGTGACTGCCTCATTTCTTGGTCGACGAGGGATAGTCGTTGTTGTATCGTCATATTTTAACCTCCCATTGCGAGAGATGACCATTGTGGTCTCGACTTTTCCTCAACCTTTTGAAGGATAACCATTGTTGTATCCTTAGATGCGAGCTCCTGCTGAATTTTGAACACTCAATCAGGTTAACTGAACACTACCCTGCCCCTGGGTTAAATGTGAGGGTTTTTCGTATAGAAAAGAAACTCCTACTTCAAGGCTCAAAGGGGTTGACAAGGGATTAACTTCCTTATATCTCCAGTGTTTGGATTTGAAACAATGCCTGTACATCATCAACAGGGTTTTACTCGAAAGCACACCATTTGAGATTATGGATATTACATGTTCGTCATTCTCCCTTCAGAGTTATCATGCTTTATCACCGAGAATTTGGTATCACAAGCAAAGAAAAACATATTAGAGCGGGAGCGAATGAATTTTTTCAAGACAAACATATCAAATGCATCATTATTATAGTTCAAAAGCAAACAAGTATTGCATATAAACAGTGTTGAACAAGAACAAGAAAGATTACGCATGAAAATGCATGAGAAATTACGAATTGCCAACATTGAGGAGATTTTCTCCGTATGGACTTATTGCTTCAGAAGGTCCATTGAGTCGAAGGAGAACTTCAAATCTGGCCTGCAGATGTGAATATGATAGCCTTTGCATCAATCAAGTCTTGTACCTTATCTCGGACTGGTTGGCAATTATCGATCGACTGACCAAGTGCCCCAGAGAGGAAACCAAACCCAGCGTTCGTATATGAACTACAGATTACTTCTAAGAAGAAGATTCTGACGAAGCCACAAAGGAGTTTTAAGTATCAAGCTTTAGGGATTTGAGGTAGAAAATGAGAAGCTTGTTGTCTGGAAACCTGTTATGCAATGATTTGTATGCAAATGCATATGCAATGTTTTCAAGGATCTTTTTGGAACCCAATTTGCAACATTGAAATGTAGTTGCAGCTTTGTTGAAGAACTTCGACTTCCATCTTTGAACGTCCTTCTTTAAGAATCAAGCTCACCATATCCAGTGGGTCATAGCCTCTGATTCAGGGTACGGTACTTTTGAGCTTAAGAGCATGTGGCTAAAGGAAAATAAATCCTCTTGCCCCTTGATAAGAACTGTACCCTTGAGTTTGAAGACATTTGGCTAGAGGAAAATAAATCCTCTTGCCCCTTGATAGGAATTTTACCCTTGAGTTTGAAGGCATGTGGCTAGAGGAAAATAAATCCTCTTGCCCCTTGATAGGTATTGTACCCTTGAGTTTGAAGGCATCTGGCTAGAGGAAAATAAATCCTCTTGCCCCTTGATATAAATTTAGGCTCTTGATAGTCCTTCCATAGTACCTGGAAAGTATGTGCTATGAATCCCTAAGATCTTTGAAAAAGGTTAGTCAGCATGTTAGGTAAAAGCATAAGGTAATATGGACAAGTAAGTCCTACACACAAAACCTGTTAGGGTATGAACAAATCCTGTAAGGAAACCAAACGATTAGAGTATAAACAAACCTTGCAAGAAAACCAACGATTAGATAATGAATACAAACAAGTCACACAAGTAGCCTTAGGTTTAAAGGCTTGCATGAAGTTCAAAGGTAAGTACCCTCCCACTGAAGTTTAGTTGGTTCAACCTGTCCTAGATATATATCGGGTTCTAGGGAGCTCATATCATTGACCTTTCTCGAAGGCGCTTATTTCAGTTCGGCGATCGAATCACCAACCGAAAAGGTCCTGAAAGTCCAGTCCATATGAGTGTAGCTTCGAGTATCAACCAACTTCAGTCGGAACCAAAGCCAGCCATCTCGCTACTTTCTAAAAGGCCAAGGTTTAGTTCAACTAAGGTTCTAGGGGCGAATTAGTGCTTAATGACACCACGCGGTAGCCAAGCATTTCCTCGAGTCGGATCCCAAGGAACACCAGGACAAACCAATGTGTCACACTAACGATGGCCATCAGATCAACAACATCAGTATACGCTGTGCAGTCTCCTTGATCTCATGCCATTTACCTAAGGTACTCAGATCCGGGTGTAGGATCTTCCACACAATAACAAACCCAAGCATTTCCCTTAAAAATAAAGTATACAAACAAACAATTAAAAACATTTACAATGAACTAAGCCCTAAGGTAAACCCCTCTTAAAGACTCCCCAGCAGAGTCGCCAGTTCTGTAACTCGGTGAACTGACTTTTATTTTAATAAGCAACAATGTTGCGGTGAGCATGAGTCGCCACCGACTTTTATTTTGTCCAATTTTAGGAAAGGTAAAAAGTACAGAAAAAGACCTTTTAAAAAGAAAACGGGCTCGGGGGGTAAGTTATGAAAAGGGAAGGTGCAAGCACCCTTTTCATCCGTAGTTATCTACGGGCTCTTAATTTGCTTAGCTCAATGTTTGTTTGTTTTGAGTTGAAAAATGGGCGTAAGGACTTTAGCGTAAATGCGTAGCCTTAGTTTTTCGAAAGAGTGTTGAAAAGATATTTTGTTGAGCTAGGCTGATTAAGAACACTACCCTAACTAATTGATCTTTTTCCATACTTTTTACGGTTCCTAGGATTATCCATACTATGTAGAAGTAGGAAATCCTTGTTTATATTGGACGTGTTCGGGACGCCGAAGGGTCATCGAGGTCGTTGAAGGCAACACGTAAAGGAACCTTAGCATTCTAGCGGGACTATCATCATTTTCTGAAGGGACTCCGAGGGACAAGATCTTTTACCGTAGGCAACGATCGAGGGTCATCGAGGGACTAAGATCTTTTCTATGATGATATTTTCAAGGGTCATCGTTTGCTAAGATACCTCTACATTCGAGGGACACGACCATATAATCGTAAGGCAACCGAGAGGGGCGTACCCTAAGGGTGAGTGCGTGCAAATGTGTTGTATTCAATTATATTTATCTTATTTTTAATGTGAGCTAACGATTTATTTATCTTGCCATACACACCCTATTTATCATACATCTAAGCAATATACACAATAAAATATAGGAATTTAAAAGTGCGAGAAAATAAATAGGTTCACTATGATTTTTTTACATTTGGACCTATATACATTCTAATGTCTAAAGAAAACATAAAATAAATCAAACATGCGTCATACACGAGATTTTGAGATGAGAGAAGAAATCGGGAGAAAATTTGAGATTTGATGATTAATTAATTAGTTAAAATAAGATCCTAAATTTAAAATTAATTATTAAGTTATTTAAACAATTTAATTAACCTAAATCTAATAAGTTAGTTAAAGTATATAAACAAAATACATTAAAAAAAAACTAAAAAAAAAAATTACTAATTAATTTAAATTTTAGAAGTTAACTAAGTTTTTTATTATTTTTTTTTTAATTATTTAGTCATAACTAAACTAATTAATTTACTGAAACCTAAAATAAATTACTTAATATTAATTAGTTTTAATTTAATTATGTTAGATTAATAAAAATAGAAAAAAGGTGAGGAAATTAGGTTAGGAGATAAAGAAAACAAAAAGAAAAAGCAAAATATGACCAACTGTGGCCAGTAGGGATCGAACTGATGACATTCATATTGCCAACAATCATCTTTAGCCATGCGAGCCATTGATTTTTCGCTGAAATTGAATCACGTTCGTTGGATAATATTTGTAACAATGTTCTCCTTTGGTTTTCAAAACAAGCGCGCGCGTGGGCCCCATGAGGTGTTGACCAACCAATCATAGTGTGAGAGAGAAGCCGAACGCGCTGACTGGCCATTCACATCATCACGCGTGGAACCAACGTTTCCCAGGCTACTATTCATTGTCTTCAAGCTCCAGACATGCGGATTCAGCTGCGATTCTTTCCACGAAATTTTCTGCGGATTTTCTAACCAAAATCTAAAAACACGAAAGCTCAAAAACAACACGTTAGACAATGGCTAATGGTGACTAGATCCACTAAAAGGGACCTTCTGAATTCGATGGTGAGGTTTGTTTTCAGTGAATCGGCCTGCATGATGGAAAATGAACAACTCGTGTTCTTAAGCCCTAACCATGGCATCTCATGTTTCTGGCCCCTGAATTCACCAACGATCGTTCCTTTCCACTCTAAAATGCATCATAAACTCAAACAAATCATAATATCTCATTAAAACATAATAAAAATACGAAAACGAAATTAAAAAAAAAGAAGATATAATATGGATGATTATGGCGTATGTATTCACGTGACATGGGTCATGTATTAGTTCATGCTTATTCTAACTTACCTTAGGAGGATGATTGGATGTTTTTTTTTTGACCTGAGTGAGGCTGCTATGAAGAACACGATTTGCACTTTTTTTCTTTTTTTTTTCGTAAGGTTTTGGTAGTCACTTGGAGGCTAGGGTTCGTGGCTGCAAGAGCTGCAATGTTATGATTATATAGTAGCACGAATTAGGGTTTAAAAGAAAATGGAAAGAAACATCGTCTTGAATGGAAAAATAATTGGTTTGAAAGTGTATGAAATCTTCCCTTTTTTGGATTGCATTCTATTTCATGCAACTTTCACGATCCATTTTGGATGAATTTGGACCTCATTTAATCAATGATGATTTTCCATGATTTTTTTTGAATTTATTTGGATTTATTTGATTTTATTTGATTTAATAATGAATTTATATGAATAAATCCTAAAATCAAATAAAATAAAATCATAAAATACAATCCAAGTGGTCTTTGGGCTTTCTTTAACCTTAAAATCACGTGAACAATCCATTATCCATGGCCCATTACTTAAAAAATGCAAACTTCTTCACTTAGGTTTTTACGCCTTCCTTGAAAATCGATCAACTTGTACAAGTCCTATCTCTCTCATTTTTTTATCACATGAAGGCGTTTTTTGTACATTTTAGAAACCTCAAAGAGTCTTCTAAAAGATACTTTCACCTTCATTACTTAGGAGGAGGGTGAGCCTGTGGAGATTAATAGAGCTCAATTATCATGAAATATAATAGGCAAATTTTGGGGTATGACATTGCGTTACCATGTTCGCTTTACCATGTTTGAATATGTGGCATCCATGCATCCATGCATTCATACATCCATAAAAAAATAAAAAATAAAAATCTTTTTCCATAAAAACATGATTTTTTCCAAACAATTAGAGAATTTTCTTTGCAAACATTATAGGATTAGGTTATGGAGTGGGTAAAAAGGCATACCAAGAGGTACGGTTTCAAAGCTCCTAATGTAGAAAGACTGAAAGAGTTAGCATCTTTTGTACAAGATCCTTCCGATTTTAGGAAAAGCCATGGAAAGCTTTTGCCTATCTTGAACACTCATGTTGATGAAGGACTTCTCAAAACTCTGGTTCAGTTTTATGATCCCGTCTACCGGTGTTTTACCTTTCCAGACTATCAGTTGGTACCAACCTTGGAAGAATATGCCAATCTTTTGGGTATTCCTGTGTCTGACAAAATACCTTTCAATGGTTTGGAAGCCATTCCTAAGTCACCAGTCATTGCAACAGGTACCCATTTGAAGAAATCTGAAATAGAGAGTAATTGGACTACCAAAGGAAACCTTCCAGGTTTGCCTTCACAGTTTCTAATAAAGAGAGCCTTTGATTTCATCGAGACTGGTAGCATGATAGCTTTTGAAGCTGTACTAGCCTTGCTCATCTATGGGTTGGTTCTGTTTCCCAATATCGACGACTTTGTTGATATCAATGCTATAAAGGTCTTTTTGAATGGAAATCCCGTTCCGACTCTGCTTGGTGACATGTATTTCTCTGTCCATCATAGGAATCACCAAGGTGGTGGAATTATTGTATGTTGTGCACCTCTGTTGTTTAAATGGATTGTTTCACACTTACCTAAGTCTCCCATTTTCACGGAAAACCGGGAAGGTTTACGTTGGTCTCAAAGACATGAAGAAACTCTCTATTATCAAGATGGATGGCTCATGAACAAAGATGAGAAGATCCGTCGGAAAGATGCCGCAATCAGAAGATACATCAAAGAAAGCAAGAAAAAGCTTGAAGGCTCAACAAGCAACGCTCCAACTCCTGACAATTGGAAGAATGTGGTTGACAAGCTGAGAGCTGAAAAGGCCAAGTTGAAAGCTTACTATGGGAAAGAAATCATGAAGCTCAAGCTGCACAATGCATTTGGTTCTTCGTCTGATGAAGATGTTTAGGATTTGTTTAGATTTTCATGTATCATTTGATTCTGTAAGGAGCTACGCTCCAATGTTGTAACATTTCCCATTATTTCAATAAAAGAATTGTTTGTGTTCAAATATTTGCAAAGAAAATAATCTTTAAAATGTTTGGAAAAATCATAAATTTTCTTTTTGCATACATCATTCTGCATATCGAGTCTGTTATATAGAGTCTCATCTTTTGGATCTTTCTCCATTAGATCGTCAAGCTGTCGCGTCTCAAAATTTCTCGACCGCGCTCGCAATCAGATCACAGATACAATACTCGTTCAAGCAGAAGAAGAGTAATGGAACACTCTGAACAAGAGAATATTGAGCTTCGTGGTACAGTGACCACTCTTCAGGAAAAGTTGGAAAGTCTCACTACTCTGGTTGACTCCTTAATGGCCGCACAGGATCAGCCGCCGCCACCCAACAGTCAAGCAACAGTAACATCTGAAGTCACTACTCCAGTTTCTACGGTTGCATTCGGTATTCCATCTTTCTCTATGCCAGAAGGTTGGGGCCCGCCTTTCAGCTTTGGTACAGGTTTCCGTCATAATTTCTCTGGGGTTCAAACAGCTACAACTGAAGCACCTGCTGCACAAGGTTCGGCATTTATTCCACATTCAGGGGTAACTTTTTCCCAAATCACTATGGCACTTTCTCAACCCACTATGACAGTTCCGACCCCTACGGTTCACACTGTTCCTTATGATGGCAATGAGATTTATCATGATCAAGGTGATAGCACAAATCAGCGTAATCTTGTGGGAGATCTCCAAGAGCAGTTTAACAAGATGCAGTTGGAAGTTAAAGCTATCCGTGGAAAAGATTTGTTTGGAAAGAATGCCCAGGAGCTATGTTTGGTTCCCAGTGTACAAATACCGGCTAAGTTCAAGGTCCCTGACTTTGAGAAGTACAAAGGTAGTTCTTGTCCACAAAGTCATCTTGTGATGTATGCCAGAAAGATGTCTACTTATGCAGATAATCACACTACAACATTTTTTACTTTAGGCAACGGACGAATAGGCAACGTCTAAATAACCGTAGCCTAAAGGGGTAAAAGCCGCAGTTTTTTAGATGTAGGCAAGTTTCTAACTTTTTTTTATAAAATCGTAGCATATTCACTTTTAACTACGGTTTTGCAACTGTGCTTATTAGATAACCGTCGCTTATTTACTTATAACCACAATTATGGAAACGTAGTTATTTCTTATTTGAAAAGGCAGCGGCTGTAAAGTGTGGTTTTGCCTTAAAGACTACGGTTGCACCATTTTTTTCTTTTTTCTTTTAAAATAAAATATATACACTTTATATATATATATATATATGATACCACGGGGGTTCGAACCCCTGTCCTGTCAATCCAAACATTAATCCCTCTCTTAAATATATATGTGATTTAAAAAATTGAACCCCATATGGATCGATCACCTGCATTTTTATTATAAAGCTTTCATCAATATCCTTGCTACCATCAAAGCCAACTTGAGTTTATGACAATTTTACATCCTGTTACATTTTTATACACATGTTTTAATTTAAAAGAATTTCAAATAAAAAGCAACATGAGTTTCTTATTTGACAATGTTACGTAGATATTTCTTATTTCTTAACTACACAACACAATTTAAAATACATGGTCTTGAGAAAATAAATTTCAAATTTTTAAAATTTATTATTTTAATTGAAATGAAATTAATTGTATCAAAATTCATTCTAAAATAAATTAAATTTTAAAAAAGAGAAAATTTTATTTTTATAAAAGTAGTGACAATCCATAATGAAATTTAATTTGTTATAAAATAGTTAAAGCATAATTTATTATAAATTTGATAAATTTTGTTTATAGTATTTGTAATATATTTTCTTATATTTATAAAATAGGTAAATTTAGTTTTTATTTGAATTAAAGATTGTGTGCAATAGAATGATATATTATATTTCATATCTTTTTAAAAGCATATGGTTTTTTTATTAAAATAAAAATAAAAATACAAGTTTACTAAAATAAGAGTGAGATGGGTTGGGCCTATTATTTTAACCTAAAAATCTATCCATACCCAACTATCTCACCTTCATCTGATCGTGTATCAACCATGATCTAGGTTTTTAGGAAACGGCGCATGCTACTGCAAAACCCACGAAGCCTGATTTGGAGGATTTTCAGGATCAATGTATCCATAAGATCACGATCATCTTTTCTTCCAACCAAGCGAATCAAAAATCTGGAAAAGGGTACTTTCATCGCTTCTTTCATGTTTCATTCTTTATGTTTTTGTTGATATCATTACAAACTGAAATCTTTTTGTTGTTGGTGTTATTAGTTTATGATGATTTTGTTTGTGGTGCCAAGAATTTGCGCTTTAGAGTGAAGAGATATGTTAGGATGCCAACTAGTGTTTTTCAAACCAATACTGGAAAGTCTCCTTGTGGAACGAGAAGGTATGTTTTTTAAAATTATTTTTGTCCTTTTGTTTATTAACTTTTAAAGATTCTGTCATGATTTGATTATAAGCTCTAATTGAGAAGCAAATTAGAAACAGAGATATTGAAAGAGTTTATTTTATATATTATTTCTTTTGACTTTGATTTGTTATTTTTTTTCCTTTTCTAGAATCTAGAGATTTTGATTTATTTCTTTTTTTATTTTGATTTGTTTCTTTGATTAATTTTAATTTTGATATATATTATTTTTATATTTACAGGTTAGAAACGAAGAATATTCCCAAGATGACAATGATTTTTGATATGATGAACAGTCTTCAAAATGATTATTATCATCCCATAAAAAAATTATTATTATCATGATCTCAATACAATGAATGCAATGTTATATAATGGTTTGATATATTCACCATGATTTTTTGTTTACACAGATTTGTAAGGTTACAAATTGAGTGTTGTGTTTTACTTATTAACAAGGTTCCAATATATTATGCACAATAGTAATTTTCTGGATATTTTATTTTAAAATTTTATTGCATATTCAATAATTTCAACAATATGTGTTTTATATTTTTTTTTAAAAATAAAAAACCTAATGCAACGGTCTTACAGCGTGGCCAAAAATAAACATAAATTGTGGCTTAAAATTTTTTATAACCATAGCTTATATATGAGGCAACGGTTCTACAATTGTGGCTAAAAAAAACCGCAGTCTAAATTGTCATGGTAAACCGTGGTCTGTTCACATATTATAGGCTGCGCTTTTCAATTAATGTGGGCTAAAGTGAAAAAACCGTCCTCTATGAGAATAGGCAACGGCCGTTTACTCCACGCCTGATAAACCGCCTCCTAAACCTTTATGCTACGGTTTTCTTACATTAAGCCGCGGTTTTTGGTTGTTGCTTAAAGCCAATTTTGTTGTAGTGTCATCAGTTGCTTATCCATTACTTTCAAGACAGTTTGACTGGTGCCGCACTGAAGTGGTACACAGGTTTGGATAGCACCAATATTCGAACTTTCAACGATCTAGGTGAGGCCTTTGTCCGACAATACAAATACAACTCGGATATGGCTCCAGACAGAGATCAGCTTCGGTCCATGGCTCAGAAAGATCATGAAGCTTTCAAAGAGTATGCCCAACGATGGAGAGAAACTGCTGCTCAGATTAATCCACCGTTAAAAGAGAAAGAGATGACAAAGATCTTCTTGAATACTCTCAGTCCGTTTCATTATGAACGCATGATTGCTAGTGCCCCAAGTGATTTCACCGAAATGGTAAACATGGGGATGCGTCTAGAAGAAGGAGTCTGAACCGGACGTCTGACTAAAGAAGGTGGATCTTCGAGTGGAACCAAAAAGTTCGGAAGTGGTTTCCCAAAGAAGAAGGAACAAAGTGTTGACATGGTATCCCAAGGGAGGCCAAGAGGAAACGTCAATCGTCGACAACAGATTGCTGCTATTGCGCCAGTCGTTAATACAGCACCAAATCCGGGATTTACCCCGCAGTTTCAACAACAACAGCCTCGACAACAGGCTCAGCAGTTCAACAATAATCAGAATCGTGTGCAAAGAGCTCCACAGTTCGATCCGATTCCAATGACCTACACAGAATTGTACCCTGCGCTGGTTGAAAAAGGTCTCGTTCAAACTAGAGCACCACCACCAGTACCTGAGAAACTCCCATGGTGGTACAAAGCAGAGGTCTCATGCCCTTATCATCAAGGAGCACCTGGACATGATCTTGAGCATTGCATAGCCTTGAAATATGAAGTTCAGAGGTTGGTTAAATCTAATCTCCTCTCGTTCAGAAATTTGAATCCAAATGTGCAAGCAAATCCACTGCCCAATCATGGAGGGCATGTTGTAAACATGGTGAATGGATGTCCTGGTCCATACCGAGTCTATAATATCAACTTCTCAAGAGCAGATTTGGTACAAATGCACGCTACTCTTTGTCGGGGGCAGAATTTTCGCCAGCATCAATACGGTTCATGTAGAATATGTTGTGTGGATCCTCACGGGTGTTCAATTGTGAGAAGAGATCTCCAAGTTTTGCTAGATAATGGTACTATTGAGATCTACAGAAATAGGGATGAAAATGAAGTTAACATGATAGGATGTTATCCGCATGAGCTTTTAGTCTCAGATATCAACTCGGAAATGCCTACAGTTAACGTCATCGTTCCTCATTTCAACATGCCTGAGCGCATGGAAGTTACTTACAACAAGCCAAAGGTTCCTATTGCTCCTTTGATCATTTGTCTACCTGGACCTGTTCCTTATGACTCTGACAAGGCAGTTCCATACAACTACAATGCAACAATGATAAAGGATGGACAAGAAGTTCCTTTACCAACTCTCTCATCTGTCGAAAACATCGCTGATGTGAGTCGAGTAACAAGAAGTGGACGTGTGTATACTCCACTACCTTCAAAGCAGCCTGTTGCTCCTGCAACTGGGCAAAATCCTGTTAATACACCAGTGGGGAATCCTATGGAAACTCCTGTCAGTAATACAAACACTGATGTTGGTCAATCCAGTGGAACCAATGTGAATCCTGATTTTGATGAAATTTTGAAGCTTATCAAAAGAAGTGAATATAAGATTGTGGATCAGCTTATGCAGACTCCTTCAAAAATCTCAATACTTTCATTGCTGTTGAATTCAGAAGCCCACAGGGAAGCCCTGATGAAGGTCTTGGATCAAGCTTTTGTAGATCATGATGTGACTGTTGATCACTTTGATGGGATAATAGCCAACATAACAGCTTGTAACAATTTAAGCTTCTGTGATGAAGAACTCCCCGAGGAGGGTAAAAATCACAATCTTGCTTTGCACATTTCTATGAACTGTCAGTCAGACTCTTTGTCCAATGTGTTGGTAGACACCGGATCTTCCTTGAATGTGATGCCAAAGACGACTCTTGCTCGCTTGTCTTACCAAGGAATGCCTATGAAGTTCAGTGGTGTAGTTGTCAAAGCATTTGATGGATCGCGAAAATCTGTTATTGGCGAAGTCAACCTTCCCATGACAATTGGTCCACATACATTCCAAATCACTTTCCAGGTCATGGACATTCAAGCTGCTTATAGCTGTCTGTTAGGACGACCATGGATCCATGAAGCAGGGGCAGTAACTTCGACGCTCCATCAAAAGCTAAAATTTGTAACAAATGGAAAATTGGTAACAATAAGTGGAGAACAAGCCTTGATGGTGAGCCATTTATCCAATTTCTCTTTCATTAGTGCTGATGATGTGGAAGGAACTCAGTTCCAAGGTCTCTCTTTAGAAGACGAATCTTCCAAGAAGAAAGCATCAATCTCTTCTTACAAAGAGGCGGTAAAAGTAGTGAAAGATGGAACTACCACTGGCTGGGGGCAAGTTGTGATCCCGACCAAGAATGAAACCAGAGCAGGTCTCGGATGTTCACCAACATTCTCAAACTGCACCAAGAAGGATGAAACCCTTCGACCGATCAAAGAAACATTCATTAGTGGAGGATTCCTTAACCCAATTCCTCAAGAGGTTAATGTCCTTATCGAAGAATGCATTGAAGAAGGTCTACCTGATCCTGAAGAAGAATGGAAATGTTATCTCAATGACTCGGGATATATATCTCAGGAAGAACCATATCCTCCTTCGGAGAAACCCAAAGGCAAAGAAACTGAGCCTGTTCCTGCAGAGATCTGGGACACCTTGGGACAACCAAGTGGAAAATTTGATTATATGGTGAAATACACTGCACCTGAAAGTTCAAAGATTGCGATTGAAGACATCCAACCAACTGGATGGGGAGATCCCTTTGAATATAATAGTCAACCAGAAGAGGCTTATCAGCCCTGTCAATTTTCTCAGCAGCCTGAAATTACTGAAGATTTCAGCTTCAATGCATCTGCCAAGGTTCATAATCCTGAAGATGGTTATTATCACATAAATGCCATTTTTGAAGATGAAGGGGAAGATGGTCCCGCAACTGACTCAGAAAGTGTCGCTGACAATGAGTCTCTTCATCCTGAAGACTGGGAAATACATCCTGAAAATTCTGAAGATTGTGACTCGTCTTACGCTCTTCAAGAAGTAGAAGAAGACCGTTTCAACTCTACAAAGAACAAGGTTGACAAACCAGGACCTTCAAATCCTGCTCGACCAGCGGTCAATGTCAATACTGAAGATAATTCTGAGGAGAACTTTCCTGAATACATAATACACAGAGGAGTTCGTTGCTACTGGAAGGCTGTCGACGTTCCGAATGTTGTTCGCCGCTCAAAGTAATCACCTCGCTGTTATTTTGACCTCCTGCCTTGCCCAAAGCAGAGAGATGTTTTATAGGGCTTTTCTTTTAAATGTTCCGCCCAAATAACTTTGTGTATAGGGCTTTGTTTTAAAAGTTTCCCTCTTTGTCCTGCCCAAGACAAATGAGTTTGTGTTTAGGGCTTTGTTTCAAAAATGAATCATAAATAAAGTGTCATTTTGAATTCCCTACATTATATGTTTTATTTTTGCTTTTTCTGGAAATGGTAATCCTAAAAAAAAAAAAATAAAAAAAAAACTTTTCAAAAAAAATCTGCATACACTCCTGCATTCATAAATTTTCTGAAATAAATATAAATCACATGTGCAGATTTACTATTGATAAACCCATTGAATGCAATAACCCTATGCCCTCTCCCAACTTTGAGTTTCCTGTGTTCGAAGCCGAAGAAGAGGAAGAAGAGGAGATCCCGGACGAGATCTCTCGATTACTTAAGCACGAGGAAAGAGCCATTCTGCCTCACAAAGAGCCTTTAGAAAAGATCAACTTGGGTTCTGAAGAAGACAAAAAAGAAGTGACCATTGGATCGCTGCTTGATGCTGATATCAAGAGTAAGTTGACAGACCTTCTCAAAGAATATGTTGACGTGTTTGCCTGGTCCTACCAAGACATGCCTGGGTTGGATACCAATATTGTTCAGCATTACTTGCCATTGAAGCCAGAATGTCCGCCAGTTAAGCAGAAATTGCGAAGGACTCACCCTGATATGGCTAACAAGATCAAAGTAGAAGTTCAAAAACAGCTCGACGCAGGTTTTCTAGTCACCTCGGAGTATCCTCAATGGTTGGCCAACATAGTGCCAGTTCCGAAGAAAGATGGCAAAGTCAGAATGTGTGTTGACTACCGTGACTTGAATAAGGCCAGTCCAAAAGATGACTTTCCATTACCACATATCGACATGCTGGTTGATAACACTGCTAAGTTCAACGTCTTTTCCTTCATGGACGGGTTCTCCGGTTATAATCAGATCAAGATGGCTCCTGAAGACATGGAGAAGACATCTTTCATCACCCCATGGGGTACCTTTTGCTACAAAGTGATGCCGTTTGGATTGAAGAATGCAGGCGCAACTTACCAAAGGGCAATGACTACTCTCTTCCATGACATGATGCATAAAGAAATTGAAGTTTATGTGGACGACATGATAGCCAAGTCCAGCACAGAAGAAGAACATATTGAATACCTTTTGAAGTTGTTTCAACGACTAAGGAAATATCAGCTTCGCTTGAATCCTAACAAATGTACTTTTGGGGTTAGATCTGGAAAACTCTTGGGTTTCATTGTCAGCCAAAGAGGTATTGAAGTAGATCCCGACAAAGTCAGAGCTATTCAAGAGATGCCTGCACCAAAAACTGAAAAGCAAGTAAGAGGATTTCTCGGACGATTGAACTACATCTCCAGATTTATCTCTCAAATGACTGCTACTTGTGGGCCAATTTTCAAGCTTCTCCGCAAAGATCAAGGGGTTGTATGGACTGAAGATTGCCAGAAAGCGTTTGACAGTATCAAAGAGTACCTGTTAGAACCACCAATATTGATTCCTCCAGTTGAAGGAAGACCATTAATCATGTACCTTACTGTGTTGGAAGAATCCATGGGCTGTATGCTTGGACAGCAAGATGAAACCGGTAAGAAGGAGCATGCCATCTATTACCTGAGTAAGAAATTCACAGATTGTGAGTCTCGTTACTCCATGCTCGAAAAAACGTGTTGTGCTTTGGCCTGGGCTTCAAAACGTCTCCGCCAGTACATGATCAACAATACTACTTGGTTAATCTCCAAAATGGATCCGATCAAGTATGTCTTTGAAAAGCCTGCCTTAACAGGAAGGATTGCCCGATGGCAAATGCTGTTATCTGAATATGACATTGAATACCGTGCTCAAAAAGCGGTCAAAGGAAGCATTCTCGCCGATCATTTGGCGCATCAACCAATTAATGAATATCAATCTCTCAAGTTTGACTTTCCTGATGAAGATGTCTTGTACTTGAAAATGAAAGATTGTGACGAACCATTACCTGAAGAAGGTCCTGAGCCTGGATCAAGATGGGGCCTAATTTTCGATGGAGCAGTAAACGCTTTTGGCAATGGAATTGGGGCAATTATCATCACTCCTAAGGGTACTCATATCCCATTCTCCGCCAGATTGCTATTTGATTGCACCAACAACATCGCAGAATATGAAGCTTGTATCATGGGTCTCGAAGAAGCCATTGATTTAAGGATCAAGATCCTCGACATATATGGAGATTCAGCCCTCGTGATCAACCAAATCAAAGACAAATGGGAAACTTACCACCCTGGCTTGATTCCTTACAGAGATTATGCAAGACGTCTTTTGACTTTCTTCAACAAGGTTGAATTGCATCATATACCTCGAGATCAGAATCGAATGGCAGACGCCTTGGCTACTCTATCTTCCATGTTCAAAGTCAATCATTGGAACGATATGCCTACAGTCAGAATCACGCGCCTTGAAAGGCCCGCCTATGTGTTTGCAACTGAAGCAGTCATCGATGATAAACCGTGGTTCCACGACATCAAACGCTTCCTTCAAACTCAAGAGTACCCACTTGGGGCATCAAACAAAGATAAGAAAACTCTAAGGAGGCTTTCTGGCAGTTTCTTCCTGAACGGAGATGTGCTATACAAAAGAAATTTCGACATGGTTTTGCTCAGATGCGTGGACAGACACGAAGCAGACATGTTAATGCATGAAGTGCATGAAGGGTCCTTTGGAACTCATTCAAATGGGCATGCAATGTCCAAAAAGATCTTAAGAGCAGGATACTATTGGTTGACAATGGAATCTGACTGTTACAAACACGTGAAGAGATGTCACAAGTGCCAGATCTACGCAGATAAGATCCATGTGCCACCGACTCTACTCAACGTTCTCTCATCTCCATGGCCTTTCTCCATGTGGGGTATCGACATGATCGGAATGATCGAACCGAAAGCTTCAAACGGTCATCGTTTCATCTTAGTGGCAATTGATTACTTCACCAAATGGGTCGAAGCAGCATCTTATGCCAACGTTACAAGACAAGTGGTTGTGAGGTTTATCAAGAATAACATCATTTGCCGATATGGTGTTCCCAGCAAGATCATTACTGACAATGGTTCGAACTTGAACAACAAGATGATGAAAGAACTGTGTGAGGAATTCAAGATTGAGCATCATAACTCTTCTCCTTACAGACCCAAAATGAACGGCGCCGTTGAAGCTGCCAACAAGAACATTAAGAAGATCGTCCAGAAAATGGTCGTCACTTACAAAGACTGGCATGAAATGCTGCCATTTGCTTTACATGGGTACCGTACTTCAGTGCGTACTTCAACAGGGGCAACTCCCTTTTCTCTAGTATACGGCATGGAAGCTGTGCTCCCCGTAGAAGTTGAAATCCCGTCAATGAGAGTCCTCATGGAGACTAAGTTATCAGAGGCTGAATGGTGTCAAAGCAGATACGATCAGTTGAACTTAATCGAAGAAAAACGTATGACTGCTCTATGCCATGGACAGTTATACCAAGCAAGGATGAAACAAGCCTTCAACAAAAAGGTTCGACCTCGTGAATTTCAAGAAGGCGACCTCGTGCTTAAAAAGATCTTGTCTTTTCAACCAGATTCTAGGGGCAAATGGTCTCCTAATTACGAAGGCCCGTATGTTGTCAAAAGAACATTTTCTGGCGGCGCCATGACTCTTGCAACCATGGATGGTGATGAACTCCCACATCCTGTGAATGCTGATGCAGTCAAGAAATACTTTGTCTAAAAAAGATACAAAAGAACAGCTCGGTAAGTTGAAAACCCGCAAAGGGCGACTTAGGCAAAAATGAGCGTCTCGGTGGACTGAAAACCTGAAAGGGCGGTCCAGGCAAAAATTAGAGACAATAAACAGAAAAAAAATTCATCCTGGTAGATTGAAAACCTGAAAGGGCAATCTAGGCAAAAATTAGGGATTTATGACAAAGTAACTGCATCAGTCCGTACTTCGTCACCTGAGGAGTCTTTTTCATCAAAGGATCTTCAATCAAATCATCACCAATCTGAAGCAACAAGCACAGTTGGAACTCAAAGTTGTTGGGGGAAATAGTGGTTATTGCTTTCAATGTAGCCTTTTCCGCATAATTACCATTTCCAACTTTTGTAAATACTCCATGGAATCATGCCTTTAGCTGATTACCATCCTATTAAATAAATTTGAGCCTTGTGCCCATTTGTTTGCAATTTCTAATTTCTTTTAGCTTGCAAAATGACGCTTTAACTGTGTTATTCGTTTTTGAAAAAAAAGAAAAAGTTTTAAATGAATTTACTTTTCTTTTTCAAAATAAAAAGCGAAATTTTCCTTTGAGCTGTGAACAACAGAAGGAACATCAACAGCTATCTCCGTAGGGTGAATCAAAGATTATGATAGGAAAAGCTCTGCTATCCCCAGTGAAGAGGGTCTTTTATCCCCAGTGAAGAAGATTTTCCATCTCCAGTGAGGAGGTTCTTTCATCTCAATGAGAAAAGATGCTCATCTTCCCCAGAGAAGTTTAAAACATGCAGCACCATTCATCACCCGTGCTATCTACAACGTGTTGAAAAACATTTGCCAAGTATCTAGTTGTATTGCGACGTCGGTCCTTCTCCAGTATATACTTCATTGTCTGTCAGTTTCGTCAGTATGCATGCTACATTCATGACATTCATCATTCATACATATTTGCATCATTTATGCATTCTTGCATTTTTCAATGTTTGCTTCAATAATCACTTGTTCAGGATATATCTATCCCAAAAAAAAAGAGAAAAAGGAAGAGAAAGAAAAAAGAAGAAAGAAAAGAAAAAAGAAACAAGTATGGGCGTGTCATCTCTCCAGTAGGTTGTCACCCATAAGCAGAAAGAACATCTTCTTTCTCCAGTTCCCCACTGAGATCATTCCTCGTGGAAGAAGGTTGCTTTAGTTTCTCCTCTCAAAACAAAGGAGAAAATCCCCAGTTGAGTTCATTCCTCATGGGTACAAAGTTTTGTTTGACTGTTTCTTTCCAATTCATTCATGGTTAGAACCCTGTCTTTACCAAAGATTCAAATTCCGATTCTCCAAATAGAGTCAAGAGAAAATTGAACCATAAGCAATAGCCTCATCATCTGAGCAGCTTATGTCTCTTCCAAAAGATTTTTCCTCTCAAGGAAATCAATCATGAAGACCATTTGACAATCAGGGCCTTATTACTGTTCACAAGGCTGAATATCCAGTAATTCCCCTAGCAAAGTCTCCAAAATCATTTTATCACTCGGCTGATAATTGATCTTGTCTTCAGAACCACTATCACGAGGCTGGTAGTCGGTACCTTTTTTGTTCTGGTTATATTATTCAACATGTCTATCATAAGGCTGATAGTCGGTAATATTAACCGAACCTTTGAAACTCTTTTTACCTTGTCAAGTCTATCACCATGCTGATAGTCGGTAATACAGTTTCATACCTTTCACCTTCGCATTATTAAACAAGTCTATCCCCATGCTGATAGTCGATAATGTCGATAGGTAAGCTTTCCTTACAAAGCTATCATTCCCAGGTGAAGCATACACTTGCTTTCCCGAAGGAAAAACAGATTCTCTTCCTAAAACGGATGGAGACATCCTTCCCGGTCTCTTCTCCCCAGTGGAGTCAGTTCTTGATATCCCCTCGGTAAAGATATCCTTGCATCATTCGCAATTTTGGTATCTTAGGTCCAAAATTCGCGTCTTCTGATATTTAAGTCTCTTCCACCCTATCAAAACGAAGATTTTCAATCTTCATATCTCAGGTTGAAGAAACTTAAATAGGGGCATCTGTCATACCCCAATTTTTGACCTAAGATACCACCTCATATCATTGCATATGCATCATTTGCATCTCTAACAAATTGCATAGTTTGTGTTTGCTACTTGTGACTCAGCAGGGATTTAATCAAGAAATCACTCATCAGTACAAGCAACAATCAACTAGGGTTTTGTTCTCCCTTCATCTCAAATGAATCATCTTCATCAATAATCAACATTTGGTCCTCAGAGATTCATTTCAACAAGCCCAACAACTTTGAATCGACTGAATTAGGATTTTGACTGAAGACAGCACACTCCTGACTTTTGCTCAGAATTTGACCTAATGGCTTGGGACATGATATCAAGACCTCAAGTGCATCATTTTGACCTAATCCATTGGCTCATAACATCTCCTACACAAAGATTGATCAGACAAATCCTCAGATCAGGGTTTTGAACTATCAGGGACTGAAATCAGGGATCACATTTGGGAAACCCTAAAAACCCCCAGGAAGTCAATCAAAGGTTTCAATCATCTTCAAATAATCCCTATGATAATATCCAATGAAGATTGTGTCTCAATTCAAGATCCACAGACATCAATTTCATCAGGTCGACAATTAGGGTTTTTGACCTAATTCACTGAACAACTGACTTTTTAATCAGGACATGGTGCCACAACTCAAACCATGGCTCAATATCCTCTAATGCTTCAATATGATTCATTCATACCATTCATTTGGTGAGGGTAGCCTGTTTCATTTGAAATCTCCAGAAACGCGGTTCGACTGAAAAAGTCAACTGTACAAGAACACCATTGACTTTTGAGGAATTTTGGTCAACCATGACTTTTGAAGTTTTAAATCATCAATATAATATGAGAAGTCATTTGATCAAGAAAAATCAAGAAAATCAATCAAGAATCAAAAAGTCAAAAGTTTGACTTTTCATACTTAGAAATTTTTCTAAGTGTTTTTCATGGTTTTTTCCAAACTTTGGAGGGGATGGAATAACTCAAAATTTCACCTACAAACTGAAAAAAACTTCCAACATGAAAGTTGTAGATTTTGATCCAATAAACAACTTTGACACATATAATTTTTTTCCATAAGATCAACCATTTAAGAGATATGGAGCTTCAAAGTTGGTATCTTATGAAAATTTCACTTAAAACTTCATTTTCTTCAAAGTTCATGGAACTTTTTCACCCATTTCCTTAAGAGACTTGAGGAAACTTTCAACTAGGATTTTGAAGTGTGTAACATGAGCTTTCCAAAATGTCAAAGAGCATGAAAAAATATGGAGTGTAGCCATGGTTTTGAATTTTGACATTAGTGAACTTTTCACTTGAAATTTCAAGTCATTTTGCCAAAGTTATGAACCATTTTGCCAAATGATCCAAGTAATGATGCATAGATGCAATAATTGGAGATATTTTTCTGATTTGAGATCAGAATGGAAGAGGATAAGAAGCTAGAGTTTTAACCATGGTTTAGTCACTTTTAACCATGTGCATTAAATGTAAAGATTCCATTTTATCTTCAAATGCCAAATCACCAATTCTTGATCAACTTGCAAAGCTTTGTATTCAGAAACCTTGGCCTATAAATAGAGGTCCTTACCTCATTCAAATTCACACCAAAACCTCACAAAAGATAGGTTTCTCTCTTCTTTCTTGAATTACAAGTTTCATAAAGTTTCAAAGAGGAGAAAATGCAAGTTCCATCCCTTGCAAGTTCTGACCAAAGTGATGCTTCCCACAAACCATAAACATCACATATGATGTGTTTGAACCATCCATACACCCCAAAAACACCTAAAACTCAAAATCACTACCTCACTTTCCAAATATGCATAACATGAGACTTATCATGCCAAATTTTATTTAAGCTCATTTCTGACCAAGTTAATCATCCAAACACCATCCATGTACCATATATGAACTATCCCAATCATCATCCATGATCTGAAACATCAAAATCATCAAATTCGATCCTCACACCATAGCTCTGCAGATCGGGTGCCACAAACTGATCAAAAGGTTTTCAGTTCATTCCAAGACTTCAAACATGTTCCATAAGGTCCACTGAAGGTGTTCAGATCAAGAAACAACATCTGGAATCCCTCATTTGCAGAATTCGATTTCCAGTTTTGACATTTTTAAGGTAAGCTCTCTTGAACTTCAAACTCTATCATACATGCATCATAAATGAAAAACTGCCATACTATCTTGTTTCTGCACATGCATGGATCATTAACCCTCAATCAATTGCCAATTATCTTGCACAAACACGATTTCAGATTGAATTAGGGAATTAGGGTTCTTCGTGTTCATCAGAAAATTAATGATCTTAGAGTGAAAATAAATGAAATTAAATGATACCATCATGTTCCTTGTGGAAAATCGAGCAAGATAGGCTATTCACTTGATCAAAACAATCCAGTTTTCAGAATTTTCAAATTCATATTAGGGTTGTGTTCTTGGCGCCATATTTTTGAAACTGAAATTTGGAAATCATCTCAAAATATATTTTAATTCGTTGCAAGTATTAACAGACCACGCGCGTGGTCCAGTTGGCTAAGTTTTTGGATAATAACCTCAAGGTCACGAGTTCAACACTCCTAGGGGCCAAACCATTTTTTTTACACTATTTTTTCTTCATTTTCTTTAACAACTTTAATTAATTATTTAACCAATGAAATTAATTCATTTTTCATTCATTTTTTACACACTTCTTGTTTAACACATATATTTTAAGAATATCAAAAAAAATCATCAAAAAATATTTATTTGATACATTTTTTAATAGTTTTAAAATGACTTGTTTTTAAGTAATTTTAATACTTTTAAATATTATTTTTCATTTGATTTTCAAAGTTAATCACTTGTAAATATTTTTTGAAGCAAACCCTAATCATCTAAGTGTTAATTGAGGATAATCTTTTGTTTATCTTGATTAAATTGACTTCTTTCAAAATTCAAATCGTTTTAAAACGAGCAATCGCGTTTCTTTTCAAAAAAAAACGATAAACCATTTCTTTTTGAAACTACTGATTAAATCTTTTTAATTGATCAATTGATTTTCAAAACGATGTGGGGCCTCTCGAATATTAGAGAGTATAAGACCCACTCCTTTTTCCTTTTATACAGTTTTTTCTTCTTTAAACAATAAAACTTCTTCAAAATAAAATCTTTTCAAACAATTTTCAAATCATTTTCAAAACAACCAAACTTCAAAGAAACAAAGCTTTTCAATATACCATGGGCCTCCATGTAGGTATAAGTCCCAAGCCCTTTTGTACATACCCATTCCTGTACATGAAATTAGGTATTTCATTGTACACACACATTTTTGTACATATCTCAATCTGTTTTTTTAACTTTGAATAACAAACCAAAAATGAAGGTTTTCTTTAAATCTTCCCAAAAATATACCACGGGCCTCCATGTAGGTATAAGTCCCAAGCCCCTTTGTAAATACCTGTTTACATAGCTTTGAATAAACTCAAGTGGACTTCTCTCCGAGTATAAGTCCCGAGCCCTGTGTATACAAATGGATCATGCTTACAGGTATATTTGCTTCATAAACTCCATTATATACACACACACTTTGTCATGTATGTATAACTGTTCATATTTGTTCATGTACTTGTTCATATTTGTTCGTACTTGTTCATACTTGTGATTGTGTTATATGCTTATTCAACTTAGTACAACACTAGGTTCCCCATAGCCTCCTATTGGGCTTCGTGCAAAGAATCTCCCTAGTTTAGGTTAGGACATAGAGTATGGTTTTCCGGTGAAATCGCTCTAAGAGCTCAAACCAACTATACCATGCATCCCCTTGGGCTTTGTACAAACGAGTGACCCTCCCATAGCCTCCTCTTGGGCTTACAATGCAAGGACCCTGGATTGTCCCTCCCATAGCCTCCTCTTGGGCTTACAATGCAAGGACCCTCGGATAGCCTCCTCTTGGGCTTCGTACAAGGACCCACGGGCTTCTTATAAGCATCCCCCAATATCCAAATCAAATACCCTAGGAGATTAGACATTTTTCATCTCTATGCTAGGAGTATCTTTTCTATATCATCACAAACAATCAATCAATCAATCAAACTTTTTGCCACAAGGCTGGCTAATCAATCAAACTGTTTTACCACCGTACTGGATGATTAATCAAAGTTTTTGTCACAAGGCTGACTTCATTGAAACTTTTGCCACAAGGCTGGCTGATTAATCAAAGTTTTTGTCACAAGGCTGACTTCATTGAAACTTTTGCCACAAGGCTGGTTAAACAAAAACATCTTTATCATTCTAAGCACCCTAAGTGGCATGGCCCCGGGCTTATAATGAAAAGATTTTCAAACAAAAAACAAACAGATGTATGTGATGATATAGATTAGATACATCTAGCATTTAGACGACATTTGTCTATTTTCCTTTGCTTCCACTAGCATAAGTGGGAACTACGATTGCTCTGACTTTCTCAACATCCCTTTGAGAATACGTAGGCACAAGGTCGATCCTTGGCGAGCAAAACAAAACACAAAAAAAACCATTCAAACCTTAGCACCCGTAGACCCCGAGCTACAGATGCTCTGATTCCCTCTAAGGGATATGTATGCAGAGGATCGCGATGATCTTTGCGAGCATAATCAAACAAACACCTTAGGTCCCACCTATTTCACAACAGAACCTCTCAATAACATGGAATAAAAAAAAACAAAACAAAGAAACCTATAGAGTACTGTGGACCGTCCTTTCGGGCCATACCCCTCCCGTGGGTGGGATACGTGAACTGACTCTTTTTTTGTTGATCGGACGCTTTCGCGTCATTTTTTGAAAAAAAGTTTACAGAGTCGCCACCGACCTTTTATTTTATCCAATGAAGGAAAGGTTTATAAAAGAAACAGAAAAAAGACCTTTGAGAGATTCTGGGTAAGGGGGTAGGTTATACAAAGGGAAGGTGTTAGCACCCTTTGTATCCATGGTTATCCATGGGCTCTTTAGTTTGCTTAGCTCATTTGCTTTACTTTTCAATTGATTCGGAATGCTTTACCTGTGTTTTTGAAATACCTTTGCAAATAGAATTTGTAATGATCCTTGTGCGGATATATACAAATGCTTTTTTATCTTTCGAAAGACGTTTTGAAAAGATTGTTAATTTTGTAATGATCCGTGTCTGGATGTATACAAAATATTGTCTTTTGGAAAGTTTATTTTGAAAAACAACAGTATATGAGAATTTTGTTTGTTTTGATTTTGAGCAAGCAAACTAGGAGGTCTACCCTGAGTTAGGAGGTCTTTATCCTTGTTCCCTTTAAAAATCTATCCATTCGTCGGATATAAACAAAAGGTTCGATTTTGTACTCGAAACAGTAGAAATGTAACTTTGATTTTGAAAAGAGTGAAAAGGGGTTACCCTAGGAGGTGCAAATGTGATTGTGATTGAATTCAGGTATTTATCTTTGAAGTTAGTGATCTGACGGTTCAGTTTTATCTTTGACATACACGCAGTTTATATGGGTGCTGGAAATTAAAATGCGGAAATGTAAAGTGCAGAAAGTAAATCTACGCTATTACATCGATTGTGCGGGAAATGTAAACTAGCCTATTTACATGAATTTGACATCCTATACATTTATCTAGGAATTTTAAATTGCAAGAAATAAAAGGCATATTTTTGTATTTTTGTGATTTATTTTAAATATAATTAATGCATGATTAATTAATTTTAAAATAAAGAAAAGATGAAAAAATGATCAAACTTAGAAAATAAGTTTAGAATATGTACAAAATGTTTGTTAATTGATTTTAGAACAAAACTAATTTTTTTGGAATTTTTGAAATTTGTTTTTGGATTTTTTAAGTTAATTAAAACATAATTATGCAAATAATTACACAAATAATTAAAACTTGATGATAAAATTATCCTAAATATGTACAAAATTAGTTTATGATATATAAACAATATTTAACACAAAGAACAATTTTTTTTATGATTTTTTGATTGGCTAGAATAATTAATAAGCAAATATATAAATACATACTAATTAATTATGAAAAATATTGAAATTTTGAAGAAAAATAAAATATTTTTGTTTCATAAAAATAATATATTATTTTAGAAGTTTAAAATATTTTTTGTGAATTTTTTGGGATTTTTTAACTATTTTTAATTATTTTTGCAAATAAAAATAAAATAAAATAGAAAATTAAAAAGGATACTAATCTGGTGTGGAAGTCAGATGAAGGTGCATGGTGTGGTTGTGTGTTATGGTGTGTTGGATTCATTTTTAATGAAGATCTATGGCCCAGATTGAAGAGAGCATGACATAATGATAAGACTGCATGCACTGAATTCAAAATGAATTCAAACTCTTGATGGGGTCCACACGCGCCAAAGCTGGCCAATGGAGAAGCCAGATGCGTCCACGCGTGCAGTCAAACATTCAACAACACTATTCATCATCTTCTCCAAGTTACCTGCGGATTTAGCTGCGAACTTACCTGCAATTTTACCTGCGGATTTCACCTTCGAATTTCTGGATTTTTGAAACCTACAAAAACGCATGAAAATAAAAACCACAAGGACCCAGATCTACTAAAGATGACCTCCTGAGTCCAATGGTGAGGTTAGTTTTCTCATTTGACCACGTTAAGTATGAACACGAAGAGGTTGAAGCTTTGAGCTTCAACCATGGCACCCCACGATTCAGGGCTTTAAACTCACATGTTAAACGTTAGATCTACCCCATATGATCTCAAATGGATGGCAAAGGCATTAGATTGTGTTTAGATAAGCTTATAGTTTAGATATCACAAGTTGATAATATGCATGAATATGTTATTTTTGAAATACGTATTCTATGAGTATGTAGCCATGGTTATTGCTTCTAACTTACTATATTAAGTGCCAGGAGATGATTAGAGCAATTGGTTTGTATTGATAGTGATTGAAATATATAATTCGAAAGTTACAAAGTATGGAGAATTTTGAGAATTTTTAGAGGTTTCTTTGCTATACTCTTGCTATCTCTTCGTGTCTCTCTCTGTTGCTGAAGTATGCTACTCCTTTTATAGCCCATAGGCTGCTTGGAAGTGAAGCAAGAAACTTGGTTGCCTTTGTTGAAAGTTTTGGTTCTTTAATAATAAAAAACTTTGAATTTTTGACCAAGCCTTGACTACATTCAATGCTCTTGCCTTGGGCATCAATCTTCTGCAGAAAATTGAATACTTTGGAGGTGAGTCATGCTTGGAGATCAAGCCACCAATTATCCATGCAATTTCCTTTAATTTTAATCTTAAAATAAGATAAAATTATGTCAAAAATGGATAATATAGATGTGGGCTTTGTCTTGGTCGTGGGAGGCCCATAGTAACATGGCAAAGATGTTTGGACCATAAAAACTTGGCATCTTTTGGAAAAAAAACATTTTTGAGCAATGTTGATTTCATGCATTTTCCCAAAATTTAGCCAACTTCAACAAGGTGTAAATCCTTCAATTTTTGTCATATGAAGGAGATCTTGCACTTTTTGGAAACCTCAAAGAGTCCTCTAACCAATGTCTTTGGTCTCATATCAAAATGATTTTTGGTTCTCCTTGTGTGTCCATTTGAAAAAAGTGTCTTTTTGTTGACTTTGAAAATGACCTGTAATGTCTTTGGCCATATTTTTCAAATGGTGAATGCTATGACCATGGGATCAATTGCATTTGAAAGATAATTGAATTTCCTTCAAAATGAGCTTTGGTTGACATTTTTTGGATGAAGGATGAGAGAGTTATGATCAGTCAAAGTTGAGTTGACTTTTCAGGCAAAAACCCTAGTTTTGAATCTTAGGGTTTTGTTGATTTTTGATCTTTCCTTGATGAATTGTGATCATCCAATGATCAAATGTTGAATCCTTTGACAAAATATGGACTTTGACAAAAAATTTCATTTTTGACTGTCAGTTGACTTTTTTGGTCAAACGGGTCGTCTGTTGACTGTTTGAGCTGCTGACGGTGCGTCTGAGTGAATTGAAGTTTGAAAATTTGTATGATGGTACTTTGAGATGTATGGATGTATATGAAATCCATTTGAGCTCCCAAAACTTGTTGCTCCTGTTAAAACAAGAAAAACCCTGATTAGGGACTGTCTGTATAGGAGGCAGTTAAGCGTACCTGATTTTTGTGCAGTGTTGAGTTTCTGCTAATCATGTGATATTCAGAAGACTTCTAACACAAAAATCTTGGAAATTTGAATTGTGAATGATTGATTTGATTGATTGTACAAATCACTGAGAATTGTACTGTCTGCAGTTTGTCTGTCAACCGACTGTTCGTGTACTGAAGCAGCAGTTAAAGTGAAAAATCAACTGTCAAAGTTAATTTTCTTTTTTGTTGTTATTTTTGTTTTTGTTTGGTGTGAAGCATGAAAATTTATTTACATGACTTGTTAGAAAACAGAAACATAATAAATAACTGATATTTACGGTGTGCGGGCAAAATTACCGATAATAACCTGAAGATTGTTAAATGCACAGAAATAGAAATATTTGACTGGCAGAAACACACAAAATATTATCTTAGTAATTAAGCAATATTATGACAAATAGTACAATATTTAATACTGACAGCATAAATATTACATACTATTGAACAGTACGACGAGTAGACGGTACGTTTAAGAAAATAAGAAACACGTCAAACTTTAAAAATGACGGTTGATGAACCATGCTATGATCAATAACATGTAGATGATTGGGAGCATAACCATTGCAGGTCCACACTTCTCAGGACTGTGTAGGCAGAAGAAAGTCATGATCACCGTAGCAATGGTGATGACTGTAAGAAACAGTGTCTCTATCCACTTTGCCATTCTTGTTAGGGAAGAAGAGAAAATAGATATGAGATAGGAATTTGAAAGATGAATTGGAATTTGATGTGAGATTTTATGGAAGAAAATGAGAGGTATTTATAGAATGGAAAGAAGGAAAGAGACGTTGGGGAATGATGTGATTTCGTACAAAAGGAAAATTTGAGTGGAAGTGAGATTTGAAAGAAAGTGTAAGGTATTGTTGGAAAAAGAGAGATGGAGAATAAAGTTGAGATTTGAATTTGAAAGGAGAGATTTGAAAAGATTTTGAAAATAATGGAATATAGTACAAAAGTTAGTGGGAAACCAAAAACAATTGTTACCAGTACAGTGTGAGTTTCCTGCTTTTGCGCCTGCAAAAAGATTTAACCCTGCATGAACTGTGTTAGTACTATTTATCTGTAAAATAAATAAATAGTATTTGTGAAGTAATGAACAGCATTTGGCGTTTGCGTAAGAATAAATTCCACTGTTAGCCAAGTTACTGTGTAAGAGAAATTTCTGAAATTTAAGTACTTCATATGCTAGGATATTTGAAATAAAAATCCATGATTATATGAAACTCTTAATTTTCAGATTGGAGTTTTCTTGAAAAAAGATGTGGGCAAATTTTGGGGTATAACAGTTGCCCCTATTCAATCTTCTTAAACCTGAAGAGATTGTCTGAAATCTGAAGGTAGAAGATGATTGAATAATTAGATGCCCTGAAAATTTGCACTTACCTTGATCAGCAGAGATGTTGGAAGTTGCATTTGAATGTTGTCAGTGAAATGTTGTTGGCAGATTGAAACATTACCTGAGATGGGCTTTCGGATGCCACCTGGACAATGTGTTGATGGTTTGTTCATCAGAATGAATCTGTTGATTATATCTTGATGAAGGACTTGAAAGTTGATCATTGTGGAACCGTCTGAGGTATCACTTTAGATCTGCAAGGTTAGATCGTTCTGGAACCGTCTGAGGTTTCGCCTTAGATCTGAAATGCTAGATCGTTCTGGAACCATCGGAGGTATCGCCTTAGATCTGAAATGCTAGATCGTTTTGGAACCGTCTGAGGTTTCGCTTTAGATCTGAAATGCTAGATCGTTCTGGAACCGTCGGAGGTATCGCCTTAGACTAGCAATGTTAGATGATAAATGAGTTGAGAATGAGAGTTCTTCAGAGTGAATCTTTGGTTTGATTGTATCTGAAAGGACTGTTTGTCTGAATAAGATTCAGGATGAACACTGCATGTGAGTGAGAACATCTTTGCTGAAGACATCTGTCTACCTGAAAAATCAAGTTAATAATATGCGATGTCTACGATGCATGTATGATATGAGATCCTCGAGCTAGAGGAGAAATATGCAAGTTATGTTGTGTATGAATATGCGTATGATGCATGATTGTGAATGTGAATATGAGTGTGAATGTGATGCATGGTTTATGCAGCTTAGAGCGTGTCAAGCTCCTGATTGGGAAAATAAATCCCAGCTTAGTCGTCAAGAAATGAAGGCATTGTGATTGGGAAAATAAATCCCTGCTAGCCATTTGGAAGTGAAGGCATCGTGGTTGTTGATGATCTTCTGTCTCGCTTGAGTACCCTGGGTTGGGGAAATTCTTTGAGAACCAGGATGTTCTATTGAAGGATCTTTGATTACTGCTCGGGGATGAACAGTAGTTTTGAGAGTTCGGACTGTGATGCCCTTTGGAGTGGGAATGAGGAAGATGCATAATCCTCCGATGCACTATCTGACCAAGATTGGGTGCGGAGATCACACCTTCTGAAGATAGTAATCTGGAACAACCCTGCTGGGGAATAAGACTTCTTTCGAAAGAAAAATCTTTTTGAGGGATTTGTTGAGGAATGTGTCTCCATTGGGGAAACTTCCTTCTGATGCTGGTTTAGGATAATGTCCAAATAATTGGGACATGTCCGGAATGCTATTCCTGTTTTTCCTGGTAAACATCAATCATATTCAAATGCATATGTTCATTCAAAATATCATTGGGATGCTCGCGTATTCAAAACAGAAAAAATGAAAATGTTAGTTATAAGCTGCATTGATTTTTGAAAAGGTGCCGTGATAGGCGGATTAGTATAGGGAGACAACAATCCTAGAAGTAGGAAATTGTCAGAAAGTTTTGAAAAGTATTTATGAAAAGAAATAGCTATGTGAGAACGATCCAGTCAAGTTTCAATTCTGCTATTGCCAATCTGTCTTCGAGCATCTCATCCCTCACTTGTTGGAAGAAAGTAATTGGACTGATCGGTGTCTTTGAGGTGTTGAACCTTGTCGGTGAGTAGGCAGCTGAGCGGGACATAGTTGTATGCTTTATTCCCTAATTTTTTGCCTAGGCTGCCCTTTCAGGTTTTCAGCCTACCGGGATTGTATTTGTTTTGTCTCTAATTTTTGCCTGGATCGCCCTTTCGGGTTTTCAATCCACCGAGACGCTCATTTTTGCCTAAGTTGCCCTTTCAGGTTTTCAACTTAGCGAGCTGTATATATTTTTTTTTTTAAGCAAAGTACTTTTTGACTATGTCCGCATTCACAGGGTGTGGGAAATCCTCGCCATCCATGGTGGTAAGCAACATGGCACCGCCGGAGAATATTTTCTTGATTATGAATGGTCCCTCGTAGGTGGGGGTCCATTTGCCTCTGGGATCACCTTGTGGTAAGATGATGCGTTTGATAACCAAGCCACCAGTTTGGTATGCTTGACTTTTGACTTTCTTGTTGAATGCTTTGATCATGCGCTTTTGGTATAGCTGGCCATGACAGATAGCTGCAAGTCTTTTCTCATCGATCAAGTGTATTTGGTCGAATCGAGTTTGAATCCAATCGTCTTCGTCTAGATCGGCTTCTTTCATGATCCTTAAGGAAGGAATCTGGATTTCGATTGGGAGAACTGCTTCCATACCGTAGACTAACGAGAATGGAGTTGCCCCTGTTGAAGTACGCGCAGATGTGCGATAACCATGAAGAGCAAAAGGTAACATCTCATGCCAGTCTTTGTAGGTTACTGTCATCTTTTGTATGATTTTCTTGATGTTTTTGTTGGCGGCTTCGACAGCGCCGTTCATCTTTGGTCGATATGGAGAAGAATTATGATGTTTGATCTGGAACTGCGTGCAGAGTTCAGTAATCATTTTGTTGTTTAGATTCGTGCCATTGTCAGTGATGATCCTTTCGGGGATGCCGTACCGACAAATGAGATTGTGCTTGATAAACCTGGCTACCACATTCTTGGTGACAGAAGCATATGAAGCTGCCTCTACCCACTTTGTGAAGTAGTCAATAGCGACCAGGATAAAGCGATGTCCGTTGGAAGCAGTAGGTTTGATTTCTCCAATCATATCAATACCCCACATTGCGAAAGGCCAAGGAGCCGTCAGAACGTTTAATGGAACTGGAGGTACATGCACTTTGTCGGCATATATCTGGCATTTGTGACAAGTTTTGGAATGATGATGGCAATCTGTCTCCATGGTAGACCAGTAGTAACCTGCTCTCAAGATCTTTTTAGCCATTGTATGTCCGTTGGAATGAGTACCGAAGGTACCATTGTGTATGTCTTCCATGATTTGTTCTGCTTCCTTCTTGTTTACGCAACGAAGTAAAGTCGAGTCATGGTTGCGCTTGTACAAAGTTCCATTGCTTAGGAAGAATTTGGAGGCAAATCTCCTTAGAAACTTTCTGTCGTTAATGGATGCCCCTTCAGGGTACTCCTGGGTTTCGAGATACCTTTGTATTTCATGGAACCATGGTTTGTCTTCCATTTGTTCGGTATCGATCTCATTGCAATAGGCTGGTTCGTCTTGCCTGTAAATGGTGATCATAGGAGCTTCGTCGTCCCAATTGACTTTGAACATGGATGACATGGTAGCTAAGGCATCAGCTAGTTGATTTTCTTCGCGTGGGATGTGTTCGAAAGTGATCTCCTCGAAGTAAGGAATCAAACTCAACACATGTCCTTTGTATGGAATTAGATTTGGGTGCTTTGTGTCCCATTCCCCTTTGACTTGGTAGATTACCAAGGCCGAGTCTCCGTAGACTTCAAGGAATTTGATTTTTAGATCAATTGCAGCTTTGAGACCCAGAATGCATGCTTCGTATTCGGCTATATTGTTGGTGCAATTGAAACACAATCTGGCGGTGAAGGGTGTATGACCTCCTGTGGGGGAAATGATCACAGCTCCGATGCCATTGCCGAGCGCATTAGAAGCTCCGTCAAAAACCATAGTCCATCGGGATCCTGGTTGTTTGTAGTCATTGACTAGCATAATGTCTTCGTCTGGGAAGTCAAAGTTCAATGCCTGATAATCATCTACTGCTTGATGAGCTAAATGATCAGCTACCACACTTCCTTTGATTGCTTTTTGCGAAGTGTATTGAATGTCATATTCTGTTAGGATCATTTGCCCTCTTGCAATCCTTCCAGAGAGAGCAGGTTTTTCGAACACGTATTTGATTGGATCCATCTTGGAGATCAGGAAAGTGGTGTGATTTAGCATATACTGTCTTAGTCGGCGAGCCGCCCATGCTAAGGCACAGCAAGTTTTTTCGAGTAGTGAGTATCTTGTTTCACAATCGGTAAACTTTTTGCTAAGATAGTAGATTGCGTGCTCCTTTCGACCGGAATCGTCATGTTGTCCGAGTACACACCCCATTGAATCTTCTAACACAGTTAGGTACATTATCAGAGGTCTGCCTTCCACAGGAGGTAACAAGATTGGCGGTTTTTGAAGGTATTCTTTGATTTTATCAAAGGCTAACTGGCATTTGTCATTCCATCTTTCCACTTGATCTTTCTTCAGTAATTTGAAGATTGGCACACAAGTAGGAGTCATATGGGCAATGAATCTGGCTATGTAGTTTAGACGTCCCAAGAATCCTCTGACTTGTTTCTCGGTACGGGGTATAGGCATTTCTTGAATGGCTTTGACCTTGGCAGGATCAACCTTAATACCTTTACTGCTGACGATGAAACCTAAGAGTTTACCGGATCTTACTCCAAAGGTACACTTGTTCGGGTTCAGTCGCAATCTGTATTTCTTGAGTCTGTCAAACAGCTTGTGTAAATGACTCAAATGTTCTTCTTCGGTGTTGGATTTTGCGATCATGTCATCGACATACACCTCTATTTCCTGATGAATCATATCATGAAATAGTGTTACCATTGCTCGTTGGTAGGTAGCTCCAGCATTTTTTAGACCAAAGGGCATTACTTTGTAACAAAAGGTTCCCCAGGGAGTTGTGAAGGTTGTTTTTTCCATGTCTTCGGGTGCCATCTTGATTTGATTGTACCCTGAGAATCCGTCCATAAAGGAGAATACCTTGCATTGTGCGGTATTGTCAACTAGTACATCGATGTGCGGTAAAGGGAAATCATCTTTAGGGCTTGCCCGGTTCAGATCTCTGTAGTCTACACACATTCTGACTTTCCCGTCTTTTTTGGGTACAGGCACGATGTTAGCTATCCAAGGAGGATAACTTACAACTTTTAGGAATCCGGCATTGAATTGTTTTTCAACCTCGTCTTTGATCTTTTTTGACATATCAGGCTTACTCCTTCGCAGTCTCTGTTTGACCGGAGTACTTCCTTCTTTGATTGGCAGGCGATGAACTACAATGTCCGTGTCAAGGCCAGGCATATCTTGATAAGACCAGGCGAATATCTCGGCGTAGTCTTGCAACAATTGAATCAGTCTTTGCTTGACACTGTTTTCTAAGTCAGCCCCAATTCTGACCTCTTTCTTTTCTTCGTCACTGCCCAAGTTGATGACCTCAATCGGCTCCTCATGAGGCTGTATGGCTTTTTCTTCTTGTTCTAGAAGTCTTGCAATTTCTCTTGGCACTTCACAATCTTCCTCACTTTCGTCCTCAGTTTGGTAGATCGGATTTTCAAAGTCATGACGGGCAATAGCAGAGTCGTTATTGACTGGATCCAGCGTGTATGTGAATCTGCATGGTAGATATGTGAGTGTGTATGAAGAGAAAAACATAGCTATTTGAAAGCGAATAAAGAAAGAAAAAGGATCACAAAATTTTGAACATGCAAGCATCCCATGATTTTATTGAATGCACATAATCATGATATGACAAACCCTTTTTATAGAAGGACCGTTGTGCTAAGGCACACGGCTTTCAAGCTCATGGTTCGACTGTTCAGGAACCACTTTTATCTTTGCACAATATACACAAAGAAAACAGGAAATGGCATTTACTCCTGATCAAAGGAGATCACATCCTCTGCTTTCCAGTTGTTCAATCCACCGTTGTTAGCAGGGAGCACCCAGCTGTTCCAGTTGCAGTTGTTCTTTTCGTCTTCCGTAGCATTGATTCCGCTAGTGGGAAAATGCGTAGGTAATTCCTCAGGATAAGTTGGATGATTTGTTGGATATGAGAATCCAGGTGGAGGTCCCTCTATTGGCTGAGCGAGATGCTCGATAAGGCCGTCCCATGCAGTAGGAATGATGTTTTGAATAGAGACTTGTGCATCCTGATAAGGAGTGTACTGTGACAGAAAATAACCTTCGTTGTTTGGCATCTTCCTGGCTTCTTCAAGAGCGAAGTTGTCGTCGTACTGTTCGTCCCATCCAGTCGGGACAATGTCTTTGATGGGAGTTGAAAAGCTCGGAGGAGCGGAATATTTCACCATATAGTCGTATTTGCCGCTGGGTTCTCCTAGCGTGTCCCATACTTCTTTGGGTGGATTTTGATATTGCTGAGTGACGGGACTTGTGATACTTCCGTCATTTTGATTACCCTCTTCTGTTGGAGTAAGATCTTCCAGAGCAATGTAAGAATTCTGAGGTGTGATATACTGGTAGTTGTAACCGTCATTTGGTCCTCCCACAGCATCCCACATTCCCATGGTAATGGGTGGAATTTCGTCTGGATATGGCTGAATGATGTGGTTCAAGTATGTCCCTTCATCATCAATGGCGTTTACTTCTTGGCTGGCGAAGTGTGATATTAACCCTTCAGAGCGAGGATTTTGATCATTCTTTTGATTTTCACCATTATAGCCCAGACCTAGCTTGTCGGACTTGTAGGGTATATCAGGGAGTTGTCCCCATACTGTGCGATCACCCTGTTCAATCATGGCTTTGGCATCTTTGAGAGAAGCCATAGTTGTAGCTGGAGTAGCAGGAATATGCTTGGTGGTAGAGATATCTGGAGATACAACCTCAAAAGCTTGATACGGAGTTTCGATGGATTCGCCCTCCATCTCAACATACTTGTCGTTGCTCAAGTGACTGACCATATATTCTTCTTCGCCATAGACTGTGACAACCTTTCCTTTTACTGGGTATTTTAACTTCTGATGCAGGGTAGAAGTTACAGCGTTTGCCCCATGTATCCAAGGGCGTCCTAGTAAACAGGAGTATGTTGGAAGAACGTCTATTACGGAAAAGATAACATCGAAAGTTTGAGAGCCCACTCTGATTGGGAGCTTAACTTCTCCGTACACCGTTCTTGTTGACCCATCGAAGGCTCTTACAACCACATCACTTGGTTGTAGCACAACTCCTTTGAAGTCAAGTTTTTCCAGTATTACCTTTGGTAACACGTTTAGAGAGGAACCATTGTCTATTAGCACATGAGACAGAGTGGTGCCGTTGCATTCGATAGAGATGTGCAGGGCCTTGTTGTGATTTCTTCCAGCAGGAGTTAGATCCACATCAGAGAAACCAAGACCATTGGGCACTGTAAGACTGGCGACACAATTCTCAAATTGGTCGATTGGGATTTCTTGAGGCACATGCGCAGCTTGAAGGAACTTCATTAGAGCTTTAGCATGAGCTTCTGAATATTTTAGCAGAGATAACATTGAGATTTTTGAAGCAGTATGCCCCAGTTGTTCGACAATATTGTAATCACTTTTGCAGATGATTTTCAATATTTCGTCCATCTCTTGCTTTGATGGATCCTCAGCAGTGATCTCTACCGGATTTTGAACTGGTTCGATCAGTGGCTCTTTGCCTCGAGTGTTGATATCTGAAATAGGAATTGGAACCTGGATTGGACTAGCAGCAATATTTGGAGAAATTTCTGGTGAAAAGATTCTTCCACTTCTCGTGATCTTGCTAGTGCCTGCAATGTTACTTACAGCTGAAGTAGTTAGTGTTGCGTCCTCTTTAGTCGAGGGATCCTGCTTAACTCCATGAATGTAAACATTAGTGTCATATCCCCATGGGACAGCTTTGTCTGAGGAGTATGGAAATGGAGTTGGTCTAGCAATGACTACTGATGCCACTTTGAGTGTAGCAGAAAGTTTGAATGGAGCCTTGGTAGAGATTTTGAATGGTAAGCTGGAGATCACTGAGACGTCTTCCATTCTTATCCCGTTGGCAAAGACTTTGCCCAACATGTCCATAGAAGGGAGCCTCTCAAACATAATGATACGGCGATCCATGTATTTTTGAATTCCCATCTTTAGATTTTCACAACCATTGGGTTGGCGTGAGCAATAAAAGCAGTCGGGATCACAACCTGGAAAGTAACCAGCTTGGATGAACTTTCTTTTGACTTCGAGGAGTGGAATTGATACTTCGTTCACATCATAAATGTAAACTGTGTCTATGATAGCATTAACAGTTTTGTCATGCTTTGGCATAGGTGCTGTGATGACATTTGGAGTTTCTGGAGGATCGAACTCAATTTCTCCAGCATCTATCATGTCTTGGATTTTGTTTTTCAGGGCCCAGCAGTGATCTGCGTCATGTCCTGGACAGTTTGAATGATAGACACATGTTGCATCAGGGCGATAATTCAGAGAAGAAGTGTTGACATTCTTCGGAGGACCTCTTAATGTGATCAAATCTGCTTTTAGCAAGTGCTGCAATGCCTGAGAGATTGGCATGTTGATTTTGGTGAAAGTTCTTCTTGGTGCATCTGGTCGATGCGTATATTTTGGCTGTTGATCTTTTTGAGGTGCAGATGCGGAGATCATAACTGCCCCTACAGATTGATGCTGATCACTTTTGTGACTTGTCTGAATTTGCGCTGTATTGACCTCATTTCTGATGGGCTTTTTTGTAGTACCAGAGGAGGATCCTACTTGAATTTTTCCATTTCGAATGCCACTTTCGACACGTTCTCCGGTCAGTATTAGGTCAGTGAAACCTGATGATGAACTTCCCAGCAGATGGCTATAGAATGGGCCAGTTAAAGTGCCCATGAACATGTCGACTAGTTCGCGATCAGATAAGGGTGGTTGAACCCTTCCAGCCATATCTCTCCACTTTTGTGCATACTCTTTGAAACTTTCTTTTGGTCCCATAGACATGCCTCGCAATTGAGTACGAGTGGGTGTAAGATCAGCATTGTATTGGTACTGTTTGTAAAAAGCAGCAGCTAATTCTTCCCAAGTATGAACCTTGGTATTTTCTAGCTGGTAGTACCATTCGAGTTGTGTACCTGACAGACTTTCTTGGAAAAAGTGAATCCACAATTTGTTATCTGTTGTATGAGGTTGTATCTTCCTCACATAAGATCTCAAATGTAGTTTTGGACAAGAAACTCCATCATACTTTGCAAAGGTTGGAACTTTGAATTTTGGAGGGATGACAACATCCGACACGAGTCCCAGATCATCGAAATCTAAGCCAGGTATTTTTTGTATTTCCATAGCTTTCATACGATCCTCCAACTGTTGGTATTTGTCATCATCCTGTTCGTCTCCAGAATGATCTTCTTCTTCATTTGAAGAGAGAGAGGGTTTAGCAGAACCCTGGTTGCTTTGATTATCTTCTTGTTCACCATCACCGACTATTTCAGGGATTGGTGGCTTTTTGATCTTTTTGACAGGGATCTTGATCTTCCTTCTCAGGTGACTCAAGCCTGCAGATTCTTTGGGCTTCTTCTTCTTCTTGAGTATCAGGGCTTTCAGCTCTTGTTGCCCCTTTGCCAGTTCCAGAATTGCCACTTGAACTTGGGCATTCTGTACTTCGAGATTCTTGATGCTTGCCTCAGATTCCATCTCTTCTGACTGAAATAAACAGCGAAGAGATGAGAAACCCGTCATGAGAACCTGTTATGAAATGTGTATGACTGGATGCCATGTATGCAATGTGTATGCAATGTATATGAATGCAATGTATGAAATGCAATGTATGAAATGCAATGTGTATGCAATGCATGTGAATGCATGTGTGCAATGTTTTCAAGGATCATAGAGTCTAGATTTGTTAAAGAAGCAACAAACGTTAGTTAATCAATTTATTCTTTTTTCTTTGCCTCATTTGGGCTTACAAGACAGAAAATAAAATAAATGATCTTTCAGGTCTCCCGCGGGCGCTTTTTCTTTGTCCCCAGGAATGCGTTGATTCTTTGTTCTTCTTGAAGCTGTCTGGTGAGCTCGAATAGCCTTCTCTCATAGTCCTGACAGTGTTCTTTAAAGGTGTCTCTTTCCTCTTTGAGTTGAACCCAGGATTTTTGCAACTCTTCCAAGTCAGTTGGCATATCCGGGTGTAGAATAACTTGAGGTTCGTAACCTTCGACTTCTGATTCGATAGTCACAGGTAGAACAGCGGGATAGGGCATTATGAGTTTTTGAGCATGAGTACGCACCCATCTGAGGTAAAGTTCCATAGGAATAGAATTCCATTGCCCCAGAGTTTTGCTTTTTATTCTATAGACACTGTCCCAAGCCTGTATGAATCTTCGTCGGTGTCTGTGAGAATCATTCTCGTAATCAAACACAATGCCACGGATAATCATGTCATGAGGACCGTTGTTTCTTGCATATCCGAATTGGCGTAGAGCTAGAGAGGGATTGTAAGTGATACCTCCTTTAATGCCGAGTAGTGGCACGTTAGGGTATTCTCCACAATGATCAATGATAGTAATGTCTCTTTGAAAGAAGTTGTTCCATCGGATATCTGAATGAGATAAAGACATGATTCTGTAAGACCATTGTGCTCTTTGTTCATTTCTCAGTACTGATCGGGGAAGATGACATGTAAACCACCTAGCCAGTAGTGGTATACAGCACATGAGAGTTCCTCGCTTCTTCGTGGTACGAGTGTGTAGAGAGTGTAGGATGTCTCCCAGCAATGTTGGTACCGGGTTGCGAATTAGGAAAAGGTTGATGATGTGTACACTTATGAACTGGTCGGAATTAGGGAACAAAACCAACCCATAGATCAAAAGAGCCATAACTTCTTCAAAAGCTGGATAACTTTTGTTTTCTAGCAGTAGTCGAGCCTTTTCCAGTAAGAATTTGGCAAGCAAACCCTCAACTCCACTCTTTGTTTCCCAATTGGATTTGATTTCTGACTTTTGCAGATGTAAAGCAGCAGCAATGACTTCAGGTTTTGGTTTTCTTTCTAAACCAGTGAAAGGTAATTGATCTCGGATTGGTAATCCAATTAATTCAGAGAATTCTTCCAAAGTGGGTACCAACTGGTAATCAGGAAATGTGAAGCAATGATGTTCAGGGTCGAAGAACTGGAACAGGACCCGTATCATGTCTTCTTCAAACTTTGAGGTAACCAAATGGAGTAGGTGACCATGCTTTTCAGTGAATTGAGCATTCCTGGGGAATTCTGCTACCAAGACTTTGAGTTCAGATGGCACCGTTGAGATATTGATTCGGATGTAATCTCTGGTGGCGGGAGCCATTACCTGCAAAAACAAAAGTAAACTCTTTGATCCTTGAAATGTGTAGTGAAAAATGATGTGTTTATGATGCAAACATGTGGCACACAAAAACAAATCAAACAATAGCCTTAGGTTTAAAGGCTTGCATGAGGTTGATAGGTGATACCCTCCCCTCTGAAGTTGAGTTGGTTGAAAACCTGTCCTAGAATAGTATTCGGGTTCTATGATCCTTGGAGACAACATCTCAATACGGCGCTCGGACGGCCGATCAAGAATATTCCTCGAGGATAACTAGCTTCGATCAATTTCAAAGCTAACCACTTAATAGGCCACAAGTCAAGTTCAACTAAAAGGTTCTAAGACAAATTAGTGTTAATGACACTTCGGAAGCCTAATATACTCCTTGATCGCTTTCAAGGGACATCAGTATAAACCAAAGTATCACACTAACGATGACTACCAGATCAACCGTATCGGTACATGCCGTACAGTTTCCTTGGTCTATTGTCATATACTTAAGGTATCTCGAGATTCGGGTTAGAATCTTTCACACAAGCAAAGTACCCAAGCAAACCTGTGAAAAGTAAAGCAATCAGATCAAACAATTGAAAACATCGAAATGATCTATACTCTAAAGGTAACCCCTTTTGAAAACATTTTGAATTTGTATTCCCCAGCAGAGTCGCCAGTTCTGTGGACCGTCCTTTCGGGCCATACCCCTCCCGTGGGTGGGATACGTGAACTGACTCTTTTTTTGTTGATCGGACGCTTTCGCGTCATTTTTTGAAAAAAAGTTTACAGAGTCGCCACCGACCTTTTATTTTATCCAATGAAGGAAAGGTTTATAAAAGAAACAGAAAAAAGACCTTTGAGAGATTCTGGGTAAGGGGGTAGGTTATACAAAGGGAAGGTGTTAGCACCCTTTGTATCCATGGTTATCCATGGGCTCTTTAGTTTGCTTAGCTCATTTGCTTTACTTTTCAATTGATTCGGAATGCTTTACCTGTGTTTTTGAAATACCTTTGCAAATAGAATTTGTAATGATCCTTGTGCGGATATATACAAATGCTTTTTTATCTTTCGAAAGACGTTTTGAAAAGATTGTTAATTTTGTAATGATCCGTGTCTGGATGTATACAAAATATTGTCTTTTGGAAAGTTTATTTTGAAAAACAACAGTATATGAGAATTTTGTTTGTTTTGATTTTGAGCAAGCAAACTAGGAGGTCTACCCTGAGTTAGGAGGTCTTTATCCTTGTTCCCTTTAAAAATCTATCCATTCGTCGGATATAAACAAAAGGTTCGATTTTGTACTCGAAACAGTAGAAATGTAACTTTGATTTTGAAAAGAGTGAAAAGGGGTTACCCTAGGAGGTGCAAATGTGATTGTGATTGAATTCAGGTATTTATCTTTGAAGTTAGTGATCTGACGGTTCAGTTTTATCTTTGACATACACGCAGTTTATATGGGTGCTGGAAATTAAAATGCGGAAATGTAAAGTGCAGAAAGTAAATCTACGCTATTACATCGATTGTGCGGGAAATGTAAACTAGCCTATTTACATGAATTTGACATCCTATACATTTATCTAGGAATTTTAAATTGCAAGAAATAAAAGGCATATTTTTGTATTTTTGTGATTTATTTTAAATATAATTAATGCATGATTAATTAATTTTAAAATAAAGAAAAGATGAAAAAATGATCAAACTTAGAAAATAAGTTTAGAATATGTACAAAATGTTTGTTAATTGATTTTAGAACAAAACTAATTTTTTTGGAATTTTTGAAATTTGTTTTTGGATTTTTTAAGTTAATTAAAACATAATTATGCAAATAATTACACAAATAATTAAAACTTGATGATAAAATTATCCTAAATATGTACAAAATTAGTTTATGATATATAAACAATATTTAACACAAAGAACAATTTTTTTTATGATTTTTTGATTGGCTAGAATAATTAATAAGCAAATATATAAATACATACTAATTAATTATGAAAAATATTGAAATTTTGAAGAAAAATAAAATATTTTTGTTTCATAAAAATAATATATTATTTTAGAAGTTTAAAATATTTTTTGTGAATTTTTTGGGATTTTTTAACTATTTTTAATTATTTTTGCAAATAAAAATAAAATAAAATAGAAAATTAAAAAGGATACTAATCTGGTGTGGAAGTCAGATGAAGGTGCATGGTGTGGTTGTGTGTTATGGTGTGTTGGATTCATTTTTAATGAAGATCTATGGCCCAGATTGAAGAGAGCATGACATAATGATAAGACTGCATGCACTGAATTCAAAATGAATTCAAACTCTTGATGGGGTCCACACGCGCCAAAGCTGGCCAATGGAGAAGCCAGATGCGTCCACGCGTGCAGTCAAACATTCAACAACACTATTCATCATCTTCTCCAAGTTACCTGCGGATTTAGCTGCGAACTTACCTGCAATTTTACCTGCGGATTTCACCTTCGAATTTCTGGATTTTTGAAACCTACAAAAACGCATGAAAATAAAAACCACAAGGACCCAGATCTACTAAAGATGACCTCCTGAGTCCAATGGTGAGGTTAGTTTTCTCATTTGACCACGTTAAGTATGAACACGAAGAGGTTGAAGCTTTGAGCTTCAACCATGGCACCCCACGATTCAGGGCTTTAAACTCACATGTTAAACGTTAGATCTACCCCATATGATCTCAAATGGATGGCAAAGGCATTAGATTGTGTTTAGATAAGCTTATAGTTTAGATATCACAAGTTGATAATATGCATGAATATGTTATTTTTGAAATACGTATTCTATGAGTATGTAGCCATGGTTATTGCTTCTAACTTACTATATTAAGTGCCAGGAGATGATTAGAGCAATTGGTTTGTATTGATAGTGATTGAAATATATAATTCGAAAGTTACAAAGTATGGAGAATTTTGAGAATTTTTAGAGGTTTCTTTGCTATACTCTTGCTATCTCTTCGTGTCTCTCTCTGTTGCTGAAGTATGCTACTCCTTTTATAGCCCATAGGCTGCTTGGAAGTGAAGCAAGAAACTTGGTTGCCTTTGTTGAAAGTTTTGGTTCTTTAATAATAAAAAACTTTGAATTTTTGACCAAGCCTTGACTACATTCAATGCTCTTGCCTTGGGCATCAATCTTCTGCAGAAAATTGAATACTTTGGAGGTGAGTCATGCTTGGAGATCAAGCCACCAATTATCCATGCAATTTCCTTTAATTTTAATCTTAAAATAAGATAAAATTATGTCAAAAATGGATAATATAGATGTGGGCTTTGTCTTGGTCGTGGGAGGCCCATAGTAACATGGCAAAGATGTTTGGACCATAAAAACTTGGCATCTTTTGGAAAAAAAACATTTTTGAGCAATGTTGATTTCATGCATTTTCCCAAAATTTAGCCAACTTCAACAAGGTGTAAATCCTTCAATTTTTGTCATATGAAGGAGATCTTGCACTTTTTGGAAACCTCAAAGAGTCCTCTAACCAATGTCTTTGGTCTCATATCAAAATGATTTTTGGTTCTCCTTGTGTGTCCATTTGAAAAAAGTGTCTTTTTGTTGACTTTGAAAATGACCTGTAATGTCTTTGGCCATATTTTTCAAATGGTGAATGCTATGACCATGGGATCAATTGCATTTGAAAGATAATTGAATTTCCTTCAAAATGAGCTTTGGTTGACATTTTTTGGATGAAGGATGAGAGAGTTATGATCAGTCAAAGTTGAGTTGACTTTTCAGGCAAAAACCCTAGTTTTGAATCTTAGGGTTTTGTTGATTTTTGATCTTTCCTTGATGAATTGTGATCATCCAATGATCAAATGTTGAATCCTTTGACAAAATATGGACTTTGACAAAAAATTTCATTTTTGACTGTCAGTTGACTTTTTTGGTCAAACGGGTCGTCTGTTGACTGTTTGAGCTGCTGACGGTGCGTCTGAGTGAATTGAAGTTTGAAAATTTGTATGATGGTACTTTGAGATGTATGGATGTATATGAAATCCATTTGAGCTCCCAAAACTTGTTGCTCCTGTTAAAACAAGAAAAACCCTGATTAGGGACTGTCTGTATAGGAGGCAGTTAAGCGTACCTGATTTTTGTGCAGTGTTGAGTTTCTGCTAATCATGTGATATTCAGAAGACTTCTAACACAAAAATCTTGGAAATTTGAATTGTGAATGATTGATTTGATTGATTGTACAAATCACTGAGAATTGTACTGTCTGCAGTTTGTCTGTCAACCGACTGTTCGTGTACTGAAGCAGCAGTTAAAGTGAAAAATCAACTGTCAAAGTTAATTTTCTTTTTTGTTGTTATTTTTGTTTTTGTTTGGTGTGAAGCATGAAAATTTATTTACATGACTTGTTAGAAAACAGAAACATAATAAATAACTGATATTTACGGTGTGCGGGCAAAATTACCGATAATAACCTGAAGATTGTTAAATGCACAGAAATAGAAATATTTGACTGGCAGAAACACACAAAATATTATCTTAGTAATTAAGCAATATTATGACAAATAGTACAATATTTAATACTGACAGCATAAATATTACATACTATTGAACAGTACGACGAGTAGACGGTACGTTTAAGAAAATAAGAAACACGTCAAACTTTAAAAATGACGGTTGATGAACCATGCTATGATCAATAACATGTAGATGATTGGGAGCATAACCATTGCAGGTCCACACTTCTCAGGACTGTGTAGGCAGAAGAAAGTCATGATCACCGTAGCAATGGTGATGACTGTAAGAAACAGTGTCTCTATCCACTTTGCCATTCTTGTTAGGGAAGAAGAGAAAATAGATATGAGATAGGAATTTGAAAGATGAATTGGAATTTGATGTGAGATTTTATGGAAGAAAATGAGAGGTATTTATAGAATGGAAAGAAGGAAAGAGACGTTGGGGAATGATGTGATTTCGTACAAAAGGAAAATTTGAGTGGAAGTGAGATTTGAAAGAAAGTGTAAGGTATTGTTGGAAAAAGAGAGATGGAGAATAAAGTTGAGATTTGAATTTGAAAGGAGAGATTTGAAAAGATTTTGAAAATAATGGAATATAGTACAAAAGTTAGTGGGAAACCAAAAACAATTGTTACCAGTACAGTGTGAGTTTCCTGCTTTTGCGCCTGCAAAAAGATTTAACCCTGCATGAACTGTGTTAGTACTATTTATCTGTAAAATAAATAAATAGTATTTGTGAAGTAATGAACAGCATTTGGCGTTTGCGTAAGAATAAATTCCACTGTTAGCCAAGTTACTGTGTAAGAGAAATTTCTGAAATTTAAGTACTTCATATGCTAGGATATTTGAAATAAAAATCCATGATTATATGAAACTCTTAATTTTCAGATTGGAGTTTTCTTGAAAAAAGATGTGGGCAAATTTTGGGGTATAACAAGTACTATAGATACGTTGGGTGCTAATACCTTCCCTTCGTATAACCAACCCTCTTACCCAAAATCTCTCCCCACTTTTAGGTTATTGCAGCTTTTTTCCTTTTCCTCTTTTGGAAACAATAAAAAGTTTGGTCCGTACAAAAGAAAAATCATTTTTTGAGCACTCGAGCCCAAAGAAGGCATCAGGTGTCTTATTTAGAAAAGACAACGATTTTTCCCCGCGACAAGGACGAGTCCCTCAAGCGTCTCTTGGAGAAACACATGCAACATTTAATGCTAAGGTATGATAAATTTTGTCTTAGAAAGGCACAATAATTTTAAGTCCTTGATTCATGTGCATGCATCTAATTTGGCACGTAAATGTCATAATACCTATCAATATCGACAACCCTACAATTTGACAATGATGCCAACTTATCCTAGGCTTTGGACCATAAATAGAGTAGAAAATGTTTCCCTCATTATTGCTTGAGAGATCTTTCTTCTCCAAATCTATAGTCTCCAAGTTTGTTTCTCATATTCACCCTCATCAAATTCTAATCAGGTATTTACCTTTTTCCCTCTACTTATATTTTTATTTTTTTCTTAGAATTGGGGATCATTGTGGAGTTAGGTGAGAATAACCAGGTCATTTAACCTTCCACTATCGGGGAAGTAAAGAAAATGTGGAGATATTATGTGGTGCGTGCGAGAAAATTGAACAAAACAATTGATTATAAACTTATAGAATTAGGAATGTTTGGCAGTTACGATAACAATTATGATTATAGTAGTGATATGATACTATTTTGCCTTTTTTTCCTAGGCCAGGCAAACTCATTAATGGTGACCATCTCCTTGAAAGATTTGGGAGTTGAAGACTTTGAAACCGTGTACATCACTAAAGAAAAAGTGGCTTCCTTTTGCAAAAGCATAAACCTATTTGGTTTGAGCAATTAGGAAGATGCCATCTTAGAGCTCTACTCTGAAGAAGAGCGAGTTAACATGGTTATCCCCTACCGGTCCTTGAAATTAGTTTTTCAACATGCATCTTCTTGTAGTTCCACTTTTCAAATATGAGGTCCTTAAGACCATAATATCGCCCTTTCTCAAATATTTCCCAATTGATAGGCTTTCATAAGGGCGATTGAAATTGTTTGCAATTGTTTGGATGTTACACGTATGATAGGCATTTTTCTCTACTTTTGTAAAATTTGTTTAAGGTAAAAACTCAAATGTTGAAATAAAATAATATTTTTGCTTCTCATATCGAAATTGCATATAATTTACATGAGACTTGTCATAAGACAGTCTTTAAGACCCTTAGTCCTCAGGGAACTACTCTAGCATGGTAATCATGAACATAACATAAACTTAAGCATGCAAATTATAAATTATAAGAGCGGTAAATTAAAAACCTGAAATGCAAAAAATAACTTGAATTATAAGAATTCTCTAAGGGATACTTTGATCCAATACAACAACAAAATTAAGATAGCAACAAAATAAGAACACAAACTATGAAATCTAAAGTAAATTTAGTGCAACGAAAACTTGGTGATGCTTTGTTCTATGATTACAATCATTATATAGGCCTTAGATCCATTAAATTTTGTTGTAAAGATCCTAATTAATGAAGATAAACTGCCATAAAATCAATGGGTTCATAACAGTAACTAGGGAAAGCAAAAAAAAAACAAAATAGGAATCTAAAAGGATTACGGCCGTAAGGAATGATGCGATGCTTACGGACTACCAGTAATCCTTTCGGTGTGCTAAGGATGGGTTTTTTACTATGTGGCCCTTATGGTCTTAATTACTCCTTATGGGTTGGTCGTAAGCAATGATTCTTGCTTGCCCCTTATATGCCTTTTTCATCTGATCATTAGTAATCAACTGGCTCCCTTATTTTACCTGAAACATATATAAAGAACCTCCTCTTGAGAATAAAATGAAATAAAAACATGAAAAAACATAAGAAAAACTTAATTAGAAAACGGTAAAGAAACATTGTCGATCAACTCCCCCATAATTGAATCATTGCTTGTCCTCAAGCAACTTGGCTTACATTAACAAAATTATAGCAAATCTAAAAGAGAAAAATTCACAAGAATGCTAACATAAATACTCGTACGAGAACCTAAATCAACCAACTAAGAGTTTATTTCTCTGATACTCATTTAACACCAAGGGTATTATGAGAACATAGTAAAGTCTTCTGCAATCATATCAATTCCACCATATATTTAACCATAAGTCTCTTCATTCTGATTTTCTGCTCCTTTCAAACCACTAAAAAACAATCAAATTACGACACCTAGAATAAAGATAATCAATACACAAAGATTCTAGTTGGACTAAGGAATGTTTTTCTTTTTGTTTACTCACATGAACATACTAACGTTTGGGACATTTGGCTGTTTTAATATAAACCGGGCTTACTATGACTAATTGCTTATTTATCCGTGCACAAATGCATAACTTCACATATAATTGGACATTAGTATCCACCCTTTATAACCACTTAGTCATATCTTGAACGTTGGTCGGGTATGGCATCACCGCGTTTGGGATTGTAACACCCCATTTCTACCCGGTAATTATAAGTAAAATCAGAGTGATAAAATTTCAACCAAACATGGGATATCACATTTTCAACTTACAAACCAACGACATAAAATTCATCATAACAGATACATAACACATGTATTCAGGGAGGATTCGTAACAACTATTTAGTCCTCAAAATAAATCAACCTTAATAAATAACCACACAGCGGATTCACAACTTTAAACTTCAAATAAATTATAACATCTTGCTCAACAACTTTAAGAAAACAACTTCTCAAATGACAACTGAAATTCAAAATAAAAATAAAATCAAAACATGCATTCATCCACCCGAGTGCTACGTATCAGAGCAACTAAACCGACTTGGACTAACATCAACTAATTCTTCATTCTCGAATACCTGCACGTTACTAGTATAAAGGCAACAATGAAAACAAATGATAGGGGTGAGATATCAACCAATATAAACAAGTGTATGATAAACAGTATATTAGATTAGAATCACACAAATTTCACCACTTCATAATAACAATTATGCAACAACCAACAAACAACCTAATAATAACAACAAGACAACTTTAATCAACCATCACATCAGCATAACAACTTAAATCAACACAAATTAATAACAACAACAACTTTAAAACACAACTCAAGATGCGACTCAACAGTGCATATGCATGTGGTACCATTGGAGCATAACTCCCAACTTAGAAATTGCTAGTTTATCGAGGCATCAAGGCTAAGCCTTCGCCGCTAATTTGCCAATCCAGACCAACGTGGTGAGCAAAGCTCCAACTTAATAATTGCCAATCTAGGTCAACTTAAAGATGCAAATGTAAATGAATGCAACAATCACATACAACAACAATTCATCGTCACAAAGGCATAAGCCCTTATCAACACTGTACCAATAGGCAGAGGTACTCAACGTCGCTTCAACACTGGCCATAGGCTTACAACTCAATCAACTTATCAACAACAACTTATAACATACAACTCAATTCAATCAACATTGGTCATAAGACCTACAACTCAATAATGCCCATAAACCGGGACAAAACAACTTATTCAACTGTACCTGCAAATCAACTTATTCGACATAGTTTCAACAAAACAAGACCATCAATAATATCTATAAATACATATGAACTACTCAGAAAATTTTCAATGAATTTCAGATAACTAATTATACCGCTTAATTTGGCAAATTTGGCTATTCGGCACTGTTTCCATTAGCTGTTATCACCGCTACTTACTGTTAATTAACTTACCGATATAATGTTCCTGCTATAACAACTAGATTACTACTAAATTACTGCTATCTAATTATTCCAGTTTGCTAACATATCAATTCCTGCTAAATTCTGCTATTACATTGTTCCAACATTTACTGCTATCAGTACTCTTATCAACCATTGATAAATTATTACCAAAATATCTCTGCTACTAAATTCTCTGCTATTAGAACTTATGTCCATTCTACTAATTTTCTTGTCTCGATTTTCCACCAAAAGCCCCACAAAAATTTCATTATTGATTTCCACACCCAATTAATATATTGATCCCTTAAACAATTGCTTAAAGAAAACTATGTGAATTATCAAAAAGGAAAAAAATTATATGAACCAAGAAGAGGTGGCCCCAGCCTTAGGACATGAGGCGTCCGCCCCATTCCTTTCACCCTTGGATGGCGCCTGCCCCTTAGTCATAGGGCGCCCGTCCCTTTTCTTTGTATATGGGGCGCCCACCTTACATGGTGTGGCCCCATTTCCCCACATTATTTCTTTTCTTTTTCATTATGGGGTGCCCGTCCCTAATGGACGACCCCCTTCCCAATTACACTTCTTGTTCTTTATTATCACAATACTACACCTATTAATTTTCCCTTAGCATTTATTCAATCGATTCATCAAAACCAACACAACAACAATCCCAACAACGAAATTCATCACAGAAGAATAACAATTAACTCGTCACCAAATTAACTAATACCAATTTTACTACGGTTTCCATTAAATACAAAATTCAACATATCAACTAAATAACAACCATAATTCAATTTGGTTATTGAACAACAACATCAACCGTTCTCATCAAATAACAGATCACAGGGAACAAAAACTCACCACAAACAATCAATTTCCATATAATAAAATATACGACAGTATCAACTAACAATTTATGGCACAATTCATACAATCTCATCCCACATACGGTCTATCATATACCTGGTTATAGAGATTGAACCTCACCCTTGCCTTGGATTGACGGTCTCTCTATAATTTTCCGGTCGAATTCCGCTTCGCCGCAGCTTCCAACTTTCTCCTCGAATTTCTTACTGTTAAATTCCATGCTTCTTCTTGTGCCTCTTTTCTTTTATTCACAACCAAACCCTCGTACTCCTCTTTTTCTCTTCTTCCTGCTACCACTAAAAACCTAAATTCTATTCTTTTATTCAACTCCACCAAATAATAATATTATTCTTATTGGGCCTAACAATACACCTCTCACTCCTACTACCATCAACACTTAATTGAGCCCACAATAATATTGTCTTGTAATACTCCAAATAATAAAGTAGTCACCTAACATAATCGAATATTATTTCCAATAGTATTCCACAACTACAATCGATCCATAATTTAAATAATACTAACTCGCAATTATATTTCTCCGACTAATCCAACTAATTAATCTGAATTTACACTTAACGGTTCCAATCAACATATTAATCCAATTACGACTCTTAGAATCATACCGATAAATCCCAAATTCGATAATTTCCGATAATTAAATCCTTAATTAATTTAATTACCCAATTAATTAAATTCGGGGCGTTACAGGGATCGGGGGTGTTTCTTATTGTGAAACTCACAATATTAATTGGTTCAGGTTTGTAAATTTTATAAATTAAGTAAAGTTCTTTCAAGTCGGCATTGTCGATACTATCACCCCTACCAAAAATAGTATGCAGAAATACTTTTTGAACATGTCTAATACATGAGTTATGGATGTAGGAGGACTTTCCCCCCTTAATGGTAGCAATCCTTTTCCCTATGAGAAGACGCCAAAACTCGCCATAATCAAACCCATGCAAGATAAGCGATTCTTGCGCATTATATTAAATACATCAGTCTTAATAAATTAAGTGGGCAAATTCCAAGCACCTAATGTGACCTTGAGAACATAAATATATTAAGCTTCGGCGTGTCATGCATTGTTCCCATCCATGTTAGCAAACTCTATTTCATCCATCCATTTAACAACATTTTCTCACACAACGACTCCATGATCAGAACACAAGTGGCGTCGTATTTGACATACGACCTTCCTGATTTGAACATTCTTAGATCTGGCGGTGTGGTGGTTCTAGTACTAAGGATCTTCGTAATCCTTATTGTGGTGATTATTATCGTCATTATCATCTTTCTCGCCTATGCGTAAATTGAAACTCAAGGTCTATGTCAGTTTTATCGGGCCCCATGATGGACGTCATATGTACTCGCAAAAATACTTCATTGCACCTCAGCAACATGAGACTGGTGAGGCTCAATTTTAAACTCATTAGCAAGAGTCAATGAGGACCTTCTATGGAGATCTTGCGTATGAATCGTCAGTTTTTTCTATCAAATGATTGTTGGTTTATATAGAATTTTTAGTAGGATCTGTATCCATAAAACTTATTTATCCATTAAGACTTACTATTTATTAGTAGTTAAGTCTGTTGTCTCTTTGTCAGGGACTGACCACTTATGTACATTTAACACGACTTAAATGCTTTATCTGCGAGACCGTAGGCTAATTCTTTGGAATCTATATATAAACCCGACCAAATAAATTACTCGAGATGTACACAGTCCCCTAAGCATGAGGCTTGTAGGGGTGAAATACTTAAGAGAATTTTTTTTGACCTCATATCCGAGTTTGGCAAGTACTCGATTAAATTTATTCGAGATGTACAATATACCATCATCTTTTTAATATTGTAGCTATTTTTTTATTAGACCTTAAGAAGAACAAATTCTCAAGATCTAAGCCTTTACCATTAGAAGAATCCTTAAACTCTTAAAAGTTAAATTTATTTTTGTAATTTTGATAGGTTAAATAATTATTATCTTTTTAATCAAAAAATGATTATTTTTTTAAAAAGTGAACATAACATTTAATAAAAATCAAATACATTAGTTATTTTTAAAATACGGTTATAGAGTAGAAATATGTGATAATTTAACAGTTTTTAAAATACATTATTATTATTATTATTATTATTATTTATATTAAACTATTATTATTATTATTGTTATTTATATTTATGTAATTATTATTATATAATATATTATATTTTTAATTATTTTGAAAAAATGATTATGATTAGTATTAGTAAATTTCTCTTATACGAATAATTCAATTTTATACTTTATGAATTATGATTGTTACTTTATGATTTATGATATGATAGGTAGATGCAATGTAATGAAATCATCGTCAGAAGAACTTCCTCCGTCGAGGCACAGCCTGTATTACGGTCGTTGGAATATCAGAACCCAAACTCACCGGAAAATTTCAAAACCTTAAATCATCCTCACTTTTTCAAATCTCCCAATTCAGAACTAGAATCCCTTCAATTCTTCAATTCCATTTCCCTCTTTTTCTTCTTCTTCTTCTTCCACGAACCAAATCCCTAATTGAGTTGGTTCTGTGGCGCGCGATCTAGGTTCGAAAATGGCAGCACCGAACATGGATCAGTTCGAAGCGTTTTTTAGGAGAGCAGATTTGGACGGAGATGGAAGAATCAGTGGAGCTGAGGCCGTTGGTTTCTTTCAGGGATCCAACTTGCCTAAACATGTTCTCGCTCAGGTTTTATTCTCTTCTATGATTTCAATCTAAAATTGATAATTCTCGTGTTGTTATTCGTAATGGATTCTTTGCTTAGAAACTTTGTTTTAGGTTTTTGTAGTTGTTTCTTTTAGCTATGTGTAATTGATGATTCTTCTAGTTGGGGATTGTGACTCGATCTAGTGTAATGCTTATTGTTCTTGGTATAAACTATACAGGTATGGATGCATGCTGATCAGTCCAAAACTGGTTTCCTTGGGCGGAATGATTTTTATAATGCTTTGAGATTAGTAACTGTTGCTCAGAGTAAGCGAGATTTAACTCCTGATATTGTGAAAGCAGCGTTGTTTGGTCCTGCTGCTGCTAAAATCCCTCCGCCGCAGATCAATCTTGCTGCTTTACCTCCACAGCGTCAGAATCCAGGGGTCGCTTCATCTGTTGGGCAGATGGGTGTGAATGCCGGACCTACATCTACTCAAAATCTTGCCTATAGAGGACAAGGGTTAACAGGTTCTGCTGTGAACCCACAGTATCTTCCTTCCCAACAGAATGCTAATATGAGGCCACCTCAATCACAGGGGTTAGCAGGTTCTGCTGCAAACCAGCAATATCTACCTTCCCAGCAGAATGCTAACACGAGACCACCTCAATCACAGGGTTTAGCAGGTTCTGTTGCAAACCAGCAGTATCTACCTTCACAGCAGAGTCCTAACATGAGACCACCTCAATCACAGGGTTTTTCAGGTTTTGTTCCAAGCCCGCAATATCTCCCTTCCCAGCAAAGTCCTAACATGAGACCACCTCAATCACAGGGATTGCCAGGCTCTGTTGCAAATCCACAATATTTTCCTTCCCAGCAGAATCCAACCATGAGACCAACTCAATCCTTGCCTGCTGGTAGTGCCCCTGGTCCGCAACAATTTATGCCTGCCGGTAGCGCCCCTGGTACACAACAGTTCATGCCGGCTGGTAACACTCGTCCACCTCAATCAATGCCTGCTGGTGCAGCCCCTCGTCCGCAACAGAGTTTTGCTGGTAACAATGTCTCAAATGCTAGCATTTCAAATGATTGGAATGGTGGAAGGACCGCTATGGCTCCTTCTAGGCCTGCAGGAGTCACTCAATCAGTTGCCTTACCAACACCAACATCACCGTCTCCGGTTTCACCAATGTCCCAGCCACCAGCTATTACCTCTAAAGCATTGACTGTTTCTGGAAATGGGTACCCTTCCAATTCAGCTTTGGACGATGACTTTTTCTCTTCTGCCGCATCTACACCGAAACAAGATCCTGTTCGACAGAATTTTCCTGTTAGTAGTGCACCTGCCTCATCGTCCATTGTTCCAGTTTCCAGTAGTGCCAACCCTGCAAGTAGGCAAAGTTCACTTGATTCATTGCAGAGTGCGTTCTCAATGGCACTTACAAATAGTCAGATTCCGCGAACACAGTCTTTACCAAACACAGCCCAGCAAATTTCACCATCAGCTTCTTCTCCACTTACAACATCTGGGAGATCAGTTGGACTTGGAAATACTACTTCTGACAATTCACAACCTCCGTGGCCAAAAATGAAACCTTCTGATGTGCAGAAATATGCAAAGGTGTTTATGGAAGTTGACACCGACAGGGATGGGAAAATCACTGGGGAGCAGGCACGCAGTCTATTTTTAAGTTGGAGATTACCGATAGGTAAAACCTTTTGCATTCCAACTAACAACTGTTTGATAAAGTCTTTATGCATTTTGGTATGCTGATGTGTTAACTAGACTAAGGAGTGTTGAAAATAGCTAACAGAACAGTAATCAGCTAAAGATTTTAGGTGTTAGCTTCATGAACTCAATATTTTTCTGCTCATATTCTTTTGCTTACTGGCAAAACTGGCTACTGTACACTGATTCTGTTTTTTTATGTTTCTGGTAAATTTAAACAAATTTATTGAGTGGCAATTTTTGTAGGCTGATACTTTTTTTCTTTTAAAAATTTGTTTTAAAGTAAACTCTCATTTGGAAAGAAGTATCAGATTCACATGGTTGACAATAAATATTAGTAAAATGGAGTGAAAATTGAAGATCATATCATGTAAAACAAACAAGTCACATGATTTAAAATGGAGAAATACTTCAACTTCAAGTGTTAATTGTGATCAAAGGTGCCTCTCAAGCTCACACGAAAGTTTTATTGAACTATAGTGGTATTGTATTTTGGGTGATGGATTTAGAGTAAGAGCATAAGCTAAGCATTACAGACACGCGAAACTATTGAGGGGAAATGTAAGAAAACAAAAGATGAAGAATGATTTATTATAGAAAAAGTATGACTAGCACCTATTGAAGAAAAGTGGACAAGGCTTGCCTGAGATGATTTAGCCATGTGAGGAGAAGATCAATAGAAGCCCTAGACATTCAGGATATCCCTATAGATATAAAAGAAAACATGTAAGCAAAGAGAGGGTCAAAGATGATTTCTATTGTAGAAAAAGTATGAGTAGCACCTATCGAGGAAAAATGGAAAAATTTCGCCTGAAACGATTTAGTCATTTGAGTAGAAGAAAAATAGGTGATCTAGAAAGAAGAGTTGTAAAATCGAGGACATCCCAATAAATAGAGACAGGGGAAGACCAAGGAACAATACTAAATCCCGCTTCAAACAAGGCCTATACTTTAAACTTGGATTTTAACAAAACAAAGTGGCGGTGTTTGTGTTTGATCTATGTAGTAGACTCAACTTGGTGAGAAAATAGTTTCTGTTTTTGTTGTTTTATGCTATCATTTGATGATTTTTCGTTTGTTTAATTTATGCATGGAGATACATGAGCAAGGTAGCATACATAAAGGTATCCTTGTAGGCAATATATCCCTCAACACTCTAGCTGAAATGCAAAAGAGACTTAGTGACCAATTGAAGCGAAACATTGATGAAACAACTCACTGTTATTACTCTTAGTTCCTTATACAGGAAATGCAAAATTTCACCATCACCTAAATAATATATAAATTACTCCAAATACTTCTTAAATGAGGTATTCTTATTTATAATTTTAAGGTATTTGCTAGAACAATCTTCCTAAAGGAATAAATGAAAACATAATCCTCCTTCAACATACCTACTAAGAAAACCAGTAACCTCTAGAAACACTGAGCTACCGCCATTAATATGAAAGAGCCGTTCAGCCCCCCTATCTATATCTTTTCTTTTGTTACTTTCTTTTTTGTATTGAAGATGATACTGTTATTTGAAAGACGGGGAAGCACTGATGAGAGGACATAAACACAAAGGGCAAATTTACCTTCTTGAATATATGAGCGTTTCTTACCAACCATAGTGGAGAATTGTAGTAATTACACATTGCTAAAAAAATAGTCTTCTTTTCCAACCAAAATCTATGAAGATTACATTAAGAAATTTCATGAATTTGAAAGGAGATAGCTGCTGTTATCTAAGATCTCCAATGATTCCTCCATAATAAGTTAGTTACATTAGGATACAAAATTAAGTGGTGTGAGGTTTATGAATTGTACCTGCAGATAACACTGATATATGGAAAAAGAGCTGTGTGCAGATCTGCAACATCTACTGCCAAACTGGTTTACAAATGAAGAGGATTGAGGATGAATTAGGAGCTAAAAAAGAATTTATCAGAAAGTATAACAGAAGAATTCAAAGTTCCCCTATATTTATTAGAGGCTAAATAACACTTGCTATGAATTGCTTGGTTCACAATGTAATAGACTTTAAAGTGAAGTACAGCAAATACTTACAGTTTGAGCTTGGCAATATGGTAGGTTATAGTCATCTGGCCTAATATAAAGTATAAACTCCACAAATTCCAAGAAAACCCAACAAATTCCAAATGACAGGATAGTAGAAACTCCCGCTGTGACTGGACCAAGGAAGTGTTGAATAGATCATTGTGTCTCTGATGTTGGTAGCCCTACACCTTCATATTTTGAAATCTAGTGGGTTATGAGTTGCTGGGGTTCCCAAGTTATGAACTACAGAAACTCAATTAATTCCCAAACTCTCATTTGTATTTTACTTGATATAATTGATTATTTTTTAAAAGGAATGCAACACTAATACTAAAAGCTTGCACGGGTTTATATTAGATGACAGTTATTAGACCTGAATCAACTTCCTCTTTAAAAATTAATTTGAGTATGAACCAAAAAACCCAACCAGTTCCAAAATTCTCTTGTTCATATTTCATTATAAAGTTTTAGGTTATTTGTCAGCCAGTTCATGCTGTTCCACAATTTCAATGCCGATCATCATGGCTGCAATTGTGTTTTTGGTGATGGCTGATGAAGCTTCCATTGCCAGGCAGTCAGGCTAGTAGAAGTTAAAAGCTGCTAAGAGAAATGTGTTGCCCTAAGTAGAAAACGCTAGTGGACATGTTTCTTTGCTGTTTTTATATATTTATTATTTACTCTTGAGACTCATTTTCTTCTTTAAGCTCTGTTCATTATTTGGACATTTTTGTGGACAGGTCTTGGGATGGCTTTTTATTATTTTTTTGATTGTGCACACTTAATAAGATCTTTGTGCACTCTTCTGCAGATGTCTTAAAGAAGGTGTGGGACTTGTCTGATCAGGACAGTGATAGCATGCTCTCTTTGAAGGAGTTTTGCTTTGCTCTTTATTTGATGGAGCGGTATAGGGAAGGTCGTCCTCTTCCGCAGTCTCTTCCAAGTAATGTTATATTTGATGAAACATTGATGTCTATGACGGGGCATCCAAAAATCCCTCAGGGAAATGCAGCATGGGGCGTAGGCCCAGGTATTTTCATAAATTTATGCTATCTCACTTTTTTTCTCTTGAATATTTTCTTCACTAATTTTTCATTCTTCACTGTCACAAGGTTTTCAGCAGCAACAAGGAATGCCAGGTACTCGGCCAGTGGCACCAGCAGCTGGTTTGAGGCCACCAGTGCAAGGAACGCCTGGTTGGGCTGATGGCACTGTGCTGCCTGATCAGAAAAAGTCTGGAACATCTGTGTTGGATGATTCCTTTCTGAATGACACAGATAATAGTAACCAAAATATCGAGACTGCAGAGAAAAAGGTATTTGCTTTGCCTTGTGACTTTTGTCCATATGCGATTCAATTTGGGAAAGTAAAGGTTCAATTCAACGGCCATTTTTTTTTTTTGGTATTTCGTTGATACTTGTTTTTTATGTTGATGTTAAGGGGGATTTGTTTTAACCAAATATCAACTTGTCTATTGCCTTTCTTGACACTGACTCCAATTACTGTAGGTGAGATAAATAATAAATAACTAAATGATTTAAAAATTTTATGTCACTTTCCAAGACACTTGATCTTGGTAAGAAGCTAAATCTAGCTGCAATACTATAACATGCAAAACTGTAAAACACACTGTTACAAAGCAAGCTACTACTTGCTCATTGAGACATTATATCTTTAATTTTGTAGGCGGAAGAAATGCAGAATATGATATTGGATTCAAAAGAGAAGATTGAATTGTACCGCAACAAAATGCAGGAATTGGTGAGTAATTCATATATTGTTTCCATTTTATTTTGATCTTATGCTGATGCTGCATGCATAGATTTAATAGGGTTGAGGTGAACTATTTCAAGGCATACTAGGCCATGTGGCTGGTAGCTTGCCTGAAAGTAAACTTGTGTTCACATTAACGCAGTCCAGTTAGGTTAAAAATAAGTTTATTATGACCTTTGACCTGTTGCTATATGGAAGAATTAGCACATGTTTCCGTTTGCGTAATTTTTCATACAATAAAAGTTCTGAGCTAAATAGCTTTGTTGAGTATTCTATCATATAAGCAAAAGGTAAGCCGATGGAAATGTTTTAGTGTACCAGAACTATATAATTTGACACGAAGGGTGGGTTTACTATGACAAATAATGTGAAATGGGTCAATAATTGCAATTAGTTGCATTTTATATATTTTTCTATTGCGGATGACCATATTTTTGTTGACTTGTGACTGTCTATGAATTCAATTTACCTTGTTCAGATGATAACTGACATAGATGGATTCACAAATCATCCTATGTTACCTTGTTCAGTTTGATCCCTGGGAATTGACTTCTGCTTAGGAAGGCTTAATATTTTGCAGAAGGGGAATTTTTTCCCTCATCAAGAATCTAACTGGAATCCTGCAGTCAGTGAAAAGAGTGAGAATTTAAGTGGGTAAAGTTAAGGAGTTTATATCCCAAAAAAATAAAGTTAAGGAGTTTATGGAGTAAAAGCATAAAAGGATTTATTATCTTTTTAGATCCTTTTTAAACGAGAAAGATAGGTGTTTATATATAATGAATCTGACTAAAGAAAAATGGATCTTATATGCTTGAAGTCTTGAACATTTGGCCAGTAATAAATTACATAAGGTGGTGCACTCACTCACTTTTCCACCCGTCTTATGGATATTTGTATTTCAGGTCCTGTATAAAAGCAGGTGTGATAACCGCCTAAATGAGATTACAGAAAGGGCATCTGCAGATAAGCGTGAGGTATATTTTTTTTTTCTTCTGAATATGTTATGTAAGTTTAAGATGTTAAGAGAATCAGCCCTCATTTTGGTGGCAACTACAGGCAGAATCATTGGGCAAGAAATATGAAGAGAAATACAAACAAGTTGCAGAAATAGCATCCAAATTGACTATAGAAGAAGCTAAACTTCGTGATATACAGGTAGTTAGACTTAGACATACTATATTATTTGTTGATAGATAGACTTTTTGTTAGAGTCGAGAATATTTTGTATGCTCTATGTTTGCACTGTTACTGCTGTAGTCAAGGAACAACTTTTCAAAAAGTTTTAGTTGTCAGGTGAAAAGTCATGAGTAGTTTTATAGCTAAAACACCTCTCGATGCTAGAGTCATTCGGACCTGAAGCATACACAATGTACAGAATCAGCCGACTTTGTGGTGAAGTTTGTCTTATTAAGGATGGGGGTAGCAAGGATCAAATTTGTGTGGCTGAACCACTTTAAATCACATGTCTGTTTTTCTTCTTCCTACTCTTTGTTTGTGCTCCTTATTACAGCAACTTGCTTGTTAGTTGTTAGATGCTTTGAGCATAAAAATTGTTCATAAAGTTCTATTGAATCCTTTCCCCAACAAAATGAAAAATGAACTTTAATATGCTTTATATTCTAATGAAACGCTAGGTTAAAAGGCAATATGCCCAGCAGATTGATATATTGCACCACAATCTTATTCTGGAGCTTTTGGCAAACCTAGTTTCACACAGTAATTGTCTAATCCATATAATCTGTGGTTGTAGCTATTGTAGCACAATAATTGAACTCAACACTCGACTTTACTTCTTCATTCTTCCTGTTGCTTTACCATGAACTACTAGGTTTCACCCCAACAAAGACATGGTGCATTTGATCTATGTAAGGAGATTCAGACAAATAAACATAAGTACGCGCTTAGAGCTGCATATCCCTATGAATTAGGTGCCGAAATTCTTATGTATACTGTTTAGGCACCCAAATCCTTGTGGCTGACGCTGGTTTTGATGAAGTCTATTAGAGTGCACGTCACTGGCTGTTTGGAATTTATTCTGATGTTAGTAACTAGTCATTTATTGCTCTCCACATTTCTTTCTTTCTTTGCAACAAGTAACTCATTGTAATAGTTAAGGTTAAGAGGATATATGTCTATCTTGAAACATTTCAGTGCATCATTTAACCATTATTTGATACATACTTAGGAAAGGAAAACAGAGTTGCAGCAAGCCATCGTCAAAATGGAACAAGGAGGCAGTGCAGATGGCATTCTTCAGGTCAACTTATATTCTTAACTTAAGACTAGGATTTCTGTGAAAACCTGCCTATTACTCTGTTACTGATTTTCAGTCAATTCCATAGGTTCGTGCTGATCGCATACAATCAGATCTTGAGCAGTTATTTAAGGCTCTTGCTGAACGGTGCAAGAAACATGAGATAGATGTGAAGTCAATTGCAATGGTTCAGCTTCCTGATGGTAATTTAATCTGATTTGCCTTGACACGACTTCTTTCTGTACACTTTTCTGCTCTGTTGGTCCTTAAAGAACCACCTCTTACAATTTTGTTATGGATACTATTGGGAAAAACCCTAGTGACCTAGGGGTTGTTTGATTTAGTTTTGTAAAACGTTTTTTTTTAAATAAAAAATGTTGTTTTTTACCAAATTGTTTTTGAAAACTTCTATTTATAAGTTTTGAAAATTAAATAATTAAAATAAATTTTAAATGTTTTAGTTTTTACTTTTGAAATTTGGGAAGAGAAAAAAACAAGAAAAATGGTACAATTTTTCATGAATGACTAATTTGTATAAATTGTGCAACTTTATAAATGCAAGTGAGTCTCTATCAAACAAGTTTTTTTTTTCTTCTTTTTTCATCTCTTAAAAACAATTTTCAAAAATAAGATTACTAAACATGTTTTATTTTATTTTTTTCTTCATAACAATTTTTTAAAATTGATTTATAAAATAGATTTTGACAACTAAAAAACAAAACTCATTCAAACATACCTCTAGTCTCCCAAAATTCAAAACCTAAGATGATATTAGAACCTACCAACATGGACCACGTACCTTATGATCTACATACCTAGCCCAATAGTGTTAGGCATGAGGGGTGTATAGGGGAAAAACCCTATTTCCACGTTGAAAGTAGATAAGTCCTAAAAAGACTTCCTAAATAATGGCACCTCTTTACAAGTCAATTTTATAAGGACCGGTTAGATCCAATCCAATATAAAAACTCAAACCTTTCTCTTACAAGGCTGATAAGGCCAGTCTAAAGGGCTAATTCATGGATGAGTCAACTTTTTACTCACCATATTGCAACAATGAATGCACTTTTCTGTATTTCCAATTTTAATTTGGCTGTGTGAATCAAATGAATTACAAGGTTGGCAACCTGGAAATCCAGAGGGGGCAGCTGTTTGGGACGAAGATTGGGATAAGTTTGAAGATGAAGGTATGCCATATGTACTTTTTGGTATGCCATGATTTGCTTGAAATACTTGTTTTATTAATTACTTTTTCACTTCCAGGATTTGCCAATGATCTCACTTTTGATACGAAAAGTGCATCTTCAGAGCCAAAACCTTCATTCATTCCTGGAGAACAAAATTCCTTTGACGATAACCCAGTTCATGGTTCGCCTGTGAATGCAAATGGGAGGCAAGAAAATTTCGCTAATGGTGATTATACAGCTGAGGAGGAATCTTCTTATGCACACAGTGAAGATGATTTGGCAAGAAGCCCTCGCGATAGCCCATTTGTAAGGAATACAGTGGAGAGTCCTTCAAAAGAATTTTCAACTTCTCCTTTTGCAAAAAGTTCCGAAGCAGATGCAGAAACACACAGGTAGTTTGTTCTCTGTTTTTTCTGTCACGAAGGTGTTGGTTTGTCTCTTGTCATCCTTTTTTTTCTGTTTCTGCAATTCATGGCTTTGGATGTGGTGCATTTAGTAATTGCAATATCGTTAATCTATGGTAACAGAAGTTTTGACGAATCAACCTGGGGTGCATTTGACAATAATGACGACGTGGACTCGGTGTGGGGTTTTAACCCCAAGGTATTGTGTGCTATACTCAGCTTTTAATTTATTGATTTTCTCTTAATCTTGGTGTCAACCTAAGTAGTTGTAGTTATTGAGAGAGAAGTTGTATGGAAATTGATCTTAGAAATTTTGACACTGAAATTGATGTATGATGCAATGAACTTTTTCTTTTCCTTATTTTTTCAATGGGTTTTAGCATAACTCCCGATGAAAAGGGTATTCTAATTTCAAAGATCAAGTTGGTTTGATTTATAGGCACATAAACCTGCCACATCATAGTGCTTACGCATAAAAGTAATTGAGGTAAAGCTGCTAGAATTTTTATGTTTGGTTCTGTAGGACTCTGACTTGGAGAAGCAGGGAGATTTCTTTCAATCTGGTGATTTTGGCTTAAACCCGGTTAGAACAGGAACTACATTTACAGATGGTGCTTCCCAGGCAAAAAGCCCATTTGCTTTTGATGATTCAGTACCTGGGACTCCATTTTCCAAGTTTGGAAACTCTCCGAGGTACAGCGAGGCAGGGGATCACTTTGATAGGTCAATGTTCGATTCCTCCTTCAGCATGCATGAAAGTGGAAATTCTCCACAAGCAGAAAGATTTACGCGATTTGATTCTATTAGCAGCAGCAGGGATTTTGGCAACAATTTTGGCAATAATTTTGGCAGTGATCACGAGAAATTTTCAAGATTTGATTCCATTAGTAGCAGCAAGGATTTTGGCTATAATCCAGATAAATTTTCAAGGTTTGATTCCATGAGTAGCAGCAAAGATTTTGGTTACAAACCTGAGACGCTCACAAGGTTTGATTCCATGAGTAGCAGCAAAGATTTCGGCTTTGGTGGTGGTCAGGGACATGCAAGGTTTGACTCAATTAGTAGCAGCAAGGACTTCGGCTACAGTGCTCCATTCTCTTTCGATGACTCTGATCCATTCGGCTCTTCTGGCCCATTTAAGGTCTCCTCAGAGAATCAATCTCCAAAGAAAGACTCGGATAAATGGAGTGCATTCTAGCCTACAGTCCATGTTTTGCTGGTTTTTTCTTCTGTTTCCATTTCCTTGATTGTTTGTGATAGCCTATATTTTTTGTGTATAGAAAAAAATGGTAGACAGTAATATTGTATGGTATGACGAATGTATTATTTTAAAGAGAGCTTTTCTGATTTTTTTTTTTGGGAAGGGCAATGTGAGGACGAGTGCGTGGGAGGGAGATAAGAGATAAATTTAAATGACATGGTGTGAATGTAATACTAATTTTAATTACAAGCACATTCAAAGGTCTTTATATTTTTATTTTATTTTGATAGATCAACCTGTGTGCAAGGACCAAACTTGCATGGCTTTATTGTATCTCAATAAAGAAAGAAAATTAGAACAGATTGATAGCACATATTGTGGTTGTGCTATTTTTGATCTGACTGGAAAAATTATGCTCTAGCATCCCTAGTTACCACAAGGTTAATTCTTTGGGATAATTGTCTGAATTGTACCCATTTTGGTGTGCTATCGCATTGAATATATTGAACCTGTAATTTTCTCTGTATTCCACCCGTTTTGGCAAAAATCAGAATGAGCATGCTATTGGATCAAACATTATATTGAACCCACAAAGAAAAAAAGTGAAACTGCAAACCTAAGAGAATAATTGACAACAGAAACAATACTTCAAATCTGTTTCCTTTTGATGTAATGATGTGCTACAAAAAATTGTTCAAACCTAACGTATATTCTCATCAAAAGCTCCAACGGATGCAAAATGAAATAAGTGTTACTATGAGGAACTTTTCATTTTGAAACCAAAATCTTGCAATCTTATTCCCCAATAATGTAATCAGATTGTCCACATGTGATGTCACTCTTGCAGCCTGTATAAGAAGAAATAACCATTGTGTTAAAAAATACTCATTCTCCTCGTGAGTTCTTCACAATATGCCAAACAATAACTTATTAAATCAAATCTGTCTCTCCTCTCACAATGGCATACCTTTTTAAATGAAATAACCCCCACAATGTTTGAAATTGGAGATACTACCTTTCTTTTAAATGAAATAACCCCCACAATATTTGAAATTGGAGATACTACCTTTCTTGAGGTGGGGAAAGCGCTTTATACAACATCTTGATTGAGGCTTTTAAATTATTTAAATTCAATGTATTATTTAAAAGACAGACAGTTTGTTATATAATGGCATACCTAGTTCCTATAGAATAGGGACTGAAATTCAAAATTAAAGTATCTTATTCCGCAGAAGGATATCCTATAGTTTTATACAAGTATCTCAAGCATTCGGACATTTATATGCAGCGCAATAACCAGATAAAACACTATAGTCTTGATATGCAAATGCAATTGAAAGAAAGAAATCTTCAACACAATTATATGTATGAGCAACCAAAATAGGAGTAAAAGACAGATGAACTAAGGAGAGTTGAGGTTATCTATACCTGAAGAATTGCTACTTTTTCATTCTTTGGTATCTTCCACCTCTTGATGAAGTTGGTGAAAAGAGTGTAACAATGATGATCGCATATTTGCTATTTCAACGATCGTCTCTAGTGCTGCAAAGAATTTAAATGCACAGAATCCGTTATTCTTGCTGTCAAGTATAAAATATAAACAGATGACTATAACTGCATAAACAAAGTAAGGAGACTTAAGATCTAGAGTTGTTATCCACCTTTCTCAAATGACAGCTGGGAGGCACGAAGCTTTGGGGAAATTAAAACTCCAAAAACTGACAAGGACTTGTGTCGCTCCTTTTGAACCTATGAAAACCACAAACAAGATTTAAACAGTAATTCAACTAACAGATCAGATGCTTATGTCAATGACTGAACTATCTAAATCTATAATTTATTCACCGGTAAGTCCAACAGATCAAAGATATTAGAAATTCAATCCAATATTACTTGCAATTCTTGTTTTAATATGCTAATATCTTGTTAAGAGAATCTAAAATAACAAAAGAAATTGACAAAAAAATTCAAATACTTACTTCATCATTATCTGCAAGTCTCATTAAGTTCTTTATAATGGTCGCCTCAGTAATTTGCAAAGCCAATTATACGAAAAAAAGTGAGAAACAAAAATATACTACTAAAAGCATATACTTGCAGAATAAGATTACAAATTACAAATGAAGTCAGAGTTTGTTCTAATATCTATAGTTGACGTTTCATTTCAGGATTAACCTTAATAATATCAAGTAACGTTTAAAAAAAGTTCAGAATTATATTCAGTAAATTATGTTCCCCGGTTCCCCTTTACTCTATCACCACCAACAGTCAAAGGGATAAACATATCGTTTATTTGGTATGCCAGGATAAGAAAACCGTACCAGACGCTTTCAAATCACTATCTTGTGGCTGCTCATCCTTGTCTTCTAATTGAGTACTTTCATGTTCAGAGGATACCCATTTCTGCAACGTGAATTGTGGTTGTGCACCTACTGAATCAAGTGCAATGATTCACATATTAAAACAGAGGTTCTATCTTATTAATATCAAGTACATGTTACAAAAAGCAAGTGAAAGCATGTCAGGCGGCAAACCAGACAAAGCATTCTAAGACGATACAAGTAGGATCAAGCCGTTGCAAACAGCTACATCCTTCACTATAAGTGTATGTTTGTTTTACCGGTGCTTCACCGCTACCGTGCATTCAATAGAAGCATGAAATTGTAGCTTTTACACTAACGTGCCTTGGGACGCGGTAATTTTATGGGGGAACATGGACCAAAACATTGCATAAAACACAACTTACCATCATTTCCGGTTATCTTCAATGTTGTAGCAGCCGGATGGAATTTGAGGTCCAATAAAGAACTATTAACGCGTGAAGCACCCATAGAATGTCTAGCACTTGCTAACTCCAGCCATCCCTGCGAACAATACTAATTAATTACAAAAAGAGAAAACATACAAATCAAAGAAACAAAATTGTGAAAAAAATCCCTAACTTTGCAGGATCATCTCCAGAGTCAGGGCATATTTATATCGCTTTATCTACTAGCCTGAGCACTTGTAAGACTGTTTGGAATAGCTTATAAAAACAACTTACTTATCACATCTGTATTCTGTAACATGTTTTCAGCTTATTCCTATAAGCTCTCCGGAATAGCTTATGAAAATAACTTATTGCCCATATAAAAAAACTATAACTTTATTCTATCTTTTGAGCTATTCATCCAAAAAAAAGTCCTTACATATGTTAAACAGTTTCACAACTTCTCATCTCAATATTAACAGTGAAAATCCCAAATTTTGAAATAACCAACGCACAATAAACAATGAATCAGAAAATAATATAAATCATGATCCTTGAAGTAAAACCGAATCAAATGAGTGAAATACAAGGGTTTAATTTTATGACGATGATGATAATTGAATTTGAATTGATTAGGTTAAAGTGTAATTTTTTCACCTGTCGAAGTGTGGAAGAGAGAGAATCGGTGAGGGTTAGATAGTTATGAAGTGAATCCATGAATTGTAAAGCGAGTTTGTCTTCATCTTTAACAATCTCTGCTTGATTTTCTTCACCGTTCACACAAATTTGTTTTCTCTCTTCTCCCATTGAACTTCAATCAAGATTTTGGGTTTGCAGAGCAAAATCTTCAAAGACGCAGTTTTACACTGTTATTGTAAATTGATCATAGAATAGTATTTTTTTTAGGATAATGATACTTGGTACGAAATTGCATTCGTTTAAGCCGCACGACTAGGTGTATTAAGTCAAAAGCCTTATCTATATTTTTTAAATTTATAAATCAATACATTAGCTTTTTCTTGAAATAAATGGGCAAGATGACACGTATGGATTCGTTGGCTTCGTCGGAAAAAAGTGTCGTACTATATAGCAATGCTGATTTTTTTATGAGCTTGATGAAAAAATGTTTGATAAAATTATTTTTAATAATTAATTATATTCAATTTATAATTATAATTATTATTTGTCATGTCATATAAATTAATTTATAATATTTTAATGATTTGACATATGAGAAAAAAATACACTCACAAATCAAATCACTTTTTTTTTTAATTTTAAAATACTGTCATGAGAAAGTGGAATGTTATAATTTTATTGAGCGATATTATAAAATTAGTTTACATTGATTTGCCAACTTATTTTATTTTTAATAAAATTATTTTACTCTTACCGAACACTACATATTTTTTTTTTCAACTACCTAATTAAGAATGAAATATGCCACTAAATCGTCTAAATTATCCTTTCTAGCATTTTAATTAACACTAAGAATTGCCCCTTATCGTAATTTACTAATTGAATTAATTTCAACCAATGAAAAGAGTCCTTTTATACAAGTGACATTCAATTTTTTCAAATTCTCTTTTCCCTCTCATTCTCCTCTATCCACCCTCTTTTCACACTTTTGTCATTTTCAACACTCTCACTATCTCTCCAGTTTTCCCTCTTCTCTCTCTAAACCCCACAAACCCTAACACCTCTCATCCCCCCTCATTTTCTCTCTTTTTTCTCGTCTCCCTCATTCTCTGTCTTCTTCCTCATTCATTTTCTTCTCATTTTCCTTTTTATCATTTCCTCCATCTATCATTGCTTCTCAAACTATAAAAGCAAATCATAAAGCATGAATGAAATTGAAAATGGATGATTTAACCTAGAGGTGTTTTTTGGCGAAAATGAGTGGTGGTAGCAACGCGTAATTCTAGCGGGGTAGAAATGTCTCAGTCGAAAAAGCCTCCCAGCGCTTTCTTTGTTTTCCTGTTTGTAGGTATATCAGTATTTCTCCCTTTCTCTCCTTTTGCATGCCAATCCTCACCCTTCTCTCTCCGTAAGTTCATCACTATCCTTTTCTTCCATTTTCCTTCTTCTGATTATATGTGGTGCTTTTCTGGTTTTAACAAATTGCAATGGATGTTAACAGCTTTTTCTGGTTTCACATATGTTATCTGTAGATCTGGTGCCATACCATTTGTGTTGACTCCGTCTCAGCTCTCACTCACTGAGCTGAAGTTCAAGTAAAGATATGATTTTCTTTGCATTTCATTATAACCAAAATTTTCATTTAAATTCATAGAGTGACATTGGAATGCAGAAAATGGGATTCAATAATATATTTCACTATTAAATAAATCTCTTGATTTAGTTTATATGGTTTGTTTTTCTATTTACTTTTGAAGATTGGTGTCTACTATGGAAATCCATAAGTGACAAGTGCTGGAATTGCATTGAAGTTTTTTGCATCGGTTCAGCTAGAAGTTCGTCCTACAGGAAGAATAAAGTCTGTAAGTACAAGGATAAGGTCAAGTTTGTTGTTAACTTGTGTCTTTTATACTACTGACTTTTTTTCTCCTATTAGGGCTCTGCAATCCAGAGCTGGTTAAGTTGTCAATAATAATTATATTTCATACTTTTGCAATTTGTTCTTTGGTGATGTTACTATGAAGCATGCCTCAAATGGATATCTAGCACCAGAGGTTAGACGGGTCAATTGTTGGATACTCCATAATTGGAAAGCTCTTTAGGGAATTGGTTTATAATTACACTTTCTATTAACAAAACATTATTAAAGTTACATGTTATTTACAGATGGTTATTGCTCTGCCTTCACTTATTGGTACACATCCAAAGGAAGAGGAGCATAAGACTTTACCTGAGATAGAAGAAAAACGTTTATGCATTGATCTGGAAAAAGGTTGTGTTGATGATGATTATGATCGTGATAGCGTTGAGGAGCATGAAGTTCCTTACTATTCTGATGTTGAGGGAATGGTAAGTATCATATGTTGCATTGAATAGTAATAATGCCCCATATTTAATTGTGTTTGTTTATCACTCATATTCTTGATGTTGCTTGCTCAGATTCTTGAAATGGACTTAGGTTCAACTAATCAAGATGAAAATGCAATCACTGAAGGTAAATCAGCTGACACTAGATACATAATTATCATAGTTCTATTTAATGTTCTTCATTTTTAACAGTGCAACCCATAAGGTTATCGTCGCGTGGGATCTAGGAAGCACCAAATCTACGCAACATACCATGTAAATGATGCAGTTAAATTTTGTTTCCAGAAATGGATGGTTTGGTTCTGTTTCCAGTGCCTATACCCAGGGGTGGCCCTGAGCATGGGCTCGCGGGGCGGGAGCCCAGGGCCCCATAATTTAAGGGGCACCAACATTTTTTTTATCCCTATATATTAAAAGAAAATTTTTTATTATAAAAAATTTTGTTAGAATTTAAAAAAAAAATACTAGCTAACGAAATTATAAGGGCATCAAATTAATAAAAGAATATAATTTTCCATTAATAAAATATAGAGTAGAATAAAATCAATTAATTCCCCTAAAATAAAATCAATTAATATATCCATAACTTTAGCAACTAAAGAATTTAATTGAGGCACTAAAATTAAAATAATGATACAGAAAATATTTTATATTATTGATAATGTTATTTGACAGGTTAGAAATCTTCTGACAGTGTCGAATTTGGATTAAGCTGTTGATCTTGATGGTGAAATTTTGTTTGAAAAATTAAAAGTTATTAGAGAAGTTTTAACAGTTGAATCAAAATCAAGTTATATGATATTGAGTTCTTTAAAGACTTTTAATTGTTATCCTAATGCATGCATAACTTATAGAATAATATTGACTATTCCTATCAGTGTTGTATCTGCGGAAAGAAGTTTTTCTAAACTAAAGTTATTAAAATTTTATTTGAGATTTATTATATCACAAGATAGATTAAATAGTCTTGTGTTGATTTCATTTGAAAATAAATTTTTAAAAATCTTGATTATGACCAAATTATTAATGATTTTGCAACAAAAAAAAATGCTAAGAGGATGATATTTAAATAATTTTAAAAGTTTGATCAATTTTTATATAGAAAAAATAGATCATATGAAGAAGAATAAGAAGAAGAACTCTCTTTATAGTGGTTTATGTTTTGATGTAGTATAAACATTGATTCAAAGATCTGTATTTTTTTTTGCACAATATCAAAATGTGTTTTTTTTATCAAATTATTTCTTTTATCCTTATGTATTTATTGTTAAAAAAAATTATAGGCGCACCACTCTTTTGATTCGCCCAAGGCACCCAAATTCGAAGGACCGGCCCTGCCTATACCCACCTTGTGATAAGACAGGAAACCTTACTGTTGTGTTATGGACAAGATTTTTAAATTTACTTCAAAGGTTGTTAAAATAGTTACAGTTAAAGTATTAATAATATTGTTCATCATTGAATTTATAGACCGTTGATGGATGTATAATGAAATGGGCTAATTGGGAGTTTCATTTAAAATAGTTACGGTTAAAATATTAATAATATTATTCATCATTGAATTTCTGGACAGTTGATGGATGTATAGTGAAATGGGCTAATTGGGAGTTTCATTTGAAACCTGACCCTAGAGCTGGAATCATTATTTCTCAAGAATTATGTTTTTTCTAACTTGGATGCTCATCAATCTATTTTCTTACTTTTCATCACTCTTAACTATTTGGTTTGCTTATTATTGCAACTTCTTACTGGATTCAACATGTTTAATACTTGTTTCATGACTTCTTTGCTCAATCTTGACACTCCGCTGTACTTAAATTGTAGTGCAGGATCATCTATAATTTGTGCAACAAAGAACCTATGCATAACTCTTCCTGAGAACTATCTGACAAGTAAAAGGAGATATTAGGAGACTGTAACATATCAAAAGTGAGTCACAGTGTCATTTTCCTTTTTCTAGACCTCTTTATGAATTGTTTGCTTGAACATAGATATTCTCTACTGATTTTTGAATAACAAGGTGTAGGTTATAGATTTTTTACTACAACTATAGATCTTCTCTACTGATTTGTATTTGCTTGAACACGAATATTAAGGTGATATAGCTGGAACTTGGGCATAGAGATATTGTTAACGTGATATAGTTACAACTATTTTTGCTATTTAATGGTATGCTATTACAATGTTTGTTGAGATAGGATATATGTTTTCTATTATAGAGTTACAATATTTTTAGTTTTTCCCTTCAATTTGTTCATGCTTATTTGTAGATGTTTGAAAAATTCATAGAAATCTTAAATGTGGGCTTTCGCAATTCTTTACATAAATTAACTCTTAAAAATATCCGTGTGCTTCAGAGTCTGCTTAGTTTGAATTAGGTTGTTCCTAACTACACTTTTTTTCCATATGAAAGTGGGTATAACGTAACTGCTTTTGTTTATGGTTATAAATTTCAAAATAATCAAGAGAAGGCACTCAACCATACTTTGCTCCTGATATATTTTTGTTCAGTCCAGAAATTTAAAATCAAGTGAATGATTTAAGCATTGTGATTTTTTATGGTATTTATAGTTGTTTTCTACCAAGTTAAAACCTAATGTGTGTCAGTGTGTGTGTGATATTTTCTTGCTTGGAGAGCTCTTACTATATCTTGGAAGTGTTTTTCATTTTATGTTCTTTAGTGATTGACCTTGACGGTGAATATAGGCACTGTTAGAGCTGAAAGTGTTGATTCAGAGTCAAAAGTGGGTCCAGGGAGTCATGCTCTAAAGGCAAAGTTGATGTTTATATTCTACCGGTCTATTGCAGCAGCAAACATTTTCACATCCACCTTGCGGTGCATTTTTGGTTATGTTTAGGGGTGTGCCTGGTTGGTTATTTTGAAAAACCAAACCATAACCATTTTAAAACCATTTAAATGGTTTGGATTTATAACCATAACCACATTTTAATCAAAACTGGTTATAAACCGGTTATAAATTTGGTTATGATTATATAACCGTTTTTTTTTAAAATTCAATTTTGAAAATTATTTTTTCCGAAAATATTTTTTTTCAAAAAAAAATTTAATATTTTGAGAATTAAAATATTTGGATTTGGATAATAACCTGATTATAACTGAATCCAAAATAATTTAACCGGTTAATAACCATTTAATTATATCCGGATTATATGAATGGATAACCAAACCATTAATAACTAAACCGGTTAATAACCATTCAATTATATTCGGATATTTAAAAGTGGTTTAGGTTTGGTTATGGATTTGGACATCAAAACCGGATATTTTGCACACCTCTAGTTGTGTTGACTGTTGATATGTGTAGGTTCATTTGCACCGAAGGTTATGTTTTTCTGGTTCATATGCATATCTTTTATTCATTTGCAGCCCGATAATACTTCTGGCTTTGACGACTGTAACTTACCGAAATGAACCACTAAGTAATAGTGTAAATCAAATTTGATATTTTACAATTTTCAGGTTGCTCATTCTCAGGGGGATCAATATATAGTTCCACCCATAGGTGATTATTAATCTTATTGTTGCACAATTCATTTGATAAGTTACTTCCCATGTTGACATTGGAAGATCTCAAGGATATGGGAATTGGTGTTGTAGGTTCAAGAAGGAAAACGTATGCTGCAATTCAGAAACTTCTTAAAGGGTTTCCATGATCATGTCATCATGTGATAAGATCCATATTCAATATATGTAAGCATAAATGTATATATGAATGTATGTATGTCTAATGTATAGCAATAGTTATGTATGTATGCTTATGCAAGGTTTTAAGAAACGACTGTGGTTGTGTAAAGATTTTTGCGATTTTGTTCGGTACAGGTGTGAATTAACTCTTTAACATAAAAACAGTATCGACACCTACTGAAACCATTTTTTCACTACTGGTGCGCCGCGTACCATTTTTAAAAACCTTGTGCTTATGTATGTATGCATAATGTGTAGAACTAAGTAGCAGAGTTTTAAATAATGGTTGTGGCAATCACATTATAATTTCTAAAACATTAAAAACAATTTTATGCAACTCTACTATGGTCGCAATCGGAATAAATGGTTGCAAAATTTTGATGATATGTTATCTTTGTTTTTCCATTTTCCCCGTGATTCTATTGCCCAATCGGAATAAATGCTTAAACAATCTTGAATTTTCTTTTAAACAAGAAACAGAGTATAAAGAATAGTAAATTTGATGAATGATTTGTAGCAAATGATGGAAAAGAACTTGTATTTAAAATATTTTGTTGCCATTGTATTTCTGCTAATCTTGTATCTGCAAGTTCATGCTTTAGAAGCTTATGATTAAGGTGAAGATTGATGTTTTTAAATAAAGCTTACAATGAGTCCTTTTAGTTCTTGTATTTGATTAATCTTTCAGCTACTTGATTGATATTTTAATTTATATTTACTCAATAGTTATTCTAACTTAGATACTGCAATTGGGATAAAGGAAATGCTTGGAGTTCTTATATACTATTGCTTAGCAGCAAGCTGACCAAATTCTATGATAGATTAAATTTTGTAAATGTTGTTAGATTAAATTAAATCTGAAGCATAAGTGATGGGGTGTCCGTGTATCCTATTATTGTAAGAATATATTTCAACTTTAGTTTTGGCAAAGGTTCTGTTATGAACATAACTTTGGAGCTAAGAGAAATAGAGAGAAAACTACACTAAAAAGATAATAACAATTCTAAAACTAATTTCTTCATTCATTTCTTTGATGAGAATTACATTCACCAATCACATATTTATACCAATAGCATAAACCAAATACTCACTATCTAGATCCTTCTAAAGATGAATGACTCACCATTATTAATTATAATGGGCTTGCCAGACTTGGGCCTAATTCATTACAGGTTCAATATGTGGTATATACAGAACAATAATATTTAGTGTATTCTATACACACATGACTAATGTTTATATGGTAGAGTTTCTTTTAATTCATAGTGCATTCATTTATATTGATTTTGCAATTGATTTTTTTTAAGAGAATTCAATAGGTAGAATTCATTCTCTATGTAATATGTATTTAGTTGAAAAATATTTATTAAGTGTTAGAAACAAGTGAAATTATGAATATTTTAAAATTGTAATTCAAATGAGTTCAATAGTTCAATGTTCTATTTTATTGAGTTTGATTTACAGCAATTCGATCAAATTTATAACTATTTTGTTGAAGCGACAATGTTTAATTTTTTATTATATCAGTATATATTCGAGAAAATATTTGCAAATATTTATAATTATTAGTGGTATTTATAAATATTTATAGTTATTAGACATATTGGATTTATTATGTTGGTGATTTGATACATATTTATTTTGAAATATTTGCACTTATTAGTAATTTTGTAATGATAATTATATATCAACAACCAAGTCTTACCAAATGATCTAAGATAAGAATGATTTTACCCGTGCAGACGCACGGGTCTTCTACTAGTTAATTATCAAATGATAAAATTGTTTATTGTTTAATTATAATTAACTTAAGTAACTTTAATTAAATAAAAAATCTTAATTGAATTTATATATCACTTTAACTTAGGGGTGACAAACGGGCATGCCCTCCCCGTTTAGGTCTGTCCCTCAAAATCCCGCAAAAAAATAGGGCGGAGCAGTCGTAGTTAAGAGTGCGGGTTTAAAACCTTGGCCTGCCCCGCAAAAAAGTGAAGGTGAGGTGGGTTAAGCCCGCGAGCCCTGCACTTTTTAGGCCTAAAAATACAAAATTTATGTTAATGCACATGCCCGCATAAAAAAAACGGGAAGGGGCGGGGTGATCATACTAGAGGGTGAGGATCTAAAATCTTAATCCGCACCGCAGAAAAGTGCGGGAAAAACGGACATACCTAATGGGCTGGACCTATTTTGCCACTCCTACTTTTACCACTTTAAAGCTGAGAAATACTTTAAAGTAATATAATTTATAAAAGCTGATTTACACAATATTTAGACTTGTTTGTTTTATAAAAGCTGATTTACGCAATATTTAGACTTGTTTGTTTCAGTTTTAAAAAAAAATAATTTTTTTTTTTATTTTTTAAAATAGATTTTATAAAACTTTTTTTCAAAATATTACAAATTATTTTATATTTATTTTTTTAAAATTGAAATATTACTTTTGACATTCTAAACATAAAAAAAGATTATGGAAGATCAAAATATAGTCAGAATCGCAATTTTTTTAACAAATGATTTTTCAAAAATGATTTTTATGAAAATTTATTTGAAATAGGTTCAAAATTAAGTGATTTTTTTTGAAATTTTGATATTTAAAAAAATGAAATATTTAAAATAACATTTTTAGAATAACTATTTAAATCAAATTTTCACTTAAAAAAAATTTTCTCTGTAAATTTTTTTTACATAAAATTATATAATAGTATAAAAATTATTTTTAAAAGTCAAAACAAACAAGCCAAAACTTCAATTTAAATCAACAACCATATTATGACGATGGTCTAAACATTAAATAAAAAAATTGAGTTCAATATAGATATGTCATTCAATAGTGTTCTTGATGATTAAGAAGACATCAATTGAGTATTCTTTTCATATTACAAAATTCTTTTTGCATCTGTCTCATAGAGGGTGGCAGAAGTATGCTCACCAATATACTATGCAAAGAGCACTAGCTAGTTTTTATAGAGTGGTTTCCTTTCTTCTGTACCGACTAATCCACACGTAGCCTTTGAAAGTTGGTCCTAGACTCCTTCGAACTCAGGACCTCAAGGGAAGCATACCCTTGAGATCCAAGCACCCTCCCACTTGGCCAATCCTCTCGGATTATGCTAGGTATAGTTCTAGCTCTTTCTCTAGAATCATATTATTATCAACATCCTTGGTTTTATTGTTGATTGACTCCCTTTCAATTATCTTTATGTCCTTATTTTTAAAGATAAATCAAAGTGCATCCATCTGCAACACATGACAGATAAAATTAAGGATAAGATATTTTTGAAAAAGATATTCCCTTTTCATAAGGGAAATAATTAGGCTTGTGAAATCTATTTTCCAAATAAAATTAAGGATAAGTTATATTTTTGAAAAAGATATTCCCTTTCATTTACGATTATAGTCTAAGAAGCTTATCAAGCAACTATTCTTATGGATATAAGAATTTTTATATCTAGATAGGTTGTATAGAAACTACTATAAAACTAGTCATTATGCTTGGGATAGAGTGCAGATTACGAAAATTGTCAAAGATAAATGAAACAGGTTGTCTGAAATTATGTTGGGACATGCTCTTATCCGATTAGCACTTAAAGCTAGATTCCTTGTAGAAAATAGACATATTAATGACTACGTTTCTTCATCTTTGTGGCTTGGATTGAAAGATCTCTTAATTTAATTCAAAATGGAAGCTCTTGGAAAATTAGGGATGGTAGATCTACATCTTTTTGAAATGATAATGTGGTTGCTGATAATTTGAAAATTTCTAACTATGTGTAAATTAGATTGTATGCCATAGTCTCTTATTTTTCTCTAAATGGTTTCTAGAATTTTTTGGATTGGTTAACCACTATCAAACCTACTCTTATCAATATAACTAAAGAATGCATAATTATTCTCACACATGATTAAAATCATCTAGTTTGGAATCAATACATCTCTAGAGAGCTTTCTTTTAAAGAGACTAAAATATAAGAGTAATGATATTCTTACACCATATTTATACACCAATACTTACACCAAATACTGTTCACCATATTTATACGGTGAACAGTGTTTCTTAAAATAAAATAATAATATTTATAATTTTTTTTTAAATTACGAACAACACTGTTCAAGTACGGACGTGCATTAACCAACTTCATTACTGCATTAACCAAGTTTTTACACTACAATAACTAAGTTTGATGACTGCTAAAAAATATTTTTAATACTTGAAAGTTGCATTAGTCAAATTCATTACTGCATTACTCAAGTTTTTGCACTGCAATAACCAAGTTTGGTGACTGCTAAAAATTATTTTTAATACCTGGATGTTGCATTAACCAACTTCATTACTGCATTAACCATGTTTTTACACTGCATTAACCAAATTTGAGTAATGTTATTCTTACACCATGAACAGTACTTTACAGTAGTCAGCAAATTTGGTTAATGCAGTGTAAAAACCTGATCAATGCAGTAATGAAGTTGGTTAATGCAATATTCAGGTATTAAAAATAATTTTTACCAGTCATCAAACTTGGTTAATACAGTGTAAAAACTTGGTTAATACAGTAATGAAGTTGGTTAATGCACGACCGTACATGAACAGTGTTGTCCGTAATTTTAAAAATAAAAAATATTTTTTATAAATATTATTATTTTATTTTTAAAAAAATTGTTCACCGTATAAATACGGTGAGTGTTTGATGTAAGTATTGGTGTATAAATATAGTGTAAGAATAGCATTACTCAAAATATAATCATGTCTAATATGATTACTCATGACAAAATCTTGGTATTTTGGAAAATTCTTCACAATGTTTGGCCTATTGATGACAAATTTAAATAGATAAGTTTCACAGAGGTGTTTTGTTGTAGTTATTGCACCAATGCTTTTGAAGACACTCACATCACAATCTTTTTTTTTAATGCTCTTTTTGTGTGGCAAATTTAAAAAACTTTTCAAGTATGAGAAGTTTAGAGGAGAGTTGATGAAGAAAGATTTTCAATTTAAGCTAAGTATAAAATTTAATTCGTTAAGTGAATTCAATGATGTTATTAGAGTGGTATATTCTTAATGGGAGAGGGATGAAGTTTTTTAAAAATGAGTTATGGGATTAGGGTAGAGTGTAGGGGCTAAATGTGGATTTGTATTTTCTTGGATTTACACTAAACTTTGAAACAAGTAACTTCATAAAAAAAAACAGGATCTTGCTAACGAGTGTCCTCAGGGCAATGGTTAAGCATTTCAAGAAAAAAAATATTTTATAAAAAATTTAATATTTCAATTTTCAAGGCATTAAATACGCAGATTATTGAGATAAATTTATTATTTTAAGGTCTTAATCATTGTCTTGAGGACACTAGTCAGCATTTTCCAAAAGATGATGTTCACATTTGGGAGTGACTCTTCCATTTAAATGTATGTTGGAGTTCGAGCTTGCTGCCATTCTCGTGAAGGAACGATTAGAGGGTGAATGTCACAGCATGAAGATTGAAGAAGAACGTACAAATAGAAGAGAAAAAACTCTATGGGTTCTGATGGCAAAAAGAGAAGAAATATATATGAACGCACAAATATAAATTGATGATTAGATATTGATGATTAGATGTAAAAATTATGACTTAAGTTAGTCATTAGTGAAGTTAAACAAACTTACATTTTTACTATGAGGCAAATGTCATGTGTGGTAATTAACAATTAAAATAATAAAATATAATATAAGATTATGTACATGTTATAGATTCTGCTAATTTGCTTTAGAATGACCAAAATAAGAAAATTCTGAAAAATTACGGGTAAAATCTAAATTATTTTATAATGAATTTTTTCAAAATTCACATATATGGTAAAAATATAATTTAGATTAATAATTTAAATTAATTTATTAATGAATTAAAATCAAGTCAAACTTAGTTTAAAAATAAGTTTCTTATAAAAATTAAATCAAATTTTAGCTCAATCAAATCAGATTTTCGAATTAGATGATGTCCAAGACTAAAATATAATCTCAAACTCTCACAGACTACGCGGAATAAAAAACTTCTATATGCTTTAATCGATCCGATTGAATATCATATCTATTAAAAAAAAACTAAGTTCAATTAATTTTGACCCCACTTTCTCCCAAAATAAATTAGAAGAAAAAAATAACCTATAGAAATAAAACAAAAGATTTTGAAATATAGTAAAAAAACATCAACTTTGTTACACGAAGACAAGCCAACCTGGTTTTATGATAGAAAAGGTGTACGATTAATATCATTATTAATATTAATTATTGTGTTTTTCTCATCCTCTCTCTCCCTCTGTCTGTCTCTCTCTTTCTCTCTCCTCTCTCTTGTCTAACCTGACGACTAGTCGACTACCATTACACCAGTCAACCTTCTCTCTCATGCTGGAATTTCCATTTTCTTTTTATTTTTCAAATCATTCAAAAAAATCACTTTCTTCAATCAACTTTTTCAATTTCATTTTTTGTTTCTCTCTCTCTAAATATCTTTCTTCTTCTCCTTCTCTTCACCTCATTCAATTCCAACTCTTATAACCACCATGCCACAACCACTACAATTTCATCGCCCAATCAACTTCCATTCAACTTGATTCCCAAATCATTAACCTAAAAATTACCTTTTCCTTTTCTTCACACATGTAAGTTTTCTCGATTTGTTTCATAATTTACACTCTTTATTCCTTTGTTTGCCTATTTTTCTTAATCAACATCTAACTACTTTCTATTTTTGATCCATTAAAACTCCCCCCCTACTAAATTGGTAACATAACTTTCATCAAAACAATTAAACTGAACTAAATTAAGAGAATTTGCAATTTGAGTAATCTTTATGATATGATTATCAATTATTGAATCCATTTATTGTCTAATTTCCTTGTCTCTCATTGCATTGGATAAGTTTTTACTATTTACTACTCACTCCCTAATTATTGGATCATTCACTAAATTATCATAATTATGAAAGTTCATAGTAGTATTAAATTTAGTATCAATTGGTAATTTTAAATAAATTTTATGTTTTAGAAAAACAGTATGTTACTGCCAAAACGGCCGCGACAAAACGGTATTTATCTGAAAGTTCTGAAAGCCATACTGATATTCACCGTTTTTATGATAAAGAACAAATTGTGATGAATTCACACTTGTACCTACTAAAATCGCAAAAGCTTTTAAACTATCGTGACCGGTAGTCAAAACCTCATGATAGAAAATTACTGTAGTTTAGTATATGTTTCAATCACAATATCCATTACATGTTGATGAAAGAGATGTAACATGCTAACATAATTAAAGCTATGTTGATAAAGAAGTAGTTAGTGCTATTGAAAATTTAAAAGGTTTGAAAAACGAGTCTTATATTTATGGACAGAGGTAAAATGAAGTAAGGATCAGAGGGGCTTTGACTTCATTCGATTCACGTTTGGAATTTTGCTTGAAGTTTCATTCTTTTGGTTGACTTGTGTTTTCTATTGTTGTTCTTTGTGGCTGACAGTTAGATAACTGAAGATATGATGTCTGGAAGCTGGGATGGAAATAATGACCCTGGCAGCCAGTCGGATGATAGCTTACTTTTCGAGAGGTTGCACATTGAGCCTATTTATGATGCTTTTGTATGTCCTTTGACGAAGCAAGTTATGCGTGATCCTGTTACTTCAGAAAACGGACAGACTTTTGAGCGTGAAGCGATTGAAAAATGGTTCAAGGAATGTAAGGAGAGTGGACGGAAACTGGTTTGCCCTTTGACTCTTCGAGAATTGAAAAGCGCGGAGTTGAATCCTAGCTTGGCTTTGCGGAACACCATTGAAGAGTGGACTGCGAGGAATGAAGCTGCACAGCTGGATATGGCCCGTCGTTCGTTGAATACAGCAGGTCCAGAAAAGGAAGCCCTTATGGCCTTGAGGTATGTCCAGCACATCTGTCGAAGAAGCCGGTCGAATAAACATATTGTCCGCAGTGCAGGGCTTATACCAATGGTTGTTGATATGCTGAAGAGTAGCAGCCGTAAAGTTCGTTGTAGAGCTCTTGAAACACTTAGAATCGTGGTCGAGGGAGACGATGAAAATAAGGTTGTTGCAGGTTTGCTAGTTATCATTTCATTTCCTTCCATAGTTTTTTCGGTATCATCATTGTGACTGCCTTTGGAGAGATTCCTATTAACATCTTCTCTTTGCTCAAAAGGAACTGTTGGCTGAAGGAGACACCGTGCGCACGGTAGTAAAATTCCTTTCTCACGAGCTTTCTAAAGAAAGAGAGGAGGCTGTCTCCTTGCTCTATGAACTCTCAACCTCAGAAACCCTCTGCGAGAAGATTGGTTCGGTCAATGGATCTATTCTTATATTAGTTGGAATGACAAGCAGCAAATCAGAAGACGTTTCCACTGTTGAGAAGGCTGATAAAACATTGGAGAATCTGGAAAAATATGAGAATAATGTGCGGCAGATGGCTGAAAATGGTAGATTGCAGCCTCTTCTGACCCATCTTCTTGAAGGTACTAACGCTCCTCTATAATTTATATCACATCATATTCGTTGTAGTTAATTTGCTCTCGCTATGTTAGTTCTCATATAGCAGCATCAACTGCATAGACCAGCGTCACAGCCATATTACACATATATTGTCGTAAGATTGATGTGCAGACTTGTCCTCCTTTTAGAATTATGTTGAATACTAAGACAAAAATTGTATTTGTTGCGTAAATATTTAACTTTTCCCTCTTGCAATATTTTCCTCCCCAAACATTAGAATGGGTTGATAGTAGTCCAGGGCTGGCCCTTGGGCCAAGCAGTTCAAGCTAGGGCTTTAGGCCTTAAAAATTTAGGTAAAAAAAGTAATAAATATATAATATGACAGTTAGTTGTATATGTTTTCTCAGTTGAGATCAAAGATGAGGGCCTCGAATCCTCCTTATCTTGAACTCAACCATTGGTTTAGACAAAATTGATTTTTATTTTATTTTAGAAGGTGTTATGTTAGACTATTATTATCATTAGAACCTGGTACCAAACAAAAATTTAATAGTGATTACAACGAGTTCCCAAGAAATTTATGAGTTTTTGATCTCTCACTTCCAAGAATTCAAGAACTTGGTCTCAATCGCTCTCTCAGATAACCACTTTCTAATTTTTGTTCGGATGACCCACATCGACTTACAGTTTCCCTTTTATTGACACAATGCATAACTAACTTAATAATTACTTATTACATAATAGTTTACACAATAACTTAGTATAACTGCTATTATAAAATATATTATATATATTTAATAATAATAAATAGTCAGACGCCTTATTATAGAAATTGCTTTAGGTATCTAATGTGGTAATTTATAATCCTATCATGTCTAATCTTACCACACATCTAACGCAACATCTTCATCTCTGCTAAGTTTATTTTATTCTCGCGTTGACTCTTTACTACTCAACAGTCTCATACAACTATGTGGGTCTTACAATTGTATATGTATGATAAAATTTTCCTATCAATTTTAGCGGTACGTTTGTATCACATAAAACACCCAATGCCCTCTTCCACTTCAACCACTCCGCTTGATTTCAGTGGTCTACATTATTCATCCTTTAAGCCACCCATTTAGTTTATTGTACGCACATGCTCTTAATCACGCATCTCTTAATTACAGTGTCTATTATTTTCATATATTTTCCTATTAGTGTACCTATGTTTCATGTTCCAAAACAAATTCTACTCTCATGAATTGGCGGCTTTACTCATAACCATTCACAAAGATCTTAGAACCCTTGCTTATTTTGCACGGCATCCTAATGACGATGTAGTGGCTCTTGCTCAATTGACATTGTATTCGAGCTATCAACATATTACTTTCAGGCAGCAACCTAGCTAGCATTCACATTAAAAAAATGTGTGGCCTGACCTAAGTCTGTATAGGCTAGCCTAAGTCTGTATAGGCTAGCCTGTAGGCCCCTGTTATCGGCCTGATCTATTTCCACCCCTATTTACAATAATACCCCTTAATGTGGTTATGAGTATGTGATGAACATGTCAATCAATGTGAAACCCTAAATACATCACAATTCATTCTTATACTTTACAACTTTAACTTAATTTAATTAGTCAGCTACTTTAGTTTTTGCCAACTCTGTATAGTCGGTTACTTTTCTGTTGCTATTTGATTTGCAACTCAAATCTTAAATTATTTTCAGGTTTGTATATGATAGTCGGTTACTTTTCTGTCATTTGTTTTTACAGAAAAATGACTTTTTATTTATTTATTTATTATTCATGTATTTTAGTTTGTAATCCATAATAACAGGTCTTTGATTTACAATTTGAATCTCAACTTGATAACGATGCCCCTAAATATTTGGGATCGAGATGTAGCATTTGCTTGTAGAATTCCTTACCCCATTGTAGATATTAATCCATTATCTTGTTTTTCTTTGAAACTTTTGCAGGTCCACCAGAAACCAAACTGTCCATGGCTGGAATCCTTGGTGAGCTGGTTTTGGATAATGATGTTAAAGTCTTTGTTGCTAGAACTGTGGGCTCATCTCTGATTGATATCATGAAAAGTGGCAATATGCAGTCAAGAGAAGCTGCACTGAAGGCACTAAATCAGATATCATCATGCGAGCCAAGCGCAAAGGTTTTATTAGAAGCTGGAATACTTTCCCCTCTTGTCAACGACCTCTTTGCAGTGGGTCCTCATCTGCTTCCCACGCGACTAAAAGAGATCTCTGCTACAATTCTTGCCAGTGTTGTAAATTCAGGAGAAGACTTCGACATGATTCCACTTGGACCCGATGACCAAACTCTGGTCTCAGAGGATATAGTTCATAAGCTACTCCATCTTATTAGCAACACTGGTCCAGCAATTGAGTGCAAACTTCTCCAAGTTCTTGTTGGACTTGCTATTTCTCCGACCACAGTGCTGAGTCTTGTTTCTGCTATCAAAAGCTCTGGTGCCACTATCAGTTTAGTTCAGTTCATCGAGGCGCCACAGAAAGATCTCCGTTTAGCTTCCATAAAACTTCTTCAGAATTTGTCTCCACACATGGGCCCTGAACTAGCCGATGCGCTTCGTGGATCTGTAGGACAGCTTAGTAGTCTAGTTAAAGTCATATCAGAAAATATCGGAATCACTGAAGAGCAGGCAGCTGCTGTTGGCCTCTTAGCCGATCTACCCGAGAGAGATTTGGGCCTCACGAGACAGCTACTGGATGAAGGTGCCTTTGTAATGGCTATATCAAAGGTGATTGCCATCAGGCAGGGAGAAATCAGAGGCACACGGTTCGTGACACCATTTCTCGAAGGGCTTATGAAGATTGTTGCTAGGGTTACATATGTCTTGGCTGATGAGCCTGATGCCGTCGCACTTTGCCGCGATCAAAATCTTGCTGCACTCTTCATAGAACTGCTTCAAACCAATGGACTTGATACTGTGCAGATGGTTTCTGCTATAGCTTTGGAGAATTTATCGCTAGAATCAAAGAATTTAACCAAATTGCCCGAGGTGCCAGAACCAACATTCTGTGCTTCATTCTTTTCATGTTTCAGTAAACCGCCAGATACTTCTGGATTATGTAGGATCCACCGTGGGAAGTGTTCGTTAAAAGAAACATTTTGTCTTTACGAAGGGCAGGCCGTCCTTAAGTTAGTAGCTCTACTGGACCACACAAATGTGAACGTGGTTGAGGCAGCACTTGCAGCCTTATGTACAGTAATAGATGACGGAGTTGATATCGAGCAAGGTGTAACGGTTTTGTGTGAAGCAGAGGGAGTGAAGCCTATACTCGAGGTGTTGCTCGAGAAACGGACAGACAATTTGAGGAGGAGGGCAGTTTGGGCAGTGGAGAGACTGTTGCGAACGGAGGATATAGCCTATGAAGTTTCTGGAGATCAAAATCTGAGTACTGCACTTGTGGACGCTTTCCAACACGGTGATTATCGAACCAGGCAGATTGCTGAGCGCGCCCTCAAGCATGTTGATAAGATACCTAACTTCTCAGGAATTTTTCCAAACATGGGATGAGTGTATGTATGTTGTAAATGTTTCGCTGTGATGTTTATGACAGCAAAAATCTGTATGTAATTTTTATGATTTTTAAATCAGTTTTGGATTGTATGTAGTGTGTGTTATATTGTCTTATATGCATTTATTTATCCAACCACAGCCTTGGGATTATTGTATACAAAAATTACCCATTCTTTTAGGAGGTCTTCATTTGTTGGTCATGTTTCTATTGCTTTTTTTGCCTCTTAAATGATTAGATTCTGTTTCCTATAATCAAGCTATTTGAGATTTTGTCAATTTAGTTTCTTCTTTTAACATTGGTTTTTTAGTTTTTTCTCTTTATTGCTAAATATTACTCCTTCCGTCCAAAATTATAAAAATTTTAGATATTTCACACAGGAAAGAGAAATTAAAAAAGTTGAAACAAAGAATAATAATAAAAAGTTGAAACAAAGAATAATAATAAAGAAATTAAAAAAAATTATAAATAATGTATTAGAATTATAAAGGGATTTATAATTTGAGACAATTTTATTTTGCAAAACATCTTATAATTTAGTACAAAGGAGTATTATTTTTATTTTTCAGTTATTTAAATAAACTTATTGCAAATTGTTGTATATACACATTTACATAATTTAAAGGGTTAAATATGTTTTTAGTCCCTATAAATATGATAATCTTCAATTTTAGTCCCTAAAAAAAATTTCTTCAAATAATGGTTCTCACAATATTTTCCGTCACTATTTTTGTCCCTCCCGTTAGATTTCACTAACGGAGACTTATGTGGCACACCACGTGTCACGCCACGTCAGTTAAAATAATTCTAAAAAAAGTGACAGATTGCGGGGGGTTTAAACCCCCTGTAAATAACTTAAAAAACAAAAAAAAAAAATTCACATGCAATTAATTCTTCATCTCTGCCTTTTCATTGTACTTTTTCTCATTAGAAAACTGATAGTGTGTTTAGATGTGAGTTCAATTTTATATTTCCACATCTATATCTATATGATATTCCACAGCAAGAATTTAGAAACAACTAAACCAAAGTTTCAACTTTTAACATGATGCTTCAATGTTAGTGATTTTCAATGTAATTGACTTTACCTTTTAAAATCCATATTGATACATACAATAAAAATGAATAATTCAATTTAGCTTTTGGTAGATATAAAACTAAAAGGTTAATGACTACTTCCTTAGAGTATTTGACAAAGTACATGTTCTGATCTGAGCTTTCTCAATTCTGCATACAAGGTGTTTGATCAATGTCCTCTTATACAAATCACACTTTGTAATGATATGATGAAGTTACAGAGTTGTTTAAAAAGAGGTTACCAAGTTGGATGTGGTTATTTTAATCCGTCATTTTATTAGGATTAATAAATGGTGGTGTGGTTATAATATATATATATATATATATATATATATATATATATATATATATATATATATATATATATATATATATATATATATATATATATATATATATATATATATATATATATATATATATATATATATATATATATATATATATATATATATATATGGAAGCATATCAAGTGAGAACATTTTAAAATGAGAGATGAGAGGAAGAAATATCCACCATTGGATTCATCAAGAGAGAGAAATTAATAGCCTCATTAATGTATTAACATTCTCTCTCTTGATAAATCCAATGGTTGATATTTCTTACTCTCATCTCTCATTTAAAAATGCTCTCACTTGATATGCTCCCATATATATATATATATATATATATATATATATATATATATATATATATATATATATATATATATATATATATATATATATATATATATATATAACATGAAAAGAATCTATAATCTTTAGAAAAGAAATGAGAAAAATCTAAATGATAAATAGTGTAAATTGAATCACAGATGAAGATGATCACTGTAAGCATATGAGGACAACTAGGAATTTATTGTCCAGCATCATTGTATCATGCAAAAATTAATCAAGTTAAATTAAGGTGTACAATTAGGACTTCGGAGACAAAAGCTTTAAGACTAACACAACATCTTAAACTATTGTCATCTGCTTTATCCACTAGTATATTTATCTGATGCTGTTTAAAAAAAAAGTATTTATCTGATAATAATGAGTTTGGCTAATTGGCTGGAAGTTAAATTTACCTTGTGGTGAAAATAGTAGAACTATTCATGACTTATTCAAATTCAACTTATCAACTGCAGTATAAGCTCTTTAGAAGTTGATGATGGAAACAATATTGTTGGAAAAATGTAATTTCTTAATGTACACCATCTGTTTGATGAAATGATTGTGAGAGGAATGTATAAAGAAGAAGAGGAGGAACAAGATTAACATGAAGAAAATCGATAAATTTATGGAGGCTTAAAACCCCCGTAATCTAAAGTGATTTTATGCCAAAAAATGACGTGTCATGATATATGGCGTGCCACGTAAGCTCCGTTAGTGGAAACTAACGGGAAGGACTAATTTTAGGGACGGAAAAATTTACGAGGATCATTGTTTGAAGAAAAATTTTAGAGGGACTAAAATTGAAGTTTCACATATTTATGAGGACCTTTGACATATTTAACCCTAATTTAAATGATAAAGGTACAGGGATGAAGTATTAAAAAATGAAAGTTTCTGCCTCTTCCTAAGAGTGTAATTAGAACGATCAACTCTGTTTGTCGTGGTTTCTTGTGGACAGGAAAAAATACAAAAAGCCGGAAAGCACCGATAGCATGGAGCACTGTTTGTTAACCAAGAAAGTGTGGAGGTTTGAATCTAATAGATCTCGAAAAGTGGAATGAAGTCTCCCTTCTTAAGCTTTTGTGGAATCTTAGCGGGAAAGTGGATAGTCTGTGGGAAAAATGGATACACACTTACTATGTTAAAAATCAGGGTATTATGGAGGTTAATCTACCTGCCAATGCTTCATGGGTGATTAAATCCATCATGAATCAACGAGACGGCATCAGGGGAAACCAAGGATGGCATTACATGATGCAACATAACAAGTTCCAAATGAGCAAGATGTACAAGGACTTAAATAAGGAGCTACCATTAGTTCCATGGAGATCACTGTTCTACGGGAATCTGGCGAGGCCCAGGGCGAAAATAACTTTGTGGATGGCGTGTAATGAGCATTTCGCTACAAAATCCAGGCTACATCGCTTCGGGATGGTCGATAGCCCAAGCTGTTGTTTTTGCATAGAAGAGGAAACTCAGCAACATCTTTTGTTTGAGTGCAGCGGGACCAAAGGGATTTGGCAAAAAATTTGTCGTGGCTGCAACTTCAACACACGGTTGGTGGCTGGAGTCAAGAGATTGATTGGATCACGAGATTTTCTAAAGGTAAAGGGGCAAGGGCGAAGCTCCTCAAACTTGCAGCAACGGAGAGTATCTACGAAATATGGAAATATAGAAATGATACCTGCTTTCACAATAATGTACATACACAAAAAATAGAGGAAAAATTATAGATATGATAGTATACAGGGGGTGGACGAATAAGAAATTACGCCAATACTTAGCTAAGCTAATGTGTTAAGAGCTGAGATTTTTGTCTTTTAGTTTTCTTGGAGATGGATCTTTTACGATCGCTATGTACCTCTTGTTTTTTGAATTAATCAAATATTCTATCAATTCAAAAAAAAATGAAAGTTTCTCACTCATAGGTCTTTTATACACCACGCAAAATTTCAATTTTGCCCATTGCTTCCGTAGATGCACATCCGGAAGCAACTCATATTTTAAAAAAATTTGATTCCTTCTGTAGATGCATCTACGGAAGCGTATAAAATAAAAGAAAACACAGTTAATTTCACCTTATTTTCAATTTAAAAATACTTCCGTAGATGCATCTACGGAATGTGGTGAAAATAGAGTATTCTGTAGGTGCATCTACGGAATAGTATGCTATTTTTTAATTCATGTCATTTTCATTCAGAAACTTCATTTTTAAAGACATACACATTCTCAGATTCAGTAATGCATTTTAAAGACAACAGTAGGTAGACCAATAAAAATATAATATATAAATAATATCGGTCAAAGTGTCGAGTACATCATCAAATACATACAAAAATGAAATATAAATACATCATCAAATATAACTACTGAGTATGCGGGGTATCATCCTGCGTACCATCCTGCGCATCTCCTCTACCTCCGCCTTCGCGTCCACCAAGGACTCTGCTGGCTGTACCCATAACGTCAAGTGTCCCACGATACAGAAATGCACTCTCTACCAGCCTGATCATATCATCCAACACACGCCTATAAGCAGTCCCCTTAGAGAATAAACCCTCTGCAATAGCTCTGAGGCCCCTGTCAGCTATCTGACGACACAGAGGAAGAAGATCCTGAGTGTGGTCCAACTGAGCCTGATGCGCACGGAGAATCTACACCTAAATATCGAATTCTAATTCAATTTTACAAACACTCTAAAATTAATCGAAATGTCGAAAACTTACCGATTAAATAAATATAGGAACTGGATGGAAGCTGATACTTGAGTTGACAGCGTCTTCCGAACTCGGGATAAAGAAATACGTCAATTTAAAATTTGAAGGTTAAGAGAGTTTGAGTTTGAAAATGTGAAGAATGAGGGAGGGGAAAGGTCTGGCGCGAGTTATAACGTCAAACTTTTTCGTAGATGCATCTAAGGAAGTCTTTCGTAAGTGCATCTACGGAACAAAACAACGTTAAACAAAAAAAATTGTGCTTTCGGAGATGCATCTACAAAAACACAAGGGAAATTTTGTCAATTCGGTGATGCGCCTCATACCTATGGGGCGAGTTAAGAAATCTTCTTAAAAATTATGATGGAGAAGATTAATTTTGAGTTGGAAGTTTTACTATAGATATTAACAGTAGTATTTTATTTATCAAATTTTTATTTATATTATTATTTTAATATAATAGAGTTTATATAATTATTTTTTATTAAACAGTTAAATTGTTCATTTTTATATTTACATTAAATACTATATCAAATAAATTGACAACGGTTATGAGTTATCTCCAAAGTTTTTGCGGATAGACTTGCCTCCATCATGTCGTTGTTGGTTTCGCAAGAGCAGCGTGGTTTTATTCATGGTAGGCATATCCATGATTGTATTGGCTTGGCTTCTGAGGCAATTAATCTCCTAGAGTCTAAGACTTGGTGTGGGAACATTACGCTAAAGATGGACATTTCCAAAGCTTTCGACACTCTAGACTGGAGTTTCTTAATCAAAGTGCTGCAGAAATTTGGTTTGAATTCTACTTTCTGCTCTTGGATTCATAGTATTCTTCATTCTGCTCATCTTTCATTCAATGTTAATGGTGTGCTCAACGGTTATTTCTCTTGCTCCCGTGGCGTCCATCAAGGTGATCCATTATCTCCGCTGTTTTTTTATCTGGCGGAAGAAGTTTTAAGCAGAAAACTATATCTCCTTGTCTCATCAAAGAAGATTGATATAATTAAGGGCCATAACAATATCGTTGTTCCGTCTCATCTGCTATATGTTGATGATGTTCTCATTTTCTGCAAGGGCAAAATCTCCAACATCAAAACCATCATATCTACTCTTGAAGATCATGTGGTTGTTTCGGGACAATGTATCAATTGCAATAAATCTTTCATTTTCGGTGGTGCTATGTCTTCGTCAAGGCTGGACATTCTGTCAGCGCTGGCGGATTTCAAGATAGTCTCTCTTCCTTTTGTTTACCTTGGTGTTCCGCTTTTCAAAGGTAAAACCAAGGCGGTCTTTTTACGTCCCATTGCGGATAAAGTCATTTCTAAATTGGCCTCCTGGAAGGGTTCGCTTCTTTCTTTTGTCGGTAGAGTGGAACTTTTTAAATCGGTCGTCCAAAGTATATTCTCCATAGTATGGCTATTTATGATTGACCTTTATCTCTCGTTAGGGATATTGAACGTGCGATAAGGCGTTTTATTTGGAGTGGTGAAGTCTCTAAGAACAGAGTTATTACTGTGGCTTGGAACAGTATGTGCCTTCCCTTTGAAGAAGGAGGTCTTGGCATAAGATCTATTGTTAAACTTAATGCAGCTTTCAATCTTAAACTTGCTTGGTATTTTTTCCAATATAATTCTTTCTGGGCTGCTTTGCTGAGACAGAGAGTTTTTCGTAACGGCAAAACAATTAGCCATCACACCTTCTCCTCGATTTGGTCCAGTCTCAAATCGGAGCTGCACATTATTCTTGATAATTTCTCTTGGTGTTTAGGTGATGGTACTAAGATTAGGCTTTGGTTTGACAAGTGGTGTGGTGAGCATATGCATTTAGGGATGGATGACCCGACCACCATTGTGGATCAACCGATGAGTTCTATTATTGTTAATGGTTGTTGGGATTTTTCTAAATCCGCCACCCCCGTTCCTCCTCATCTTCAGCAGCGAATTCGGGATTGTAGTATCCCTTCTGTTCCTATGTCCGATGCGAAAGTTTGGTCGTCTTCGCCAAATGGTGACCTCTCCCTTAAATATGCTTTTGAGTTCAAGAGATTGAAAGGGATTCGTAAGGATTGATGGCGTTGGATATGGTCTAAATCCATTCATCCGTCAAAGTCGGCTTTGATGCGGAAGCTCTTTCATAATAAGATTCCAACGGATGACCAATGGAAAAAGCGGAACTTTGTTCTTCCTTCTCGTTGTGACTTGTGCAAAGCAGCGGAAGAAACTTCACAGCATCTATTTTTTGATTGCAAGTTTGTTGTTAAGCTTTGGATGTGGCTAGGTAATCAGCTCAACTTTCGATCTCTGGTTCGAGATTGGGATGTTATTCGCGATATAATGGTTATGAAAGCTACGGGGCAGAGCAGGATCGCGTGCATTGCTGCTGTCATTTTCACAATTGATGCTATATGGAAATCTCGCAATAAGGTAAGATTTCAGAATATTAATCCTAGTTTTACTGCCTCCATCTCTGGCATTCTGGATTTTGTTTCCATTGCGGGCAGGTGTGTTGCTGCTTCTTATATAAACATGCAGGATTTTGTTCTTCTTAAAAACTTCCGGATTTCTATTCGTCCTCCTAAAACTCCCAATATTATTGAGGTCATTTGGATGCCTCCTCCTAACAATTGGATCCAATTTAATTGCAACAGAGCTGCTCCTTTCGATATGTCGGCGTGTGGTGGAATTGCGAGAAATAGTGAAGGTGGTTTTATGGCAGCTTTTGCCTCTCGGTTAAATAGTTCCAATTCTCTCATTGTCGAACTCTCTAGAGCGATGTTTGCACGCCTATGAAAAAAATTGGAAAAATGTTTGGTTGGAAACTGACTCTACGGCGGTGGTCAAGGCTTTCAAGTCTACCTCTTTGGTGTCGTGGCAAATTAGTAATAGATGGATTAATTGTATAAAGATAACCTCTAATTGGAATTTTATGGTCTCCCACGTATATAGGGAAGGCAATAGCTGTGCAGATGGGTTTGTTAACATAGACCTTAGTCTCTCTGATACTTCTTTTTTCAGTCCCGTTCCTGATAGCTTAAGAGCGGATTTTGTAAAGATTATGCTAGACTTGCCATTCTTTAGGTTCTCTATTTCTTGATAGGATTTTGGCTGATGTCCCCCATATTCTTTTGTATCAATTTTTGTTGAAATTGGATCCTCTCATGCTATTTTCATTCAGCCCTCTCTCCTATTTCCAATCCAATGGTGGATTATCACACTAACAACAAATTAATAGTATAAAGGAGAGAGAAAGTAATAGATCCAATGGTTGATAATAAGACATGATGGAAACATGAGAGAAATGGCATGCGAGGATCTATATCCATTTTTGTTTTTCTATATAAAAAATCCTACTAATTTCCGTAGTAGTAAAAACAAAAAGAATTGTAAACAGTAGCTTTAACTTTTCTTTTGGTACAGAGTTTCTTTTTTGGGTATAAAATACAAGAAGTTTTATCTTATTTATTTAGGTTTTATTTAGACACCATAAGCTATGCATTTATATTACAATGTTTTTTAGGCAATCATTGCAGTTCTTTGTAAGTGTTTTTTAATTTGTTTTTCTCCACTTTAAATTTCCCCACCATAATTTTAGCTGCTCATAAATGTTATTTTAAATTTTTTAATCATAAAATATGGACGTCGTCCCCGAAATTATACATACACCTCTATTTGATATTTGATATGTTTTTACTATTATACTTTTGTCTAACATTTTTAAAATTCAAAATATGAAACTCTATCAAAAATTTGTAGTGGTATCGAAAATTTTACAAAAATTTTTGGGCGATATTTTAAAATTTCCGATACAATTATACTAGAAATTTCAAAATTTCCGGTACTTTCTATCTAAAATTTCAAAATTTCTTGTATTTTGTGTCGGAAATTTTGAATAGGGGTGTGTCGAAAATTTCGTTCGAAAATTGTTTGTATTTCATCGAGGGTAGACTTGAAATATTTAAATTTTGAAAGAATGTCATGTTTAATTTAGGGAGTGGCATGTTAATTCTTCTAAAAATATGTAGTATTATTATTTAGTTCAAAATGTTGCCCAACTTTCTATTACAAAGTTTTATGGTTTTTATTTTTATTATTCACCAGTTTTTAATTGTTAAAAGTGAATAAGTAAAATTATATATATTTTAATGAGTTGTTAGGTAACTTTTACTAGGTTTTTTTTAGTAATAATATTTATTATCTTGACTACACCTTTGTTTTTAGAAAATTTCTTTATCCACCTCCCTACCTTCTTGGTCACCCCTGACGAAATCTCTAAAATGCTCCTAACTTCGAAAATACATTTTTGAAGTAACTTATTTTGAAGAGCTATTCTTAAAGTCTTGAGTTTCTTGCAAGAAGGCTTTGAATTAACTTTCATAAAAGATTTTGCCCTCTTCCCCCATTTATCCCCTATTGAAAAATTCCAAATTTACAGTTTGACTATGGCAAATATCTAACAAAAGCCCAGTTACATTCATTTCAAATCCAATGCTGAAAATAGGAATGACTGCAAAGTATGGCTATGAATAGTATAAGCTCTTTCCATTTTTACTAAATTATCAGTTAGAAAGGCTAGTCTGTGAGTATCATCTTATTTGCACTTTGGAAGTACATCTGTAATCATAGATCAGTCAGTGACTATGTCTCGTTTGTATGAGTCGAACCAACAACAACACTGAGATAGCCATAATAACGAAATTCATCAGGAGGTTGATGACTGCAATTAGAAATATACATTGAATTGTAGCAATAAAAGATTAGAAGAATTCTTTTGCAATAACATCATTCCAGAACCTATTCAACTATACTTGGATTGCATATAGCCATAACCAAATTCATCAGGCAGTTGATGACTGCAATTAGCAAATTATATAGAATTGTGGCAATAAAAGATGAGAAGAGTTCATTTACAACAACATAATTCCAGAAACTCGATGGCTAGATAGCATGAAAAATACAAGTACAAAGTCAGGATGACATTGAACTTTATGATTGATGTAAAATGAATAATTAAACAGTACACAGAAAAATACAACTGCAAGAGTTTAGAAGACTAGCCCTTATACAATTATATGCAGCAAATACAAAGCAGGGCTTACCAGTCATGTTGCATCTCAAAATATCGTACATTGAATATTTGATATTCTCTTGAACGGCATACCTGCACATAGAAGTTCAAAGGTGCAGCACTGCCACAGATTTGGTCACGCACGATGAACCATCGAGCTCATGAGTGACATGATTCCTTGAAATATGGTTCCAGTTTGTCAAATCAGACACATCACATACGGTGAAAAAATCCAACACCTGGCCGAAAATTTTGAACATTTCTACTCCAAAAATCAAGTTTTTGTCTGCCACAAATACAGCATTCCAGTCCATCGGGGCATCAGGATGCACTGAGACTTCAGTCCAGGCAAGATACGTGAGATCTAACTCCCATAGTTTTCTTACAGCCTTGTTTCGCCGCCCAATTTGACCATCACCTTCACACCAAGAGACGGAAAGCATGAATAGATGGCCATTTGAAGATACAAGTTTGGGGTAGTACTCATGGACACGAGGTGGGAACGGAGTGGCTTGAATTGCAATCCAGAAACCTCGTTCTATGTCATATGCTGCAAGCTTGTCCGTTTCAGAATAAACATAAAACATCTTGCCACATACAACTCCGGAACAAGCAACCCCAAAATCAAAAGGCAATCTTGGGATTTCAGTCCATTTATTGGATGCAGAATCATATATTTCTCCAGAGTCCAGGGGTTCATCCCAAGATCCCAGACCCCCTACAGCTATCAACAAAAATCTTCTACTACTCTTTGAGCTTGAAAGGTCGCTTATTTGTCTCAGGAACTTGTGTGTCTTTCTACTATGCAAAGATGAAGCTTCAGTCTCGTTAAAGGTAGATCTGCAATGACGTCTCATAGAAAGCTTATGAGGATCCTCATAGACGTCTGAAACCCCACCAATCCTTGATCTTGGAAAACGTTTGTCTTGCCGACTTTGATGACTTTGAGAACTTGAAAAATCCAAACTGACCTCAAAGACTCCAAGTATGGGAATTGATCTAGCATATTTCATAGACGGCATTTTACGCCAAGATTTCGTCAAGGGGCTAAACGAAAGCACCCCTCGGTGCGTCTTGAATGAACTCCTATCCACTTTCCCAAAGTTAGTTAAGCTAGAACATCCTCCAACAATGAAGATATCATCTTGTACACTAGCAACAGAGAATAAGAACCTTCCTCTGAGAAAACCAGCATCAATCCTATGCCATTGGTTCTGAGACACATCCAACGCGTGTATCTCCCCCGAACAAAATCCATCTTTAACAGAACCAAACATAAACAACCATGGACTTTGATACAAACCTTCCCTTCTCATTTGAAGGAATCTCGGTGTAGTAGTCAACGACCTCCATTTTTTGCAAACAAGTCTAGCATTCATCAAACTTCTCAACGGAAGCCTCATCAAACACATTTCAAGAATATCATCCGGAAGAAAAACATGCATTTTATTACTATTCGTCACCACCTCATCAAATTCAGAATTCTTTCTATGATGCCTCCTCCAAAACCTATCCCTCACCCCATACGAGAAACAATCTACAACAGCAGTATCCTGGTAAGCACAAACCGGTTTATACCCCTTCCCTTCTTCACTCGAACTAGATCTCCTTCTCGCACTCGAATCCCCTAATTCATCACTAGTATCAGCACCAACCTTACAACCCCCACCCCGACCATATAGCGACAAACATTTCAAAGAAACACCATTAACATCATCATCATCATTATCATCTTCATCTTCCCCTAAACTTCTGTTATTATTATTCTTCTTCCTCAATTTCTGGCTAACACTCCTCACAAGACGCTTTGACACACTCAAACCGTGAAAATCTTCTTGTAAACGAGATTCTTCTACCCCCAATCTTTCAGAAAACATTATTATCCTCACTAATTTTTCACAGCAAAATTTACATGATCCATCTCTATCTTACAATATGCATCCAGAATCGAACACTGGCCTTCTATGAATCATGAAAAAAAAAACACACAAAAACAATATCAGATTTGAGCATTGTCAAATACTACAATATTTTTCAACAATAAAGCAATGAACGAAACCAGATCCTGATGGAAATCAGAAAAATTAAGTGAAATGAAGAGCGTGAGTAATAATAATACCTAGAAACAGCAGAAACGCGATTATGAAGAAAAGCGGAAAGAAAAAAAGCGATTCTAAAGTAAAAATAGTGGTTGAAGGAATCGAGTGTGTAACGGAAAACCTGAGAGTAGAAAAAGGAAGAAAAGGAGAAAGGAAAAGGAAAAGAAAACTTACAGTTTCTGCAATGCAGTTGAGAGAGAAATGAAATGAATCAGCGAAATCGGTGCTAACTTTACTTTTTCTCTTCTTTCATACAATGGAGAAAATTAAAATTAAATTAAAAAATAAAAAAAGGTTTTGTGGAATGGAGAAAATAAAAATAAAAACAAAAAGAAAAAAGAATTAAAGACAATTTTGTGGGTTGGTTTGGTTGGGAATTTAGTAAAGCGACAGCACCAATTATTAAAAAGCGACCCGTCTTCTTTCTTTTTTTTTTAATTATTTTTTCTCAAATTATTATTATTATTTTATTATGACTTTGCTGTGTGCATGTGGCTAACACTAATTCACTACTAGTACTGATTATCTTTTTAATATTTTTAAAAAGTTGTTTAATTGTTTACTAATAAGAGTATGGATATATAATAATGAATGATATTGAAAGGGGAAATGTTCATGTAATGAATAATAATGATAACTAAGTATTGAATACGGCATGTGAGTGACTAATGAAGCCATGTTCGAGTTTAAAGTTCAACGGTTCTTGTTTTATTTTATAGAGTGTAATATGCGGATCTGTTTATGCCATTTTTGTTTGTGCTCGCTATGGAATTGTCTTATCTCTAAGAAGAAAGTTAGTAGTAAGTTCTATTTTGGTAAGTCTTTCTTTCTCGGGTTAATTGCTGTCTTAAATGACTTGTTTTCTTACATTATAGAATGAACTATGTTTTACTATATTTGTCTTAAATGAAAGACTAAAGATTTAAAGTGCGTAAAATAGATTGTTTAATTAATTAAATGTATTTAAGAAAAGTGTAGCAAACACTAATTTTATAAGCTAAAATGAGATGACCTACAAATTAGTTCATGTTGATGTGATTACCCTAGTGATAATTTTCATATTCTAAATTTTTTTAGTGATTATTTCTCGATATTTGTGTCATCCTCTTCTATAAATGTTATTTATCCCATGACTTATTTTAATCTTCTCAAATTTTATGGCTGAAATTTTTCTTCTATTTTTTTAAGCCTTAATTTTAACAAATTGTATATGTCTCTCAAAACCAAAATCTAAGAGAATTAATTTATTTTGGGCCCTTCATCATACGTCGTATACGGTTGAAGTTTGATAAAGATTAAGTGATAGACTTTTAGTAAGTGTACTAAATGTTATCTAAGTGATAAAAACATGTCTGTACTCATGGGGATTGTGCTATTTTAATAAGACAATTCACATGCTATTGAAAGTAAAATTGGGGGATTTTTAAGGTTTGATTTGATAAAATAAATGCGTAAATAAAATGTTAGAAACTTGATCAAGTTAAAGACGATTAGCCTTTGATTCGAATATCATGTATGTGATGGTTTCTATTTGCCTTAAGTTTATACATCAGTGATTACGACGATTTAACTTAGTCGTTATTTCTAATTCTTTGGTGTATAACTCACTATTCTACAATATGCATTAATCTCTTAGGTCAGTTGGATAGATAAATCAAGCAATGTTTGGTGCATTAAACCTTAAGTCACAACTTATAATTTCTCATTCCTAATCAATTAATAAGATGAACATTTAATTTAGATAAGACTCGTATAGTTATGGTCAATAATCAATATGATTCTAAGTTCGAGATATGATTTTTTTTAATACATATAAAGCAATGAACATGAAATTAACTGAATAAAAATAATGAATTAATCAAAAGTGTCAATAGTATAATAAGCAGGCATATGACCCAACCGGTTCATAAAGATTCATATAACAAGCCCTAACCAATAGAAATTTAGCTACTTATACTAATAAGAATCATAAATGAAGAAATGAAGAAACAATACATGAATCTCTAGTTATAATTTGGCTTTAGTAGCTGAAGTCAACAACATCAACGTTCATATGCTTATACATAATCCATTATGTTTCTCTAAACCAAACAGACAATCAAACATGCAATCATTTACAAACTTAGTCATGCATGTACCTAGTCAGCACAAAGTTAGTAGCATACAATCCTACTAACTAATAATTATTAACATGCAATCATTCACATACTTAATCATGCACAACATAAACAGTTAGCATTTAAGTACAAGATATGTAGAAAACTACTAACACAAAAGCTACTTAAAAGGTTTAGATGTCTTGCTTGATGCTCTAACAAGTGAGCACATCATTTAGTTTGTCTTCATTGTTGTCTTTGTTCTAGGGACTGATGTTGGACCTCTTGTCTTGGACATCTTTTCACCTAACGCATAAGAGGTGTTGTAATATCACGTAATCTGATATGGAATTTATTGATAGATTCATCTTCATTCATCCTTAGATTCTCAAACTTAGTGGTAAGGAGCTGCAGCCTTGACATACGAACTCTGGATGTGCCTTCATGTGCAGTTTTGAGAATCTCGCATGCCTCTTTGGCCTTTGAATATGCGTTGATTAATCTGAACATGTTCTTGTCCACGCCATTGAAAATAGCATTTAAAGCCTTGGAATTTCCACGAGCTTCGTTATCTTCAGCATCAGTCCAATTAGCTTCTGGTTTCAAAATGGTTGTACCATCTTCAGAAGTAACCATAAGATGTTTCAATCCTTTTACCACAACTTTCTATGTTTTGTTGCCTAAGGATTTGAGAAAGACAATCATCATAGACTTCCAATAATCATAGTTGGTGTCATCCAAAATAGGTGTTTTGTTGATTGATCCTCCATCTTTCATTGTGTCCATTTGAGTCAAATTTATCTTTCCTGAAGCTTACCCAACAAGCTAGGGTGCCTACTCTAATACCAATTGAAAATGTGTTCCTTGAGGGACAGATGTCACATGTGATTTCCTAGAAAATTATATGACAAGTTAAACCAAAATCACCATAATTAACTTGTACAAGATGATGGAGCAGAAAAGCAATAAATAACATAATCAATCGGTAATCCAGTTCGATGTAACCTGCACCTACGTCTGGAGAGTTGGCTTCCAACCTAAGAAATGAAATTCATTATTAGTATATTAGTACAATTAGTCTTACAAGCAATAACAAACCTTTTTAAAGGAAATTCACTATTAGTACAATTTATTGTACAAGCCATACTTCTGGAGAGTTGGCTTCCAACCCAAGAAAGGAAATTTACTATTAGTACAATTTATTGTATTCATACTTATTCAAATCCGTTATAAAGTTGTATTGTTGCTTGTTTACCAAGTTTGTGGTAACAAGTGTGGTTCAGGAGAAAGTAGGATTCTTTCTCTTGTGTTGTAAAATCAAATAGTGGTATTGCCCTATTGATTGTTGTTAGAAGATTGTATAGAGAAATCAGGTGTAGGCTTGTACAAAGATCTAACAATAGTGGAAATCTCTCACAAGGGTGTGAGGGGACTAAATGTACCCTTAATTGGAAATGGGAACTAGTATAATTCAATGTATCATTTTATTTTAACGCACTTTACTTTACTGTTTATCATTCGTTCTTCATTCCTAATTCTGGAAAATTTAAAGAAACTAGAAAAGTATCATAATCTCTAAAAACATATTTAAACTTAATTCACCCCCTATTAGGTTAAAATATATACTTTTAGTGTTGAGGTTAGATGTAGTCATTATATTCATGTACTAAATAGATCATGCCATTCTATGTAAATTTACTCATGTTGTAATATTGATGACATCAAAAGGTGCTTGTCATTACTATATCCAAGAAAATAACCTATTGATTACTAAGCTTAGACATATGTACAGGCTCAATATTCACACACATTGTAGTAGGATTTATGTGGAGTTTCGCTCTTTTGCGATTGTTCGAACTTAATGCTCTAGGTTGGTTAATAGTAACGTATATCGTTCTACCGGGTAATACACTAATCTCATAGCATGGAGACCAATAGGAGATACAAATGAGGGCAATGTGTGGTAGTATTATATATTGAGTAGAGAAGCATATTTTTGACCTATAAATGTGCATGGTAGATACATAATGATGAAATCCATCACCAATAAGCATTCTCAATGTTAACAACGACGCCTTCAACTTTACTTTCTGTTATTTATTTATTGTCATTTACTTTTCCCGCATCACAACAAACACAAAAGTCTTTTCTTACTTAAGATAATAAACCATTGCTGATATGTCTTTAAAACCACCCGTCTCCGTGGATACAATAATTGTAAAACTTGTTTTTAGTGCTAATGCAACAATGACCTGTCCATTACCTAAAGTATGTTTAAATGTAATTCAAAAAATATAAAAAGGTTTTATCCGAGGTGACTCTTAGGAAGGGAAGCGTGTTAATCCTATGAAATAAAATACCATAGCCAAACCTAAGAATATGGGAGGGTTATGGAGGAAAAATCTTGGGAATATGAATAAGGCTTGTCAACTCAAACTATGATACATGCAAGAACATCTTTGCTTAAGTGAAAGCCAAAATTCATGATTCAAGCCTATGGAAGAGCATTGTCAGTGTTTGACCTACAATGAATGATATAAATTTTTGGGGCTATTGTAAATGGTGAGAGGATCAATGTATGGAATGATAATTGGGTACAAACATGAATCAAACTTGATAATAAGAGAAATGCTTCAACAAGTGTTCATCATGTAGAGAAAGTAGTTGATTTAGTGAATGATAGAGTGGATTGGAATAAAGGAACTAATTAGGAATTATTTTCCCTCAAGGCATCTTGAATGATATGATAATAATGCAACCCTCCTAGGACTGATCGATGAGAAGATGTTTGCTTGTGGAAAGGTACAAACAATAGGTCATTCACTTTGTGTAGTTCTTATGAGGTAATCAACTTGGTTAATAACAATTAACTCATTTCAGAAACTTGGAGTAAAATATGGAATTCATGTGACCCTGAGATCTTTTGTCTGGATGGTTAAGCATGATAGTCTCATAACAAACTACTAGCTTTACGAGAAACACACTTGAGATCAATTTTACTCAGATTGTCTAGACATTGCAGAAAAATTATCCATGTTCTTGAATATTATGGCACAAAAAAAAATGTTTGGCTATCACTTTTGAAAGCCAACCAGTGAGAGGTCTTCTTCAACACAAGTTTGCAGAAGTGGATTAATTAAATTGAGTGAAATTTAAGCAACAACATATTACATTTTATGGTTTTGGAGGAATCAAAGGGAGCATGTAGATGACTATGTCCTGTCCATTAATATGACAAATAAGGTTTGTATAAAAATCAATTCAACAAAAACTACATATCATGCAATCCATTCATCACGTCAAATGTTCTCCACCAAAGGAAAATTATATAAGGATGAAAACTAATAGAGTGGTAAAAGGAAACATGAAAATATGATGTGGTGAATTGATGAGAGACAACAGTGGAGCATGGAATGAAAGTTTTTCCAAAAATATAGGAACTCGTGGAGTAGGCATTATTAAGCTGTGGGAAATTTATGAAGGATTGAACCTTGCCTTTGCTAGAGGACATAGAAAGGTGAAGTTACACATTGATAATAAAGAGGTTTATACAACAAACAACAAAAATGACATTAAAATGAGTACTGATTGGGGTCTTCTTCAACAAATCAAAAACATTCTTGCTCACAATTGAGAAGTTCATATTGACCATGTTTACAATAAAGCAAATAGGTGTGTCAGTGTCATGACTAACTTAAACTTACATTATGATGCAGAGTCACTCTAAGAACTATCCTATGGAATTTCTCATAGTGCCATTATCAATGTTTGCATTGTATAAATATCAAAGTATATAAAATATATGTCACACTTATAAATAATATTAATGTATTATTCTCCGAAACTTTAGTAATGGCAATCTCCATTTCTTTTGAGAAATGGAGAAGATCTCTATTCATTTATTAGGGGTCATTTCCAATAAGTTTAATTTCTTTTTTTGAACTTTTAGCCCTCTATTTTATAAATAAATAAAAAAAATACATTCACAAATCATTCATTTGAATGATGGATGAAATGATCAATTCATCCCATAACATTATTAGCACTTGACAAACTTTTATTTTTGCCCCATTTTCAGAGGTATATTTTTTAGAAATAATTTTTTTTTATTTGACTTAAATTATACAGTAAATGCATTAAATTACGACTCCATCACCTGAAAGTCTAACTTATTTCATCTCCGCTCCATTCTTCACGACATTGCTGTATACGTGTGCCCTTCATTTTGGTGCAAATTAATTACTAATTACTATTACTGATTAACGAAGCAGGTAGAGGTAGATCGAGAGAAGACGAAGATGAAGATCTCAGGGTCAATTTCGTCAATCTTCCATCTCTGTCTCTTCCTTCTCATCCTCATCGGAACGTTATCGCCATCTCACGCCCTTGACGACAAATGTGCTGCCTGTAAAGCTGTTGCGGTAACCTCTAACAGATTCATCTTTCACTCATTTTATAGATATCAAACGATCATCGCTGAGATTTAGTTTGTTGTTGATTTGATTTGATTGGATCCGATTCTTTGTTGCAGGGAGAGCTAGAGATTGGACTTGCCAGAGTAATTACATGTTTTATTTCAATTCAATTCGTTTGTGTCTGTGTTGTATTATCATTATGATTGATTCATTCATTCGTTGAATTTACATAGGAGAAGCCGCGGAATCATTTGGATATGCGCCATCGTTTGGACTCTAAAGGCCAACGTCAAGGAAAGTTAATCGATTACAGGTATAAAAAGCTTATAGCACATTGTTAGTTATTTGGATAAACAACTTATTTTCAGCTTATAGCATAAGTGCTTATCCAAATATGAATAAGCTCGCATTAGTTATTTTTATAGCAAAAGATTACATAAATTTAAATTATTTTTTATAAGTTGTTTTTATTAGCTATCTTGAAAAAATTATTAAAGTAAATTAAAAAAAAATGAAAAATGTTATAAACTGTTTTCGTTAAGTCTCCCAAACAGTAGTACAAAATTTATGGCAATAGATAAGCTCAAATAAGTCCATCCATACAGGATACAGCCCCGAAATTAGAAGCTTTGAAGGAAGAGAGTTGTTGAAATGAATTAGACATTATGTAGGGAAAATTGATAGCCAAATGAATCCTTTACTTATTTTTTGTTTCTAGAATTCAATTTGACATCTGACACTGAAACATTAGGTCATGAATCTCATTTCTTCTAACAATTATAAGAAAGAAGAATGTACTAATGCTTAGTTACTGACATTGAATGACTATATAACTAACTGTGAAACTGTTTTGTACAATATTCAGAATCAGCGAGTTGAGAGCCGTTGACCTTCTTGATGGCCTCTGTGATAAGATGCAAGATTACTCACTCAGGGTACTTGTTTAATTACTTTGCATTGGTTTCTTATCTTGTCATTTTGTTATATAGTTGTTGAGTTTCTGTATTAAAATTTATTATATCTTTTCCGTTGTAAGAAATCTACACGTGTCTTCCCTGTCTCTTTGATTATGTTACATATTTAGATATTTTAGAATGGGTGTTATTGGCATTGTGTTTTCATCTATTTTGCAGATATTTCCAGATTCACATGAATGGTACAAAGTGGGTAACTGGGATAACCTCAAAACAAGTATGCACTCTATATCATCTACCTTTAATTTAGCATGCTTGACTTCATGAAATTTATCCCTTTGTTTGCCAACCAATCCATACTTGATTGAACTTCAGCCTTAAGAAAAACATAATAAATTTTTCATGGAAAAGAACTGAGGAGTATAGTTAAGAAAACATTATGCTATTATTTTAATGCTACACACCAGTCTATTCTAATATATTTTGGCATTAAGGTACTTAACATATTAATTATATGTTAAAACAATTGATAAATGATAAAAGATTGATCCTGCAGAATGAGTATGGGTTGTAAATATTCAAAAGCTCATATGCAGGATCAGAATATACATTATATTAAACATTTTGATTGCTTGTCTCCAAAAACTGGAAAGGTAGCTGTGATTTTATTGAATTCATCATCAAGTATTTGAGAATACTGTTTTTGCAAGAGTTTTACATGTCAATTTATCAACCTGTTGCTTATAATGCATATGGCTGATTTTGAAGTCCTTATTATTTCACATTGGACTCGTATAAGTATTAAGGTGAAAGATTTTAATTCCTTAATGAGTAGCTAGTAGTAATTATTTCAGTTGTTGCATTGTCATGCTTATTCTAGTGTTAACCGATTTAGTTATTTCCTTTTTGTTTTTTACTTCCTGTTTTTAATACTTTGTGGGAAAATATCTTTTAGGCCTTTTTAATTCTCATTTTCATCAAAGTTATTTGAACAAATACTGTTCTTGACAGATAAACAAGAAGCTAAGGCATATTCGAAAGATATCTCTTCTTATTGTGGAAGGTAAGAGGCAAGTAGGTTTACGTTTTTAACTTTGACATTTCTTAACATAAGATATTTATGGCATCAACACATTTCCTTTTTTTTTGTCAACACATTACCTTTTGCTTTTTCAAGAAGTGACTTTAAAGCTTGAGTACTGCTGATGTGCACTAACCATCTGTGTGTACTGTGACCAGATTACTTGAAGAAACCGAAGATGAGGTGAATTTTCATTTTTCTTGACTCTTCTGCAGTTATTATGTCTATGTTCATCTGCATTATATGGTATGAAGAATTATTTATAATGATGCCATGTCTCGTAGCTGACCGAGTTGATAAAGAAAGGATCTGTTAAAGTGGGTGGTGTGACCAAAGTTCTTTGTCAAGATTTGAGCAAACATTGCAGTCAGACGAGGTAACTTAAAAGATAATAGTTAGAATTTATTTTACCCAAATGGTTCACATGATTTTCTGCGAAACATTTGTTGTAGTCGTGAGCTTTTGTGGTAGCCAAAAGTTTGTATGGTCTAGGTTCATGTCATTATTTACCGATAGGGAACATTCTCGCTTCCATTTAGCATTAGTTTGAGGAGCCTACCCTTTCTAACCCGTTGTTCCTAACCGGGCTTATATTAATGAGTTCGAATGAGTCAGTCATATAGGCGACCTTTAACACATGTAGGAATTGGGATAGTTTCGGGTTTGCTTTTCAAAGCTGTTGCTGCTCTCCACAGTTTGTCCTATCCTACCTTAAGGTTCTAAAATGTTACAAATACTTCAAAATGATAAACTACAAAGAATCTCAAGGGGGGAGCACGTTAAAATAAATTCATAACGAGTTTCTTGCAAGTTGGCCAGTTAGAACAACATACTTGCACTACATCAAAATCCCATATTTATTATTGAACAGTTAGTGCATTCTTAAAACTTAAAAACATATACAGACATAACTGAGAATAATGTGTTTTTGCAGTGTATCGCGCGAGGCGGAAGTTGATGATGATGACGACGACGATGGGGAGCTCTAAAACTCTGGATAATAGGGTGGCTGGAAATATCAGCTTTTGGGCATATAAAAGTTAACAGACTGCATCACAAAATTGATGGTGCTGTCCTTGTTGTAGTTGGAGTTAGAATGACTTTCATTTTTCTTAATTATTGAAAGACATTTTAATGATATGGTTAATCAGACTCCAATCAAGTTATGATTATGACTTATTGGTTGTTCACCTCACTCTGAACTCTTCTATTTTGAGAGCCTGGTAATTCAGAGAGGTATTGCCTTTACAGAAAAGTTCTACTATTTAAGCAAACAAAAAACCTTCTCACTAATGTTTTGCAACTTCTATGATTGCCATATTTTGATTATTTTGCTCTTCGATGGATGACATGTTTGGATTGCTCCATCAAAAATATAAGTTCTCTGTTAGCAAAAGCAAACTAACATTGTGTATTGTTCATGCATATATCCATATTATATTGGCTGAAGCATTCAACGTTACTAACACGCCTTTTGTCCCTTACAAGTCGTAAGCATAGTCCATCTATAATCATGGATTATAACGTTCTTATGAAGATAGGAACGGCAAAAGTTGTATATAATATTAATACATGTACCTTTCGATCAGAAAATATATGATATTAGAAAGGTTAAGGATACCACCAAGCAGGCAGCAACCTTCACATCAACAATTTTATACATACAAATATCCATCCATACTTTCTAAACATACAATCATAATGAGCTAACTAACACTCTAATACACCCTTAAGTAAAGTGAGACTTTCTGCTGATATACTCCTCCTGACTCGAGAAGGAGGTATCTCTATTCTAGGAGGAGGATCTGAGGAGAAACATACGACGATAACTGTTAAATTATCACACGAATTACGCTTAAGAGCCTCTCTGACCAACTCTCTTGAACACCTTTGAGGATCATTATGTATCATCAACTCTTTTCTTGCCATGGTCACGGCACATTGGTTACTCATTACATCCCACAAGCCATCACAGCCCATAATCAAGAACTCGTCATCCTCAGTCAGACAGACTTCTTGCAACTCTGGCTCGGAACTCAAAGGGCATGCGGAACCCTTAGGTCCCTTCATGTGCCAGTCTCCTAGGGCACGGGAAACAGATAATTGGCCGTTCAAGTATCCATCATATACCACTCCACCAAGTTTTTCAATCCTTAGCCTTTCTGAAATGCAATTTGGTTTCTGGTCTATTGACATCTCGATTGCTCTACCTCGTCTCCCCAATACAGCTCGACAATCCCCCGCATTTGCAATTATCATGTTCCTGTCAATGATGAAATTTTCTCAAGTTGAGGAAAAGACCTTAAAAGAAATCATGCAACAATGTAAAACAAAACAAATATACGTTTCTTTCTGCAAGTTTTGCCTTCCATCTCCAATAAGAGAGGACAAAAACACTATCCAAGTTTCTTCGGATTTTTCCCAAGTAAATTATAACTAAATAAGCAAATACCCATTATATTGTTACCAAACAATGATGATAATAATACAAGTTCAGTACCTCCCAAATACAAGAGCAGTTAAAGCAGTGGTGCCAGAGGAGATATCAAGTGAACTGGAATCAGCAAACGCATAATCAGCTTTCATAAACGCACTTGTAATTGCTTTCCCCGCACAAGTTGGAAACTGTGAGTCCTCAACAATGAGTCTAAGGATGTTATTTCTTACAAACAAAGCAGCGTCTGTTCCTCCATGACCATCAAACACCTGAAAAATGAGTATGTGTTACAGAACTGTTTGGTTTAACATGCAGCTAAAAATAAAGTCTGATCTCACTGTATGAGCGCGACAAACTTCAATCTCTTAAAACAGTACCTTCTATGTTAATATCACAGATATAAACCTCTCTAATCTATCACTCATTTGTTTTAATTTTTAGCAATGTCAAATTCTAATTGTTTCAACACAACAAGAATGTAAAAATGAGGCTTGATCATCAAAGCAAATGTATATAAACTGTAAACTTGGGTAAGAATAACATACGAACCCCGTAGAAAGCTCCAGGAAAAGGAAGATTTGAAGCAGAACCTATGTGTTGGGTAAGATCATCTATACATATGTGTTCATCTTCCATATATTGTTTAGGTCCTCTTTCAGCACAACTTCCTGACCGATATATGGGTAGATAATCTGTCTTGTCTTCAGAAGATGACTTACTTCCAGTTACCTCGGCATCTACACCCTTATAAGAGACATAGAAACATTCAAATCAGAAAAACTAAGCTTTCAACATAATAATATGGCAAAGGAAGTAAATAATAGAACTTTTCATAGTTAATTAGTTATCAATCCCAGATTTAGAAGGGCTTTTAGATCGAATAGGCATAATCATTTTTGGCCAACCATGAGTTGTAGCGGCTGCTCCACTCCGCTTCCACCCTTTCCTCTCCAATATAGCCGCCGCATCACGGCACACCGCCACTATAGTGGCGGCAATGACAACTTAAAAATGGAAACAAAGTTCCATTTCTCCATATGCTGCTTATGGAATCTTAACAGCATTTATTTTCACATCAGTTTAACAAGTAACTAAATAATGAATTCCAACACGATCATTAAAACTTACAAAAAATGTACAATTGTAACAGCCTCTTCTTAATAAGTGCTAAAGAACATTTATTAAACAAAACAAAGGCACAAAACATAACATGCCATAACCTTAAGAGATTACAACAATAAAAGTGATTAACAAGATTGATTAACTTACCAAATCTGCTGCAGCCATGGTCAATCTGGTAGAGCTAAGGCTGTGTCTCATACCAGACACATGCCTTGGAGGCTTACCCTTTGGAATTGGTTTCAGATTCTTAAAACCCTCTGATTTATCATCATCATCAACATCAACAACATCATCATCATCATCATTAACAACAACCATAAAATCATTCTTTTTCTTGTAATCACCGCTTTCTAACATTGTAAATAGAATATTTTCTTCCAAATCATACATACATAATAACCAAACCACCAAAACCCAATAAACAAACACTAAAAAAACAAAAAACTCTTCTTAGGGAAGAAAAATGTTCCAATTTGAAGAAAAAGCTAAAACAAAATCGATAATTTAGGAAAGAGGAACAGATTGAAGATGGTGAATTGAATGAATTAGGTGATGAATTGGGGAAAAAAAGAGAAAGAAATTGGAATTGAAATGTGAAGGAAAAAGAAAGAAAAACTGCAGGGGAGGAGGTGCGTGTGGCGGTTGTAGATGGGGAATAAGGACACGTGGAGTGTTTTGATTGGATGATGTGGATGGGGATAACTGGATTGTGTCCTAGCCGTTGGATGAGTTAGGAGATACTTGGAGGTTGGGTTTGTTTTTCTGACAGATAGCAAAAGTCAAGGGACAGGCATTGGATTCTTAAACTATACGTGTTTGATTATGATTGGGTGTTGCTCTTATGGTCTAAATCTTCTCCATCTATCTTAATTACTTTACCTTTGCAATTTTAATTGTGATTAAATGTTGGTAATCATTAAATATCACAATTTTGAAAGTACTTTTTTTTACCTTATCAAATTTGTAAAGTGGTAAGATTTTACCATAAAAAAAAAAGTGGTAAGATTTTAAATTAGCATGTTATCATTGTTCTTTCTTTTTATTATTATGATATATATGTAAGTTAATTTGTTGTTTTTCAAAATGTTTGTTGAAAATTGGATAAAAATGTGAGATGTTTTATTGATGTGTGAGGGAGAAGATATGGTCATGCATATTGTGAGTTGGAATAAAATAATCTAACTAAAAAGTTATGGGATATTGGGAATCAAATTCATGCGTTTGTAAAATGTGTTTTATTGAGTAAAGTTTGTTTGGAGAATATGTTTCAATTTAAAATAAAATATATGTTTATATCTTCTCAAAAATACTTTTATGATTGATGTTTTTTTTTTCAAAGCTCACAAGAGCTCATAGTATCTATTTAAAACGTTATTGTTAAAATGTTAATAAATGCATGAGAAATAATTTTATATAAAAAGTAATATTTATTTTGAAAGTTTTTATAAAGAGTTATATTCATCAATTCAACAAAAGAGTTAAAGAGGATAAAGTGTCACATGAACAAGTGTGATGGTCCCAAGAATTATGACACCGACTCCGACTTTGGCTCTGAGACTGGGTCTGAGGACGTGGGCATAGAGACGCTAGTGGTGACTTGTAGATGACACTTGAGCATTTGTGCAAACTCAAGTGTAGACTGAATTATTCTAGATATTCCTGCATAGAAACTCTAAGACATTTGAGGGTGCTTGAAATACTATAAAGAAATTGATTCATTCACGATTTCAGCCTGGATCCATTCAATATAGAAGCCTCAAATTGTCGTTACCGAGGCTTTTTGATGAAACAAATTTCACCCGTTGGCAAGACAAGATGATATTTTTTCTGACTGCCTTAAAGATTCACTATGTCTTAGATCCTGATTTGACACCAATTCTAGAACCAAAAGAAGATGACATTGATGAAGTCAATAAGGAACATAAGAAATGAAAGGTAAATGAATTTATATGTCGTGGACATATTCTGAACACATTATCTGGTCATCTATATATTCTATACACTGACACACAATGTGCAACAAAGATATAGAAAGCACTCGAATTCAAATTCAAGGCTGAAGAGGAAGGTACAAAAAGCTTTTAATATTTAAATACTTTGATTTTAAAATGTTTGATTTCAAGCCGATTCTTGCACAAGTACACGAGTTACAGGTTCTCGTGAATAAAATAAAAGTCGTAAAAATAGGCATTCTAGAAGCTTTCCAAGTCGGTGCAATTATTACAAAATTGCCACCTTCATGGAAATGATACACGAAGAAATTGCTGCATAATTTTGAGGATTTCTCGCTGGAGAAAATTCACAAACACTTCTGAATCAAGGAGGAGTCGAAGGATAGAGAAAAATTTTGTGTCTACTGAATTCCCTAAAGTTAATGCTATGACTGCAAAAGGAAAAAGGAAACAAGATGGCATGAAGAACCATTATGAACCTAGGAAGGAACATAACAAGTTCAAGAATTCTAACTGACCAAAAGCACCAGTAGTCGGTTGCTATGTGTGTAGCAAACCAGGTCACTATGCTCGATATTGTAGGCACAACAAGTCCAAAAATGAAGTTAATGTCGTTCATGTTGATGACAACATAATTTCTACGTTGAGCGAGATTATGGCAATCAAAGGCAAAGTGAAAGGATTGTGATATGATGGGTGTGCTACCGTGCATGTTTCTTATGACAAATCAGCATTTAAAACCTATTCCTAAGTAAATGATGGACAAGAAGTACACATAGAAAATAAAGTACGATCTAGAGTCGTTGGAATGGGATCCGTCAAACTCATATTCACTTCCGGAAAGAATGTCACTTTTGTCAATGTACTTCATGTCTCCAACATGAATAGGAACCTTATTGGGGACTTATTGGGAAAATTAGGCATTAAGCCTGTATATGTATGAGACAAACTAATATTGACCTGTAACAAAGTATTTGTGAAAAAGGATATTTCGTTGAGGGAATGATAAAACTTTGTACTACTGACAATATTATTAATGAAATTTCTAATTCTGCTTATATGCTTGAATCTATTTCTTTATGGCATTCTAGATTAGCAAATATTGGTATTAGTACTATGAATAGACTAATTAAATATGGATTGATCTCATGCAATATTCATGATTTCGAAAAATATGAAATATGTGTTAAATAAAAAATGATTAAGAAAGTGTTGAAAGAAAATCAAATTTGCTTGATCTTGTGCATTCTGATTTGTGTGAATTTAATGACATGTTAACCCATGGAGAAACTGGTATTTCATAACCGTTATCGATGATTGCTCTAGGTTCACACATGTATACCTTTTAAAGCGTAAAGATGGTGCATTTAATGCCTTACAATTTGTAAATCGGAAGTAGAAAATCAATTAAGTAGAAATATCAAAGTCTTTAGGAGTGATAGGGCTGGGAATACTTTTCTACAGAATTTGATGTATATTATGAAGAATATGACATTAAACTTGAATGTTCCACACAGCGTACACAAGAACAAAATGGTCTAGCTGAGAGAAAGAATCAAATATATAAAGAAATGATAAATGCTATGTTAGTGCATTCTGAATTGCCATTTAATTTATGAGGTGAAACATTACTATTCACATGCCATATAATGAATATGATTCCTTTGAAGATAACTGGTATTTCTCCATATGAGATATGGAAAGGTAGATCGCCAAATATCATTTATTTTAGAGTGTGGAGCATATTACAAGAACATGTTAATAATTGCAATTAGTCATCCATTCTCCTTAGCATTGCTAATCATCATCCTTGAGTTTAAATCCTGAAAGACTCAATGAGTACGAAAAAATTTAGTTTGACAATGTTTCTCTTTAGATAACTTATTGACTGACACCAAACTATAAGAAAGATTTGAGACATGAAGGATATCTATAAGGGTTATACTTAGAGAGAAGACAACTGAGAATTTACTTGCAATGGCTAAAAAAGAGTCATTTGCATTTTTTTATCTTATTATTACACAGGGGCTATATGAAGAAAAAAAATAGATTCACTGGTCTTATGATCAGTAACACCTGAATCTACTATCCATGTTTGATTGAGACTAACACTAAAAAAAATACCTTTTTTAAGCAATAGAGCACATAGGAGTTGACTTAAGAAGATTTAGTAGTTTGCCTATTTGTTCGGAAGTGAATAGCAGTTGAGTTGAGGATGACTCTTACCTTTGATTAGAATTACTAGCTTAAAGTATACGACCCTTATTATCACTTTTTCTTCTTTCAATTGTTGTTGTGGCCTCTGTCGTTGTCGGTGCCAATTGGTGAAAAGTCATTGTCACCATTGTTCAAGAACCAACTAAGGTTTGTTGCCATAAGTAGGATATGGCGTCAATGAATTGGGTCGGGTTGTATGGTACCAAATTATAATGGTGAGTATTCTTATAAATCGTTGTAGTATAATGGTAATTAATTTTACAAGTTGTTGTAGTATAATACTCTCTCTGGTCTTATTTATAAGAAAAAATAATTTTTTTAGATGCATTAAATAATTAATGTATATAGTCTATTATATAATCCAGATACATTTATTATTTAATGAACATAAAAAGTAAACTTTTCTTATAAACAAAATTAGAGGGAGGACCACAGTTTGATTCTTCGCAACTGCGATCGGGAGGGGACTAAAACTATTTAATGACAAAACTGACCCCCAAATCAGATTAGGCAATCATATGAACCAAATACTAATGCTGAAAAATATTTGAGGGAGTAATAAATATTTCCACTAGTTATTAAAACAACATTGCTATGTGTAGAGCTGTCAAAATGGGCCAAAGCACATGGGCCGACCTATTGGGCCCGAAAAAAATTAGGGCATGGGCCTTAATTTTTTAGTCCATTTACTTCCTGGCCTTTTTTAGCCCGACACAAAAAAATCATAAAAAATATGGGTTAGCTCGTATGGGCTATGGGTAGCCCGCTAGTCCAAAAAAATATTAAATTTATAATATAATTTTAAAATATCTCTTCCTAACTATTAACTTACCATAAAAAAAATAAGACACAATTGGGCCAAGCAAGGAAGCCCAATAGCGGAATGAATCAATAACCCATAACTTAATATAATAATCAATTTTTGTTCTGTTGTTCACACAAAACCATAACCTAATCCTCTCACAATAACCCATGAATGAATCTTCCAGTTGTTTGTGTTATCTTGGAAGGAAGAAATTTATTTTGTGTTCATGAATATTTTGTGTTATTTTGGAAGGAAGAAATTTATTTTGTGTTATCATGAATATTTTCTATTATCATGAATATTTGTAACTTAAAACTTGTTGGAACAAGTTATTTAATTTTTTGTGCTTCATTGGATAATTTATGGTGTACATTGAATAGTTTGAGTTAAGTTAATTTTGAATATGAGAAATACTTATTTAGAAAGCATTATTTAAAGATCTTAATTTTGGATATAAGAAATCTTCATGCAAATTGCAATTGCATGGTAACTTAAAGAAATAAGGAGTTTTTTTTTCTTTTTTTTTTGAGAAAATGGGCCCGTTTAGGGCCGAAGCCCGTTTAAGTCTAGGTAGCCCAAAGCCCAGACAACGCTGGGCCTGGGTAATAAAACTAGAGCCTATTTAAATATGAGTATTTCGGGCCCGACCCTAAAAAGCCCGAAGCCCATATGGGCCGGGTAGCCCATATTGACAGCTCTAGCTATGTGTCACAACTTTTTAAACACCTAATACATACATCGTAAACACTGTTCACCGTATTTATACGGTAACATTGTTTTTAATTAAAATAATTTTAATTTTAATTTTTTTAAAAAAATATTTACTTTTAAAATTTATTTTACAACACAAATATAAAGTTGTGTCATTAAACAACTTTGCAATTGTATTAACCAAAAAAATGAGCGCAATTAACCAATTATTTTTCTTATAATTCATTAACTACTTTCACTACTTTATTAACTAATAAAATATATATTATTAACCATGTTCTGACACTAAATCATAAATGTATTAATCAACTTTTACACTCTTTTAACTAAATTTATTTTATTTTATTATTTAATTTTTTTTATGTTTAAGAATTCATTAACCAAGTTATGAACTGTATTAATCAACTTTTAACTGTATATATAATATTAATCAAAATCTGAACTATATATATATATATATATATATATATATATATATATTAATATTTTAGAATATATATTAACCGAATTTTAAATTGCATTAATCAAATTTTAATATTTTATTAATCAAAATATTTTTAGAAAAAAATATATTAAAACATTAAAATAATATGAAAATACTATTCACGTATTTACACTATATAAATTTAGTGTATGAATAACATTTTTTTATTAAAACTTAGAGAAGAATCCTAATCTTAATTAGGAGTCGCAATACTATATTAAAAAAAAATAGAGAAATTACACCATTGCTCCAAGAAATAGTACAAATGCTTTATTTATATCTCCTAGGATGGATTTGTTTTTAAACTATAGTGGTGGGTGAAGGCAAGCCACCATTTAAACTAATGAAAAAAAAATCCAAATAACCATGTTTAATAATTTATTTACACCAAAAACCATGTTTTCGGAAAAATTACCGGTATGACCAGGTTTCAGAGGTGGTCTCCACATAGGAGCCACCTCAGGTGGCGCCAACCACCAATTCCAAACAACATATGCGCCACCCAGGGTGGCATCAATGTTGATTTTTTGCTTATTAGCCACCTAGGGTGGCGCCTACTCCCATTTTTTTTTTCTTGTTTATATACTATTTTTTTTTAATTTTTTTATTTATTAATAAAATGGATTTTAACATAAATAAATAAGTTATATTTTGTTTTTTTTATTTATTAATAAAATTGTTTTAACAATTAAATAAATAATGAAACACCACATGTCATTCATTCCAAACATTACAAATACAAGAAATGCAGAAACAACATTACAAATACGGTCATACAGTTCAAACATTACAAATACGGTAAAAAAAAGAAAATTTATAAAACATGGATATTATGCTATTCACCACCCCTCCGACCACGACCCCTCCGACCCGGAGCCGGACCATGACCCCTCTCACCGCCAGTTCCGCAATCTGGAACTGTTCGATTCCGGTTGGAAGGTTCTCGACGAGCCACTTCTCCACGACCCCCCCTATTCCTTGGTTGTTCTTGTTGTGTCTGGGTAGGTGGTCCTCGGATTAGCCCCTCCATGCGCTCATTGGACATGTATTCTTGTATGTTGCTGTCAAATAGTCGGGTCCCCATGCCCTCAAAGATTTGTCTTGGCGATGGAGTTGCGTCACATGGTCGGTAAAACCCAGCGCTTGATTGACCTTGAAAAAATGGCATTGTTTGTTGGGGTGTGGTGTACCCATATTGTTGGTGTTGTGGAAATTGGGGTGTGGGGTATCCATGTTGTTGGTACTGTGACGATTGAGTGGTCATTTGCTCGTTTGGGTCGTAATTGTCATCTAGACCCATGTCGGGGCTGGGTTGCCTATTGTAGCTGGAGGGGCCGGTGTCGCCGTATTGTTGGGTGAAGGCCCATGATTGTTGTTGGATGGGTTGCCTAGTGGAGGAGGAGGGGCCGGCGTCGTAGTGTTGTTGGGTGAAGCCCCACGATTGTTGTTGGACGGGTAGCCTAGTGGAGGGGTCAGCGTCACGGAGTTGTTGGGTGAAGCCCCATGATTGTTGTTGGATGGGTTGACTTTGGTAGGGCGTTGTTGGTGTTGTTTGATATTCCTCATGGTCAGGTTGTTCGGATGTTTGGCGTTGTCGGCGTTGTTGGCGTTGTTGGGGTGGTTGTTGGGGTGGTTGTTGTGCGTATTGTTGGGGTGGTTGTTGTGCGTGTTGTTGTTGGCGGGGGTCGTGTAGGTAGTAGGGGTCTGACACATACATATTGGGGGTTGTGACTGTTCTATACCTGTTAAGTGCCAAAATGTAGTTATTTTGTGTTTGTAAATAGTGGCACTTATCGATACTTTTTGTTAATATCGTTCGAATAATACTCTGTTTTGTGTATAAATACGTATACTTTGTGAATAGATGTATTTTCATATACTTATATACTTTTTGATAGTTTTCTACTCTTTTTGTAGGTATTCTTGCGTATTTGGAGCATGAGCAATAACGTGTCAAAGACACGGCTTCAAACGCGCGATTTTGAGCGGCGGAATCAATTCATTCGGGGAATAAAGCTCAAAACCAAAGAATAATAAATCACCAATTTGGTTGATATGTTGTCATTGTTAGATAGAAAATTGAATAAGCTTTCCAACGCTTCGAACCGGGCGCAAATCGGAGTTACGGTTCTCAAGTTACGCTTTTTTTACTAAAAGTTGTTTTTTCAAATCAGCAGTTTGGGCGCGATGCGCGCTCCTGCGCGCGACGCGCGCTGGACAGAACTCAAAATTGCATAAATAGGCGGAAATCAGATTTTTTAGGTTATGTTTTGGGTATTTTTGAACCCCAACTCATCCTAGGTCATTTTTTGGTAGATTTGGCTTGGAAACACCATTGGAGCTTGCAATCGGATGATCGGGGGTCGAATTTCTCATCGATCGGAGTTAACAAACCAAGAAATGTTTGGTTCCTCTTCTTCTCTTCTCTTTGTATTTCTCTTTTGGTGAGTTTGTATGTAAATACTCTAAACCCATGGATGTTTGTTACTCTTTGTACTAGTTGTATAATATATTTGCTTTACAAATCTTAATGGGTATTTTCTTGATCTTTTTGCTTGAATGCTATGGATTTGTGTTGTTGTAGAAATAGACATCACAAATCTTGATTAGGGGGATATCTGCTAGCTTTTGATTCTAGACATAGGATTGGGGTTAACATCCACATAATATCCGAGTTTAATGCTTTTGTGTTGTTCGATCGGTGGAGACATCGTCGAAAGAGCAATATAGTTGAAATCTGTCGGTATTGCAGAAATGGACATTGATGTGAGGGATATGTGGTGATTCTGATGAGTATTGTAGATTGAGTACGGCGGAGTGATAAATCTAAGTTTGTGAGGAGTAGTTTAGATTCAAACCAGATAAGCTATTCTCTATCAAGAATGAATTTAGTTTATGTTCAAATGTTATATTTTTACTTGTTTGCTTAAAACTCATTTTAACCCAAACTCAAGAACTAAGAATCCGTCGAACGGCAGTTCGGTATCACCAATCTCTGTGGACACGATAAATCCCGGATGAATATTTCCAAAAACTTTTGTTGCTTGCCGCTTTACCGCTCCAACAATACCAAGCAAGGTATCCCGCGGTTGGAAACATGGGGAGTTGGGCAACAGGGAATTGTAGCAGACGGCTGCGACGCTGCTTCCACATCTCACAAAATTCAGGTGCGAATGTACGATAATCTGCGTGGTCCCATTGATTGTTAACTCTTTTAATATGCCAGCGACCCAAATCAGTGGGGGGATCCGGGATCGGTTGATGCATGCCAAACTGCAGTCTCACACGGTCAGATTGGTGCATCTCCACGATGTTGAACCTTATTATCGGTACTACTGCAGTCCAAACTTTCCGGTCACTCTCGTTTGGCTCATGGTCCAGCAACAAGTATGGTCTCCAATTAAACTGCGTAGGAGAAAAAATAACATATTATTAAAAAAACATGATGAATTGTAATACATCTATATGATCATATAAAAGTTTAGGGGTAATACATCTTCAGCTCGGAGGTGATCAATTAGGTCCCGATACAAAACAACACTCCCCCTCGGATTCTTACTGTAATCCAATTTAGGACCACAGAACCTAAGAAAAAAGAGCAAAAATGTTATTTCAGATTTTTATGTAAAAGAGAGTTAGCGTTCAAGGAATAGCGTTGAAAAAGAGAAAAAGACGTACCTTGTTGCATAAGGGAACGTGTAGTTGTTCCTGCCTGCAGGGGACAGCGTCGGCATTCTCCACCAACCCCATACTTGTAGGAGGAACGCACATCCATAGAAGGTGCACTTCTCGGCAACCGCGTTCTTACAAAGAGACTGGTATAACATCGCCAAAACGGCGGACCCCCAACTATATTTCCTAATCTTGCTAATACTATCAAATTTACTTAAATAGAAAAAGTTGACAGTGTTACCTGTCGACTCCGGGAATAAAAGTTTACCAAACATCAGCATTATATAGACCTTAGTCATTAACCAAACATGCTCCTCGGTAGAGTTGTCCATAAAGACGAGTTCATCATAGTAAGCTCTAAGGGAGGCCAGACTGATACCCTGGCCTCTTGAACCTTGAGTAGGCACAACTAGATCTCTTCCCAACACTCTCTCACACATTGAATTAGCATGTTGAACAGATCCATTAACAGCCTTGCCATCAATGGGCAGACCAAGTAACATATAAACATCCTCTAGAGTAACAGTACACTCACCTATTGGAAGATGAAACGTGTGGGTTTCAGGCCTCCATCGCTCTTGTAAGGCAAGGATGAATTTTCTGTCTATGGTGTTGTTGCTGACTTTTATGATATGTCCGAAGCCACATGCTTGGAGATTCGGAATAATCCTCTCGTCGGGTTCAACATAAGCGTGAGAACGTGTACGGAATCGGTCAACAGCCTAAGAACCACAAATAAATCGATTAAACTGGATATCATATACGCATAGATGTTTAGAAATAAATAAGTATAAACTTACATAGGTCGCCAAATTCGCTCTAGTTCCTCTGTGTGTTTCACCCATGGTAAGAAGTTGTTGTTGAGCCATTTTCAAGAACTCTTTAAGTTTTCTGCGGATTTGAAAATGCAAAGTGGTTTTTTGAAGAAGAAGAATATATGTTGGTGAAAAGAAAGCAAGTCTATGAGAGTATTTATAGAGGGTTGGTGGTTGCTGATGTTAAGTGCATGAGGGCCAAGTGGTGAGCATGCATGTGATACAGATACCAAAGTGATAAAGATGGGTTCACATGCATTCTGTGTTGAAATGACCATGCATTCCCGTGTTTTGTGCTGACTTTGTCTAAGCATGCATGCATTAATTGTTTCTGGCAGAATAGACTAGGCCTGCATCCCGTGTTCGGTGCTGAATTGTCTAGGCATGCATGCATACAGTATTTCGATGCAGGTAGATCACATGCTGGCGGATCAGATTAGGGTTTTGGAAGTGGGGACCACTAGACAAAATTAGGGCAAAAAAAAACAAAAAAAAAAAGATTGAACTAATGCGCCACCCCAGGTGGCGCCATGCTGTGAAGTTTTGAACTAATGCGCCACCCCAGGTGGCGCCTACATACAACTTTTTTTTTTTTAAAATTAGGGTTAGGGTTTTCTAGTCCTTGTTAGGGTTAGGGTTAGGGTTTTCTAGTCGTTTTTAGGGTTTGGGTTAGGGTTTTCTTGGTTAATTTTAGTATTTTCAGGGTTAGGGTTTTCTAGCCGTTGTTAGGGTTAGGGTTTTCTTCGCATGTGCTGCAGTTCACCAGTGTCAAGCTCACCTCAAATCAACTTTTAGGGTTTTGGGTTTTCTATGTTATTTCTTGTTGCTGTTTCACCGAGTATTCGCATGTGATTGTACAGTATGCATTGTTCAGTATGGTTGTGTCTGGTCAAGTCGGCAAAACTGTAGTTCACCAGTGTCAAGCACACCTCAAATAAAATCAACTAAGGCATTCATTTTCCGTCAACTTTATTCGCATGTGATTGTACAGTAGGCACTGCTCAGTGTGGTTGTGTCTGGTCAAGTCGACTGTGCAGTTGTGCAGCAGTTCCATGCATACCTCAAATCAACTGTGCAGCAGTCTGGGGTGCAGCAGTGCAGCAGTTCACCAGTTCACAGCTCAGTACGCATGTGATTGTACATTATTCGTCTTCATAATTGTCATCATTCAACGATCGTCTACATAAAGGAAGCCTCTAATGTGGAAAGAAACACAACTAATTACACATCTCATTTCACATCTGAAATAACACTCTCTACCCACTCAACAATGGCCCCTCCACAATACATTATCAACGCTCATGTTTTTGGCGAGACATATGATAACGAAGAAGTTGGTTTTCTGTTTAGAAACACCGAGGTTAAACGATTTTGTTTAAGCAGAAAAGCAAATTTCAATTACTTCAAACAGAGATTAGAGACGAAGCTTGCATTGGGTGATGTATCCCAAATTTTTTACCAATATCGATTTCTTCGTGGGGACAACCCGGTCAAGTTTATCCAAGTTGAGATCAAAGACGATGAAGACATGCAGAATATGTTTGCCAATCATGAGTATTCTGGTTACGAATGCATAGAACTGTATGTTACTATACCAGAAGTTCAACCCACACAGATGGTTGAGTCACAGGTGATTGATGTACTTGGAGGCGAGCAAGCAGAGGTCGACGTTGTAGATGAAGAAGAAGAAGCACCAGAAATAGAAGTTGATAACCTGGTAAACGAGGAAAGTGAAGATGAACCGGAAGTTGTTGTACCACGAGATCAAGTGCATATGCCTCCAGTGCACATGAGGAACCTGAATTTTGATGGGGATGACGAACCATCGACTGATATTTTCTATGATCCATACACCCAAACAGATCAACGGTTAAAAGTAGGAGAAAGATTTCTGTAACACCCCAAATCTACCCCAAGCATTTATGCGGAAAAATCAGAGTATAAAAATTCTCAACAGAATCAGGATGTCACACATTCAACATAAACATAAACCTCTCATGCTTCTTTTTAAAACTAATACATAACACTATCAGGATTGGAGTGAACAAACTCATAACATATATCTCAACTTCTGAATAACATAGTATTCGTAGCATAACCCAAACTTAGGTTCAACATGCAACAGATTCACAATGATTCAACAATTAAGACATAGCATCTTTTAAGTCATAAAAAGCAACAATACAAACAACTCCTCAAATACATCATAAGGTTCAATAAACAAATAAAAACATCAAGCAAGTGTTCATTTCCCCCCCCCCCCCAAGTGCTACGTATCAGAGCAATGACACCCATAACTCAACTATAAGCGGAAACAGCTACTCATCTGGATTACCTGCACGTTACCCACGTGGAGGCAACATTCAAACAGAAAGGGTGAGATATCAAACTATATAAATAGGATTATGATAAATCATATATTAGGTAAGTAATATAAATGAATCACCGTTTCACACAACATCAACATAAACAACACAAAGAACATCATCCAAGAATAGTCTTGATATCAACACATCGACATCTTCAACAAATCAACACATAAGCATCACAATGCATAGACAACAACTTCAACTAACAACAACTCGAATGCGACTCAACTATGCATATGCATGTGGTACCATTGGAGTAAAACTCCCAACTTAGAACATTGCCAGTAATTCCGAGGCATAAGGCAAAGCCTTCAACACGGTCACATATCAACATCACACCGTTCAACTTTATGTTATGCTATGCTATGCGGAACATACAACGACCATGATTCGACAACGAAACAACGACATAACAACAACACAACCACGGTCACATATCAACATCACACCGTTCCATTTTAGCCAAAGGCTCACAACACAACTTATCAATTCATAGCGTTATATACAAAATATCAAAATTTTCTATTATTCACACTATGAGACTACGCATATTAGAACGCACAAAATAATCATATTGGAAATCATAACATTAATCGCAACAAAAGCATCCAAAACGAAATCACAATTTTCGGTTAATTCGCAATATATCAATAAACCAAGTAAGCCAAAAACAACTTCCAATTAACATTTAACTAAATTAGATATCATCTTAATTATCAAAACAACATTGTTGTCATAGCAATATATTATTCTCAATTTAATTATTCAACTAAAACACAATTACGGTCAAATTCTCGAGGTGCCGTAATTTATCGATAAACCGAATAATTTATTCAAGTCTAAGTATATTCCAATTCCATTATATTCTATTCCTAAAATTTGTGTCAATTTCCATCACAAAACCAACATTTATTTATAAAGAATATTTAAATCAAACACAATTTCGGTTGATTCGTAAAATATCACAATTTCAACAAAATAACACCACCACGTTAATCTACTAATTAAACTTAGCTACCACGTAAATTTTCATCAAATTCTGGACAACTAATTATACCGCTTAATTCGGCTATTTAGATCAAACAGGACTGTTTTATCTCCCACTCTAGCATACTCCTGTTTCCAATTCAATTTGATTTCACGTTTCATTTCTAGTTTTATTAGTAATATATTTTCTTATAACTATTATATATTTCTATTATATAATCATATTATACATTTCTATTATATATATTAAGTAACATATCAAAAGTAGAAATAGATGAAAACCAATTGCAGAACATACAACATGCCAATATACAATATATATACTATTAAGTACCAGCTATGAGAGAATTTAGAAACAACAGCAACAAAACAAAAGACAACACACACAAAAGGGGTTGCCGCCGGTCACAGCTACAACCGGCAGTCACTTCCGCTGACCGACAGCACCACATTTCATTATTTATTTCGTTTCAGCAATTTTCCAAATACGCATAGCCTTTTCAGATTAATCTTAGATTCAATTTTCTATGAACAACAATAATGATAGAAACAAACTCAACACAACACAATGACCAATTTATACCCTAAACCCACATACAATCCATCATATTCCCATTTAGGTAGTAAGAATCTCCCCTTACCTTAGATTGAATGCAGCTTTAAGGAGAATCAATGGAGATTTTGAGAAAAAAATGCACTTTAGAGCAACACTTTTGGGTCCCCTTTTCTCCTCTTCACAAACCCTAGCCTCCCTTCTTTATTTTTCCTTTCTCTTCCTCGGTTCTCTTTCTATTTCTATTACTATGCTTTTTCTTTTTCTAAAATGATAAAGTGCCACCACCACTTGGTTACCACACCTAATGGGCCTAATTAAATTATACCCCTTAATATATAGTAACACCATTATTCAAGCCCAATATTATTTCCACACTTAATATAAAAGTAATACTTCCACTTAAACTCCATTAAAATAAATTCCGATTATTTTAATATACCGACTTAATAAAATAATTCCGACTTTGACGATAAAAATTCCAACAATTGAATAATATTATTCTTAATATTATTCTTCCGATTATCTGACTAAAATCCAACTTTAACTTAATAAATCAAAATACGCCTCTTAAAATAATACCGACCATCCAATTTCGACTAAATCCAATATTTAAATACTTTAATAATTTAATTAACCAATTAATTAAATTCGGGGCGTTACAACTCTCCCCCACTTAGGATATTTTCGTCCTCGAAAATTTGTCCAACACAACCATCCCTAACATCGTGTCCTCATCCAACTTTCTCATTCTCAAGTTGCACTTGACAACACTCCAACTATTACTTTTTCCGATATATTCATATCTCTACACGACTTGAATTCAAAACTCATACGTCAACCTCTCAATTATCCTTGCAACATAATCGTTACTAACTTGCCAATCATTTCAGCAATATCTTGGAACAACATCTTACGACGTAGCAACAATCTTCACTCGCTCATACTTGACGATACAACATTGCTTCATCATCGCAACAACATACTCGACACTGATACACATATACGATTCTTATTTTCCATACTCAGGTGTCATTTACTAACGAAGCACCAACAACAACGTTACAGCTACAAAAGTATCATAATGTCATCCTAATAACATAACTCGACTAATAATCTTATAACTCATCATTAACCAACAACAACTTACAAGAACATCCTGCTACAATCAACACTATTCACAAGAAAACACAATACATCTGGCACAACATGCTTCAGCTGCGCAACTCTGATCATCCACTTTAATTCACCGTCCTTTATTAGGGTTTCTATCAACTTATACGATTCACAAGCTTAAACCAAGTTTCAGTCTTTCCTCAAAATTCACACCTTTTATGCACCATCAAGATAGTAAGATAAGTCTATAACATTCAATACAATTTCGTCTACTATCAACAAGAGATTAAGGGTGATCAAGTCCTCAATTTGTCAATAGACAGTCGACAATCATAATGGAGTATAACCATCATTACCAACTATAATAGTGTTCCTTTAGAAATTGAACTTACGTCACCAAAGTACCATACTTCAACAAATCGCAAAACCATCCGAACCTGCTAACACCGACGTCTTGCAGCTACCTACTAAAACACCTCTGACGATACATTAGAACAAAATTTCTCTACACCATCATCAACACTTCTTATCATTGAAATTATGCTCATCTCTTCGCATTTCCAACTCTTACTCGCGATCCATAATGTTTCAACAACTCTGACAGCTTCTACCACAGTTCCAATCACTTATCAATAGTCCTACAACAAGGCCTATAACAATATTTCGCTTAATTGTTGTTCTTTCGTCAACAGCTTACACAAGACTACTTCACAACAACATGCTCGGCTTAACTTTGTTTCGGACAATTGTGGCAATAACCATTTATATTCAACAGGATTCACTTCTACTATATCCATAACACTCCTATAAGGTAGATTATAGTCTCACCTCTTTGTAGGCTCAAACGGTACGTCAATCCGACACTTGAAACTCAAGATATAATTCTCCAACGTTATCCGAAATACAAACATCAACGTCATGCTGCGATAATCCATAGGATATCTCTCAAACTCTTCAAATGACACACTTGATCTTAAAATTTCTCCTCAACAAACCTTCTAATTGCTTCTTCAATTCGGTCATCTCTGACACTAACATTCTGCGTGATACTAACGCACAAGTCCGTTTTCCAAGGACAAGTGTAACCGCTAACTTCACCACTTTCCAACACCATCTTGTCACAAATAAATCTACTTACAGTTGCGGCATCCATTCTTGTATTAAAATTCACCTTGTTCTCTTTCCGACGCTTCAAATCGGATATCCAACAATCACTTATGCGAGTCCCACATAAAGTCCACCACAACTTCATCACTCTATCATTTTTCCAACACCGGTACCTTTCACATGGCTAATCGCACTGACAACTTCATAGTTCATCCACAATGCTGAACACAACAAATTTCTAAATTCCATCTTCTAGGATTTATTCTTGGTACTTAACTGTTACCTCCCGAAACATCATGAGTTTGCACCATACTTGCATATCAACAACTGCAACACTGTTCCTCATCCTTCGAAGAGTAAACGTCAATAATTATTGATCATTCTCCTTCTACAGACGCTCCAAGCTTGTTAAACAACCAAAACCATGAATCCATGTCAACAAGCTCCAACAATACATGCACTGCCTCCTTAAGCAATACATTGCGCCAATAACTTACAACCGAAACATAACCGAGAAGCACAACTTCTCCCCCACTTTGCTCAAACTACTTCCTGCAACAAAACAAATAAGTACCAACAGTGTTTCACACGTGTCGCGTACTAAAGAATAAAACACTGACAGAATTCAACTATCACATAACTCAACTGACTCGACGACTTGGTCGGACGGACCGACCTGCTCTGATACCACTAATGTAACACCCCAAATCTACCCCAAGCATTTATGCGGAAAAATCAGAGTATAAAAATTCTCAACAGAATCAGGATGTCACACATTCAACATAAACATAAACCTGTCATGCTTTTTTTTTTAAACTAATACATAACACTATCAGGATTGGAGTGAACAAACTCATAACATATATCTCAACTTCTGAATAACATAGTATTCGTAGCATAACCCAAACTTAGGTTCAACATGCAACAGATTCACAATGATTCAACAATTAAGACATAGCATCTTTTAAGTCATAAAAAGCAACAATACAAACAACTCCTCAAATACATCATAAGGTTCAATAAACAAATAAAAACATCAAGCAAGTGTTCATTTCCCCCCCCCCCAAGTGCTACGTATCAGAGCAATGACACCCATAACTCAACTATAAGCGGAAACAGCTACTCATCTGGATTACCTGCACGTTACCCACGTGGAGGCAACATTCAAACAGAAAGGGTGAGATATCAAACTATATAAATAGGATTATGATAAATCATATATTAGGTAAGTAATATAAATGAATCACCGTTTCACACAACATCAACATAAACAACACAAAGAACATCATCCAAGAATAGTCTTGATATCAACACATCGACATCTTCAACAAATCAACACATAAGCATCACAATGCATAGACAACAACTTCAACTAACAACAACTCGAATGCGACTCAACTATGCATATGCATGTGGTACCATTGGAGTAAAACTCCCAACTTAGAACATTGCCAGTAATTCCGAGGCATAAGGCAAAGCCTTCAACACGGTCACATATCAACATCACACCGTTCAACTTTATGTTATGCTATGCTATGCGGAACATACAACGACCATGATTCGACAACGAAACAACGACATAACAACAACACAACCACGGTCACATATCAACATCACACCGTTCCATTTTAGCCAAAGGCTCACAACACAACTTATCAATTCATAGCGTTATATACAAAATATCAAAATTTTCTATTATTCACACTATGAGACTACGCATATTAGAACGCACAAAATAATCATATTGGAAATCATAACATTAATCGCAACAAAAGCATCCAAAACGAAATCACAATTTTCGGTTAATTCGCAATATATCAATAAACCAAGTAAGCCAAAAACAACTTCCAATTAACATTTAACTAAATTAGATATCATCTTAATTATCAAAACAACATTGTTGTCATAGCAATATATTATTCTCAATTTAATTATTCAACTAAAACACAATTACGGTCAAATTCTCGAGGTGCCGTAATTTATCGATAAACCGAATAATTTATTCAAGTCTAAGTATATTCCAATTCCATTATATTCTATTCCTAAAATTTGTGTCAATTTCCATCACAAAACCAACATTTATTTATAAAGAATATTTAAATCAAACACAATTTCGGTTGATTCGTAAAATATCACAATTTCAACAAAATAACACCACCACGTTAATCTACTAATTAAACTTAGCTACCACGTAAATTTTCATCAAATTCTGGACAACTAATTATACCGCTTAATTCGGCTATTTAGATCAAACAGGACTGTTTTATCTCCCACTCTAGCATACTCCTGTTTCCAATTCAATTTGATTTCACGTTTCATTTCTAGTTTTATTAGTAATATATTTTCTTATAACTATTATATATTTCTATTATATAATCATATTATACATTTCTATTATATATATTAAGTAACATATCAAAAGTAGAAATAGATGAAAACCAATTGCAGAACATACAACATGCCAATATACAATATATATACTATTAAGTACCAGCTATGAGAGAATTTAGAAACAACAGCAACAAAACAAAAGACAACACACACAAAAGGGGTTGCCGCCGGTCACAGCTACAACCGGCAGTCACTTCCGCTGACCGACAGCACCACATTTCATTATTTATTTCGTTTCAGCAATTTTCCAAATACGCATAGCCTTTTCAGATTAATCTTAGATTCAATTTTCTATGAACAACAATAATGATAGAAACAAACTCAACACAACACAATGACCAATTTATACCCTAAACCCACATACAATCCATCATATTCCCATTTAGGTAGTAAGAATCTCCCCTTACCTTAGATTGAATGCAGCTTTAAGGAGAATCAATGGAGATTTTGAGAAAAAAATGCACTTTAGAGCAACACTTTTGGGTCCCCTTTTCTCCTCTTCACAAACCCTAGCCTCCCTTCTTTATTTTTCCTTTCTCTTCCTCGGTTCTCTTTCTATTTCTATTACTATGCTTTTTCTTTTTCTAAAATGATAAAGTGCCACCACCACTTGGTTACCACACCTAATGGGCCTAATTAAATTATACCCCTTAATATATAGTAACACCATTATTCAAGCCCAATATTATTTCCACACTTAATATAACAATAATACTTCCACTTAAACTCCATTAAAATAAATTCCGATTATTTTAATATACCGACTTAATAAAATAATTCCGACTTTGACGATAAAAATTCCAACAATTGAATAATATTATTCTTAATATTATTCTTCCGATTATCTGACTAAAATCCAACTTTAACTTAATAAATCAAAATACGCCTCTTAAAATAATACCGACCATCCAATTTCGACTAAATCCAATATTTAAATACTTTAATAATTTAATTAACCAATTAATTAAATTCGGGGCGTTACAATTTCGTTCTAAGGAGGCATGCATCATGGCCATAAAAAGATTTCATATGGCAAACAATGTTGATTTTAGAGTTGATCGCGCCAATGTCGAAAGGTACAAAATTTACTGTAAAAACACTGATTGTGGATTCAGGTTGCATGCATCATACAGGAAGAGAAGTGACTCATGGGTTATAGGATATATTTCCCAAGATCACACATGTGTTAACACAAATGTTTCACAAGATCACCGTAAGCTAAGTTATGACATCATTTGTCAAGAAATCTTGCCTCTAGTTGAAAAAGATCCATCGTTAAAGGTGAAAACGATAATCTCTCATATCGTTGCAACGTACAACTACACTCCGTCTTATAGAAAGGCGTGGCTGGCGAAGACCAAGGCGATCGAAGTTGTGTATGGAAATTGGGAGGATTCGTATAAACGACTCCCACATTTCTTATATGCGCTTCAAATTTATGCTCCTGGAACTGTTACTATTTTAGAGACCCTTCCGGCGCAATCTCCAGACGGAACATCACTTCAAGGAAATGTGATATTCCACAGGCTCTTCTGGGCTTTCCGCCCATGTGTACAAGGATTTTCATATTGCAAACCAATTCTTCAAATAGATGGAACTTGGTTGTACGGAAAATATAAAGGCACCATGTTGATGGCTGTGGCTCAAGACGGAAATAGTAACATCTTTCCTGTTGCTTTCGCTCTTGTGGAAGGAGAAACTGCTGGAGGTTGGGGTTTCTTTCTCAGAAATCTTCGGACACACGTTGCCCCCCAACCTGGACTTTGCTTGATTTCAGACAGACATGCTGCCATCGAGAGTGCGTACAACAATCCAGCAAATGGGTGGCAAAACCCTACATCAACGCATGTTTACTGTATTCGACACATCGCACAAAATTTCATGCGGGAGATAAAGGACAGGGCTCCTCGGAAGACTCTTGTAAATGCCGGATATGCGTTGACTCAACCGACGTTCCAATATTATCGACATAAAATTGTAGCGGCAAATCCAGATGCAGGCAGATGGGTAGACAGTCTTGCTAGAGAGAAATGGACCAGATCATACGACAACGGGAAGCGATGGGGGCACATGACTACGAATCTTGTGGAGTCTATGAACGGGGTGTTTAAGGGCATCAGACACCTTCCGATTACTGCCTTGGTGGAAGCAACATACTATAGGATGGCTTCTCTTTTCGCAAGAAGAGGTGAGCGTTGGAATGCAGTTATAGAATCCGGACAATTATGGAGCGAAACATGCGTCAAATTCATGAAAGAGCAATCTGCCAAAGCCAACAGCCACATTGTGACATCTTTCGATCGATTCAACCGGACCTTCAGTGTTAAAGAAACGATTGACCATAACGAGGGCCTTCCGAGACAACAATACAGGGTTCTTATAGATGAAGGGTGGTGCGATTGTGGAAAGTTTCAAGCCTTTCGGATGCCATGCTCTCATGTAATTGCAGCATGTTCGTATGCGCATCAAGATCCGTTAGCACTTTTATCTCCCATTTACAAGGCAGATACCTTGCTCGGGGTGTACAACAACTCATTTCAAGTGATGGCAAAGGAGGATTATTGGCCTACGTATGAAGGGGACGTGGTTTGGCATAATGATAACACGCGGAGAAAGAAAAGAGGCCGCCCGAACAGCACCCGGATCACAACCGAGATGGATCATGAGAAAATGGTACGAAAGTGTAGCATATGTCGTGAGGTCGGGCACAATAAAAATACCTGTCCTAACCGTGGATCAAATTTCACCAACAATTAGTTGTATGTCATCTGTATTTTTATTGACAATGTTTTTGTATTTGTATTAGTATTCGTATTTGTATTTGTATTTGTATTTGTATTTGTATTTCTATTTGTTATGTATTTGTATTATCCTTTATTAAATCAACTAGTTATGTCTTTGTCTCGTAGTGAAATTGTCTTCATGGCCCATACTGCCACTCTTTATTTTGGACAGTCAGTCAAATACGCATGCTATCGTCTAGTCCCATCAAGTCAGTCATTGATCAGTGTGTCTGCATTTATCATACATGTTAGGCGTGCTTGTAAACAGTACGCAACATCATTAATTTTTTCTACCCTCTACTATTATAAATTAGGGGCTCCTATGGTTGAGTTTACACACAGATACACAAACTCCAAATACCAAACAATCACACAAACACAACCATGCCTCGCCGGACAACCACTAGGCCAGATGGATGTCACCGGACAACAGAGTTGCCGCCCCGAAGATCAACATGGCGTGCCGAACCTGAGCCGGAGTATCGCAGAAGGAACGGACATGTCATATTCTCCGCCGTCAAACCTCCCATGCCGGTTATATTTTGGAATATCTCTTCCGTCGAGCAACTCAAGAGGACTCTCCTGAGATTTTTAGAGGGGGAGTACGAGGCCGGCGAACAGATAAGAAGCATCAAGAGGCTTAAAACAAGGGCCGATCCTGTGACTGGAGCAACGATAAGTTTCTGGCATAAGGTGGAATACGACATTGATGCCATTCAAATGATGCATGGACCTAATGACATTGTTTTAACCGTGGTGATTTCTTAGATGTTTTACTTTATCTTTTCTGTTGGTTATTTTCTATGTACCTTTTAATTAATCAATGAACTACTGTTTTCCGTGGACGCTCGACTTAACTGATTCACTGAACTTATTTATTTATGTTAAAATCCATTTTATTAATAAATAAAAAAAATTAAAAAAAAAATAGTATATAAACAAGAAAAAAAAAACAAAAAAAAAACAAAAAAAAAAAAAGAAAATGGGAGTAGGCGCCACCCTAGGTGGCTAATAAGCAAAAAATCAACCTTGATGCCACCCTGGGTGGCGCATATGTTGTGTGGAATTGGTGGTTGGCGCCACCTGAGGTGGCTCCTATGTGGAGACCACCTCTGAAACCTGGTCATACCGGTAATTTTTCCGAAAACATGATTTTTGGTGTAAATAAATTATTAAACATGGTTATTTGGATTTTTTTTCTAAACTAATAGTCAACAAAAAATCTTTATTGAATCGAGTTTTTTCAAACATAGACGAAATAAAAATAACATTTTATAGAAAGTACAAATAATGAAATCCAAAAGAAAAAAATGGTGCAAGTGACCCAAATATTAAATATCTCAAACTAATCATTCATCAAAGATTATAAATGTGAAAAGAAATTAAAAAAGTAATCAAAGTTGAAAGAAAGAAAGATAGTCATCATGTTTCCCATATGTAAAGTACTAGTATGTGAAAGGGATAAGATTTGCGTGATAATGATGATAGCTAAGTACTAATAATAATATACTAATTGCAATTAGTAGCCATAACAATACTAATGAACGTGAACCCCACTCCCTTTCCTATTCTCTTTCTCAGGCATTGTTTTTTTTCTCACTTTTCTAAAAACTTGTTTCACTCTTTTCTACTTAAATACAAATATTTTTTACTACTTTTCAGACCAACCGACATAACAACAACAATACAACAAACAACACACTCACCTTGTTCTTTTTTTATCCTAGATTATACCCCTAGGTTAAGGTACTCTCTTCGATGTTGCGTGTCTTTGAGTTTTACATTTTCTCATAATCATTGCATGCTGCATGGATGTGTACACCTTAGACATGTTTATTTGAGAATTTTAAGATGAATTTGTTTTTCTTGGTGTTGATGTTTACTTATCTGGGTGGAGTTTATTCAAATTCAACTATTTCAATACCCTCCATTGTAAACATTGGAGCTATCTTCACCTTTGATTCATCCATTGGTAAAGTTGCTAAACTTGCCATGGAACAAGCTGTCAAAGATGTCAACTCCAATTCCTCCATTCTTCACTCAACTCAACTTGTTCTCCATATGAAATCTTCCAATTGCAGTGGTTTTGATGGCATGATTCAAGGTAATTATCTTATTCCATTCAATTCCAATTGAACATCTGTTTATAAGTGGGAGCAATCCTCATCTTACAGCCAGTTGTGTAGGGTTGAGTTAGGTCCAACGACAACTCTTAACATGGTATCAAGAGAGTCGTTTAAGAACCGGTGGACCATAGCTATCGGGTCATCCACCATTTGTTTTCGCACTCCAGATGTCGAGTTCTAGTCCGAAGCATGAGGGGGTGTGTTAAGAGTTTACAATTTGTTGTGTTCAATAAGGGGGTGTGTTAAGAGTTTACAATTTGTTGTGTTCAATTAGTTATTCAGTAGCAACATGATTGACCAAACATTTGTGAACCTATTGTATTGATTGCAGCTTTGCGGTTCATGGAGACGGATGCAGTTGCTATATTAGGTCCACAATCTTCTGTGGTTTCTCACATAGTATCCCACGTTGCAAACGAGCTTCGTGTTCCTATGTTGTCATTTGCAGCTACAGACCCTACACTTTCGTCGCTTCAATTCCCTTTCTTTGTCAGGACAACGCTATCTGATATGTATCAGATGACTGCTGTTGCTGAAGTCATTGATTTTTATGGATGGAAAGAAGTCATTGCCATTTACGTTGATGATGATTATGGACGAAATGGTGTGTCTGCGTTAGAAGACGCTTTAGCAACAAGGCGTTGTAGAATTTCCTACAAGGTGGGAATCAAATCTGGAGCTGATGTTGATAGGAATGAAATTACCAATGTGCTTGTGAATATGGCGCTAATGCAGTCTCGAGTTATCGTTGTTCATGCCCATTCTAATTCTGGATTTATGATCTTTAAAGTGGCACATTATCTTGGAATGATGCAGGAGGGTTATGCATGGATTGCCACAGATTGGCTTTCTACTGTTCTAGATTCTGTTTCTCTTCCTTCGGAGACAATGGATACTCTGCAGGGTGTACTTGTTTTGCGGCAGCTTACGCCGGATACTGATAGGAAGAAAGCGTTTTTCTCGAGGTGGAATAAGTTAACTGATGGTTCCTTAGGGTTACATTCTTATGGCCTCCGTGCTTATGATTCTGTTTGGCTCGTTGCACAAGCTATTGATAAATTTTTCAGTCAAGGCGGGGTCATTTCATGGACCAATTACACAAGTTTGAACGATCATAAGGGAAAAGGCGGTGGTCTTAATCTTGATGCAATGAGCATATTTGACAATGGAACACTTCTGTTGAACAACATATTGAGGAGTGATTTTGTTGGACTATCAGGTCCAATGAAATTTGATTCAGATAAATCTCTTGTTCGTCCTGCCTATGACGTCGTTAATGTTATTGGAAATGGTGTTCGTCGAGTTGGATACTGGTCTAACTATTCTGGTCTGTCGGTTGTATCTCCCGAGACATTGTACGCTAATCCACCTAATAGATCAAGTGCAAACCAGCACCTTCACTCAGTGATATGGCCTGGAGAAACAATATCCAAGCCCCGTGGATGGGTCTTCCCCAGCAACGGGAAACAATTGAGAATTGGCGTGCCTATCCGAGCCAGTTATCGTGAATTCGTGTCGCCGGTGAAGGGAACTGACATGTTTAAAGGGTTCTGTATTGATGTATTTGTGGCAGCTGTAAACTTGTTACCGTACGCCGTTCCTTACCGGTTTGTGCCATTCGGAGACGGCCTCAAAAATCCAAGCTACACAGAATTTGTCAACTTAATAACGACTGGTGTAAGTATGCTAACAAATATTCTTTAGCTTCGTTATTTTATTTCAACTGGCTAATTCTTTCATTTACGCTGTACAGTATTTTGACGGGGCTATTGGCGACATTGCTATTGTTACAAATCGAACAAGGATTGTAGATTTTACACAGCCATATACTGCATCCGGACTTGTTGTGGTTGCCCCTTTTAAGAAGATCAATTCCGGCGGTTGGGCTTTCCTTCAGCCGTTCACTCCTCTTATGTGGATTGTGACTGCTTGTTCCTTCTTTTTTGTCGGGATAGTTGTATGGATTCTTGAACACAGGATAAACGACGAGTTCAGGGGTTCACCTAAACAACAACTAATAACCATATTATGGTCAGTTATTTGAGTATCTTATACGCTATGTTATAAACAAAGACCGTGTTTCTGATCCGTCTATTTTTACCGTGCATGCAGGTTTAGCTTGTCGACTCTCTTTTTTTCCCACAGTAAGTGATACTCCAGTTAACTTTGTTAGTTGAAACTTGAATGGACATAATGAAGAAACTTCATCTGTTTTTTCGTTACTTCTGCAGGAGAGAATACAATGAGTACTCTTGGCCGTGGCGTGATACTCATATGGTTGTTTGTGGTTTTGATCATTAATTCCAGCTACACTGCTAGTTTAACGTCCATACTCACGGTGCAGCAGTTATCTTCACCTATCAGCGGCATAGATAGCTTAAAAGCAAGTGATGAACCTATAGGGTTCCAAGTCGGTTCATTTGCGGAACGTTACTTGATTGAAGATATTGGAATATCCAAATCTAGACTCGTAGCTCTTGGATCGCCGGAGGCATATGCTAAGGCGCTCCAGCTTGGTCCTAATAAAGGAGGTGTTGCTGCTATTATAGACGAACGACCATACGTCGAAATATTCTTATCAACGCAATGCACATTCAGGATTGTAGGTCAGGAGTTCACCAGAAGTGGCTGGGGTTTTGTAAGTATCTATCTTATCTACCTTTATGCTGTCAATTTTATAATCGCGAAACTCATTTTGTTTGTCATCATGGTAGGCATTCCCTCGGGACTCCCCTTTGGCGGTGGATTTATCAACTGCCATTCTACAACTTTCTGAAACCGGTGATCTGCAGCGGATTCATGATAAGTGGATTACGCGAAGTACTTGTAGTTTAGATAATACTGAAATTGATTCAGATCGGCTTCAGCTCAAAAGCTTCTGGGGTCTCTTTATCATTTGCGGGATAGCTTGCGGTATAGCTCTCATTATATATTTTTTGCAGATTATGTTAGTGTTATGTCGTTCTTCACCTTCTGAACCCGCGTCTAATGTTGGGCGAATTCAAAGATTTCTTTCACTCGTTGACGAGAAGAAAGGTCCGTCGAGGAGTGAAAGAAGAAAGAGGAACGGAGATGAAATTTCGCCCGAAGATCAATTGGGAAGGCAACCAAAGAGAATACAACTTACCCTTTGATGTCATAAAATGTTTATTGATTTTTGCCTTTGTGCTCTTGTACAAATCCAAAATTTTAGAAACATTGTAAATGATTCTAGTTCTAGTTATAACAATATATATTGCAAGATTTTCAGGGAACTACTTGATTTATGAGACTCAAACAATGGGAAGTTATCTCAGAGAACATGTTAGTACTTGTATTACATTACGTTATACACAAAACACAGTTGAAATTAAAGGGAACTTCCTAATGATTGTGATTGCTTGTAGATGTATATTATATTATCAATTCCTTTTATTGTAGGTGATGATATCTCTGGAAATTATATTAAATGGTAATTTTGATCATTTTGAATTAATTTGGTTTTTATATATGGGAGGTCGACCATATAAGCGATCTATCTACTACGATGTGTGATGTAGTAGTATCAAATGAACCAACAAGATTTTCACTTAATTTTTACTGATTTTAAGAAGGCGTGTGAAAGAATGTCTCGAGAGACTTTGTGGAAAGCCCTGGAGAAGAAATGTGTTATGATTGCATATATTCGATCTATTAACTAGTGTGCAGACACAAGGTGGTGAGACAAACGATTTCTCCATTACCATAGGTTTGCAACTAGGTTCAACCCTAAACTTTCTACCTTTTTATTTTAACTTTGGATGTATTCACGAAACACATTCAAGAGCTAGCACCAAGATACATGCCTTTTGCAGATGATATAGTCCCCTTCTTGAAGAGTCGACGGAGGATTTAAATGAGAGGTTGGAGACTTAGAGACATGTTTTAGAAACGCATGACTTTCGTCTAAGCAGAAGTAAGACGGAGTATATGCAATGTAAATTCAATAAAAAGAGAAGTGTTTTTAACATAGAGGAGAAAATTGGAGACCATATCATCCAACAAGGAACGTTTTAAATATTTTGGATCCGTAATACAAAACGATAGAGCAATATAAGGGGATGTAAACCTTCGAATTTAAGCTGGGTGACTGAAGTGGAGAAGGGCTTCACGGGTTTTATGTGACACAAAGGTACCGCTCAAACTGAAGGAAAAAATTTATCGGACTGCGGTAAGACTTGTGATGTTGTCCGAAACAAAATGTTGAGCAGTTAATGTGAATAAGGGTTTGTTCCTAGAATAAGGGAAACAAATCATTTGAGTTGTTCTCATTAAATGTAATTATTTAGTGTAATTACCTGTATAGCCCTCTAACCTCTATATATACAAGAAATAACCATGAGAAAGATATGAAATTAGTTTTCATGATAGTTAAGAATTAACACGAGAATAAATTGAGTGTAGTAGAGATGAAGATGTTGCGTTGAATGTGTGGTAATACTAGACAAAATATGATTAGAAATGATAATATTAGTGAAAGTGTTGGGGTAGCATCTATTGTAGAAAAGATGGTGGAAAATATAAATAGACTTAGGTTGTTTTTGCACGAAGATTTGTAGATTTTGGGGATGGCAAAAGTTGATCTATTTGTTCGACTCTACTTAGTGGGATAAGAGTTTTAGGTGATTTATCATAAGACTTATAGTAGTTTTATTCATTTTGTTGTTGGAATTAGATGTAGATTGATTGGTTTGTAATTTAATATTAATTCTAAATCAGATATCAGAAGTGCATTTTTATCAATATATATAATGATAATGATACTTATGAATCATTGTTACACCAAAACTCATTATTGGCCATAGATAAATGTAAGCTTAAAGTCAATTCCTCAGACATCAAATAACACTTGTTTGCCTGAACAATTTGTTCTTTTATCTCTTATGATTGAAATCATACGTTGATAACAAAAGGAAAAAAACAAATGGCTTGCTGGTAGAGGTAATAATCAAGTCAGAAAATGATTCTCCTCTATTCAAAAACCTTGCATTCATCAACGGCCGGATTCGTCTCGCAGTAGTCCTCCAATGGATCTCCACTCCCTGCCTTAGGGGTGCCTGGCCACTTGTTTGCTACTAGATGTGCCAAATCCACCACTCTTTGGCTGAAATCACAAACATTGTAACTATCAATAACATGATCTATATTACATACAAGTAGTACATGAATGAATGTTCTATTTGTATCTACTAGGATAGTGATCTAACCTGTAACCCCATTCATTGTCATACCAAGCAACCACCTTAACCATATCATCGCCCATGACCATAGTCAAGGAAGAGTCAATAGTTGTTGAAACATCGGAGCAACGGAAGTCAACAGACACGAGTGGAACATCACAGACATCCAATATACCTTTCAGTGGTCCCTCAGCTGCCTTTCTGAATGCTGCATTGACATCTTCAGCTGAAATACCTTTCTTCGCAACATTCACCACAAGGTCAACAACTGAAACATTAGGTGTAGGCACACGGAGGGCGATTCCGTTGAGCTTTCCCTTGAGCTGTGGCAACACTAGAGATACAGCTTTGGCTGCTCCAGTGCTGGTGGGAACAATGTTCAGTGCTGCAGCCCTAGCTCTTCTCAAGTCCCTGTGTGAAGCATCCAGAAGCCTCTGCACAAACACAACTCTTAGACTCCATTTCGCATATAGAGTTTTCAATTTCAACAAACATGTTACAGTTGATATTGTACCTGGTCTCCTGTGTAGGAGTGTGTGGTTGTCATGGTTCCCTTAACAATTCCTGAAAATATAGACCAAGGTTAACGAACCGGCTTTGGCCCATGAATCAAATGTCGCGCTTAAGTAATTATCTTTGCTTACCGAACTCTTCGTCCAGGACCTTAGCAAACGGAGCAAGACAGTTTGTGGTGCAAGAAGCATTACTGTACATTATATGAATAATCAATCAAAACACAACACTATCTCAATCTCAACATTCGCGACAAAGTCAACAGCTTAAACATTAAAGACTTACCTTATGATGTCGGCTACTTCATGGCCGTAGTCTTGTTCATTCACTCCAACAACATAAGTTGGAATATCAGCACCCTTTGCTGGAGCAGTGATGATAACTTTCTTGGCACCTGCTTGGAGGTGTTTTCCCGCGCCAGGGCCATCCACAAACACTCCTGTTCCCTGAACAAAAATGCATTCATTCATTTTAAAAGACCTGTCATTAAGAAACAACGTCGCCAAATTTTAACTCGACTCGATTCCTTACCTCAATAACAATGTCAATTCCGAGTTCGGCCCATGGAAGCTTAAGAGGATCCCTGCTAGAGACGACCTTGATGGGTTTACCATCAACGGTAATAGTCTCATTGTTTAGTATTTTCACATCTGCTTTAAAAGTTCCAAGCATAGAATCATATTTCAACAAATGTGAAGCCTGTGAAACAAGAGAAACTAATGAATCCGTAGTAACAAAACAAACTCAGTCAATCGAATTGAAGGGGACAAGACATTTTTGAAAACTTACATTCTTGACACCTCCACTGTCATTGACAACAATGACTTCAAGTGGTGAGTCCTTTCGACCGTGCCAGCATCGAAGGAAATTTCTACCAATGCGTCCGAAACCATTGATCGCTACCTTCAACTTAGCCACAGTCTCTCCCCTCACAGCAGTTGATCCAATTGCCTGATCATAGTTTCAAAAATCATAAGCTAGTTGACTTTATTTAGCTCTAATGCAGTAGCCAAATATGCCACTTATTTGCAATGACTTCAATGACTTTAAGAGGAGACATTAAACTACAATATTCGAAGTTTCCTTACTAGTATGTAATGATTCCAACATTTTCTAGAGGAAGAATGTCTAAATATGATAATCCAGCTAAAGATTAATATATTAAGTAACAAAGAAGATGTTAAGAGCTAATCTATGTAGCATTAAGTACATATTAAAGACGTGTTCGGTGTCTAACACATATTAGTGTCTGATCCTGACACATGTGGTTACATGCAATTATTTCATTTTCTTAAATTACTATCAATGTCAATGTCTCAGCGTCGCATTCGGTGCCAGTAACAGTGATCAGCTAATAGATTTATGTGACAGATAAAAGAATGAAGAAATCTCTGATGATCCAATGAGATATATAAAAGTTGAATAGAAATTAACCTTGGAAGTGAGTTGAGCAGCTACAACATCATGAAAAGAAGACTCTCTAGCATTATGAGCATAGGTAATACATGAAGTTGATTTTAGTCCAGAGAATTCAGCAACCTCAAGTCTCTACACAAGCAAAGTTAAGTTAAGCATAAGCACTTTTACTATGGATTAACTACAAAGCAAGCATGAACTGAAGGATAGAATTATAGAGAGTGGAACCTTTGAGGCACATTGAGTTGGGAAAGTGTGAGGGGTCTTAGATGGAAACCTTGTGCTTGTTGGGATTCTTGTAGAAGCTAAAGCAGCATGAGTGGCCATGGCTATAGCTGCAACTAAGTTTAAACAAGAAGTCCTTGGTGAGTGTTTATATTCAGAATGAAAATTATGGTTGATGAATGAGTGGTTAATATGTTTCTTTAGAGATTTTTATGAAGTTGGTTGACAAAAAGAAAACTATGGTTGCTGGGAAGTAATGGAATGAGTGGTGAATATGTTGTAAGAATATCTATAAGATAAGATAATGTTTGGTCATCCATGTATTATGATCATTGGACTTATAGCCACATAAAACAGTGTCAAAGGGAAAATGTGATGAGTTTGTTGGATAATATTAACTTGATTTTTAAAAAATCGGTAATATAAGTGAATGTTTATTAACTTGATCTTAGATAAATATTTTTACACATGTATTCGATTATATTTTACTCTTATGTCACTATGCTATATTATTTTTTAAAATATTTTCATACACATCTTTGTAGTGATATGCAATTGGGTTAATGTGTAAAAAAAAATCACTTATCAAGTTGGTCTTTTTATCTAACCACTTAGTATCACTTAAATTTTCTCATATTATACCATATACTATGAATTTGGTCCATATATTTAACCATTTAATATCAATTCTTTTTTATCCAAAAGACTAACTAATCAATTCACATGTTAATGTTAAAGATAAATAAGTGAAATATCACCATTCACCTAATAAAATAAATAAGTGAAATATCAAATTAATTTTACACAATTGATTCACTCGAAAATCAATTCACTTTTAGCACAAATTTATTTTACATAATCAATTCGCCCAAAATGAATTTTGTTCGCCGCATAACCAAATAAACGCAAAGAAATTTGGTCATCACAAAAAAAAATCTGTAAAGTATAATTTTGAAGTTTTTGAAAACTCATGATACATTTGTCTATCTCTTTAGAAACGGTGCAACATTAGAGGTATAGATTGTAAAAAGATGCTCTCAGAAATCATTTTCAGAAACTTATGCATTTCCTTTAGATGACTCAACCACCTCATTTCTCAATTCTCACAAGAAAAAAGACTTTGACTTTGTGATCCAAAATAGGATAATGTTGAAATAGCCAATAAATGAAAGGGGGGAGATTATGAGAAAAAGAGAATAAATCTCAAAGGTGTTGATGTGTTGTGTAGTAATTAATTACTACCTCCGGTCCCATTTATAAGAAAATATTCTCTTTTTAGATACATTGAATAAATAATGTATGTAGACAGTATGTTGCCCAGATACATTAATTATTCAATGTATCTAAAAAGATAATCTTTTCTTATAAATAGGACCAGAGGGAGTAATTCCTATCCTTCTAGTTAGCCTTTGATTCAAGTTAACCTCTAGCAAAAGACTGCACAGTGAATATAGTTATTAGCAACATACATATACATAGGACAAACATCATAAAATATGCATCCATAGTTATCATCTATTCCATGTTTGCAGTAAAAGTGACAACATCCTACTATGGAGAATCCAAAGTGACATTGTTCACCCGTCTAAGCAATTGAATACTGATTATTAATACAATACAAACCATAAACAGTTAACTAAGAGTTATTTCCATATTCTTTTACTAAAAAGGACAGATAGAAACAGGGCACAAGAAACCTCTAATCGAAATGACAAATTTACTTAGTAGAGGCTGCCATCAACTTAGTTTATTACTATATGAAGAAATGGAAAGATATTACAAGAAGTTCGAAATGGATTTTGTACCAACGATATTTTCGGCAAACAGTGTAACAGCCAACATCAAAGCAACAGTATCTCATTTGGTAGCTTCAACTTCATCAGATTTCTTGGCTACCCCATTTGGGGTGTTCCCTGTCCGAAGCTGGAAAGAAATTTCATCTATAGCAGTGTTCAATTGTTCAATCTTATTAGACAGTACTTTCCTTGTTTTCTGCAAATCAAGCAAAAACAAATTGTGAGTCATTAAAGGTATACCAACCGACAAGAAGAATACGTGTAACATAAGGGCCTTACATAACCAATTCCTTTCTGAATATTAGGACCAGTTTCATGAAAACTTTAGTGACATAATGGATGGTTAAAACTGGATGCCTCCAGAAAATTGATTTGAGCATAAAAATCATTATCAAGATTTAGCAAATATACACCCAATCCCCACTCAAGTGAGTTCAATCCCAGATATACACCCAATAGCTAGCATTACACCCCCAAGCAAAAGGAGACAGTTAACAAGATCAATCACAGCAATGTCCCTTTATCAGATAAACCTGTTTGAATATACCAATAGCAAGCACTGCTTACCTCTAAAGCCTTTTCTTCATCATATATAAACTTTGGCAGTTTTCTCATTAACTCCTTCCTGTCAGTTCCAGTTATAGCATTGCTGATCTATAAAAGAGCATATAACATATTCAAGTTCAAGGAATAAGTGAAATCTTAATTTGCAGTGGCAGCACAAAGTTTTTTTTCAAAAGAGTTAGTATGCACTTCCGGTTATATCAAAGATTATAAAGACATGTAACGTCAAGATCCTATAATTATGCGGCATACTCTGTTGACTGTTCAAGTAAGAGGCATATACAAATTGAATATCCTTATATAGACATTGCCATATAAATGACTACATTAAGAGGAACAAATATCTTCAAGGTCCTGATCTTGTTGAACATGAAAAAGGTATATTACAGCAGTAACAAATACTACCTGAGGTGCATACACACAGCCAAGAGTGCCAACGATTAATCCTCCCAAGATAAAGCCACCAACAAAGACGCCTGCAGTGTTGTTGGGCCTTCCACCATCACTGTAATTCCAGAACAAGTAATAATTCAAATTAATAAGATCATTTCATATGTCCAATTTTCTTAATCAAATTAGTAAAATACTCTATAGTTTCATGAATAGTTAGTGTTTTTTGTTTCTTGCTTGTATCAGTTGTGTGCTCCTCATTATTATTTGTGATGGTGATTGAAAAGAATCTATTGTTCTATAATTTAATTAAGAAATAAGCATTGCTATTTATCGGGAACTGAAATATCACAAATGTCTCACGAATTTACTGTCACCGTTAGTTTCCTTTATCAGAATACATAGTGGACGGATAAGAAAATTAGAGACTTTACCACAATACAAGTTAGCCTTCTTGATGTAACGGTTTGCATATTATTAGAGATAAGTATCATTTCCCTTAAAAAGCACTACTTACAACAACAACCAAGCCTTATCCCACTAAGTTGGGCCGGTTACATAGATCAACTTTCGCCATAATGTTCTATCCAAATCGTTAAACTCGAGGTCTTTTTTAAAAACTTCTCTAATAGTTTTTCTTAAAAAGCACAGTTAAAATACTTAAAAAGCACAAGTTAAAATCTAACACCTCTGAAAAAAGGTGTGTCCGTGTCAGTATCAGACACCTACAGCGACACTTTTGATTACATTAATTTATTTATTTTTTAAAATTATTACCGATGTCGTCATGCCAGTGTCAGTACGCCATAGGTTAAAATACTTAAAATATTTATTGACTATATTTCTGCATAACAATGAATAAACAAATAGAATTCAAAATCCTTAACAGCAGCTACCGAGACTGACATCATCGCTTTGCAACCAACGCATATAGAGTAGTATGATGTAGACAAATTAAGTAGAAAAAACGATGCAATAACAAAATAACAACAATAAAGAGGATACTACTAATACCTATATGTAGCCTGAACAATTAGAGGCCTTCTGGTTGAAGAAAGGTGCATTCTGCGTTGAGGAAGCGATAAAGAGGATGGTTTGATCTTGAGCATAGAGTGATCCATCTTATTCATGGATCCAACTAGCATCATATTGTTGAAGATTAGTTAGAAAACAAGCTAAAATTAGTTAAAGAAGAACGAATGAACGAATCGAGAAATGATAACGAAAACCTAACTAAATTGAAACGAGATTTGAGTCGCATAGAAAATCAATTAGTACCTCCGGAATTGGTTAGGAGGAAAGAAGTTGAGACAGCGGCGGCGGAGGAAGCCATAGAGAGAGAAGAGAAGAGATGAGATTTGTTTGCTGTATCGGAGAAGAAGAAGAAGAAATAGTGTTGAAATGAAATTAGGATCGATGATATCTAAGAAGCTGTACCTAATTTTAATGCAATTTATTTAACTTCGTTTTTTCCCTAACATATCCACATCGGATATACTACCAACCACTAATATTAGTTAATTACAAATAATCAATTTACCTAAATTATAACTATGTTAAATAGTAGGCCATTTCATTTTTCCTTTATTTAATGCTGCTAAATTTGCTCAAACTTGTTTTTTTTTATAGAAGTTATTTGTATGATATTTTATTTATTTTTTTACAAATGATTTTTGAAAAAAATTTAAATGAAAAAATTGTTTAATAGTAGTAATTTTTTATAAAATACTACTTTAAGCATTTTGATATGAATTTTTTAATATCAAACTTTAATATAAAAGACAAAAATATAAGAAAAATAAATAATTTCTCAACCAACCCCATAGATCTCTTACACACCACAGGAATTTCCATTTTTGCCCTCAGCTTTTGTAGATGGATCTCCGAAAGCACTTCATATTTTAAAAAAATTTGATTTCTTCCGTAGATGCATCTACGGAAGCATAATAAACTAGTATATGTTGGGAGAAAATACACATAATATCAGTTCAGGGATTCTTCCGTAGATGCACCTACGGAAAGGCTTAGCACCACATTCTTCCGTAGATGCATCTACGGAAGTGTCTGATATAGTTTGAACCAGCATGATCACTCCCTCCATTGTTTCATTTCTCCAAACACCACATACTCCATACCCTAAAAACCCTACTTCATCAATACCTTATATCACTCCAAGACTTAAACTTTGTGGTGCAACAAGTCAAAGGAACCAAGAGGAGTCTGAATTTCAGGTAAATAATCACTTTCAACCGCTACATTGTTCACATTATCAATCTTTTTCTGTGCACAAATGTAACGTAGCTTTTGTAGATGGATCTAAGGAACGTGTTGAGGAAGAACACTTCCGTAGATGGATCTACGGAATAGTCCCTGCAATTTTTTTCCAGCATTTTGTAATTCTGTGTGATTTTTGGCAAAATAGGTATGGTGCACCCAGATAATATTTCAAGTAAATTAGCTTCTTTAGTCGATGTTAGTGCGAGTATCGATGAGGTGGTCGCAAATGTGGTAGATATCGGAGGTGACTTTATTAGCAAGCATGACTTTGATGATCGTGAAAGCATGCTAATATGGATTCGTCGGAAAGCAGTTAACCTTGGATTTGGTGTGGTAATCGGAAGATCAGATAATGGTACCGCAAGAAGAAACCCGTTTGTTACAATGTTGTGCGAAAGAAGCGGGAAATATAATCCTCCTCTAAAGAAGTTTAAAAAAGACGACACGAGTACTAGAAAATGCGAGTGTCCATTTAAAATTTGTTGTTATATGTTAGCTAGGAAGAAGTGGAGAAGCTCTGTTATTTGTGGTTTGCATAACCATGAATTGTGCGTAAAATTACAAGGCCACCCTATGGCATGTCGGCTCAATCCGGTTGAGAATGCATCTATTAAAGATATGTCCTTGAATTTTGTCCAACCGAAAAATATACTCGCCACATTGAAAAGGAAGGAACCCGACAACATATCAAACATAAGGCAAGTGTATAATCAATGGTACCGCAATAATAAGGCGAGTAGGGGTGATAGGAACGATTTTGAAAGGTTGAACAACACCGAGAAGGAATCAAATATCGAAAAGTCAAGATTAGAACCTCCAATAGATTTAGCCGGCGATAGTTCTTTTGATGTATTTATGTAGTTTCAAAGTGTAATATATACACTCTATAACATTTCAAAATAATCCTTGTTGTCAAGTCTTACTTTATGTGTTTATGCATTTTTCCTTTTTCTCACTACTGCTAGCTACTGCATTGCTTCTGTTGAAAACAAACAGGGAAACTTCCGTAGATGCATCTACGGAAGGTGCTAATTTGAAAAATTATGGGTGTTTACGGAAAGAGGAATTTTAAAACCCTTTCGTGGATATATCTACAGAACTTTCTGTGACAGAGTTTGTGTGGTCCATAGTCTCCAATGGCTTCTATAAATTTGGGGTTTCAAGGTTTGCATTACACACAAACACAAACTCTAAACACAAACACAAACTCTAAACACAAACACAAAAATGTCTCACATTAGGCCATATGGATGTCATCGAAAATCAATGAAGCGTCCCGATCCTGAACCGGAATACCGCATAAGGGATGGGCATGTCATTTTCTCTCCCGTCAAACCCCTCATGCCGGTGAAGTTTTAGAATATTCATTCCTTCGACCAACTCAAGAGGACTATCATTTCTTTTTTAGAGGGGGAGTAGAAACCCGGAGAAGAAATCAAAAGGATCCAGCGACTTAGAACAAGGACCTCGTTTGAGACCGGAAAAACGGAACGTTGGCGGGTTGAAGTGAAATTTGACATGGATTCCATTCAAATGATGCATGGATTAGATGACATTGTTTTAACCGTTGTAATTTCTTAGATCTCTTAGTTTTCTTAATTTACTTTTGAAAATTTCATTGTAATGCCGATTAATCAATGAATCAATGCATGGGTCTTTTATGGTTCAAAATGCTTCTGTTCTTGTCTGCTTCCGTGGATAGATCCACGAAATGATTCCATAGGTGCATCTACGGAACAAAGTAAACGTAAACAAAAAAAGGGTGCTTCCGGAGATCCATCTACGAAAGCACGAGGGTAAATTTGTCAATTCGGTGGTGCGCCTAAATGTTATGGGGTGGGGTGAGAAATTTTTGAAAAAAATATATAATTTAAAGACTATTTAAGTTTGTCTTTTCAAGATTTTAAGTTCTTTTGCAAATAGTGCTCTTATTATTTAATTTTGATTTTTACATTCCACTTTATGTTGTATCAAAGATGGTTTATGAGAGTATATGGTAATATTTCCCTATTAGGGTTTGCATGAGCTCTCTGTCGTTAGTGTTTGTTATTACAAACCTCGAAACACAAGCTCGAAAGAGGACCTGAGGATTCGTAGCACTAAGAAAGTTAAAGACTTGTGGAGGAATTAAGTGGAGGCAAGAGTACCGTAAATGTTTTGGTTCTCACCACCATAGCTTCCATCTCTTACAAGAACACGGTGACAACTGAATCACATGACACGATGAATCAGGAGCCACAAGATTTAGAGGAAGAAGTTATTAAAGGGTTAAAGATTGAAGAAATAAAATTTGGCGATTACGATTGCCCAAAATTCATTCTTTCTGCCAAAGGAAAAAAGGATAGCAAAACCTTGGAAAAAAGGAGTTATTGTGAAGATGTTGGAAAGAATAATAGCTTACAAAATTTTGGAGAATAAACTAAATCAATTATGAGAAAAGATAGTAGTCTTGAACATAGCTGACTTGGGGCAAGAATACTACCTCGTCACATTCACCGATGAAGAGGATCGGAACCTAGCTCTTATGGAGGGACCATGGCTAATTTACGATCACTATCTCTCCGTGAAAGAATTGAGTCCTAACTTTTGCCCTAATAGCGATGCCATAGAGAAGCTAGTTGTGTGGGTGAGAATTCTTTGATTTCCCATTGAATACTATGATTATCGTTTCATATCGCTAATCGGAAATTGCATTAGGAGAACGGTGAAGGTGGACAAGAATACTCTATAAAGGGAGCGAGGGGAGTACATATTATTGTGTATACATGTTTATTTGACCAAGTCCATCTTAGCCACGTTTTCCATCAAAAGAAAACATTATAAAGTTGAGTATGAGGGACTTCACTTGCTATGCCTCTCCTATGGAAAATTTGAATAGTACTCAGAAAGCTGTGTAGAGAGAAATAAAATGGGATAAAGCATACAATTGAAGGAACATGAAATGGTAAGAACAAGGTAAGGATAAGAAAAATCCAATGATTGGCAAGACTGGACCATGTACAATGGTGCAAAAACCTAAGAGAACAAGGAAAATTAATGGGCCTTAGGAGATTTGGGCTCAACCAGGGGAAAAGATGATACTCTCCAAGGAAGTCAAGGTAAGTTTAAGGTGCAAACCAAAGAGTCAGACTCGAGATTCATGGCGCTAGAAGATTAATAGGTATGGACAAGGTGGCCGAAGCAATCGTGAATATTGCTGAAGAAAGCCCGTGCAATGAAACGGAAGATCCTAGCAACATAAGAGAGGTAAATGAAATAATAGGTGGAAAACATGTGGAGGATACCCTGGCAGATAAAAGGAAAAGGAATAAAATATCAAAATCCCAATCAAGGTTGATAATCGCTTCAAAGGGTATTACAAAGACAAAACCAAAGACGGAGTGACACGTGACGGAGGCAGGAAACGAACAGTGGAAGACGGGGAATTGGGTGATTTTGTTAAGGGCTTGAACGTGTTCAAGCCCTTTACAAAATCTCTCAATTCTTTGCATCATATTTATGGGCCAAAAATGTTCCAGGACTTTTGAATACCATTAAGTCTTCTCATTACCCAATTCTACTCATGTAACAGTATGCATATTCCATTTAGAAGAAGCATTTTTTATTCTTTCCATGTTTGTCTTGAAGTCCTGACTTGTATCCCATGCATTAGACATCATGGTTTCATATGATTCCTCCAAGACCCACGCGCATTCAAACTTGAAAGACTTTGGGGGCCTGATAAACGCATAATTCTTTAGAGAGACGAGAATAGGATGATGGTTGAAGAACTCAAAACGACTCAAAACTTTGACTTGAGCATCCGAGAATTGGATGCGCCAATAATCATTACACATAGATCTATCTAACCTTTCATAAAATAGAAGACCACCAAAAGGAATAGGACCACGCCATGTGAACTTATGACCAATAAAATATATGTCAATGATGTTGCATTCATTGATTCTATCACGAAAAAGGTTACACTTTTTGATTGAAGCAGAGGCTCTAACTTGTTTCTATGTTATTGTCTAAATATTGTTGAAATTACCACCTAGAATCCAACTACATCTCATATTTTGAGCTACATCTTTTGAGCTCTCCCACAACTCCTTTCTTCCTTCTTACCTAGGGTTCGTGTACATCAGTGTGAAGAACCACTCTCTACCTCCTTGCTACTTTACCCTTACATGAATGAATTGAAAATTCAACTTTTCAATATGGATTGAAGCCTTCTCTTCTTTCCACTCCATTGTTATGCCTCTAAAGAATCCACTAACCTCTATATATACATATCCATAAAATATTTAAAAGAAAAGGGTTGTTCATTCGATTGTAATTCTTACAAACACGGAGAAACTCCTTGCTCGCCGTGCCTCTGTAATTCCAAACGAAGATTTTCCATTGATCCACTATCATAAGACCTAATGAATAATTTAACCGACCCCTTGCAATTAGGACAAATTCTTTTTCACCAACACCATGTCTGAGTCATCTCTATGTTCCGATTTCCCAAACTTCATGGATTCCCATGCTCTGGTGTCTTTTTCTTCATGTCGTATGTTGCGTAAGTTTTCTTCAGATTCCGTGTTTTTTGAGTTAACCCTATCTCTCGAACCTTAGGCCTTAAATTCTTTTGTGCCAAGCTTGGCTAGGTTGTGGCATATCCCTTTATCTGGTCCACTACTTTCCACTCTTGTCTCTGAGTTACATTTCCCTTTATCTGGTCCACTAATTAGCACCTCTATCAAAAGTCTTGGAACATTGTGGGCCCATAGCTATGCACATATGTCAAGGCCACGTGGAGCAACACAACTAGTATTTCAGAGGAAATTTTACTGATTTAAGTCTCACATTTATATACACGCGCCAAGCCCAATGGTAATGGGCATGAGGGAATGTTTTAGAAAAATCCTAAGTCTCGCATTAGTTATAGATAAAACATTGATAGATTTTATATAGAGTGATACATTTCATCTTACAAGTCGGATTTATAATGATGAGTTAGGCCAAACTCTTTTCTTAAATGGAAAATAATATGAATATATTGAAAAAGGTAAAGGGCAAAAATTTCCAAAGTAAAAATAGATATGAAGTTAGGTTACAAGAAGTACCAAATCAAGTCACCACTAGAAAGAGAGAGAACTAGATAAATTAGTAAAAAAGCAAACAAATATAAAAAAAACAACAAAGAGATGAAAAACAACCTATGAAAAAGGAATAAGCAATGAAAGGTAACACTTGTCAACACAAAAAGAAAGTTAGATCTCATCCGCTCAGAACCACTATTAACAAAAAAAAAAAAGAACCCTAGAAATTACCAATGTTAAAAAATTTGACGAAGACACTCGAGCAAATATTGTCTCACAGAGAGAATATAATTACCAATTCAATAGTAGAGAGCACGTGAGGTAGTAATTGAACTCCTAAAAATCATTTCCATGAAAGGAAATTCTCTTTTCTTCCACCTCATCCGCCGAAATAGACACATCTGTAAAAATAACATCATTCATAAATTTTCAAAGTAACCAGATAACTCACCTAAGGAGATTTCTCAACAATGTAAGCTTCAATATAAAATCTCTAATCTTCGATATAAGCTTCAAAATGTAGTTGGTATTAAAAAAGACACTACTACAAACTATACATTTCATAATAAATTATTACTTCGATCAAAGTATTCACCGTAGTAGAATCTAATCAATTAGATGTGTTCCTTTTCTTTTCTTTTTTTCATTCTTAAGCCACTTTTTGCCACGGTTAGAATTCTAAGTGTTGTAAAAATGGCGCCTGGTTATGTGCTTGAATCCCAACCAACAGTTTTGACTTTTTTATTTATTTTTAAGCCACTTTTTACCACGGTTGAAATTCCAACTGTGGTGAAAAGTGACGCCTAGTCACGAATTCAAATCTCGACACCAACAATTTTGTTTTTTTTTAAGCCACTTTTTACCACTTTAGAATTCTAACCATAGTGAAAAATGACGTCTTCCTATTTTTTTTATTTTTTAAATTAAAAATAAATTATATTTCCAACATATATAATAAGATACTGTGTCCATTCACTTGTTGTAGACGAACTTCACTTTTACCTTCAAACTTCATTTTACATTTACGAAACTCTGTTTTTCTACTAAACCAAACTCGAAATATCCTTTAATTTCTTCCATAAATAAAACTTGAAAAATATCATTTCTTTCATTAACAAGTTTCGAAACTCCATCATCTCTTCTCCCACTTGAACAAGACAGGGAAAATTTGAATTCAAGTTAGCAATGTTAGTTGTTGTTATTGTGTTGGATACAATATTTAAGGTTGTTATTATTGAGATTTAAAATTTAACGTTTTTGTTGATTTTTTTGTTGTTGCTCTTATTGTTCTTGTTATTGTTGTTGTTGTTGTTGTTGTTGTTGTTGTTGTGTCACAAATATTTAATATTTTATATTGTGATGGAAGTTATGAATGTAATCAGCCAAAACATGTGTCAAAAATAAAATTTGGTCTGAGTGACTTTTTATCACGGCTGTAAGTTTCAACCATGATGAAAAGATGACTGACTAGATTTGGTTGGAATTTCCATTTGTGTTGAAATGTAGTGTGATATCCAGTTTTTGACCACAGACTTTAACCCGTAGTAGAAAGTCCGTAGTAGAAAGTATCGCTCTTACTATCACACTCTTTGTTACCATGGATCACCATCTATAATAGAATCCTTTGTCCAACCGTACGTAATAGATACTTTTGTAGTAGTGAGATCTTGTTTTTTTTATGTGAACATTTTGTAGGTGTGTTACTTCATGTGTGTTATTGCATAAAATTATTTTTGTTTAAGATCTTTTATCTGGTTGTCATTGTTATGAATTATTTTTAATTATTCTATCAATTTCACATGTTAACAAATCTTAACTAGGTGCTACCTGAGATTTTGGTCGATGCTTCTGTTTAAATCCATTTGAGAAGTAGTCGACAACTCCATTGATTGTTAAACTTTTGTTAGACAATTAACCTCATCATTTGAACTAACTTACACGATGAAATTCAAAACCGATTCAAATCCATTCACTAGAGATTGTGTGTGTTCAACAAGATACTCAGTCAAGATGGACATCACAGTGTTTTGGTATTTACTGCATCTTCTGACAAATTCCTTGACACCTTCGACCAATATAGGCCAATGATGACCAGCACGAAGAATCTTTTTGGTCAATGCTTCACAGTGAAAAGGGCGGTAGAAACAAACGACCATTCTATTAGGCTATGTTTGGGAGTTTGGAGGTGAGGGGAGGGGAAGGCTTCCAAAAACAAAAATTTTAAAAAATATAGGAAAATATTTAACATTTTTTGAAAAAATGATTTTGTTTAGAATGGTAAAAGAGTCATTATCAATAATATATTTTTAATTTTGGGAATACTATAACAACCTAAAAGATATTTGGAACATTTATGTAAGCCCTTCAAAACCCTCCAAAACCCTTCTTCAATACAATTTTTGAGTTCCCCATTTTATGGGGTATTTGGTGTTATGAATAAACTTAAACCCTCCAAAACCCTCCTACCCAAAATCTTTTTATCTTTTTCACCCAATTCTTCTTATTTTTCAAAGCCCTCCCCTCCCTTCCCCTCCAAACTCCCAAACATAGCCTTAGACTATAACCAGAGTTTCTCCCTTACACCCTACACCAAATAAAATAACACTCCAAGACAAAGCTCTCAACAGATACCTCTAATTTGTATATAAACCTCCGGCTTTTATGAACTCAACTCAAATACTTGTTGAACTTGTCAAACTAAGGAAAACAACAAACACACTTGAAAAGTTCACACATCTATTAACCTTTTTTTAAAAGAATGAGTCAAATGTAAAACTTTCATGGTCACATTGAGTACTGACTTCATTCATAATTATATAAACTTTCTTGATCGATTATGACGATAATTAATTTATAATAACCATCTAAAACTAAAACATATCCAACTATAAAACGATAAAAACCATATACAAGCAAAATCTTCCAAATGGCCGGCTTAAACATCATTATTATATCATATGCTAATCCATTTGTCTTTTCTTCCTTTTGACACAAATTATGTCATGTTCTCCAATCATACTTCTATAATTAGTACCAAGGTTGGCTTAACCACAATACTAATCAATATTAATATAACTAAACTATAGAGTAGCTTAGGAGAAACAACATTAACATGGCAGGAGGAGCTGCTTTAGGAGAAAGAACATTGAAGGAAACACCAACTTGGGCTGTGGCTGTTGTCTGTGCTGTCTTCATCATCATCTCTATATTAATCGAACATGGAATCCATACACTCGAAAAGGCACGTAACTTCATATTAATTACTATAATATAAACTTCAATAATACTATTACTGATTAATAATCTTTCTAATTTTACATATCACAGTGGTTTCACAAAAAACATAAAAAGGCTATGAGTGAAGCCTTGGAGAAAATCAAAGCAGAATTAATGCTATTAGGATTCCTATCCTTGTTACTTACATTCGGTACAAAATATATCGCAAAGATATGTATCCCTCCGACTTTAGGCGACAGCATGCTTCCATGCAAGAAGGAGGAAGTGGAAGAAGAGTCCAAAGACGATAGAAGGAGGTTACTTTCTTTCGATGATAACGTTGTATGGCGTCGAGGTTTGGCAGCAGCATCGGGCGGCGATGATTATTGTTCGCAAAAGGTGAGTAAGACTACATATATTGAAAAATGTTTAGATATTATTTGATATTTCAATTTATGCATATGACTTTAATTATAATTCTCTTGTTTGTGCAAATGGATTATGCAGAATCAAGTGTCTTTGATTTCTCAATCCGGAGTGCACCAATTGCATATATTCATATTTGTACTCGCCGTTTTTCACATTTTTTACAGCGTCATGACTATGGTACTAGCTCGAGCAAAAGTGAGTTCATTTTTCGACAAATATATGATTCTGTCGATTTTATTGTATTTTTATTTATATCTTGACAAAAAATAAGACTGATCAAAATGAGTTTGATGAACACAACAGATGAAGAAATGGAAGGCTTGGGAAGACGAAACATCGTCCGTAGAGTACCAATTTACGCACGGTACTTCATTTTTTTTCTTCCATTCTTAATAAATCGCGGGAAAATATTTTTATGTAGTTTCATATCATGATTGATAAATATGCTGCTACAGATCCTGCAAGGTTTAGGTTTGCGCATCAAACATCGTTTGTTAGGCGTCATTCAGGCTGGACTAGAAAGCCGGGAATAAGATGGATAGTGAGTTTCATACATTGTTTGTTTACTTATGCAGCAAGAAAAGTATTGAATGGATGGTTTAGTAATAACTTATATGAATTAATCACTTTTTTTTAAGGTGGCATTCTTCAGACAATTTTTCGCGTCTGTGAGTAAGGTTGATTACATGACTATGCGGCATGGATTTATAAACGTGAGTGCCAAACAAACCTTACATAAAAAAAATTGTTACTACTTTAAATTGATGTGAAAACTCAAAAACTTAATCAGATGCAATCATGCAGGCACATTTTGCTCCTGATAGTAAATTTGACTTTCATAAGTACATCAAAAGATCAATGGAAGATGATTTTAAAGTTGTCGTCGGTATAAGGTAATTAACGAAGCTAAACTCGATAATGCAATCTTCAATAGCTTTTGTCTGATACCAACATCATCATCATCTGAAATTTCTATTTTACAGTATTCCGTTATGGGCTTTCGCGATCATCTTTCTGCTAATGAATGTTTACAGTAAGTAAACTAATCCTTGTTAGTAAACATAAACTAATTAACTTCATTGTAATTCTAATCAATTTTTTTAATTAACTTGATAAATCTTTTTTCAGATTGGTACACACTCACCTGGCTATCATTAGCACCACTAGTGGTAATTACTTAAGAAATTTCATATATAATAATTGAAAAAACTTCAACTAGGCCCGTCCGTGATAAGCATAATTCAGGCGTATGCAAATTTTTTTCAGATACTTTTATTAGTTGGCACGAAGCTTGAGCTGATTATCTTGGAAATGGCCCAAGAAATTCAAGATCGAACAACAATTGTAAGAGGCGTGCCCGTGGTAGAACCTAACAACAAGTTTTTCTGGTTTAATCGTCCACAATGGATCATCTTCTTGATTCATTTTACTTTATTCCAGGTGTGATGATAGCTTTATTTTGTTTAATCTTGATCAATCAGAAGCGCAGACACAAATACCGAACACTACCCTGAATTAGTCGAACATAATTACATGTATCGGTGAACACCTTGACATAATGTTATTTTTTATGATTTTGCAGAATGCTTTTCAAATAGCCTATTTCTTGTGGACATGGGTAAGAATCTACCTCATATCATAGCTAATATGTTTTTTTAGATTTGAATTTTCCAAGAATGTTTTTTTTTTTACATTTTTCATTTATTTAAAAAATGCAGTACGAGTTTAAGCTCACATCATGCTTCCATGAAAACTTGCCACTAATAGTGATAAGGGTTGTCCTTGGAGTAGCCCTACAAGTCCTATGTAGTTACATAACATTTCCTCTCTATGCACTTGTCACACAGGTAAGACTATTAACTCAAATTGTCGTCTCAAGTTTTTGTAAGTCCCATATAGTCTGCTCGCAGTTTAATCGTGACAATATTTTGAGGTTTTATTTAACTGTGGTTTAATCGTGCCATATTTTGGTTCTTGTGCAATATCCAACATTGCACGCTCTAAAAGACGGTCATGCTCAAACTAACCACACCATTAAATTCTAATCTTACTCAATTGTGAATTAAATTTGTAGATGGGATCTCACATGAAGAAAGGAATATTTGAGGAACAAACAACAAAAGCACTTAAAAAATGGCAAAAATCAGCAAGAGAAAAGAGAAAGTTAAGAAATGCAGGTTCAATAGAGATTCCATCAATGAGTGGAGAAACAACACCAAGTCAAGGAACATCACCTATGCATTTGCTTCATAAGTTCAAACCTAGTAGTAACCAAACAGACACAGATAGTGTTTTATATTCTCCAAGATCATACCAGTCTGATCAAACTGATTTTTCCGACACAGAAGGATCTACACACCAAACGAATTTGAATCTTAATCAAATCATGGCACCGCCCCTACATCAACCAGTGAATAATAATAATAATCAGTTAAATCATAATATTGATTTTTCCTTTGATAAGCCTTAACAAGTAACAATGGTACAATTTGATGACCAACTTGTGTGGCTTTTTTTAGATGTAAAAGTTAGTTATACTAGTTAGTTATATTTAATAGCTGTATCAATTCTCATAAGTGATCACAATTATTAAAGTAAGAAGATCTTGCTCAAACTATCTCTCTTTATCTCTTATGCATTGTTGTTCATTCAATATGATATACCATACGCCTAAAATGAACCCATTCCGATGCACCGTCATCTTCTTGCCTTCAAACTTCATCTTGCATTTAGGAAACTCTATTTTATATCTTGAAAAGTTCACACATCTATTGACCTTTTTTCTTTAAGACTGAGTCAAATGTAAAACTTTCTTGGCTCAATACAAAACAAAACTGTGGCAACAAATAGATAAACAATTGATTTAGAGCCACAAATTTGAAGTTTCAAAGATAGGGTTTTATCTGTAATAGCACCCATTGTTTTTCTTGTCCATCACATATGAACCATTCGTTACCAAAAATTAGTGATAGTTAGAAGATATTATTTCATTTTTTAAAATTTTTTTTGATAAAATTATTAGGAGAAAACTTTATTTAAGAGACTTATCAGTACTATTGACTTCATTCATAATTATATACAAGCAAAATCTTCCAAATGGCTGGCTAAAACATCATTATTATATACCATAGTACCAAGGTTTTCTTAGCCACAAAAATAATATTGACATAAACTAGACTATAGTAGAGTAGCTTAGAAGAAACAACATTAACGCATGGCAGGAGGAGCTGCCATAGGTGAAAGAACATTGAAGGAAACGCCAACTTGGGCTGTGGCTGTTGTCTGTACTGTCTTCATCATCATCTCTATATTAATCGAACATGGAATCCATACACTCGAAAAGGTACGTACGTAGCTTCATATTAATTACAATCCTATAAACTTCAATAATATTGATTACTAATCTTTCTAATTTTACATGTATCACAGTGGTTTCACAAAAAACATAAGAAGGCTATGAGTGAAGCCTTGGAGAAAATCAAAGCAGAATTAATGCTATTGGGGTTCCTATCCTTGTTACTTACCGTCGGTACAAACTATATAGCAAAGATATGTATCCCTCTGACGTTTGGCGACATCATGCTTCCATGCAAGAAGGAGAAAGTGGGAAAAGTGTCAAAAGACAATAGAAGGGGGTTACTTTCTTTCGATGATAACGTTGTATGGCGTCGAGGTTTGGCAGCAGCATCGGGAGGTGATGATTATTGTTCAAAAAAAGTGAGTAAGATTGTAGATATTAAAAAATGTTTAGTTATTATTTATTTAAGATTGTATGTAACTCTCTTGTTTGTGCAAATGAATTATATGCAGAATCAAGTGCCTTTGATTTCGCAATCCGGAGTGCACCAATTGCATATATTCATATTTGTACTCGCCGTTTGTCACATTATTTACAGCGGCATGACTATGGCACTAGCTAAAGCAAAAGTGAGTTTTGTTGATTTTATTGAACTTTTACTTACATCTTGATAAAAATAAGACTGATCAAAATGAGTTTGATGAACACAACAGATGAAGAAATGGAAGGCTTGGGAAGCAGAAACATCGTCCGCAGAGTACCAATTTACGCACGGTACTTCATTTTTTTCTTCCATTAATTCTTAACAAAATGCGGAACAGTTCTTTTTAATGTAATTTCGTAATGATCGATATGCTGCTGCAGATCCTGCAAAGTTTAGGTTTGCGCATCAAACAACGTTTCTTAGGCGTCATTCGAACTGGACAAGAAAGCCAGGAATACGATGGATAGTGAGTTTCATTCATACATTGTTTGTTTACTTCTTTAGCAAGAAAGATACTGAATGGATGGTTTAATCATTTATATGAAATAATCACTTTTTTTAAGGTGGCATTCTTCAGACAAATCTTTGCATCTGTGAGTAAGGTGGATTACATGACTATGCGACATGGATTTATAAACGTGAGTGCCAAACAAACCGTACATTAAAAAATGTTTTCTAAATTAATGTAAAAACTCAAAAATTTAATCAAATGCATACAGGCACATTTTGCTCCTGATAGTAAAATTGACTTTCATAAATACATCAAAAGAACATTGGAAGACGATTTTAAAGTTGTCGTCGGTATAAGGTAATTAACGAAGCTAAACTCGATAATGCAATCTTCAATGGCTTTTGTCTGATACTAAAATCATCATCATCTGAAATTTCTATTTTACAGTATTCCGTTATGGGCTTTCGCGATCATCTTTATGCTAATGAACGTTTACAGTAAGTAAACTAGTTCTTATTAGTAAACTAATTAACTTCATTGTAATTGTAATCAATTTTGGTTAATTAACTTCATTAATATTTTTCAGATTGGTACACATTCACTTGGCTATCATTAGTACCATTAGTGGTAATTACCTAAGAAATTTCATATATAATAATTGAATAAACTTTAATTAGGACCGCGATAAGCATATAATCGGGTGTTTTCAATTTTTTCCAGATACTTTTATTAGTTGGCACAAAGCTTCAACTGATAATCATGGAAATGGCCCAAGAAATTCAAGATCGAACAACAATTGTAAGAGGCATGCCCGTGGTACAGCCTGACAACAAGTTTTTTTGGTTTAATCGTCCCCATTGGATCCTCTTCTTGATTCATTTTACTTTATTCCAGGTGATGATCGCTTTATTTAGTTTAATCTTGATCAATCAGAAGCACATACACAAATACGGGGCACTATCCTGAATTAGTCGAACATAATCACATGTATCGGGGAACACTTGACATAATTTTATTTTTTATGATTTTGCAGAATGCTTTTCAATTAGCCTATTTCTTGTGGACATGGGTAAGAATCTACCTCTTATCGGCGCAAATATGTTTTTTTTAGAGATATGAATTTTCCAAAGATGTTTTTTTTTTACATTTTTCATTTATTTAAAAAATGCAGTATGAGTTTAAGATCACATCTTGCTTCCATGAAAACTTGCTAGTAATATTGATAAGAGTTGTCTTTGGAGCATTCCTACAATTCCTATGTAGTCACAAAACATTTCCTCTCTATGCACTTGTCACACAGGTAAAACTATTAACTCAAATTGCCTTTTCAACTTTCTATAGGTTCCATGTGGTTTATTCGCAGATTATTTAAACACGATTTAATCGTGATAATATTGTATGAGGTCTTATTTAACCACAGTTTAATCGTGAAAATATTTGTACGAGGTTTTATTTAACCACGGTTTAATCGTGACAAATTTTAGACGCTGTGCAATAGTCAGCCTTGCACACCTTGAAAGACGGTCCTGCTCAAATTAAACGCACCATTAAATTTTAAACTTACTCAATTGTGAATTAAATTTGCAGATGGGATCACACATGAAGAAAGGAATATTTGAGGAACAAACAGCAAAAGCACTTAAAAAATGGCAAAAATCAGCAAGAGAAAATAGGAAGTTAAGAAATGCAGGTTCAAATGAGATGCCTTCAATGGGTGGAGAAATAACACCAAGTCAAGGAACATCACCTATGCATTTACTTCACAAGTTCAAACCTAGGAGTAACCAAACAGAAACAGATAGTGTTTTGTATTCTCCAAGATCATACCAATCTGATGATCAAACTGATTTTTCGGACACAGAAGGATCTACACACCAAACGAATTTGAATCTTAATCAAACCATGGCACCTCCCCTACACCAACCAGTGAATAATAATCAGTTAAATCACAATATTGATTTTTCCTTTGTTAAGCCTTAACAAGTAACAATGGTATAATTTGATGACCAACTTGTGTGGCTTTTTTTAGATGTAAAAGTTAGTTATATCTAGGCTTAAATACACTTTTGGTCCGTGTAAGTTAGCGACTTTTTAATTTTCGTCCTGTAAGTTTATATTTTGGGTCAGAGTCCCTATACCTTACTTTTTGTTTGCGGTTTAGTCCCTAAAGCCAAAATCCGCAGGAAAATCTGCAGGGATTTTCCTGTGACTTTTCCTGCGGATTTTGATTTTAGGGACAAAAACGAACGCGAAAGTGAAATATAGGGACTCAGACCCAAAAAAAAAACTTACAGAGATGGAAATAAAAATCTCGCTAACTTACAGGGACCAAAAGTGCATTTAAGCCTTATATTTATTTAATGGTTGTATCAATTCTCATAAGTGCTCACAATTAAAATTGTGTTCTAAACTTCTAATTTGTATGAATATACATTAAAATCTTTAATAGTCTTGTGGGTAGCTCATACTAATCAGCCCACAGCCCAAAGCCTCACAAAAATGGGGGTAATCATGTGCCATGTTCTAAGTTTTTTATAAATAAACAATAATATGCATCGTCTTTTAATACAGTTCTAATAATTAAAGATGATTATTAACAATATGTTTTATTGGAGAGTAGATCAACCATAAATAGGTGTGATATCTTTAAAAAATTGGTTAGTTGGTTGGATAGAGAAGTTAGAGTGTGCAACTGATTTCAAGTTAGAGTGTGTAACTAACTTCATGATCACTACATGTATAAATGCAAACCTTAAGCCATTTCAAATATAATGAACATATATTATTAAAGCAAGAAGATCTTGGTCAAACTATAACTCTTTATCTTTTATGCATTGTTGTTCATTCAATATGATATCATACGCCTAAAAAGAACCTATTCTGATGCATCATCATCTTCATTCTCTTCGTCTCTTGGTTGAAGATCTAAGCTTCAAAGAAGCTTAATCTTTTTGGTTCCAATCTTTTTAAAAATCAAGTTCTGCATCAAGTTTCAAAGAAGCTTTCATGGTAGAATTAGAGAACTCACCTCATGACTCACAACATATAGCTCACTCGTCTCAAGCTACTTCAACACAACTTGCGTTTTCCAGCTTTGCAAATATTTGCACAAAAATTATCAATCAAACTCCAATAAAACAATTTCTTGTTGTGGAATCAACAAGTTGAAGGAGCCATCCTCTCTCGAAAACTCCACAAAATGGTGGTAAATTTTCAAATTCCTCCTATGTTCAAAACAGAAAATGATAGGATAACTAATGTGGTTTCTAAAAACTATGAATTTTGGAGATCAAGACTATTTTACATGGCTTTTACCTACAATCTTTAAAACAGTATTATCATGAGTTCTTTCATGCAAACATGCTTATGAAATCTGGGATAAGTTGCACAAGCACTTCAATTCTCAAATGAAAGCTCGAAATCATCAGTAAAGAGATAAGAATTTAAGACCAACAAGAAAGGAAATCGATTTATTTTAGAATATGTTCTTTGAGTTCTTGCTATAGTTGACTCACTCCTAACTATTGAAGATCCCATTTCTAAAAGAGATCAAACAGACACAATTGTTCAATGACTGCCTGAGGAATACAATCATTTCATTATTATGATCCATGGTAAGGTGGAACCAATTGATATTTATTATGTTGAGGCTCTTTTATATGTTACAGAAGCTAAATTGAACAAATTTTGCCAACAACTTGCAACTTCCGGTGCAACTGCTAATGTTGCTCAAGTTATGACTACCACAAATCTTGGAAGGAATGGTAATTCATCTGGCTCTCATCATTATTTTCGTGGTACAGTACGTTCGATTTGTGGAAGAGGGCGTGGCGGATAATTGTACAACACAAGTAATCGATCAACATGTCAACTCTGCAACAAGTACGATCATTCAGTAGTGGATTGTTGGCTTAACTATGATGAGTACTTTGAACCTACACTATATATGGCTCAAGCACTAGTACATACGTCAAGTAGCTCAACTGCCTCAAGAAGGTCTAAAGCATAAAACTTCCATATTTGTATAAGCAATTACTTTCTTAGATCATCTGGACAATTTGCAAATTCCTCAAGTTCTTAAATTCCAAGTCTGATTTGCAAACTCAGGTGCTTCTCATCACATTACTTTTGAAATTGCATTGCGTACTCATTAGCTAGAATTTTCGACATCCTCAAGTCGCGGCGTATCAGGAGAGAATATGAAGAAAACTCTTAGTGATGATTTGGTGATGTTCAGGAATACGACCGACATACATACTGAAACAACGTTTTGACATGAAGGTGGTTGACTGAGATGTCAACAAGTTGTCGGGAAGAAGAGTTATGGACTTAGTAATTTTTCAAGCAACAAGAGAGCACAACTCGACCACGACAGTTGAGATGTACAACGTGGCTAAATAACTCCTTTTTAGCCTTATCCGTTTAAAGGGACGCGTGGAAGCAGTTTTTTAAAGCAAGCGACATGCAACAGAGAACGTGGCATTTAGTGGAGAAAAATCCTCTTTTAGTAGTTATTTAGATTTCAGTAAAAATAGTAGTTATACAACAAAATTAAGAGTGTCATATTTACTATCAAACTCACAAAGACTTGGAGTACCAAACGAAGAGAGAAATGATTTCGAAGAGTGCAATGTATGTTTGATCACCATATTTACATTAATCAAAACTTTACTTTTGATTTTACATTCCGTTTACAGTCCTTTTTCATTGTCGAACTCTTTACTTTTTCAGTTAAGCTTCACTTTAACTTGTTTTACTTTCATAAAAGTGAATTCACCCACCGTTGAAATCATTCATACTTTCATTACATGCATTTTATTTAGAAAACTTTATGCATAATGTTCTAAGACCTTCTAGCCGGTCTTGCAAGTAACCTTTAATAAGAGACTAGCGGTGATTACCAAATTTCAGGGTAAACAAATTGGCACACCCAGTGGGACCTTATGCTAAGATTTTCAAATAAACTATTATAAGCATTGTGTTTTCTCTGTATGTGGTTTTCTTTTGCATGACGCACTACCAATGTTTGTATATGCATGAACTTGATAAGTGGGAAACAATTGCCTAAAATGTCACATTCTAACATAGACCCTAACACTTCTAACCCGTCACAGAGCAATGCTCAAAATATTGATGTCATACCAATTGGTACAACAACTCAAAATGTGACAATTTTGTCCCCTGTTAGGACATCTTCTGCCACTGGCTCGACAACAACGGCTTCCTCGATGTCAGTGCAAGAGGCTATATCATCACCACAACCTAGGGGTTCACCTTTTAACCCTTCTAAGTCACTTTTCAATTAAGTTTAATGCCACCTCCAGGGTATTATCAATATGGCATTCCACAATCGATGATGGTTGGCCTTCAATCGAATTTGTCGATGTATACTGATAATACAATGGCTACTGGACCATCTTCTAACCATAAGAATGCCTTTGTGGCGACTTTAAATAATAGTGGTAGACCAGGAGGGATAAGCTATATCCCCCCAAAAACACATTCGTTGAGAACAACTTCTGTAATGGCCCTGAGGCGACAATTGGACGAAAGTAATCTTGAGTTGGTGAATAATCTTACCAACCACTGGGCACCATGTTTAACCTTATGGTTACGAACACCAACCAGAGTTACCAGTTGTTGGCTAACTAAATGAGTCGGATTATTGATTTCTTCGGCACTCCTAAGATTCATCCTCGACCAACACCCCAATTATCAAATGTAAGGCAAGTTGATACGCCTGATGATGGGGAAGTTCGTGTTAATCAAGGGAAACCTATGGGATTTCAACCACATAAGCCCACTCCATAGAGAAAGGACGAAGAGTACATAGGTTGGTATAACCCTATATCACTGATAGTACAAAGGAATCATGATGTTGATCATGTCTTGAGAAATTTCCAAACGAACAATCTAGGGGGCACAACAATATTGTAAACATGGTCGAACAAGTGTTAGCCCAGAATAGTCTTAACGATGACCTTCACAAGCCTAATTATATCTCCTCTTTACCTTAGTACATTCAACAAACAGAATTACCCAGGGGATGGAAAGTCCCTAAATTTACCACGTTCGTTGGTGACACGAATGAGTCAACTGTCGAACACATAGCCAAGTTCCAAACTGAAGCTAGCGACATTGCCAACAGCAAATGTTTAAAAGTGAAATACTTCCCTAGTTATTTGACAAATAACACTTTTACCTGGTTCACAACTCTCACCCCTCATTCTATACAAACTTGGAGCCAATTGGAGAGAGTTTTCCGTGAGCAATTTTATATGGGCTAGTTGAAGATAAGTCTTAAGGAATTGACTAGTGTTAGACAAAAATGCCCGAGTCGATAGATAACTACCTCAACAGGTTTAGACTTCATAACGCAAGATGCTTTACTCAAATCTCTGAGCATGAATTGGTTGAAATAGCCACTGGAGGCCTAGACTATTCCATTAGGAAGAATTTAGATACTTAATACATTGAGGATATAGCGCAGTTGGCTGACAGGGTTCATAGATCAAATGCTTGAAAGCTAAAAAGGCTAAAACATCTAAGTACAGTAAAAAATACAAAATTGTGTATGTCGATACAAAAGAGTATCTCTCAGATTTGGTCAATGACTACGTTGAGGAGAATGAGGTCAATATGGCATAATTAAAACTAGGGCCTCCATATGTATGAAAGTTATTAAAACCATCAAGTGGGAAGAATCCTGTCGAGCCTAAGAATGAGAAATTCGTTGCTAAAACTTATACTGTCGATATTACAAAATGCAACAAAATATCTAATTTGCTAGTATCTGATGGCCACATTATAGTGCCTCTTAGCCTAAAATATCCCCTATTAGAGGAAATGAAAAAGAGAGGGTTTTGTAAATACCATAAGCATTGAAAGAAGGAAGGCTTCAATTCAGCCAAAAGCCTTGATGCAAGTTGATGCTGACCCTCTGCAAATTGGCGAAGCCAAATTTGTGGAACATGTCGAAATTATGATAGTAGAGGCTACTGGTGACCTTAAAATGGATGTTAAGACAGGAGAACATATGGAGGATTTGTTCGAGAAAATTGTTGCTAACATGATGAAGGTTGTATTTCCTTAGCATGAAGAGAAAACTGATGACCTTAAAATGTGATTGTTGGTGCGGTAAAGCGGCAAGCAACAAAAGTTTTGGAAGTATTTATCTGGGAAATTATCGTGTCCACAGAGATTAGTACTAAACTGTCGTTCGACGGATTCTTAGTTCTTGAGTTTGGGTTCAATGGGTTTTAAGTAAAAACGGAAAATATAACATATAAACATAAAAAGAATACATTCTTTGGAAAGAAATAACTTATCAGGCATGTAAATACACTCACACCTCACAAACTTAGATTTATCACTCCGCCGCACTCAATCTACAATGCTCATCAGAATCACCACATATCCCTCACATCAATGTCCATTTCTGCAATACCGACAAGAGTTCAACCATATTGCTCTTTCGATGATGTCTCAACCGATCGAACAACACATAAGCATTAAACTCCGATATTATATGGATGTGAACCCCAATCCTATCTCTAGAATCTAAGCTAACAGATATTCCCCTAATCAAGACTTGTTATGTCTATTTCTACAACAACACAAATCCAAAGCATTTAAGTAAAAAGATCAAGGAAACACCGATTAAGATTTATAAAGCAAACTTTATACAACTAATAGAAAGAGTAACAAACATCCGCGTGTTTAGAGTAAACTTACAAACAAAACCCAACAAAAGATAAATACACAAAGAAGAATGAAGAAGAACCAAATATCTCACGGGTTGTTAGCTCTGATTAATGAGAAATCTAACTCCGATCATCCAAATGCACAACCTCATGTTGTTTCCAAGCTCTCTACCAAAAAATGAAGGTTTGATGGATTAGGAACAAATACCCCCAAACCATAACCTAAAAAATCTATTTTTCCCTATTTATGCACTTTTAAATCTTCACAGCGCGCGTCGCGCGCGGGAGGGCGCTTCACACCCACTGTGGTGTCATGAAAAACATGAGCACAAGTGTTTTTGCCATAACTTGAGAACCGTAACTCCGATTTGTGCTCGGTTCGAAGCGTTGGAAAGATTATTCAATTTCCTATCTAACAATGAATAAATAACAACCAAATTGATGATTTATTATTCTTTGATTTTGAGCCTTATTCGTCGACGAGTTTGTTCCGTTGCTCAAAACGCACATTTGAAGTCGTGTCTTCAACACTTTAATGCTCATGCTCCAAATACGCAAGAATACCTACAAAAAGACATAAAAACTATCAAAAGGTATAAAAGTATATGAAAATACAACTATTCACAAAGTCTATGTATTTATACACAAAACGGGGAATTATTCAAACGGTATTAACAAAAAGTATTGATAAGTGCAACAAATTATATACACAAAATAACGATATTTGGCACTTAGCAATGATGAATAATGGCATTGTCAAAGAAAAATAGGCCGTTTTTGAAAAACCCGATGCTGGGATGATATACCATTTGAATCCTTTGTTTGTCAGAGCAAAGGTAGATGATGTGGTTTTCAACAAAGTATTTATCGATAAAGGTGTTGTTGTGAACTTAATGCCATAATCTTTGTTGAGGAAGATTGGGAAATTCTACACAGACCTTAGACCATACAATATGGTTTTGTCAAACTACGAAGAAAATAATAGTCACATTCTTGGAGTATACAAGTGGATTTATCAGTTGGCACTACTACATGGCCAACATTATTTACGGTGATACCGTCCAAGGCAAATTATAACCTGTTGTTGGGACGTGAGTGGATCCATGGGATAGGTGTTGTCCCTTCAACTTTGCACTAAATAATTTCTGTCTGGCGCCTAGATGGCATTGTCGAGAACATCGAAGCCGACTAGAGTTACTTTGTGGTTGAGGTTGACACAATTAACAAGAAAATTTTCGATCGAAATTTGGCCAAGATTCCTCCTTGCTATCCAGCAGTGTCGACCTATGTCCCTCATTGAGATGTGATGTGTAATGCCCCATATTTTCCATTTATTAATTTAATTGAGATTTAAATTATTTATTAGAAATTATTTGGCTTTTGTTGAATTATGGGAGAATTTTAGAAAATAATGTTATTGGGCTTGTGGTGTAGTTAGTAGAGGGGAGGTGCTATTTGTGTAGGCCTTTACTAACTATTGACTCTATTTTCATAAAATAAAAAAATAAAGAAAAATTAGAAATTGGAGAAAACAAAGAGTCAGAGAAGAGAATAGCAGTATGTAAAAGAGAGTTCTGAAGGAAGAAGAGGAAGAACCAAGATCAATCTCTGAGGTAAGGGGGGACTCTCCAATTATCATCTTTTATGTTTTCATAAGTGATAGGATTGATTGGGTAGATTAGTTCTCTCAATTATATATGTTATAGGTTTTGGGATTTTTGAGGTTTTTAGGTTCAATTGTATGTTTTGATGCAATAGAATGTGTATGAATGATTATGGATGTTAGATGAAGTTGTGTTGTGTTTGAATTATGTCGAATTGCTGGAATTGGTTCCGTTTTGGTGTAGAATTCTAATTGGTACGAAATGGTGATGAGTAGAGGGGCTGAGATGTAGATGCTGTCAAAACTGAGATTTTTGGGTCTGTGCACGCTGTAACCGGGTAGCAGTCATGCTTAAAGTGGTTACCGCGTGGAAAAATAGGGAAACTGGGCAATTTTGACTGCTGTAACCGATTACTCTCCATGTTGTAACTGGTTACAGGAGAATTTTAATAATAGTGAATAGGTTGACGTAAAAGCGTAACCGGATAATGCCCATGTTGTAACCGGTTACACCTGATGCTATTTTGAAAAATATTTTCTAAAATTCATATCTTTTGAACCGTACGTCCGTTTTAAGCGCCGTTTTGAGCGTTGTGTCAATAATTAAAAATCATATATAATTAAATGACATGTTGGGATAGCGTCCGATTTTATTTTAAAAACTCGATTTTATTATTTTGGTGATGTTATACATTGTAGACATAGGTGGTATTATATAACAATGTGATTGATGTGGTTGTGATATGATTGTATTGTGATCGTGGTGATTGTTGTGATAGATATATGATTGATTATTGAATGATGTTGAGACATGTACATACTAATTGGTGATGATAACGGTGAGTTATGGTAAGATGATATTGTTAATCAAATCGGTGATGTTGGTAAGTATGTTATATGTTGCATGCATTCGTGATCATACTTGGTGGCTGAATCCCGATGATATTTTGGATCAGTGGATGGCATAATTCCCATTGTGTGGAATTAGTGTTGGTAGGGCCGTATCTCGATGATGTTTAGATCTATCAGATGGGTTAATCCCATGATGAATTGGTACCACATGCATAGTGTCAGTACATTGCATATATACTGTTATAACATGATTGGAAGGGTTCAAGTGTTATTTAACGGTGATTGTGATTGATTGTATATGATGTTGTTGATGAATGAATCTCTGAAAATCTGAATATGTTATAATTGGGTGATTAATATGCTTATGAAATGTTAATGTTTATGAATTCATAACATTTGTTAATTGTGATGAGACTCACCCTTATTGTTGATGTTTTTCAGATTGAAGAGTAACTTCTTTTGCTTTGGTGAGGATAGCTTATAAGATAGTCCGTTAGTCGTAGTGTCGGTGTCATGCTCTGATATGTAACACTGGGGAATATTTGTTTGAGAGTGTTTGATAACTCTTAATTTTATTCTGGTTGAATAATTTGTTAAGTTTTTGGAGATGATTAACGATGGTTTAATGTTATTCAACTTATGAACTTTTTCCGCTGCGTTAACATGTTTCATTGAATGTTATTTATTGAGTTCCCCGTGATAGCATGACATGTGTTTTTAAAAATATGGTTATGTAGAATTGTATCATCCTTTTTACATGTTACTCTGATTTAATTAATATATTCCGTGGGGGTTTAGAAGGGTGTTACACGATATACTATTTAAACTTGCATCCAACACATGGGTTCATCTAGAACCAAGAGAAAATGGACAACTTTCCTATCAAAGAAGGGAAGATTATACCCACTGGGTGGGGAACAGACAATGATGATGATGCTTGATTCGAATGCTCTAACACTAATTTTTGCCTACTTGACTGAGAATAATTTGAATTCGGCCTTAGAGACTGAAACTTCATAAAGTATGGCACTTGAAGCCATTTTGTCAAAAAATGTTGAAATAACAAAATGACCACTTTGGTCAAACCTCAACTTTAGAAAGTCGGAGGCTCGGATGTATTTATGACGACGAGCCTTTGGGGTTTGAATAAGACTCGATGGATACTACAAAAAAGATGTAGGCACAAGATCCCTTGGAGGAAGTTGACCTAGGTGATGGCACAATTAAAATACCAACATGCACCAGCGCCGAAGTTGAAGCAGGTTTGAAAGAAAAGGTGGTCGAGTTGCTCAAAGAATTTAAAGATTGTTTCACCTGGGATTATCATGAGAAGCCAGGGTTGAGTCGAGATGTGATGGAAATAAAACTACCAATTTGACCCGGTAAAAACCGGTGAAGCAATTACCAAGGATCTTTGCGCCTGAAATCCTATCAAAGATCAAAGAGGAAACTGAAAGTTTGCTTTGGAGAAAGTTCATTAGAATATATAAGTATGTCGACTGAATAACTAATATAGTGCATGTTATTAAGAAAAATGGGAGTCTCAGAGTTTGTATAGACTTTAGAAACTTAAATAATGTTATTCCAAAAGACGAATACCCCATGCATGTGGCAAAGATGTTGATTGACTCAGATGCATGGCATGATTACCTAAGTATGTTGGATGGGTATTCTTGTTACAATCAAAATTTTATTGCTGAAGAAGACGTGCCAAAAACGGGATTTCGATGCCCAGGGGCTCTAGAGACCTACGAATTGGTGGTAATACCCTTCAAATTAAAAAAATGTTGGGGTAACCTATCAAAGGGCCATGAATTCGATGTTTTGTAACTTCATAGATACTTTCATGCAAGTCTAGATCGATGATATTATTGTGAAATTCTCCTCGGAAAATGGTCGCTTAGGCCATCTTCGACAATCCTTTGAAAAGATGAGGAAGTATGGATTGAAAATGAATTCATTAAAATGTGTTTTTTGTTTTCGTGCAGGAGATTTCCTGGATTTTGTGATGCACAAAAAAGGCATCGAGATAAATCCGAACAAAACCAAAGCAATCCTGGACACCAAGCCTCCCTCGAGAAAGAAGCAGCTCCAATCTCTGTTGGGAAAGATAAACTTCATGAGAAGGTTCATCTTAAATCTAAGCTTTAGCATTCTCATCATTACTTCGACTCGAGAAAGATAATGAATTCAGATGGGAAAACGAGCATCAAGAAGCTTTCGATAAAATCAAAGATTATTTAACTAAGCCTCATATTTTGTTGCCTCCTAGCAGAAACAAATGTATGAAATTGTACATATTTGCTTCAGATTCGACATTAGGAAGTATGTTGGCTAATGGGTCTTTGTCTTTTTTACTTGTGTTTCTGCTGAACATCATTTGAGACTTGTGGATGTTAATCTTTTCTCCACAGTTGTCTTGATACTTATTGACAATGTCTAGGAGAGTGTTTGCTTCTTTCTCTTCAGCTTTCCATAAAATCATGCTATTATCTGCAAAGAAAATGTGAGCAACATTAAGGGCTTTTCTGGCTATAGTTATGCCCATGAATTTCTTGCCTTCTTGGGCTAATTTAATTAAATTAGGAAAAATGTCAGCACATGGAATAAAAAGATAAGGGGATAAGGGATCTCCCTATCTTATTTCTCTGGTAGAAGTAATGCTGCCAGTGGATGTACCATTGATTAGAATAGAGAACTTGACCGTAGTGATATGAGATTAATAATATTGTTAGAAAACCCAAAAACAATTAAGGTTTGTTGAATAAAATTCCAATCCAACTTCTCATAGACTTTTTCCATGTCCATTTTAATCGCCACAAAGCCTTTTTTTCATTTATACTTATGGAAGTAGTTGAAAACTTCATAGGCAATGATAGTATTATCAGTGACGAGTCTCAGTCTCTTATGCATAAAAGCACTTTGGTTCTCACTGATGATGGAAGGGTTTAAGTCTCTTGATTATGGTTTTAGTAATAGTTTTCATTATGACACTAGTAACAAACCCGTGCGTACGCACGGGTTTTAGTCTGGTACGCACATTTGTTTATATATTATATTTATTTTTAATAAAATATTAAAAAAGAAAAAAATTAGATCAATAATAAATATTTTTCGCATATAAAAATATTTAATTCAATAATAAATATTTTCCCGTATACAAATATTATTTTTGTTTAAGTATCATTTACAAAAATATATGGATCAATAGTAAATTTTTGTATAAAAATATTTAGATTAATAATAAAAAAATTTCCGTATACAATTTTTGAATAAAAAAATATTAAGATCATAAATATCATTTTTTTTCTATATAAAAATATTTAAATCAATAATAAATGTTAGAATACAACACATTTAAATTTTTCCCGTATAAAAATATTAACTTTATATTGTTATTATATATTAAAAAAATTTATTCAGAAACTTGTTTCATTTATAAAAATACCATCATTTATAAAAACATTTGAATTAACAATACATTTTTTATCTATATAAAAATTGGCTCAAGAAAATATATGTTATAGTACTTGTAATTATATATCTGTCATATGTTATTTTTTTAAATTTTTAAATTTATAAATATTCTTTGTTAAAGAATATGGACTAAAATATTTATAAATATATAATAATTAAATATAATTAAAATCAATTATACAACATATTTGAGAGAGAAAAATCAATTATTTTATCTATACCCATTCAATAAAATAAATATAAATAATTTTAAAACACAATAGATAGAGAAAAATAAAAAACATATTCAAATTAAAATAAGTGTTAACATAAACAAATATTACAAAAATAATACTAATGTTTAAAAAATTTATTGTTTATGATACTATTTAGTTAGTTTTAAAACATAAAAGATAGTTTTAATACTATTTATATCACTTTTATTACAAAATATTGCTGTTACACTTTAAGTTAGCAAGAAAATATAAAGATTATTAGTAAAATAATATGAAAGTGTATTTAATTTAAATTAAATGGTATAAAAAACATGTTTTTAGTTTGTAATAGTACCGTATTTAATATGATTTTAATTATAAATATAATTAAAATTATATATGTGAAAAATTACAGATTCATTTAAAATTAAGATTTTTTTGATAACCTATTTAATTAAATTTTTATCTTGGTGAGAGTGAGTATATTATTATTTCAATGTTAATTAACACAAATAATATTTATATATGTTATAAGTTATTTTTTATTAATAAAATAAATAGAAAAGAAATTAATCAAGTGAAGATCACTAATGATAAAAAGACTGAAATTGTTTGATTTGTTAAACCTACTTAAAGTTTGTTTTTCCGTTGAAACAAAACAATGAACATAAATTAAAATTAATTTTTCAAAATTAACAACTAAATTAAATAGAAGTAAATCACCGTTTATGATACGAACGCAAATGATAAAAATAAAAAATATGCGTTCTTGTTTTTGCCCGTAATAACATTTTAATATTGATTTTTTTTACAGATGAAATTTAAAAGATAAGAATTAATAAAAAAGTTAATATTTTTATATGAGATAAAATTATATTTTAATATTATTTTTCTTTATTGATTCTAAGCTTATAATTTAGTAAAATTAAGTAAATAAAAAGATTATGAAATACTATTTATCAATATGACATCTAAACAAATTCATATATCTTACTGTATCTCACAACAAGAAAGCAATATAAAATTGATAGATAAATGAGGTGAGCGTAGAAAATTAAATTTGATATCAATTTCATTAAATGTTTGATATCACATTTATCAATTTATGTTCTAAATAATTCAATGAAATTAAATGGTTGAAAAATACACTTTATTGTTATATTCCTACACCAGACCAACACATCTAAATAATCAATGACATATTTATATCCTACCCACAAAATATTATTAAGCTCTATTTATACTGGATGCAAACTCTGAACTCGAAAAATCCACCTAATCTGATAACTCAACCTCTTTGATCAAATGTTTCAGAAATATTATCAAACAAAAACCATGTAAATCATCTGAAACAAACTTATTAATATTCTATTTTACTGGTAATTGATAAGCCGGTAAGAACCTATTCAGGTAGTTCACCAATAAGCAAAAACTCAAGGGTCAAAGCCTCCTTTTACTCCATGACTAAGTCCATACATACACATTTTCCACCAATTCCTGGCATTTCCGCACCAACTTGGGTTCAACTACCTGCAACCCAATCATAAGCCTGCATCCAATACAAAAGAATCGATTCAGCCGTGAACATTTTTAGTCCAAAGCATGCTATGAGGTTTCTCAAAATAAATGTAGCTAACAGTCACACACCGAACATGTTACCTGCATAAGCCAAAACTCAAGAATCACAAACCAAATGCCATCACATAAAATTCAGCTCAAACCAATAGCAAAACCATGAATCCAACACTGTATTCTTACCAAACATCCCACAACCAACAGCCCACTGCACAATTCAAAGGCCCCGCACTTCGAAACCGTAACTCCAGCTAACAATGCCGACATAAGTTGTCAAATCTGCACTACATCAGGATGATACTACACCAACATTTATATATTAAAGTGAAAAGGTAACTACTGTTGTATCCATAAAATGTTACTTACCTGCTGCAACAAAAGTATCCTCTTTATAGAATCCAATGTCATTAAATCCAACAAATTGTTGAAATGCCATTTCGTGTCCATTTTATGGGATGTTGTTCAGTATAAAATTGTTTAGCTGCAACATCGAAGAAAAAGTTAGGAGACAAATGCGACAAATTTTCATTTCTATGTAGAAACAATATGTAAACACTATGAATTACAAATGTAAACACTATCAGTTATAAATTTGTGACAGGTTTCGTATTCATACGGCATATAGAAGCTGAGCTTTGCGGAACCATGATAGTTCTTTATGTAGAAAGCTTGGAAAGACATGTTCTTTCTTTGTTTCAATATTATATCTGCATCCAAAGAACAATTCAATATTGGATGCAATTTCATGAAAGAAAAATTGAATAAGGTGATGGTAAAATGATATACTGAAATGTTATATCGGTTAGTTTAACAAAATCAAATGGAAAAAAATGGAAACCAATGAAATATTGAATAATTTGATTGTAAAATCTTTCTTGGATTTATACTTTTAATACATGGAAGTATATCACATTCGCCGAGTCTGTCTTCATGCAATGTGCGTAAATTAGTCCAACTCCACCAGCTTCCTTCACTGGAAGTGCTGCAGAAACAATATCTTGTTGATCCGATACTGAAAAGCATAGAACAATTTTGCCTACTGCCTTTGTTTTATCCATACCATGTTAAATGGTTTGAGGATACCAACATCGCTGCAGTGTCCAACGGAAACGTCTCATTAAACTTTGTAGATAGCCAAACAAACTTTTTATAAAATATAATTAAATATCCATAATCAACCAAACAAATCATTAGATTTAAATTAATGAAATTTCAAAATTGAAAATCACAAACAAATCATTAGAATTAAATTAATGAAATTTCAAAATTGAAAATCACTAAATCTTGAACAACTCGGTGTCTGTTCTGAAGGAAACACCTAGTACATACTTTAGCCAAACAGGAAATCTTCTGCATACAAAACAAAATATGTTATCTTTGAGTAAAATCTTTATCTTTGACAATCCTTCATAGTTTTAGTGATACCCACAAAATCATCAAACCTAATCCCAAATATTGGGGGTTTAAACATATTAACTTCCCTTTTGCTCTCTCTCTACCCACCGAGACAGAAAAGCCCAATTATGCTCAAACATGAGGATTAGATAAAATGAAAGTAACATCTAATAGTTGTCTACAAATATTCACTACACCTGTTTCAATATACCACTCTGATTTCAATATACTAACACATATTTTAAAATACTTTTCCCAAATTTATATTATATGTGAATTCATAAAAATAATAGACCCAAAAAGAGAAATTTATTGTAACCCAGACATAAAATAAAGATTGAAATCATATCTTTCCTGCAGCTAACTTCTGGATCCTAGAGACAATCATAGAAAAAAACCTAATCTAATAGTCTGCAAAAATAAAACAATCAAAGAAAAAATTTAAACTTTGAGATAAATACATTTCATGAGTTTCAACAAATCAACCCCACCTAATGTTGTCTTCATCTTGTTCCTTCTTAACCTACATAAGACCATGTTAGTAATTGAAATAACAACAACATCAAGGAGAAGAATAACATAAGGGTAAGAAACTGAGAAATGCATAGTTTACGTACCTTCGTCGGAAACCACGTTATCACATTCAGCCGCCGATAGATTCTGATTCCATCTTTCTATTTTTCTGTTTTTAACTTATTTTTGGTGTTTATCTTTTGTCTCTCTTAGTTGTGAAAGTAACGAAGATGCATTTATAAAAATAGATGGAGATGTGTTTGTCTTTAGAAGAGAAGAAGAAAAAGAAGGTGGTACATATGTGTGAAGAAGAAGAACAGAGGAAGAGAGAGAAAGAAGAAAAAATTTGGTGGAGGAAGAAAGAGAAAGGGTTTTGAAAATTAAAAGTGATGTGATGAAGTAAACGTGAAAAAACATCAAAAGTAGGTTTGCATTGGTTGGTTTGGAAACAAAAAGACCTATGTGACATCAGCTTTTTATTTATTCCTAACAATCAAAGACAAAATTCAGTAATTATGTAGTTGTAATGGAACAAAGTGACATCATTGGTTGGAAAAAGTAAATTTTGGACAACAAATACCCCTATTTTATACACATGGCAGATATAGAAGCAAGGACATAGTGGTGTTTTCCACAACAATTTCCTTTCTTATATTATAGATTGCATGAGGCTATGGGTTTATAGTCAGTAGGCTTTAAAGGATTGTTATTCTTGGGGATCAGGGTGATAAAAGTGTTGTTCAAATTCTGAGGATTGCTCTAAATCTAATTATTGCCCAACTGTAATTAATTTATGATTTTATTTTGTGTATATTTTTTAAATAAAATCCGCTATTTAAATTAAGAAATGAAGAAGATTCTAATCCAATTTAACTAACGAGTATTTCCTGTTTGTTTTCATTTGGACTCTTATGCAATACTTTATTAGCAACACCCTTTATTTTTGTGTTACTATCATTTGAAAGGGACATAAGGAAGGAAATGATCGAACAGAAAACTGGTTATTTGGAAGATTCCAAATCATTGTTTTTAAGTGTGGAAGTCATTGTCCAAAGAAAAAAAAAGGTTAGGACGGCACATTAAATACTTCTAGACGATGATTAAGGTAATCATGGAAATCATGTCAGCAAAGCATTTACTAACAATAAAGAATATTTCTCTATAGAATAAAAGGGAAAAAATATCTTTATTCCCCTTTCAAAAACGAAATTCATACTAAGATTAAAATAAAATGGGTCTGCTAATCAGTACCCTTACAATGGTTAAGTATTCATAAAAAAAGAAATTTATAGAAAATTTAATATTTCAATTTTCAAGACATTAAATATGCAGATTACTGAGATAAATTTACTATTTTAAAGTCTTAATTAAGGATGGCAAAATGGGCCGCCCGTCACGCCCGCCGCCTGCCCCGCCTTAAGCCTGCCAAAAAACGAGCGGGGCGGGCATGCCCGCAAAATGAAATGGACATAAAAATCATGTCCGCCCCGCCAAGATGGCGGGTTGGCGGGCGGCAGGCTTGTCCGCCTATTTTTATTTTTATTTTTATTCATTTTTTAATAGATTAATAGAATTTTTTTACCTTTTAATTAAATTTTTCACTTATTTTTTAAAATAATTTTCTATAAAAACAACTTTTTAACAAATTTTACTTAAAAAATATTACATATATTTACAAATAAATATATAAAATAAACCATCAAGAATTGAAATTACTATAATTAACTAAAAAAGAGGGAATTTTGGAGGAGGGGCACGCTTTGGCGGGCGGCGGACATTGGCGGGGCGGGCTATGGCAGGTGGCGGGTTTTGGCGAGCAGCGGGCCTAAAATTCCAACCCAACCCGTCATTTTTTGGCGGGTGCGCGGGTCGGCCCGGCGGACCACGACCCATTTTCCACCCCTAGTCTTAACCATTATTGTGAGGGCATTGGTTAGTATTTCCCAAATAAAATTAGTATTAAAGTGTTTCAATAAATCAACTGGGACATCCCATTGTAAAATAAATTTGAATATGCGAAATTATTTATTTATTCATAGGTAAATTTTTTTGTCATTAATCAATTAGATTAAAAAATTAATATTAAAAATAAATTTAAATATTTTATTTCGGTTGATTAAAGATATTACATTTTTAATTAATTTCCATTCAATATAATGTTTTAATTTTTTTAAAATAATAATTAAATGTTTTTTACATTCTAAAAATAATTTATTAAGATTTAAAAAATAATTGGAATTTTTTGTCTGCAATCTTTTATATTTATTTGACCATAACATAGTATTAGTAGTTTTGTTTGACAAGATTACTATTTGAACATATATAATTTAAAATTATATTCTAACATAAAATAAAAATATTATCAAATAATTTAAAATTATATTCTAACATAAAATAAAAATATTATGTGAAAACGTAAAAATGAATTTGAATTATTAAATTTTAAAATAAATGATGAAGATTATGTGTTATTTTTTTCTCTCTTCCATTATTTATTTTATTTTAATAATAAAAAAAGAAAAAATAATGATACATAAATTTTTAAAATCTAATAATTTAGATTTATCCTTATATTCTCACAAAATATTTTTATTTTGTATTAGAATATAATTTTAAATTATATATATGTTCAAATAGTAATCTTGTCAAACAAATACTATGTAAGAGGTCAAATGTTTAAAACAGGGTCAAAATATATTTTTCCCAAATAAAGATTTTACTTTTTTAATAGAAATATTTTAAATATGTAAAATAATAAAGACTATTTTAAATAAGGTGCCACGAAGAGGTGCACTTTTTAAAACAAAAAATAGTTCAAATTATTTTCTCACATTTTATTTTATAGTAATAATCTTTAAACTTGTAAAAGTATATATTATTTGTAGTCTCGCCTTTGTAGAAAAACTAAAGTCTGAGTAAGTGTGAATATTTGATACTGAGCTATATTAATATCTAGGATAATAAATTGTTCTCTTAACACAAGTTCAGAATTAATTGTAAAACGATTTAATTATAGTTTTAGTTTTCATATCTTATTTGAACTGCCAAATTAGTTACTCTATTTAATTTAAACAGTTTTGAAGTCTTTTTTTTTTCACTAAAAAAAATATATGTAGTCCATTTTTTAACTTATACTTTTTATCAATAAAGTTACACAAAAGTTTCTTATATAATGATCTGTCACGACACATCATTTTAACATAGAAATATGGTCAATTTTATGTGTAAAATTGTGGGAGAAGGACTAAAATAATTTAAATTTAAAATAACGAGACCAAAATTGTAAGTTTTTTTTTTTAAACAAAAGGATAAATATATTAAAATAAAAGAGGATTACACAAACACAAGAGGGGGACCACACCAAAATCTCTTAAACACTAAGCCTTAGTCTAGGGATACCATTCTTGTCTAGCAAGTAGTCCTTTGTGATATCCTTATGCACATAGTTAAATCAAGTAATCATTTTGCTATTAAAACCTATATTTTGCCAACGAGATTTAACTTTCCACGGCACTAAGTTACAATTAGTAAAAGCTAGAACAACCAACTTACAATTTGTCTCAACCCAAACTTTCTTCCAATTCATTTGCTTTGCTTTCTCAATAGCAATCACAGTAGTCATAAATTCCGCCACCACCGGAGAGCCTTCCCCAAGAAAGACACTAAAGCTCAAAATGTGATTGGCTTGCGAGTCACGAAAGATACCACCGCAAGCCGCCAATGGACCCTTAGCCATGTCGTATACGTTACACTTAATCCAACTGAAGTACAGAGGACACCAAAGAACATCAATCATAGATAACGTTGCACGGGGGTTGATGTTAATACCAAGAATTTTGAGAAAAGTGAAACAGAGCATAGAGTCATCTCCTTTCTTCTTGGTTAAGTTACCAACCAATTTTGCCCTAGCCATAATGCTGCTAACACAGGATTTCCAATGAGTTTGGTTGTTCTCAAATCTTAGCAGATTTCTGGCTTGCCATATTGATAACACGAAAACGTATCGTATATTTAACTTAATTTACATGCATTATTATTCTATTTTATTTCGATTTTATTATTTTATTTTGTATTATGCCGGTATTTCTATTTGTTTTCAGGAATTTATTTAATCGGAGCTCGCAAAAGAAATAATCGGAAAAAGGGGCTAAAATGAAGAGGAATTGCTTAAAATGACATTTAAATAAGGAGGTGCAAATAGAATAAGCAAAGGCCCAGAACACACGCAAGCCCAACACGCAAGAGTAAGTGGAGCACGTGACGTGGGGCACTTTGAAGTGCCTGTCGGTCGGCACCTCCCCCTCTCTGCCATTCGGCACTCCCCTTGAATATTAGTGTGTGACGTTAGTCACACACCCAGACCCAGAAGACTCTGTTTTCACGCTCCGCTATTTTCTCCTCCGAAAGAACTGCAACAGAGACGAAACAAACTCAAGACCAAGAATCTGAGGCATCTCTATAAATACCCATCAAGATTAATTGAGAGGGTTACGGACTTTAACCTACTGCCGTCACTTTAATTTCTTCTGCTATTTTCAAGTTCTGCTACATGTTTCCTACCCACTTCTGGCAATAGATTTCCACACCGGAAATACTATTGCGATTAAGTTTTCTTGTTAGCTTCAGATTTAGTTTTAGTTTTAGCATCAAATTTATTTTTAGAACTTAATTCCAGTACCGGATTCAAGAACCAGTGCTGCTCTATTTCAATATTCAGTCTTGCTATATTAATTCAGGTTCATTTATTAGCTTTAATTATTATTGTCTGTTTATGTTAGTTTATAGAATTATGCCCGGAATATTATTTCTCTGCTATGCTTATTCTGTTCCGTCTATTAAAATAATATCCGGCTAAATACTTTTTATCGGTATGTAAGGTCACATAACCGAGGGAATTGAGTAATACTATCGACGTATTTTTATTAATGAAATTTATTTATCTGGTATTAATTTCTAATGCATAATTCAACTGTTTTGTAACGAGATTTAAAAACAATAGAAGTTAGGATCAATAAAAACGAGAGTTTGAAATTTTAACTGGACAGTAGAAATTAAACATTAACCTTAAATACAGCGAGAGCACTTTAAGGTTACATAGACTTCATCGGTTTTCAAAAATCATTTTAAACTTTATTTGATACAGCGAGAGCGCTCACTTAGGTTTAATAATGAGATCGTAATCAATAAACACGAGAGTGTGAGAGGAAGGTTTTTAAACAAGTGATTTCTACAGAAAGAGTATATTAAATTACGATTCACGTCGATAGTTTACTAGATCCCCGATGTTCGACCGTTACATACCGATAATATTCCCGCTTATTTAAATTCAATTATATTCCTTTTACTTCCCCGTCTGATCATAATCAATCAGATATTAGCCTTAGATTTACGTAGTAGCGATTAACTACATTAGATCGATTCTTAGTCCCTGTGGGTTCGATATCTTTTAAAACTACGCGATAGATTGTGCATTTGCAGTCATAATCACATACATACCCCATTTTGTCGCGATCACATATCATGTACAAAGCGTGTAACATAATAGACTTAACCATTGCCTTAGCCTGAGGATTCCAGTTCTTCTCCATGATAAGGTAGCAATCTTTGATTCAATTAATGGGGTCGCTGTAAGTTAACCTTATAGAAACTATATTTTAGAAATTGTGCATTGATTTCATTAAAACACTGAGGTTACTTTCGACCAAAACAATTTAAGGTTTATTCATATGGTGTGAAAAACTTCACACTTTGATACTACTTGGTAGCCCCCTTACTTAGGTGGCTCATGTTAACATATGCAACATATATTTTGAGGCATCTTATCAATACTTCGACAAATTTTCTAAGTTATGTTTCCATAGTTATTTTTTGGCGGATGTTGGGGTCTTATGTCTATAGATTGAAAGACTTGTCCCGTGAATAGAGTTATATAAAGAGGAATTTGTATCCTTCTTCCAAGATTTGAGCTTTGTTGACAGCGTTTGTAACGCCCGGAAAATAAGTATATACTTGATTTGGACGTTTGTGACGTTTATTGGAATTGTACCGTTTTTGGAGTTGTTTCAGTCGGTATTAGTTCGGGATGGCGGACTAATATTTAATTGAAGGTTTTCATATTTTTGGTACTAGAAATATCATTAAGGTAGTATTCCGCGTTTTGGGGCGTTTGAACGATATTTGAGCGTAGGGGCATTTTGGTCATTTCCGCGAGGAAGATATTTTCTTTATAAAGAAAACAAAGATAGAAAGAAAAAGAGAAAGAAAGGAAAGAAAGAAAGAGAAGAGAGAAAGAAGAAGAGGAAAAGAAGGAAAAAGTGTAGATTGGTGGATTCTCGACCGATTCGAGTTCCGATCGTTGCTATAGCAAGGTAAGGGGGTGAATCTAATTTATCTTGGATGTATGATTCTTATAGTCTTGTTCTTGTTCTTGTTCTTGTTCTTCTTGTTCCAATTTCCACAATTTTCTTGTGTGATCTTTGTTTGATCTAAGTTTGTTTGAGAATGATTGTATGATGAATAAATGATATCCTTGTTGTGTTGTGGTGATTGATCATGTTTGTTTTCCTTTTCTATGGCTTGATTGAGTTTGTATAAAAATTTAGGTTTTGGGATAGATTGGTGAATTAACCATGAAAAGTGTGATAATAGGTTGTTTCTATGGTTTGTATGTGTTGTATTGGTGTTGTAATGATGTTTTGGAGTGGTTTTGGAGGGTATAAGGGGCCTGGAACAGTTCTGGTGCGTTCTGGTTTTTTCTGGGTTTACGCAGGTCCGCTGAGCGGAGGTGGGTCCGCTGAGCGGAGGTTCTTGTTAGAACAAGATTTGTTCTTATCAATTATCTTAGTTTTGATGATAACAATAATATGAATTTTGCTTAAGATAATATGGTACTCTAATCCAATGCAATTTCCCTTTCAGGAAATATATAAAGAGTACGCATAATTCAGCGCTCAGAAGTTGTGTCTCAAATGGTTCAGCATGCAACATCAGAACATGGTCTGGCAAGACATCAGAAGATGGTCGAAGCAGAATCAGAACATGGGTCTATGGAAGCATCAGAAGAACATGAGATCAGAAGCACTGAAGATCAGAAGATGGTATCACGCAACAGAAGCACTTCAAGATCAGAAGATCAGAAGATGCTATGCACCAAGCTGTTTTGACTCTGATGATATTCAAACGTAGTATTCACAAACATCAGATCAGAAGGAAGTACAGGTGGCAGACTACGCTGACTGACAAAAGGAACGTTAAAGCTACTAAAGGCAACGTCAGTAGACACAGCGTGAACAAGGCTCGAGGTAGTTGACAAAAGCGTATAACATTAAATGCAATGCTGTACGGAACACGCAAAGCATTAAATGCACTCAACGGTCATCTTCTCAACGCCTATAAATATGAAGTTCTGAAGTGAAGCAAGGTTAACGATTCTGCACCAAAACAACTCATATCAAACTTGCTGAAACGCTGTTTAAATCTAAACTCAGAATCTTCATCTTCATCAAAGCTCACTACATTGCTGTTGTAATATCTTAGTGAGATTAAGCTTAAACGTTAAGAGAAATATCACAGTTGTGATTATCGCTTTTAAGAAGCATTTGTAAACTCTTAGAATTGAATTACATTAAGTTGTAAGGAACTAGAGTGATCGTGTTGATCAGAATACTCTAGGGAAGTCTTAGGAGTGAACTAAGCCTAGAGTGATCGTGTTGATCAGTAGACTCTAGAAAAGTCTTAGAGGGTATCTAAGCAGTTGTTCCTGGAGTGATCAGTGTGTGATCAGAAGACTCTGGAAGACTTAGTTGCGGACTAAGTGGAAAACCATTGTAATCCGTGCGATTAGTGGATTAAATCCTCAGGTTGAGGTAAATCATCTCTGCGGGGGTGGACTGGAGTAGCTTCGTTAACAGCGAACCAGGATAAAAATAATTGTGCAATTTATTTTTATCGTCCAAGATTTAAAGTCACACTTATTCAATCCCCCCCTTTCTAAGTGTTTTTCTATCCTTCAATTGGCATCAGAGCGCCGGTTCTAAGGTGCAAGCACTTAACCGTGTTTAGAAAAGATTCAGGAAGAGAAAAACGCTTCAGTAAAAGATGGTTGATGAAAGTGAAAAGTCTACACCTACACCTGCATCTACATCTGGCTCTGCTGAGCAATACAACGGTAACAATGGTTATACTAGACCGCCGGTATTTGATGGTGAAAACTTTGAATACTGGAAAGATAAACTGGAAAGTTACTTTCTGGGTCTAGATGGTGATCTATGGGATCTTCTGATGGATGGTTACAAACATCCAGTAAATGCCAGTGGCGTAAAGCTGTCAAGGCAAGAAATGAATGATGATCAGAAGAAGCTTTTCAGGAATCATCATAAATGTAGAACTGTTTTGCTGAATGCTATCTCTCATGCTGAGTATGAGAAGATATCTAAGAGGGAAACGGCCTATGACATATATGAGTCCTTGAAAATGACTCATGAAGGAAATGCTCAAGTCAAGGAGACTAAAGCTCTTGCCTTAATCCAGAAGTATGAAGCCTTCAAGATGGAGGATGATGAAGACATTGAAAAGATGTTTTCAAGATTTCAAACTCTTACTGCTGGATTGAGAGTTCTTGACAAGGGATACACCAAGGCTGATCACGTAAAGAAGATCATCAGAAGCTTACCCAGAAGATGGGGTCCTATGGTGACTGCATTCAAGATTGCAAAGAATCTGAATAAAGTTTCTCTGGAAGAGCTTATCAGCGCCTTGAGAAGTCATGAAATAGAGCTGGACGCAAATGAGCCTCAAAAGAAAGGTAAGTCTATTGCATTAAAATCCAATATCAAGAGATGCACTAACGCTTTTCAGGCTAGAGAAGAAGATCCTGAAGAATCAGAATCTGAAGAAGAAGATGAACTGTCCCTGATCTCCAGAAGGCTAAATCAACTCTGGAAGACCAAGCAAAGGAAGTTCAGAGGCTTCAGAAGTTCAAGGAAATTTGAACGTGGAGAATCTTCTGATGAAAGAAGATTTGACAAGAAGAAGGTCATGTGCTATGAATGCAATGAGCCTGGACACTACAAGAATGAATGTCCAAATCTTCAGAAGGAAAGTCCCAAGAAAAAGTTTCATAAGAAGAAAGGTCTTATGGCAACCTGGGATGAGTCAGAAGATGATTCAGAAGATGAGCAGGCCAACTGTGCGCTGATGGCGACAGAAGATGACGAATCAGAATCTACATCAGAATCAGATTCTGAAGAGGTATTTTCTGAACTTACTAGAGATGAGTTAGTTTCCGGTCTAACTGAACTTCTGGAACTCAAGTCTCAGATTAGTCTCAAATACAAAAAGCTGAAAAAGCTATTTGAATTTGAAACAAAGAAGCTTGAGTTGGAAAATTCTGAATTAAAAGAAAAACTTTTAAAATTATCCAATAATGTTGGATCTCCTTCTGATTCAGAAAAATCCACTCCTAGTCTAAACCATATTCTGAAAGAATATGATTTAAGTTTCAGGAAGTTCTTATCTAGAAGTATTGGCAGAAGTCAGCTAGCTTCTATGATATATGCTGTGTCTGGAAACAAAAGAGTCGGCATTGGTTTTGAGGGTGAAACCCCATACAAACTTGAACCTGTTGATGAAATGAAAATCACATACAAGCCATTGTATGATCAGTTCAAGTATGGCCACTCTCATGATATTAGGCACACTTCACATGCACAAAGTTTTCACATAACACACACCAAGAAGCATGTGACACAACCTAGGAAATATCATGAAACTCATATTAAAAATTATCATGCTGTTCCTCCTATTGCTTATAATGTCAAACCCAAGTTCAATCAGAACTTGAGAAAATCTAACAAGAAAGGACCCAAGAAGATGTGGGTACCAAAGAAAAAGATTATTTCCTTTGCAGATTCTCTTGATAACAAAGAAGACAAAATTCAACATGACATGACACCTGGACTCAAGTTGCTCTCAACACTTGAAGGGAAGAAAGATTGTATTCCAAGTTCTGGTTCTTAAATCTGTTGAAGAAACTATGTTTGTAGGAATTCAGAAAAGAAGCTTATTAGTCTTGGAACCATCTATGATGTTTGCCTCTAAGGCTTTGATGTTTCTTTCTTGATTATTCTGTTTGCTCTAAATGCTACAGAATATACAACATTGAAACATTGATTGTGGACAAATCAATAAACATCTGTTTTGATGATAAACTCGTTTCTGATGAAACAAAGAGCTTAAGAATTTCTGCAGATACAGTTTTATCTTATCAGAAGCTGCAGAACAAAGAAGTGAACCTCCAGAAGCTGTGTATATCAGAAGTAATGGATCAGAAGATCATTCAGACTTATATCAGCACACTTCAGAAGGAGTATTTCCAGAAGAGAAACTTGATCAACTCAGAAGCAGTGATCAGAATCTGAAGGCGTAAAGTCTATTCTTAATACAGCTGTCATCTACTTTCTGATGATGAACACGTGTCTGTACGGTCAGTACAAAGCGTGCAGTTGAAAAGACGCCGACCTAGGTAACTGTATTAAATCATGTCATTTACTGAGTTCTCTCTCCTAATGTCATTTCTCATTAAATGCATATTAATTTTCTTTTTAAATCTTTTTAAATAACCCGCTTCATCTTCATTCCTTCTTTTTCTCTCTTTCTCTCCCGTTTGAGTATTCTTTTCGTTGTATCTCTTTTCAAACCCTAGTTCTTGACTTGATCTCAAAGTATTATCATAATGAATCCATCGTCTCGTTCATCAATCCCTAAAGAAAGAATCACTTCCACACAGAATCGTTTAAGCAAAAATGATGCTCCATTGAAAACTTGCTTAATACCTACGAAAGAACTGGAAGTTCTTTGTGAATCGGCTGTGGATATCAACAACCTCAAAGCAAATGGCTTTCAGTGTGATGCAAGAATATTTGAGCAAGGATGGTCAAAATATCTTGATAGATTGGTTGGTCCAATTTATCCTGAACTTGTAAAGGATTTTTGGGTACATGCAACAGTTACTCCAACTGCCATTATTTCTTTCGTGCTAGGGCATGAAGTGATCATCACTGAGAAACTCATCAGAAAGCTGTACAGTCTTAATGATGAAGAAGGTTGGGCTGAGTTTCAACCACATACAGTTGACTGGGCTCTAGTTGAAAAACAAATCTCTACAGCTGTTGGAGTTGATTCTCACTTCACAGGCAACTTAAAGCCTTTTTATAAAGTATGGGCTGAGATTATTCTGGGTTCTCTTCACCATAGAAAAAAGATGCGCTGCTCCTCCTACATCAGTCCGACTCACAAGTATACTCTTTTCTGCATTGGCAAAAAGATAGAGATCAACATCTCTCATATTCTTTTTGAGAATCTGAAAACCTCTATCTTTGATTCAAGAGAAGATGAAAGGGCGAAGTACCCTCATATTCCAAGAACAACCATTCCTTTCGGAAGGATGATTTCAGACATTCTGATTGAAAGCAAAGTGGTGGACTCAATCAGAAATTGTAATGCCTCGCATTTTCTTGGAGTAACTCAAGGTCCCATCTTCAATGGTGTTGATCTGTTCGAACTGGAAGTCATTAAGAATGTACCTGTTATGTGCACAAGCTTTCCTGACATTCTGTCAAGAAGAATTGCTGTTGAAGGATTCATATCTTTGTATCATAAAGAACTTGATCAAGTTGTCAAGTTTTACTTGGAAGATTGTGTGAGGAAGCAATCAGACGTTGATCCTGCTTGGATCCGTGGCAGAGTACTTCCATCCAAAGATGATATTCTGAAGAAGGATAAAAAGGAACGTCAGGCTAGGCTAAAAAGAAAGGCACAAGAAGATGAGGCTGAGAGAGCCAAGAAGTTGAGGGTCACCTATGATCCTGACAAGGTGGACTCTAAAGAACGAAGAGATAAAAGGAACAGAGATTCCTTTCGCAGAACCAGATCTTCTTCTTCTTCTGTACAAATCTCCAGAAATGTCCTTACTCCACTTCCTTCTGTCCCTAAACCATCTTTCCAATCACCTCCATCTGAACCAAAAGTAAACTTCACTTTACAAAATCCTTCTCCATCATCCTTCTCCTCTCCCATTCTAAACCCCACACCGTTGAGCATTCTTCCTCCAACTCCCTCAGATAAAACTCCCTCACCAATTCCCTTTAAAAATCCTCCTTCCTCTCCTCAACCCATTCCTTCTGATACTCCAACCTCATCAATCATTCTCTTAGATATCCCCTCTTCCCCAACCACCGCACCTCCAACTTCTATATCTCATCCATTACCTACCAGAATATCCCAACCCTACAGCCTTCTTTACCCTGACTGCAAACTCTCTCTCTATCCACCTGAACCTGAACCCTCTACCTATCTGGAACTCTTCAGATATGAAGTGATCAACGGATTAGACCTTCTGAAGGAAGCTTTCCTAAGCGGTCTGAATGATGTTTCTACGAGAAATATCTGGAAAAGATTTCGCAGGGTATTTCAAGAAGAAGCTGTGGGAGTACAGAGAAGACTTGTGGCTGCTGCCCCACGATCTCGTGGAATGCTAAGGAATTTTGAAGAATTCTGGGTTACTAGTCTAAAAGGTAGATATCTGTTGGAAGAGAAGCCCTTTGTGGATGAGATGGAACAGTTGAGACTGGCTGCTGCAATGGAAGCAAACCCATGCAGGGACATGGTTATCTGGATTCCTGAGTATCCTGTTCTGCTTGGAGACTTCAAGACCTTATTTGACTTTCTGAGGGAAAACCCTTCTAAGAAAGACCCTAGCTTGGTCATTCCAGAAGTTGTTGACCCACCAGAAGCTGAAGGTCCCTCTGCTCCCAGGAATTTAGCTGCCATTCTTCAGGCACTAGAGAATGGAGACTCTGAAATTCCTGCTGCAGAGTATGGAGATGCTTCTATGCAAGAAGCAGATGCTGAAGATCATGTTGCTGAATCAGACCCTGTTGAGGATATCCCAGCAAATGATACTTCTATGGAAGCTGCAGATCAACATGCCATTCCTGTGGTTGAAAGCGGTGAAGCTTCTTCTGATGAACCTTCTCGTCTTACAAGGACTCTAGAAGCGATTCAGAGGAGACAGGATGAGCAAAGCTCACTCAATGACAAGTATGATGCTTTCATTGAAAGGCAAGAAGGACACAACAACGATGTTAAAGAGATGTTGGCCAAGATCTTGTCAAGACTAGGGCCATCTTAGATTGAGTCTGTGTTGTTTCTTTCTTTTCTTTGCATCTATTTTGTTTCTGTGCATCTGATCTTTTCATTTTGTACTTCTGTACCCAATGGTTGAACCTTAATGAAATCATCTTCTTCCTCCATGTGTTCTGTTTTATTCATCTGAATCTTTTCTATTTTTTGATGATATGACAAAAAAGGGGGAGAAATACTGTGATAAATGATTTGATTTAATCAGTTGCATTCACTAACAAGAACTGCAAGTTCTATATGGTTTAAGTGTTTTGCAGGTACAGAGAAGTGAAGTGAATCTTCAGAAGCAAACACTAGAAGCAAAACCATAAGAAGCGTTATTCTGTAAAAGGAATAAGCTCTTGGAAACTGAAGCAAGCTGAGTGCTGTCAAGCTTCAGAGATCAGAAGCAAGAAAGAAGAATGAATCAGAAGCACTGATAATAGAATTTGAATATCATTGTCTATCCTGTTCTGACAAAATTCTATTTGCTCTGATACATATAATGTTATGGCTCTGATACATTATTTGCTCTGATACATTATTTCAGCCTATATGGCTCTGATACATATAATGTGTTCAAACATACATTTTATGTTCTAACTCGTTCATGCTGACTTTTGTCGTTTAGTTTTTGTTCTGTAACATTTCAGGATGTAGAGATGCTCTGATGATGCTCTGGTACATTCAACAATGTTTTGATACAAATCTAGCATGAAGTGATGATTGGTAGACATTCAAAGTTCTGAAGCTATCCGAGGGAAGCAGAAATCAGAAGATGTGAATGTTCTAAAAGATCCAGAAAACTCAAGTTCTGAAGCTGTCCTGAATGGAAGCAGAAGTCAGAAGCTGTGAATGTTCTGAAGATCAAAGAAATTCAAGTTCTGAAGCTGTCCACGATGGAAGCAGGAATCAGAAGCTGTGAGTGTTCTAAGGATCTAAAGAAATTCAAGTTCTGAAGCTGTCCAATGGAAGCAGAAGTCAGAAGCTATGAATTCTCTGAAGGCAGAAGCTTATATGATCGTCTCTACCGAAATAATCAGGGAAGTCTTTTATCAAAGTTCTTCGAGTATTTATTTCAGGGGGAGATTATTTATCTCAGGGGGAGATTGTTAATCTCAGGGGGAGACATATTCATATGCTTATGCTATAGCTGTGTAATTTGTCTTTTGCCGTCTACTCTTTCTGATCGCAAATTCATATCATTTATATATGTTTTTGTCATCATCAAAAAGGGGGAGATTGTTAGAACAAGATTTGTTCTTATCAATTATCTTAGTTTTGATGATAACAATAATATGAATTTTGCTTAAGATAATATGGTACTCTAATCCAATGCAATTTCCCTTTCAGGAAATATATAAAGAGTACGCATAATTCAGCGCTCAGAAGTTGTGTCTCAAATGGTTCAGCATGCAACATCAGAACATGGTCTGGCAAGACATCAGAAGATGGTCGAAGCAGAATCAGAACATGGGTCTATGGAAGCATCAGAAGAACATGAGATCAGAAGCACTGAAGATCAGAAGATGGTATCACGCAACAGAAGCACTTCAAGATCAGAAGATCAGAAGATGCTATGCACCAAGCTGTTTTGACTCTGATGATATTCAAACGTAGTATTCACAAACATCAGATCAGAAGGAAGTACAGGTGGCAGACTACGCTGACTGACAAAAGGAACGTTAAAGCTACTAAAGGCAACGTCAGTAGACACAGCGTGAACAAGGCTCGAGGTAGTTGACAAAAGCGTATAACATTAAATGCAATGCTGTACGGAACACGCAAAGCATTAAATGCACTCAACGGTCATCTTCTCAACGCCTATAAATATGAAGTTCTGAAGTGAAGCAAGGTTAACGATTCTGCACCAAAACAACTCATATCAAACTTGCTGAAACGCTGTTTAAATCTAAACTCAGAATCTTCATCTTCATCAAAGCTCACTACATTGCTGTTGTAATATCTTAGTGAGATTAAGCTTAAACGTTAAGAGAAATATCACAGTTGTGATTATCGCTTTTAAGAAGCATTTGTAAACTCTTAGAATTGAATTACATTAAGTTGTAAGGAACTAGAGTGATCGTGTTGATCAGAATACTCTAGGGAAGTCTTAGGAGTGAACTAAGCCTAGAGTGATCGTGTTGATCAGTAGACTCTAGAAAAGTCTTAGAGGGTATCTAAGCAGTTGTTCCTGGAGTGATCAGTGTGTGATCAGAAGACTCTGGAAGACTTAGTTGCGGACTAAGTGGAAAACCATTGTAATCCGTGCGATTAGTGGATTAAATCCTCAGGTTGAGGTAAATCATCTCTGCGGGGGTGGACTGGAGTAGCTTCGTTAACAGCGAACCAGGATAAAAATAATTGTGCAATTTATTTTTATCGTCCAAGATTTAAAGTCACACTTATTCAATCCCCCCCTTTCTAAGTGTTTTTCTATCCTTCAATTGGCATCAGAGCGCCGGTTCTAAGGTGCAAGCACTTAACCGTGTTTAGAAAAGATTCAGGAAGAGAAAAACGCTTCAGTAAAAGATGGTTGATGAAAGTGAAAAGTCTACACCTACACCTGCATCTACATCTGGCTCTGCTGAGCAATACAACGGTAACAATGGTTATACTAGACCGCCGGTATTTGATGGTGAAAACTTTGAATACTGGAAAGATAAACTGGAAAGTTACTTTCTGGGTCTAGATGGTGATCTATGGGATCTTCTGATGGATGGTTACAAACATCCAGTAAATGCCAGTGGCGTAAAGCTGTCAAGGCAAGAAATGAATGATGATCAGAAGAAGCTTTTCAGGAATCATCATAAATGTAGAACTGTTTTGCTGAATGCTATCTCTCATGCTGAGTATGAGAAGATATCTAAGAGGGAAACGGCCTATGACATATATGAGTCCTTGAAAATGACTCATGAAGGAAATGCTCAAGTCAAGGAGACTAAAGCTCTTGCCTTAATCCAGAAGTATGAAGCCTTCAAGATGGAGGATGATGAAGACATTGAAAAGATGTTTTCAAGATTTCAAACTCTTACTGCTGGATTGAGAGTTCTTGACAAGGGATACACCAAGGCTGATCACGTAAAGAAGATCATCAGAAGCTTACCCAGAAGATGGGGTCCTATGGTGACTGCATTCAAGATTGCAAAGAATCTGAATAAAGTTTCTCTGGAAGAGCTTATCAGCGCCTTGAGAAGTCATGAAATAGAGCTGGACGCAAATGAGCCTCAAAAGAAAGGTAAGTCTATTGCATTAAAATCCAATATCAAGAGATGCACTAACGCTTTTCAGGCTAGAGAAGAAGATCCTGAAGAATCAGAATCTGAAGAAGAAGATGAACTGTCCCTGATCTCCAGAAGGCTAAATCAACTCTGGAAGACCAAGCAAAGGAAGTTCAGAGGCTTCAGAAGTTCAAGGAAATTTGAACGTGGAGAATCTTCTGATGAAAGAAGATTTGACAAGAAGAAGGTCATGTGCTATGAATGCAATGAGCCTGGACACTACAAGAATGAATGTCCAAATCTTCAGAAGGAAAGTCCCAAGAAAAAGTTTCATAAGAAGAAAGGTCTTATGGCAACCTGGGATGAGTCAGAAGATGATTCAGAAGATGAGCAGGCCAACTGTGCGCTGATGGCGACAGAAGATGACGAATCAGAATCTACATCAGAATCAGATTCTGAAGAGGTATTTTCTGAACTTACTAGAGATGAGTTAGTTTCCGGTCTAACTGAACTTCTGGAACTCAAGTCTCAGATTAGTCTCAAATACAAAAAGCTGAAAAAGCTATTTGAATTTGAAACAAAGAAGCTTGAGTTGGAAAATTCTGAATTAAAAGAAAAACTTTTAAAATTATCCAATAATGTTGGATCTCCTTCTGATTCAGAAAAATCCACTCCTAGTCTAAACCATATTCTGAAAGAATATGATTTAAGTTTCAGGAAGTTCTTATCTAGAAGTATTGGCAGAAGTCAGCTAGCTTCTATGATATATGCTGTGTCTGGAAACAAAAGAGTCGGCATTGGTTTTGAGGGTGAAACCCCATACAAACTTGAACCTGTTGATGAAATGAAAATCACATACAAGCCATTGTATGATCAGTTCAAGTATGGCCACTCTCATGATATTAGGCACACTTCACATGCACAAAGTTTTCACATAACACACACCAAGAAGCATGTGACACAACCTAGGAAATATCATGAAACTCATATTAAAAATTATCATGCTGTTCCTCCTATTGCTTATAATGTCAAACCCAAGTTCAATCAGAACTTGAGAAAATCTAACAAGAAAGGACCCAAGAAGATGTGGGTACCAAAGAAAAAGATTATTTCCTTTGCAGATTCTCTTGATAACAAAGAAGACAAAATTCAACATGACATGACACCTGGACTCAAGTTGCTCTCAACACTTGAAGGGAAGAAAGATTGTATTCCAAGTTCTGGTTCTTAAATCTGTTGAAGAAACTATGTTTGTAGGAATTCAGAAAAGAAGCTTATTAGTCTTGGAACCATCTATGATGTTTGCCTCTAAGGCTTTGATGTTTCTTTCTTGATTATTCTGTTTGCTCTAAATGCTACAGAATATACAACATTGAAACATTGATTGTGGACAAATCAATAAACATCTGTTTTGATGATAAACTCGTTTCTGATGAAACAAAGAGCTTAAGAATTTCTGCAGATACAGTTTTATCTTATCAGAAGCTGCAGAACAAAGAAGTGAACCTCCAGAAGTTGTGTATATCAGAAGTAATGGATCAGAAGATCATTCAGACTTATATCAGCACACTTCAGAAGGAGTATTTCCAGAAGAGAAACTTGATCAACTCAGAAGCAGTGATCAGAATCTGAAGGCGTAAAGTCTATTCTTAATACAGCTGTCATCTACTTTCTGATGATGAACACGTGTCTGTACGGTCAGTACAAAGCGTGCAGTTGAAAAGACGCCGACCTAGGTAACTGTATTAAATCATGTCATTTACTGAGTTCTCTCTCCTAATGTCATTTCTCATTAAATGCATATTAATTTTCTTTTTAAATCTTTTTAAATAACCCGCTTCATCTTCATTCCTTCTTTTTCTCTCTTTCTCTCCCGTTTGAGTATTCTTTTCGTTGTATCTCTTTTCAAACCCTAGTTCTTGACTTGATCTCAAAGTATTATCATAATGAATCCATCGTCTCGTTCATCAATCCCTAAAGAAAGAATCACTTCCACACAGAATCGTTTAAGCAAAAATGATGCTCCATTGAAAACTTGCTTAATACCTACGAAAGAACTGGAAGTTCTTTGTGAATCGGCTGTGGATATCAACAACCTCAAAGCAAATGGCTTTCAGTGTGATGCAAGAATATTTGAGCAAGGATGGTCAAAATATCTTGATAGATTGGTTGGTCCAATTTATCCTGAACTTGTAAAGGATTTTTGGGTACATGCAACAGTTACTCCAACTGCCATTATTTCTTTCGTGCTAGGGCATGAAGTGATCATCACTGAGAAACTCATCAGAAAGCTGTACAGTCTTAATGATGAAGAAGGTTGGGCTGAGTTTCAACCACATACAGTTGACTGGGCTCTAGTTGAAAAACAAATCTCTACAGCTGTTGGAGTTGATTCTCACTTCACAGGCAACTTAAAGCCTTTTTATAAAGTATGGGCTGAGATTATTCTGGGTTCTCTTCACCATAGAAAAAAGATGCGCTGCTCCTCCTACATCAGTCCGACTCACAAGTATACTCTTTTCTGCATTGGCAAAAAGATAGAGATCAACATCTCTCATATTCTTTTTGAGAATCTGAAAACCTCTATCTTTGATTCAAGAGAAGATGAAAGGGCGAAGTACCCTCATATTCCAAGAACAACCATTCCTTTCGGAAGGATGATTTCAGACATTCTGATTGAAAGCAAAGTGGTGGACTCAATCAGAAATTGTAATGCCTCGCATTTTCTTGGAGTAACTCAAGGTCCCATCTTCAATGGTGTTGATCTGTTCGAACTGGAAGTCATTAAGAATGTACCTGTTATGTGCACAAGCTTTCCTGACATTCTGTCAAGAAGAATTGCTGTTGAAGGATTCATATCTTTGTATCATAAAGAACTTGATCAAGTTGTCAAGTTTTACTTGGAAGATTGTGTGAGGAAGCAATCAGACGTTGATCCTGCTTGGATCCGTGGCAGAGTACTTCCATCCAAAGATGATATTCTGAAGAAGGATAAAAAGGAACGTCAGGCTAGGCTAAAAAGAAAGGCACAAGAAGATGAGGCTGAGAGAGCCAAGAAGTTGAGGGTCACCTATGATCCTGACAAGGTGGACTCTAAAGAACGAAGAGATAAAAGGATCAGAGATTCCTTTCGCAGAACCAGATCTTCTTCTTCTTCTGTACAAATCTCCAGAAATGTCCTTACTCCACTTCCTTCTGTCCCTAAACCATCTTTCCAATCACCTCCATCTGAACCAAAAGTAAACTTCACTTTACAAAATCCTTCTCCATCATCCTTCTCCTCTCCCATTCTAAACCCCACACCGTTGAGCATTCTTCCTCCAACTCCCTCAGATAAAACTCCCTCACCAATTCCCTTTAAAAATCCTCCTTCCTCTCCTCAACCCATTCCTTCTGATACTCCAACCTCATCAATCATTCTCTTAGATATCCCCTCTTCCCCAACCACCGCACCTCCAACTTCTATATCTCATCCATTACCTACCAGAATATCCCAACCCTACAGCCTTCTTTACCCTGACTGCAAACTCTCTCTCTATCCACCTGAACCTGAACCCTCTACCTATCTGGAACTCTTCAGATATGAAGTGATCAACGGATTAGACCTTCTGAAGGAAGCTTTCCTAAGCGGTCTGAATGATGTTTCTACGAGAAATATCTGGAAAAGATTTCGCAGGGTATTTCAAGAAGAAGCTGTGGGAGTACAGAGAAGACTTGTGGCTGCTGCCCCACGATCTCGTGGAATGCTAAGGAATTTTGAAGAATTCTGGGTTACTAGTCTAAAAGGTAGATATCTGTTGGAAGAGAAGCCCTTTGTGGATGAGATGGAACAGTTGAGACTGGCTGCTGCAATGGAAGCAAACCCATGCAGGGACATGGTTATCTGGATTCCTGAGTATCCTGTTCTGCTTGGAGACTTCAAGACCTTATTTGACTTTCTGAGGGAAAACCCTTCTAAGAAAGACCCTAGCTTGGTCATTCCAGAAGTTGTTGACCCACCAGAAGCTGAAGGTCCCTCTGCTCCCAGGAATTTAGCTGCCATTCTTCAGGCACTAGAGAATGGAGACTCTGAAATTCCTGCTGCAGAGTATGGAGATGCTTCTATGCAAGAAGCAGATGCTGAAGATCATGTTGCTGAATCAGACCCTGTTGAGGATATCCCAGCAAATGATACTTCTATGGAAGCTGCAGATCAACATGCCATTCCTGTGGTTGAAAGCGGTGAAGCTTCTTCTGATGAACCTTCTCGTCTTACAAGGACTCTAGAAGCGATTCAGAGGAGACAGGATGAGCAAAGCTCACTCAATGACAAGTATGATGCTTTCATTGAAAGGCAAGAAGGACACAACAACGATGTTAAAGAGATGCTGGCCAAGATCTTGTCAAGACTAGGGCCATCTTAGATTGAGTCTGTGTTGTTTCTTTCTTTTCTTTGCATCTATTTTGTTTCTGTGCATCTGATCTTTTCATTTTGTACTTCTGTACCCAATGGTTGAACCTTAATGAAATCATCTTCTTCCTCCATGTGTTCTGTTTTATTCATCTGAATCTTTTCTATTTTTTGATGATATGACAAAAAAGGGGGAGAAATACTGTGATAAATGATTTGATTTAATCAGTTGCATTCACTAACAAGAACTGCAAGTTCTATATGGTTTAAGTGTTTTGCAGGTACAGAGAAGTGAAGTGAATCTTCAGAAGCAAACACTAGAAGCAAAACCATAAGAAGCGTTATTCTGTAAAAGGAATAAGCTCTTGGAAACTGAAGCAAGCTGAGTGCTGTCAAGCTTCAGAGATCAGAAGCAAGAAAGAAGAATGAATCAGAAGCACTGATAATAGAATTTGAATATCATTGTCTATCCTGTTCTGACAAAATTCTATTTGCTCTGATACATATAATGTTATGGCTCTGATACATTATTTGCTCTGATACATTATTTCAGCCTATATGGCTCTGATACATATAATGTGTTCAAACATACATTTTATGTTCTAACTCGTTCATGCTGACTTTTGTCGTTTAGTTTTTGTTCTGTAACATTTCAGGATGTAGAGATGCTCTGATGATGCTCTGGTACATTCAACAATGTTTTGATACAAATCTAGCATGAAGTGATGATTGGTAGACATTCAAAGTTCTGAAGCTATCCGAGGGAAGCAGAAATCAGAAGATGTGAATGTTCTAAAAGATCCAGAAAACTCAAGTTCTGAAGCTGTCCTGAATGGAAGCAGAAGTCAGAAGCTGTGAATGTTCTGAAGATCAAAGAAATTCAAGTTCTGAAGCTGTCCACGATGGAAGCAGGAATCAGAAGCTGTGAGTGTTCTAAGGATCTAAAGAAATTCAAGTTCTGAAGCTGTCCAATGGAAGCAGAAGTCAGAAGCTATGAATTCTCTGAAGGCAGAAGCTTATATGATCGTCTCTACCGAAATAATCAGGGAAGTCTTTTATCAAAGTTCTTCGAGTATTTATTTCAGGGGGAGATTATTTATCTCAGGGGGAGATTGTTAATCTCAGGGGGAGACATATTCATATGCTTATGCTATAGCTGTGTAATTTGTCTTTTGCCGTCTACTCTTTCTGATCGCAAATTCATATCATTTATATATGTTTTTGTCATCATCAAAAAGGGGGAGATTGTTAGAACAAGATTTGTTCTTATCAATTATCTTAGTTTTGATGATAACAATAATATGAATTTTGCTTAAGATAATATGGTACTCTAATCCAATGCAATTTCCCTTTCAGGAAATATATAAAGAGTACGCATAATTCAGCGCTCAGAAGTTGTGTCTCAAATGGTTCAGCATGCAACATCAGAACATGGTCTGGCAAGACATCAGAAGATGGTCGAAGCAGAATCAGAACATGGGTCTATGGAAGCATCAGAAGAACATGAGATCAGAAGCACTGAAGATCAGAAGATGGTATCACGCAACAGAAGCACTTCAAGATCAGAAGATCAGAAGATGCTATGCACCAAGCTGTTTTGACTCTGATGATATTCAAACGTAGTATTCACAAACATCAGATCAGAAGGAAGTACAGGTGGCAGACTACGCTGACTGACAAAAGGAACGTTAAAGCTACTAAAGGCAACGTCAGTAGACACAGCGTGAACAAGGCTCGAGGTAGTTGACAAAAGCGTATAACATTAAATGCAATGCTGTACGGAACACGCAAAGCATTAAATGCACTCAACGGTCATCTTCTCAACGCCTATAAATATGAAGTTCTGAAGTGAAGCAAGGTTAACGATTCTGCACCAAAACAACTCATATCAAACTTGCTGAAACGCTGTTTAAATCTAAACTCAGAATCTTCATCTTCATCAAAGCTCACTACATTGCTGTTGTAATATCTTAGTGAGATTAAGCTTAAACGTTAAGAGAAATATCACAGTTGTGATTATCGCTTTTAAGAAGCATTTGTAAACTCTTAGAATTGAATTACATTAAGTTGTAAGGAACTAGAGTGATCGTGTTGATCAGAATACTCTAGGGAAGTCTTAGGAGTGAACTAAGCCTAGAGTGATCGTGTTGATCAGTAGACTCTAGAAAAGTCTTAGAGGGTATCTAAGCAGTTGTTCCTGGAGTGATCAGTGTGTGATCAGAAGACTCTGGAAGACTTAGTTGCGGACTAAGTGGAAAACCATTGTAATCCGTGCGATTAGTGGATTAAATCCTCAGGTTGAGGTAAATCATCTCTGCGGGGGTGGACTGGAGTAGCTTCGTTAACAGCGAACCAGGATAAAAATAATTGTGCAATTTATTTTTATCGTCCAAGATTTAAAGTCACACTTATTCAATCCCCCCCTTTCTAAGTGTTTTTCTATCCTTCAGTTCTGTTGCAGAAAATTCTCTGCCAAGGTCCGCTGAGCGGAGTTGAAGCGGATGACAGCTTTTTCTGTTTTTCCAAAACTTTGAAACTTCGTAACTCTTGAACCGTAACTCCGATTTTGTCGCCGTTCGAAGCGTCGGAAAGCTAACGCAATAACCTATATTATTATCTAATTAAATGATTCATAGGATGTAGTATCCCATTATTTTTATTAGGATCAAGTGATGAGTTGTGTAGTATGTTCAATTAACCAAACTTTGAAAGGTCGTATCTTTTAACTCGGGTGTTCGCTTTATGTGTTGTTTGAAACGTTCGGAAGCTATTTCCATGCTCTATATGATGATGTAGGATGTAGTAGTGGTTGTTTGATTTTCATAAATGGTTTTGTGAACTAGTGCATGATAAATCATGATGATGTGTTGTGTGAATGTTGTCGTAATGATACGAGGTATGTGATTAGTTGTCGATAACATGAGATCATGTTCATATGTGTTATGTATTAATGAATGTTCGTTCTTGATGTGAGACGATGTTTGGTTGTTTGTTATTAACATGATGTGTATAAGTGTGTTATACGTTCATCTATGCCGATGTGGCCAGTATGTTTGAACGGTGAATGTGTGCTGTGTGCCTATTAATGCCTGTGTGGTAATTATGGTGTGATGTAATTGATAACGATGTTATTAATTGGTGATATATCCTTTTGGATAGAATATAAACGGTGTAACGTGGGTATGTGACCGTGTTATATTGTTGATGATGTTGTTGTCGTGTAATAGAGTCATATATTTGCACAGCATAACATTTCATTACGTTAATGGCGGAATGCTATTAGCAGGTGGCCTGAATTGGCAATTATTACCAGTGGGGGCTTAATGCTCGGTAAAAAGGTGTATTTGCCCGAGTGGCAAGAGGTCATCAGTGGGGGCTAAATGCTCGATGACGTTTAGTCGTAGCTTGATGCTCGACAAAGGTGTATTTTCCTGAGGGAAAGAAGTCCCAGCATAATGCTCGGCAAAGGTGTATTTGTCATAATGACAAGGGGAGTTTTACTCCGGATTTGGTACCACATGCATATGCATAGTCGAGTCTCATTCATCATTGTCTGTCTGTATAATTTATGTTAGCATTCATGTGTCACATTACTTATATATTGATTGTGGTTGAATGAGTGGATTACTTTGTTGTATGATTCTTGATGATACTTGTTGGCATTACTATAATTGTCATGCTTTCATTATGAATTATATTCTCACCCTTCTGCTGATTTGATGCTTGAGTGGCATCCTGCAGATTAGCCGCTTTGGGAGTCTTTTGGAAGAGGTAGTTCTCCAGTTGGTCTTGTCGGTCGCTCTGATATGTAACACTGGGTAGTCGGGAGTCTGTTGTTATTTATTTGTATATGACTCTTTTGAATATGTATATGTGATGACGTGCCATTGTGTATTGTAAACACTTTATTTTGGAAAACTCCTCTTTGAGAGTGAGAGCTATAAGTATATATATATATGTTCATATCTTCCGTGTGTTATGTATCATGTTATTGGCAGGTGTGCATGCTTTTGGCATCGGTGATGTCCGTTTATTTTCAAGGTGTTTGTTTGGTTACTTAGTGTAACATCCTAATTGTGTTGTATGAAATTTTAATACTCTGATATTTTCTTGCCTAAATACTTTGGGTAGAATTGGGGTGTTACAGCGTTGCTCCTTTGGGGGCGACGCCGAGAAAGAAAAAGAAACAGTTTATAAAGACATGATTGCTATTGGAATTTGTTACAAAAGAGGATAAGCATGTCATTATAGGTGAGTAATGCATGCGACTTCTCTTTTCTTTGGTCCTGCTTGTATGATTATTATCGTCTTGTCTTAATTAATCTATTGTTTGCAAAATTTGACGAAAAAGACAAAATTAACTAACAAAAGTGTTTTTAAGGAACTAACAAACATGTAACTTTTTATAAATAAAAGACTCAAGTGAAACATTCAATTAAATTAATGGACTAAAACATGTCCTAAGTCTTTTCAATATAAATCATTTATCAAATTCTACATGTATCAATTTTTTTTTTACAAATATATTCTTATTTTATTTGTCATTAAAAATATAAATTTCACCTCTCTCTTATAATTTTAATAATTATAAAATAAATATGTAAAAAATAATTCATATTTTAGACAAATATTACTATCATATATATTTTTTACTAAAATTAGTTTCTTAATATCAATTAATTTTATTAAAAAGATTAAGACACTCATTAACATTTTATTTCAATAATAATAACAATAACATTAAAATAAAAGGAATTAGATGCTTCTTACATTGAGTAAGTGGCCATACACTTTCTCTTTGTACTATATTTTCTTCACAATACTGAAGAGCTTCTTCTTCTCTCTCTCTCTCTCTCTCCAAGTTGAATTTGACTCTACAAACCGTAAACCCTAATCGAAGAATTGTTCAGTTCAAATCCGTTTCTACTTTCTTCTTCTTCCACGTTGAACCGGAAATGGTTCTGATTTCTTAGTCAGTTATCATTTTCAGAGTCACAAAAATGGGTAGACGTCATGGTTGGGAGCTCCCTTTTCACACTTTTCAGGTACATTCATTCTTCTTCCTTCTCACTCACACTTCTCTTTCAAATTCCGTTTTCATCATCTCATGATTTATTTCTCTTCTTTTTCCATTTTCCACCTTTTGACTTTCTCGTTTACTTCCTCATTCCCATTTTAGCCGCATTTTTTCTCTATTACGACTTCATAATTTTCTCGATTTTTCTTTTTGGTTAATAATTGGAAATCTAGAATCGCTTTTTTGTTGTTGCTCGGAATCGCTTTTGTCGCTTTTTTTTTTTTTTTTTTTTTTTTATATAACATGGAATTTGTATTAATTCCTTTTTGCTCCTTACTTTCTGGATGAAAGTGCTTTTTCAACTCAAGTAATCATTTATACTAACATTTGTTACTATTTAACTGTTTAACATTATTATGATTTTGATTCTATATTCCAGCTTTTGAGTTTAGTGTAATTATATTATTCTCATTTTTAGATTTTTTTAGGGTCAATAATGTGCTTGTTGACAGAATTTTAATAGGATTGAAATTCAACACTTTAGTTAGGACATCTGCACCGACACTTCAAAATTTTCATTTTTATCGAATTATTATCGGTGTGGCTGTGTCAGTGTCAGTGTCAGGATCATGTTCGGGGTGTATGAGCTTCATAGGTTTTTACAACTGAATTTGTAATGGCATTGAGAACTGTTATTCTCACAAACTTCTCACCTTTTGTCTGCTTGTTGTAATTTGTGGACAGGTTGTGGCTATAACGGTTTTTTTCTTGTTATGCATTGCATATTATGCCTTCTTTGCTCCTTTTCTTGGAAAGGACATCTATGAATATGTTGCTTTTGGTGTTTATTCTGTACTGGTAAGAAACAATTTGATTCTTCTATACCTTCGTTCCGTTTTTCATTTAATAATGTAGAGTGAAGTATTCTTTCATTTACTTGTTCTTTAATTTTTAACTGCAGGCACTCTCTGTATTCCTTCTCTATGTTCGATGCACTGCCATTGACCCCGCTGATATGGGAGTAGTGCTTGATTGTGACAAAACTTCTAAGAATAGATCAAAACTTGATGAAGAGTTGGCAGGTTGGAATTTCAAAGCTACTGGCATTTATTTATATGATTGTCATGCTCTAGGTTTACTCTTCAGATCAGATTCACTTCATGATTCTCACAACTGTCGACATGTTGAATTTTTGTAATTAGTGTTAGTGATACTGCTTATTAATCAGAGTTGCTAAATCACTAATCACCAATGGAATAAAAAGAACTCCAATTGAATTAGTTATACTTTTACAGTAGTGACATTGCTCACTAGGCTCTAATTAACTGGCTGTACAACAAAACCCAAAGCAATTACAAGTTACAACAGATTAAGCTTATGCCTTTATTGTTGTTTTTGTACCTCTATAAGTTGGTTTCCATTTTTCCTTGTTATGGTTACCATATAGGATTATAACAGCAAATTTCTATGCTGTATGATGATTTCCCATGTTATCTGAACTCTAATCTTCTATTGCAGAACCCAACAAGATAGGACTAAAGGATGAAGGATTGTCTGATCAGCACAATTCGAATGGGTGCTCCAAAATCGGGTGTTTCTTGTGTAGTTGCCTTGCTATAGAAGATTGCCGTAGTGATGAAGATTTTATTCTACAGCAACAATCTGGCGAGGAGGATGCTTTGTTCTGTACTTTATGCAATGCTGAGGTTGGCTCATTTACTGTAAAAAACTAACTATCTTCTCCAAATAAAGTCAACACGAGTAAAATAAGAAATGATAACAGTAAAAAAATGGAGATAAGGTTTCATAGAATGCAACTAAGTTTTCTTCTGTTTAGATGAATAAAACAACCTGCCTCCCAAAACTGCTGTATATGAAAATTAGAAAAAAACCTGTTATAGACACACCCCTTTCTTGATAACCTGTGATAGTTCAAGCATGAACAATTAACCCCTTTAACCAATCGAAGGTGCAATTTTTCTTGTAGCTAATTGAGGAGTTTTTTTCATTTGCTCGCCTCACCAGAACATGAAAATTCTATGATGATTTATTTAGTATTACAACTTGTTAGATGCATTTTGCAGGTTCGAAAGTTCAGTAAGCATTGTAGAAGTTGTGACAAATGTGTTGATGGATTTGATCACCATTGCCGGGTAAGATTTGCTTAATTGAACCCAACCCCAAGTCAGTTACCGGGTATTTGAATGACTCAATATCGTACTGTCCTAGTCTCAGGTCTAGTTGTCTGTTGTCATACCTATGTTATCAATCTCGGATAGCGACACGGCCATCCCCAAAAGGGAACGTAATGGGAGCGGGGAGCAGAACAGCTGATATTATAGCGTCACGGGCCCTAGTACAGTTAATATTAATCAACACATAATTGTTGAAAACTAAAATAAATTAATCAAAATTCATGAATTATTCATATATTTAGAATTAAAAACCATAAGTGCAAAACATATTTCCAAATGTCAATAAAATTAAAATTCAATAAAATAACATTGGATAATATCATACACGGTTGACGCGGCTGAAGCGGCCAATTAGAGGGGCGTCGTTCCAAATCCAATCCCATTATCACGGTCATTCCAGCCGAGTCACCCATCTGTAACGGAACGGCACTACCTGATGTGGTTTTCTTGGTTTTTTTGTTCCATGCCGAGATAACGACCGGAATGGCCGAGTTTGATAGCATAGTGTCTTACTAATAAAAAAGGGCATTCCAACTTTCTAAACACTCAGTTCACACTTACTATGATTTCTTCTGGGGTTTTCTCACCTCTTCAAAGTTATTGTTTGTTTAGTTGTCTGACAGGTAACCTTAGTTGGTTGGTTAATTAGGGAGTTTGTTAACAGAAATAAGGGATATTGACTATAAATAGGATGAGAGATATTGAGTGGCTGACTATCTTGTCAACTGTATAGACTTGGAGCCATTTTGGTTTAAGGAGAGTCTTGAGAGACTCATAAAATTCTGGGAATTCAATTGTGTGCCAAGAATTTTCCCTGTTTTCTGTAATAATGCCAGTTGGTTTCTATCGGATGTTTCCTATGTTTGTAATTTACAATGAAGACTGGGTTGTCAACGAAAATTTACCCTGAAGTAGACCGTATTGGGTGGATTTTTGGGACTTGAGATGCTGTGTGCATCTGTATGCTTGTTTTGTTATTTTGTATTCCTTAGCTTTTATATTCAATAATCATTAAATTTATTATTTTGTTCAGTGGTTGAACAATTGTGTTGGAAGGAAGAATTACATCTCGTTTGTGTGTCTAATGGCGGTGAGCCTGCTTTGGGTAAGTAACATAAAGATGCTTACCAGCTTGTCCTAAATCTAGTTATCCCCCTCTCCTTTCTATTCTTCAGTTTTACGTTGAAAGAACCTCTATATTATGATTTTGTAAATTTCTTACTTTTTTTTCATGCATGTCATGTCACAGCTTGTAGTTGAATGCGGAGTTGGGATTCTCGTGCTTGTTCGATGCTTTGCTGCTAAGAAGGATACAGAGTATCTGATAGCTGAAAAGCTTGGAGCTGGATTCACCCGAGCCCCTTTTGCTACAATAGTGGTACATTTGCTATTTTTTTCTTTCAGAGTTTTATACTTCATCTCAAATAAGATAACTACAAATAAACTTTACTTAACTAAAGTTACTTTTTGTATAAGCTTAATCCTGGTTGCAATTTAAACATTCAGTTGGATATCCTACAAATTTGTTTTTCATTATTTGTCTTGAATATTTATCAGTTGTGTTTGATGGAAGTTATTCAACATAATTTTCAATTACTATTACCTAATCTCTGAACATCATTGAATAGCCAAGTTGTTAAATGTTACTAAATTTGAAATTTCTTCACAATTTCCCCCCCCCCCCCCCCCCCCCCCCCCCCCCTGATGTTCACTTCAACAAAATATGATTTGTTCAAAGATTGAAGATATAAGTTTCTATTTTTATGCAATTTTTAATCCTGTTACAGGCCATATGCACAGCAGTTTCTTTACTTGCGATTATACCACTGGGAGAATTATTCTTTTTTCATATGATCCTGATCCGAAAGGTATAATCATGATCCTTTCCTCCTAATTATATATTTTCATAAACATACTCTAAGCTGTCATTTTGTCTTACAGGGTATTACAACGTATGAGTATGTTGTTGCCATGAGAACTATGACTGAACCACCCGGTCCTTCAGTTGACGCGGGTGAACAGCAGAGTCTACCTTCATCTCCTACTAGTTCAGCTGTCACTGCGATAAGCGGAAGAAGCTCTGTCGGAATGAGTTTGCAAATCAAAGGTGCCTGGTGTACACCTCCGAGAATCTTTATGGATCACCAGGTACTGCCATCTTTGTACAATTGCCTGAATTTTATGATTGGGAACTATTTTAAATGAATAACCTATCTTTAAACATTACAAATAGTCATAGATAATTACTGTGAGAGATAAGAAAGTTGAATTGAGTTGAATAAAATAATGCACAAAACACAATAAAACCGCTCTTAATAATATAGGTAATAGTTGTTGGATGTTGATCAAGTGTCTGGCCTTGAATGAGCAGGATGAAATGATACATCAATTGGAGCCAGGCCGTCTACCATCTACTATGGATCCAGATGCAATACAACCTGACAAAGGAAAAAAGTTGAACCAGCGCCCAGTGAGAATAAGCGCATGGAAACTTGCAAAATTAGATTCCAACGATGCAGCTAAGGCATTAGCTAAAGCTAGAGCATCATCATCTGTGCTTCGTCCAATTAGTTCTCGATCACATGCATATGATGCAGATCATTTATCAAGTAGCAATGTGAGTGGAAGAAGCACCCCAAATAGCAACCAAGGATTTCATAACAAATATGATGCAGCCGGGACATCAAGGCTATCTCCTTCCAAGAGCTCATACCCTCCCAGTCAAGCAAGCAGGGAAGATTCAGATGCATGTCACCACAGTATGAGTAACTTCAGCAGTCCACAAGTCTCCAACTTAACTCCTTCCCCAATGCAGAGGCCAGGTTTGAACCGAGACCATTTCAACCCCATGTATCAGCAGCCATCTCAAAATCCTTCTCCTTCATCAGCTGTAGGAAGCCATGGGAATGTAAATCTAGTTCAAGAAAATGGTGCTCGTGTGCCAATGAGAAATAACAACCTCGCTGTTTCAGAGAATAGAAGCTCGTCAGTGTTTTGGGATCAAGCAGCGGGCCGCTTTGTCCCGAACACATCTAGAGCTCAAGGCAGTTCTCAGGTTCCTGGAACAGAGTTAACGTACACTGGTCGCTCTATATTTTTTGGCAGCCCGGCTCTGAGTGAACAACAGTCAAATGCCAGAACAAGAAATAATAGCTCAGTCGCCGGTGTTTTGGACAGAGATAATACAGCAAGGGATTTTCAGCAAGGTAGATCACAAAGAGGTGCGCAGCTTCCGGTGTTTGTTCCCGGTTATTCGCAGCAAAACAAGTTCTCATAGGGTATGTTTAGGTTGGTGACATAATGTGGAATGGAATGTGATAACATCCATTTTTAAAAATCTAAATGGTAGAATGTTAGCCATTCCATTCTACTCCATTTCACCATTAGCTGCAATTTTTTCTTCAATTTATTTGAAAAAAAAAATCCGTAAACATGTTATCGATTTTTAGTTTGTCTTGTTGTTGCCACTGCCACCATGTGGTTCTAGTATGTTCGCCATTTCATCATCTGTACAGGCTAATGGATCACAACCTTCTTCTCTGTACAATTCATTGACCACTGTCATTGCATTTCAGTGTTGTATTTGATCATAGGGTGTTTTCATATGCTAAATTTATGGTTTTATTTCTTTTATCTTTATGGGCTTAAATGTTTATTTTTATTTGCTTTTTAGTATTGAGTGAATTTAATCTCACTTATTATTATTATTATTATTATTATTATTATTATTATTATTATTATTATTATTATTATTATTATTATTATTATTATTATTATTATTATTATTTATTTTAACAAACTTCAGTTATTTTAAAAAAATATATATTTATAACCAATGACATATTCGTTCCATGTACATATAAATTGATTTTTTGAAAATATTATGAAAACTATGCAATTTGAAATATTTGATTATCTCAATCTTGGATCGTATTATACATTAAAATAAATTACTACACTAATTATTATCATTATTTGTTATAAGTAATTATCATTAAAATGTATAATTAACTATCATCCTTACGATATAACATAACAAAGAATCAACATCATTTATGTTTTAATGTAAAATCTAATTTAAATAATTGTTGTGAAATATTTTCTCTCAAATGAAGTGAAAGTTGCTTATAGGAAAATAATAAAAATCCACAAGTTTTTAAAATGATATTTAATTATTTGTAAATATCTTGTTAATCTAAATAAAAATATCAATGAATAAATGATCATAACGATAAGTTGATCAAATAATGATAGTTAAATATCATTTCAATAGTTAAATATCATTTCAATCCCCATTTAGAAAAAGGATTTCATTATACTCTTTTGTATTCAAACTAAGGAATATTTGTGGGTCATCGTTCAAAACCTAGTGACTAATCCGACTTATATTTTGTTGAGTTTATGATTTTAAATATGAGCAAGCGAATTAAACCCATTCAAAATTGTTACGTTTTTTTATGTAGATTTTTTATTAAAATATTTGAAGGCTTGATGATCAAATAGTGTTTTAATTTTATCCATGTTTTAAAATTGTAAATTATAAAAAAATCTAAATATAAGAAAAAATGTGATTTTTTTTTTTTTTGGTATTGTATGATGATGCATAGCACTGTAGTAAAATAAGATAGTTGTATTATATTTTAATCTAGGGTGCGTTTGTTACAGATTTTTTTTGAAAAAAATCTAATTTTTTTAGTTAAAAAATCACTTAAAACTATTTTATGGGTGTTTGTTTCAGATTTTTAAAAAATGATTTTTTTTTAAAAATGAGAAGCTATTTCAAGTAGCTTCAAAATTTTCATTCAGAGAAATTGATAATTCAAAAACACGGAAGGGTTCATCTGTTGCAAAGTTACATGGTTGCCCTTAACACATTTCAAAATTCCGAAAATACCCTTTCATCAAGGTTTTGCTTGAGAATCCCAAATTCACGTGGAACACGCTCTTGTTCTCCTCTGCTACAATGGCGACGGCGTGAACAGTGTCGTCTTCTTCTTCTTCTTGTTTGCATCGGGTAAAAATCATCAATTACCTTCTCCTTCTCTTCGATTTTCGATTTGTTATTTTATTTCTGATTTTTCATTAGAGGTAGTGATCTTTGTTAAATTTGTGATATAGGGTTTTGAACTGATTTTGAAATTGAATTCTGGAACTTGAAGCTATTGCTAATTCAGGTCTACCCCTTGAAATATTTCGCACCTCACCATTTTTAACCCCCTCTCTTTCTTCTTCTCTCACGCTTTCGTTTCTCTTTCTATTCCTTCACCATTTCGCGCATTTCTTAACATCATTCTAATAGCTACGGCTTACATTTCCATTCTCATTTCTTCAATTTCCTCTTTCCCACGCCAAAAATGCCAATCCAATCGGTACCAGAACCCACGCAAACTCACTTCATGGACCACGAAATCCAAGGTATTACGTTTCAGATTCTTATCCAATTTCTCTTCGTGTGCCAATCTGAACTGAATTTGAATCGTATGTGCAGCAATGGAGCGACAAATAGTTGCGATTAGGACAGTTAAGGAGGTTAAAACCAAACACTTGCTGGAAGATTTGCGATTGCTTTGCTCATCTTTCACTGAGGAACAACTCCAGAAACCGGTGTTAGAGATTTTTCAACAAATTCTTCCAAATTTGTCCATTGTGAATCATAAAGAGAGTAACAAATGTCAAGTGACATGGAAAGATAAAGCGCCTATGTCCATGAGCATCAACTATGATGATGTGCATACTTCGTTGCTTCAAAGGTTGTCCATGGCTTATCCTCATTGCCCCTCTTCAGTTCCTCATTCTACTGGTGAATACTCCTCTTCTTAAGTGTGTTTGATAAAATAGAACTGCTAGTTGTTCTATAGTCACATTGTTCTATAGTAGCAGTCTAGCAGACATATGCACAGTTGGGCAAATTTTACCGGACATCTTTTGTCTATTGATTGCGTTTTGTTTTGTTGTTCTTACACCTTTTACCCGGGTAGTAGTCAAAATACTTATAAAACAAAGTTGAGTATTGGTCAGTTTTAGCACTTTTGAATTAGGAAAGTCCTCATTTTGTACTAACATCTATCAATGTGAAGTTGTTTGTTTAACAATTGTTTTCAGAATCTAATTATGCTGAATGTTTAATCACAAAAACCACTGCAAATTTTACTATATTGAATTTTTAACCTCTGGCTATGAATTATAAAATCAAATCAATTTTTATTTATCCTGAAAAAAATAACATTGCATTTAAACTTCAGTAAACTTCTGATAGCAATGCATTTGAGTACAAATTTTTTTTCAAAATTATTCAATCTAATGACAGTTGCATATGCTGAAAGAATCAGCCCATGAAAAAAAAAAATTGTCTGTATGCCATTTTTAAAGCTTTTGCTTGACGCAGTATTCCTTGAGATTATGCAAAGCTTGCCGAATTGTATCTTCATCTTGATTGGAATATTTCAGGCATAACAATATTTGTGCAACATGATAAGCATTCTGGAATGAATGATTCTGCAAGCAGGTAGTCTCCATTCTTTTCTTTTCCTGTAGACAGTAATTCAATATCACATGTTAGTGTTAGTGCTTAGAGCCTGTCTATGTTTAACAGGTGCTCTTTGTTCACTACTTAACATGATATGAAAAATATACTACAAGTGCCCAATTTTTTGCAATTTATTAGATGTATTCATAGACGACAGAGGCACAATCATAGTGATGACAGCTTAATGAAATAGTAGAAGTGGACATTTTACTGAAATACTTAGGAACGATCATGCCGTGCATTTGGCTACAAATTTTGTATGCATTCATGACATGTTAAGTAGTGAACAAAGAGCACCTGTTAAAATCATATGATTCTCTTCTGTTTGCACTGAAATTTCCTCCAAGAAACTTTATAATTTAAGGATTCAAACTTGATTGTCTTTTCATTTATGGAGAACTAAAGTGTACCTCCTTCAAATGAACATCCTATTTATGCAATTGTTAATAAAATCACCTTATCTGAAATCCTTGATGTGATCATTCTGGCTGTCTCAATAACTGAACTTGGTAATCCTGCCAATAATGGGGGATATGCTTCGGTCCTTCCTTAAGTTGAAACTAAGTAAAGAAAAATATTAGTTCGAAGATAGTAATCTGATGCAAGAGAAAAAGGATAGAGAATTAGAGATACCACCTTGAACTCCAAATGGTTGTTTTTTAATTTGACATGAAAGTGATGAATTTTCACGTTAGGATAGATTGTTGCTAATTCCGATATATTCTCCATATGAGTGGCAAATATGGTATACATGAAGGAAGATGATAAATATGGTTAAGTAGACTGGAAGGTTGATCATATAAATATGTTCCTTTGATGAGAAAACCTTTTGCAGTCACCAACTGTCTTGCAATAAACAATTCAATTCCTCTTTTCAAAACCATCAATCCTCTTTTCAAAATCATATAGCAAATATTGGAGCTAAATCCATAACACTGTCTTTTACAGGAAGAAATGAATTAAACAAACACATTAAGAGACTGTTTAAATCATGTTAACACAGATAATATATTTTAGTAGTTTTAAGATAGGACTTTGATTTTTGGTGACTTGAGTATCTCAGTATTTGTCACTACCAGTATGCTAACTTACATTTCCTGTTCAAATCCCATGGCCATGGATGAGTATAAACTATTTCAAGAAAATTTTATTGCTCGCATGGAGAAATCTGAATTTTCCAACTCAAAATGATCTTTCAATAGGCACTTGCCAAAGTCAAAGCGAGTTGTGTGATGCACAAATGAACAAAAAAACCAACATGCCCAAGCTTGTGAAAGTTTGTATTGGCAGGTGGCACTTGGCAGTACATTAAGTACTAGTACCTTCCAGACAAACCTCTGTTCTTGTATAGCATTCTGCAGCTGCAGATTTATTCCTAGCGTTCAACTAAAAAAAAATTGGAGTTTTTAAGAGCCCAAACAAGTTTGTAATTGTTTGCAAGAGTGTGGATAGCTATGCAGGAAATGCCAAATGTTTTAGGAAAGCCTCGTATGGTGAGCTGAATTCAAAGAAATATTACACTGTTGACAGGAAAGAAAACTTTAGCAAACATATGCATAAACCTTCACTGGTTTCACAAAATGATCTTCGTGAAATATCCAAGAGACCGTCAATTTCAGCTTTAACAGCAAAGCATTGCTGAGTGCAGGCAACAAAAGGAACCCGCGCATGAAGCACGTCTTCATCAATAACTTCCTCTATCCTGTAACAAATTTACTAAAGTTGTGAGATGATTAGTCCTATTATTTAAGTAGGAAATAATTGTAATTACACAGTATAATTTTTTTATCAATTAGTATATTGTATAATACTTGATAAATAGTTTACATTGCAGTGTGATGTGACCATCTAGAGTATAATTACTAGTAAGAATTTGGCTTTGATAAATCAATGTATCACTTGATTGGCATGCATTTTTTATGGAATTCATGGCTTAAAGACCTTCAAAAACCTTGATAAAACAAAAAGTATTGTTCATAAGTCGGTGAAACAATCAAAATGCGGCTCTTATAGTCACTTGAACTGTGTCAGTGTTTGGTTTTAATAAGTATAGGGTTATTGAGTAAAGGATTAGTATAGTTAGTTACATGGTAGCTCCCATGGTTAACATTTGTTGAGTGAAAGTGTTGTCAAGAACTTTCTTGAGAAGGATGAGTTCTTCATCAGTAGGGTGGAAACGAAAATCGGATGGTAAATGAGCATCACTGTTGAGAGGTATCTTGTTACCGGTTCAGCGGATAAGGAACTTCGTTTTTATACAATTAAGCTACATTATATGGATAGGGAGAGTATCAATAAGGCTATAGAACTAGCAAAAAGATCAGGCTGCATCTTCCTAAAAGCTAAACACATGTTGATCCATTATTTTTTCTGTCATTTTTGTTATTTACACTCTACTCATGTGCATTATGTATAAGAGGTACATGTTTGCTTCATTATGCTAATGGCCATACCATGTGTAATCAATCATTAAAATGGTATTAAACAGGCTCATAAATTCATTAGGAAATTAAAGGTTAATATGTGTTTCTCATCTACCTGAACTCATTTTTCTCTTTAACCCTTGCAGTTTATACTAATTGTTGTATCTATGAAAAGTAACTAGTTTAAAATCTATAGTTTGAGAAATCATGTAAAACTGTTGCTTTTGAAATGGTTAAATTGAAGTATTTATTTTACATGTGCTACTGAATGTGTTTATTTGGTAAATGACAATCTAACTCTACTCACTGTCTTAAGTGAAATTGGGACTACTATTATTATGGTGATAACTTGTCCAAAGCCATGTTTAGTGTTACAGTTACAACCATTATATGGTAGCTTTGTAGAGCTGTAAGGATTTTCTAATGATTCTTTTTTGGCTATGATACATTACTCAAGCATATAATATTTGATAAAAGCATGATAGCAGTTCAAAAGTATTTTGTAATGTTAATCCATTTAAAATGGGTGGTGTTTGCAATGTTAATCCATTTACAGAGCTTATGATCGTACTCAACTTAAAAATAGATGGGATACATTGAAAAGAGAGTTTTCATCATTTGTGAAGTTAGTGGATAAGCAAACTGGAGTGGGATGGGTCATGAAAAGAAAACTATCTTGACTGACAATGATTGGTGGGCTGAAAAGAGTAAGGTATGGTTGTGTTAATGAATGAATTTCTCTATGATATCTGTTTTGAATATTTATTTATTTTTCAGGAGGATCCAGATATTTTGAAATGGAAACATGGAGGACCTAAGTTTATTGACTTGCTAGATAAATGTTTCAATGGTGCCATAGCTACCAGATTCGCCCTTTACAAACCTTATGAAGAGCAATTACCATGTGAAGGATCATAATTTCTTTTTGAAGACGGTCGTGAGACTAACACAATAACTGAGGATGAAGGAAATGGAGATAGCTTTGATGTTGGAAATGAAGTACAACCCAATCCAACACCAAGTTCTTCAAAAAAGAGAAAGATTTCAGGGAAAGGAGAAAAAATCGGGGCAACAGAAAAACTTCAACGATCTCTTGATCGTATACTCGATGGGTTTGGGCCAAGCCAACAAGGACTTCCAGAAGACAACGTTAGTTATGCAAAATGTTTGAAAATGTTGGATGAAATCCCATCCTTGGTAAAAGGATCACCTTTACACTTTAAGGCCGTTAGAATCCTTGCCAATAAAGAAAATAGGACATCATTTTCTTACTTCATGAATACCTCCAATGCTGATATGGCTCTTGATTGGATAGACACTTGTCCCGAAAAAAATACGCACGTGATCGTTGATAGGATCATATACTTCTTAGAAAAAATCATTAGTAGTTGGAACTATTATGTTTTTATTAGCTTGATGTAATATGAATTTGTCACAATTACTTTGTGGTTTTGATACCAAATGGATATGTTATTATTAATTTTGGATTCTTAAATGAAATTCTTGTGTTCTTACTTTATTACTTTAATGTGTCATACTTTGTGGTCAACATTCTAGTGAAACCATTCATAAGCATTTCAATAAAGTTTTACAAGCTGTATGCAAGTTGGGAAAAAAAGTCATTCAACCTGTTGATCTTGTTGACTCTTCTCAATATATTAGAGATAATAATCGATATTGGCCTTACTTCAAAGATTGTATAGGGGCAATAGATGGCACACATATTAAAATACATGTCCCAATAGAGAAACAAATACCGTTTTTCAATAGGAAAGGACATACAAATACTAATGTGATGGCTGTGTGTGACTTCAATATGTGTTTTACTTTTGCATTGTATGGATGGAAAGGATCTGTTCATGATGCAAAAATTCTTATGGATACTCTTCGTAAACCCGATTTGCGATTTCCTTATCCTCCAGAAGGTCAGTTTTTGGTAATTCAAATCTTTTTCTATTCTTGTTTGATATATTTTGTTTATATACATAGGAAAATAAGTATTTCTATATTCTTAGTTTGTTTATATACATAGTTCGAATGATAATTGTTTTGATATTCTTGTCTGATATATTTTATTTATATACATAGGCAAATACTATCTTGTAGATTCAGGGTATCCGTCACTTAAAGGTTTTTTTAGCACCATACAAGAATGCAAGGTATCATCTTGCACATTTTTGACTTGCTCCAAGATTCAGATCAAGAAATGGAATTTTTAATTATTATCATTCTAGTTTGAGAAGTGTGATTGAAAGAACTTTTGGTGTGGTAAAAGCAAGATGGAAAGTATTACAAGAAATGCCTAATTTCAAGCTTCAAACTCAAATGGCTATTATTTGGGCGTGTTTTGCACATCATAACTTTTTAAGAAGAACAGATTCAAGTGACTTGGATATTCTTGAAAATTTAGAGAACATCAATGGTTTACAAGATAATGAGCAAGATTTCCATGAAGGAGATGGAAATGGTGTACCTACTCATAGTGAATGGCAAGCTCCAACTCCATCTGATGTTAGATATATTGAAGAAATAAGGAACACTATCAGAGACCAACTACCAAGAAACATGGGGCGACAACGACGACAATAGTTTTATTTTTATGTTTGACGACTTTAAAGAAACATTTAGAATGAGACTTTAAAAAAAAGTAGTTTTATTTTTATGTTTGATGACTTTAAAAAAATTTAGAATGAGACTTTAAGATGTAATTTTATTTTTATGTATTTGTTTTATACTAATTATATATATATATATATATATATATATATATATATATATATATATATTGTTATTTAAAAATATTATTATATTAATCCTAAAGTAACATAAATATTTTTAAAAATTATGTATAATTATTAATTTATAACTATAAACACTAATTTGCATGTCCTTTTTAATAATTTATCATTTAAAAAAATCATTTTCACATTTAGGTAGCCAAACAAAAAAAAATCATTTTTAAGAAAAATGATTTTTATGATAGGAAACAAACGTAAATTAGCTTCTACTAATTTTAAAAATCTCTACAAAAAAATCTCTAAATTTTTTAATAAAAAAATCTATTTTTTTAAATCTAACAAACGCACCCATAATATACTTGATTAATTCTATAACTTATCACATCTCATATTTTTAGTTAAATTTTAATTCGCTCATTATAGCTAAATTAAAAATCAATAAAATAAAATAAGAAAATAAATAATTTATGCCTAAAGATTGTATTTTAAAGTATAAAATAACTAAACAAGAATTTGATATTAAATTAAATAATTAATTTATTAAAATGTAATATTTAAAAATAAAATTATTATTTTAAATTCCGAAAATACGAGTTTATTTATTTTAAAATGGTAGTTTTATTATATATATATACACATACAAAGGTCTATTACAATTTATTAAGTGAAATTCTAAAAAATTAAAAAGGTAGTGTTTTTCATTCTCATTATTTCCTATAAAATGAAATGCTCATTTAGACAAGTGACTCACCATTGTGTTATACTATTCATTTTATTATTTTACATTTTAGAAAAAAATTATAAACAAGTTTATCCTTTTAAAATTCCGTTTAGATACATGTGTATTATAAATTCAATTTCATAAAGGTAATTTTATATATTGTAATTGTTAAAATATAAAAATAGCAAGTTAATATATTTACATTAATAAACAAATCACCTTTTAAAAGAAATAATCAATTGTCATAATAACCAACATCTCTCCACTTATTATATATAAACATCATATGTTTCTACATTTTCATTTCAATTCCAATTCAAAATTGTTCATTCATCTCTTTTCTCCTAAATTGTTCATTCATCTCTTTTATCCAAAATTGTTCATTCATCTCTCATTTCTTTTATTCCATATACAAACATGTATCCTCCAAGAAGAAGCATGGTAAATAATTCTTTTAACACAAAAAACTCATTTATTCATCTATTTCCCTATTCAAATTTTAACACTATTACTAATTTTTTAATATTCATGATTAATTTTGCAGCCAACTTACTATTATCCAAGTTATCCATATCCTAGCAACATGTATGGTTACTATGATCAATATCATACTATATATGATCAAGCCAACAACATTGTGGAAACAAATCCATATCCATTTGATGATCCATATTTTGATAGAAGAATGGTGGATTCTGGTTATGGAAGAAGATCAATGAGACCTTATCCATATTATGATTCAAGATATATTTTTCATGGAAGAGTTGATCCTTATACTAGCTATCAATCTTACTACGAGACTCCATTGTTGTCTTACCCTCAACCACTGCCAACACCATCAATACATCCATTTTACACACCTGATTGGTTGTGTACTATTATGTGATCTAGCTATTTGGATTGTTAGGGTTTTGATTAATAAGATCTGTCCCAAATTTTTCAGGGTTCACAAGTGTTTTTGTTTGGTTTCATTTTATCATAAAGACCTAATTTTTTAGTTTCCTTCATTTATTATCAAAATGAACCTAATTATTTTAAGGTTCAAAAGTCTTTTAGGGGTATGTTTATTAATTAACCTCTATTAAAATGAACCTAATTATTTTAGGGTTTAGAAATGTTTTAGTTTAGTTTGTGTATTGATATTGATTTTGGTGTTTAATTTTACGTTTCTTTCTTCCAATCCGATTTATTTATAAATAGTATAATGTGATTTTTACTTTTAATTTTTTTTTTTGATTTTTTAAAACTCTTTTTAAGGCACGTGTTAACCTGAGTCTTATAAAAATAAAAATAAATTAATTTTATTTTATATATTTAAGGGAAGATGACAAAATATATTTGGATAAAGACAAAATATATAGAAAGACTTTGAAAAATAATTGAATTTTTTTTTTTTTAATAAACAATTTATATCTATTAGGTTTCGATCTGAGGACTCAAGCATCTCATCGCTAGCCCACAGTGAAGATTTTGTTTGAGAGTGATGTAGAAAAATATCAATTTAATAATTAACCTAAAATTTTGAACTTTAGAGAAAAATATTTGATTTATAAAGGGAGGGGATGTATTATAATTTTATCGTAATGTTCAAAGATATACAATTTAAATTTTGTTTTTTACAATAAAATTTTTATAAACAGTCCATGTTTAGTCTTTTTTAGTAATGTAACCTTATCCATAAAAAGAGACAATTTTTTTCCGGAAAAAAAGCAATATGAAGAGTAATTCCTTGTCCTAACTTTTTATTTGGTTTAATAGAATAGGAAGAAAACTAAATTAACAAATATATGATATGATGTTTAGATTAAGTTTTTTTAAATGTTAATTCTCCAACTCTTAAAGAAATATTTTGTTGTTATTAATATAGATTGTATCTTAATTGCTTGCTTAAATTATGCTAAGAGATTTTATGCCTTTTAAAATATGTTAATTCTTATTTACGGTTATAATATACATTTTTTTTCATTAAAATTAACTTGCTAATTTGTTGCTAATTTTTTAAAAATGATTAGTCATTGCTTAGGATATTCTAAAATCAGTAAGGGTGTGTTTGTTTCATGGATTAATATTATATTCCTTGGAATACTATTCCAAGGATCATTATTCCCGGGAACATTATTCCAACCTATGTGTTTGGTAGAAATTTAGATTCCTAGGCATAATAATAAAATTTGTTTAAATAATTAGAAATAAATATTTTATTTAATTATTGTTCTGCCATGAATCACATCTCGACCAATTTTTGTTACAATTATTCATATTTTTGTGTTCATCTCACCAACCTGTTCATTTTCACCAATAATTTTTTTTGAAAATAATATACTTTATTCATAAGGAAAAAAAACAATACAATACAAAGGTGATCAAAAGATCCAGTCAACCATATACTAATAAAATAGACTAGTTAGGGTACCATAAGCATAGCAAGACATAACTTTTTCATGCTAGCTTTCATCCCACACCAATATATCACATCGGAATTTCTCAACACATCCTATGCTTTTCTTACGCACCATGCAAATTTCAAAAAATATTTCTCGAAACTGGAAATACATTTTTGAAACGCACCAAAACCTTGGCTTTGGTGGACGAGAGACCCTACGTAACAGTTTTAAACTAATCGAAAGTATAACTACGAGTAGGAATCAGAGATGTATTTCTGAAAGCGCCCCAAATTCATATGAATTTTTAAGACTAAAGAACATTTACACGCAGAAACAAACGGAAGTGCACTTACGGGATAGAGTCGGAGATGCATCTCCGATTTGTATTGGCACTTAAACGCGTGCTCCCTTTTCTCCTCCCACAATTTCAATAACTTTTCAAAACATCAAAAAACTCTCAAACCCTTTTCAACCCCATTGTGTCAAAATCATCAAACTTTACGAAAAGCTCTTCATAAATCATCAAGCATCACACACACATCATTGTTCAAGCAGATTAAAGGAAGAAAAATCATCAACTGTAAGTTATTTTTGAGCTTTTTAGAGTTAATGTAATTTCACCTAGAAATTGTGTTTTAGGGTATAAAATTCAAGTTTTTTAGTATTTGCAAGCTTAGAAGTCATAATATATATTTTAGAAATGTTGTTTTTACGATCAATGACCATTTTTTTTAATGTTTTGGTGGAGCTTCGCCATTGACGAAGTAGAAACGTTGCAGGTCGTACCAGAGATTAATTTCTGATTTTGTTTAACTTTTCATCAAAAATCGGAAATGCATCTTCGATTTTATCTTGTCTGGCTTTTTTTCATTTGTTTTGAGTCTAATTCTTATTATTAACATTTGTTTCGTTATTCTACAAGAGTAATGGCTGATGAGAGAGCTTCTAGACTGAGACATGGCAGGCTTGCGCTACACACTTATGAGCATAGGGAAAGGAGTTAGGTATCCTAGGCTCATGCATCTGGACAAACTGTGTCGGATGTGTCTACATCCCAATTCACTCTCCGCCTCCGTCCTCCCGTAGACGCATGTTGTCACCTACATTATTTGAGGCAGAAGAGACATCTCGCTCCTACCCGACACTGGATTTCACACAACCCGAGGCCCCTGAGGCACAGTCAGTTGAGGCGGCACCTGCGCCGCCTCAGGGTTTTGGAAGAGGGCCTTATAATTTCTCATTGCTGCATCTGTACCCTGGCCTTGTTGCTAGACATATCTGAGACGGAAAGGTATAAATTTATAATTGTTGTTCTAGTTAATATTTTTGCTATAATTTTCTTATTAATTTTTGTTTAATGAATTTTGTTAAATCATGTATGCAGGAACGTGATCCGCTGAAAAATCATTAATCATTGACGAAAGATCTATAAACTCATACCTCCCGTAGAGCTATGTAAGGGTGTTCGCGGTGCAGTTTGAACGGTTTTGACGAAAAAATCATCCGAACCGCAAGAGAAAAAATCGTGCGGTTTGGTTTGGTTCGGTTGTATTTTAGAAAAAGACTGAACCAAACCAAATCAATGCGGTTCGGTTCGGTTCGGTTCGGTTAGTTCAGTTTTTTACAAATATTTTATTGAGTCATACATACACATATAAATGACAATATAACTTTGTATTTAGACATTCATACACTATCAAATAACAACAAAAGTCGTCATATTTTAACAACAACTCTCCATTTAATATGTAAAAATTTAAATTTGACAGAAGTGGAATAATAAACATAAAATAATAGCATAAAACAATATACAAATTATTATAATGAAACAAAAAAATAGAAGAGACGAGAGATTAGTGAAGATGAAAAAAATCAAAAGAGTTTAGAGATTAGAGAAGAAGATGTGCGATAAAAACGAAACTTAAATAGGGAACATTTGCATAAAAATGAGAAGGTGAAAAAGAAAGAATATAAGAGAGTGGAGATTAGAGAAGAAGAGGGAAGATGTATGTGGCAAAGAAGGCGCGATAATGCTATTAGAGATTTGAAAAGATCGGGACTGAAAACATACGTGTAAGGATGAAAAAATTGTTCGTAATCATAAGGCTAGGTATAATAGGTTTAAGTTTGGGTTGGATGTGAGTTACTGATCGGAAAAATAGCAAGTGTACTATTTTTACGATGTAGTAATAAAAGGGGTAAAATCCAAGTATCAATCTCGAGGACTGCGTAGGAATATAAGTTTTTATAATTATTCAATTAAATAAAAGGGCAACGGGGATTTTTGATTGAATTATAAAATCTAAGAATAAAATAAAAATAGCGGAACATAAATTTATGCTTTTTCACTAATATGAGTGCATGCCAAGGCAAGGTGTATGATTTGCTCTGTAACAACCCTGAATCCTTATTTGAGATCTCTTCAACAAGTTCAACCGTGCGGTTTTGTTAAAAAATGACCCAAACAAATCCGAACCAAATTCGGTTTTTTGCGATTTCGGTTTGGTTTGGTTTGGTTTGCGGTTTTCTATTGGGTTGGTTTGGTTTTGAACACCCCTAGAGCCATGGTTTGATCAGCTCTTGGTGCTTTCAGGGTTGAAGGATTTGTGGATATACCACTGTTAATCATGGTATGATTAACACGTTTGTTGAGAGGTGGCACCATGAGACGTCCTCCTTCCATCTACCACATGGTGAGATGTCGATCACACTCGACGACGTCGCGTGTCTGTTGCATCTTCTAATAAGAGAGGGGTTTTTAGACCATGAAAGGTGCGACAAAGAGGAGGCATTGGAGTTGTTAGGTGATAAATTGGGAGTTGACCCTAAGAAAGCTTTGGCTAAGATGGACAAGACTCGTGGTTCTCATGTCAGATATAGCTGGTTGAAGAAGGTGTTTGATGATTAGCTTTTGCTAGCACAATAGACTCATTATGAGCCGATGTAGGTCGCCCATCACAAAGCGTATGCTAGGAGAACATATCTGTTATATCTTGTTGGCACTACCATTTTTGTTGACACCAGTGTTACTTACACTGATATCATGTACATGCGGTTCTTTGATGATTTTGAGCGGATCCATGAGTGGAGCTGGGGGGAAGCTTGTTTGTTGTACTTGTACCAGAAGCTGTCAGAATGCTGCAAGTGGAAGACGAAGTAGATGGCTGACAACATCACACTTCTGACGGCAAAATTTATTGGTATTATATTGTGATTCCGTTTTGTTAATTATTGTGATTCCGCTACTAACTAATAATCATTGTAATTTCAGGCTTGGATCCTACAACACTTCCCCCGTATCTCGGGTTGATCATTTGCTGCAGGTTATATTGAGGATCGTCCGCATGGCGGTGCATTCGACCTTCTCAGAGGATATTCCTCGAGATCCCGCTATTTCTGCTTCTCCCCTCGTGAAACGGAGGGATATTGATGCCTTATTTGATGATTTTGAAAATCATCTTGTGCCAAATAATGTTCGGAGTACCGTAGCACTAAACGACTGAAGCTACGCTGACATTTATATCATTTGGTTCTTCAAGGTGTCCCATCCATATCTTACACAGGATGCTCCAAAAAACCCAACGAGACTAGTTCAACAGGAGATTCTAGAGGAGGAGCAGGCTAGAGACGATCATGCCACTGATGTGTTGCGTCAGTGCCTTTGTATCATGTAGATCGCACATGATGGAGGATTGTTTCCCGACGAGTCTGAGGTTAGAGGTGTACAAGATGCCATCATGGAGGAGGCTCATGGGGCTCTGCTGTACAAGAGGCAGCGGAGGAACGCCGGGAGGGTGATGGACCGACTCATAGTCCGCCATAACCAGCAGACTTCGTATATCTTTATGTATTTTGATTTGGATATTATATTATGTGTCTTGACTTTTTGGATTGTATTTGAATACCATTTTGGTTATTTTTGGCACAATTTGTATTACATATATATTATATATGCTCGGATTGTAGTCAAAATTTGTTGCAACTGGTTAATTTTGTAATTTACATAAACATTTGAAACAATAATTATATTTGTTGACAGATCAGAAATGTATTTAATTTGCTGCAAAACCGGAAATGTATTTCCGGTTCTAAAATATAGATGCATCTCTGGAACTAACTAAAATCTAACAAAACAAAGTGTGTTCCGGAAACACATTTCTAATTTCCTATGGGCATTTTTGGAATCCTATAGGATATTTTTCACCCTATAAGGTGGAATAAAAAATTCCCATATCATATTACCAACAATTTTGAGCCATGTTGATTTCTAAAGAGCCAAGCTTCATAAAACGTCTCTATAAAAACACATTTAAGGACTTCCGTTTTTTTACCTTTACCTTTTTCATTGTTTAATATTTTGATTCATAAAATTTCATTATTTATATATCAAATAAAAAATGTAAAAATTATATTATTTTGTCTGCATAAACATATTAAATAGAGTAGAGTAAAAAAATTCATCTCTTCATTTTTTTCCTCTTTCTTATTATTTAATATTTTAATTTATTAATAATAATATTTTATATATCAATAAATAATATTATAATAAAAATTTTATAATTTTGTTTGATGCATAGATATATCAAACAAAATCGAAAACAAACACAGTACAATACAAAAAGATGTTTTGTACTATACCGGCTAGTATTGTTATGTCTAATGCTTCTTATTTTGAAAATCAAAGTCACCCTAAGTATGATATAATATATTACATCAAACATAATCATATTTGCATCCCATTATATTAATATATTATATTTTACATTAAAATTATTATTTTATGTTATAAAATTAATAAGAAATTAAAAGTAAAATTTGAATATTATATTTTTATATTATTGATTAAACACTACATCGAACCACTTATAATTCTATCTATCTTCAAATCAAATCAAATTATTTTTTAAAACCCATCCAATGCAAAACGAACACTACTCAACCTCAAACTCAAATTCAAAAGTACTAATAATTTGTATAATATAACAATATTATTGCCATTTGTCATTATACATAATTAAATGCCAAAATTAGATAATGAAATGTGTGTATGTAATAATAAAATCCAGGGTCTAAGCGTCACTCGTTCCTCTCCATTCATTTGCAGTGGTTAATTAGAGTTACAATAGAATGCAACATAACAAAACACAATTTGATTCACGCTTGCATGTATCATATCACATGAATTCAACACCAACAACATAGAAAAAACCAATTTATATTAGTATACATACTTGCATGATCACAAACGAATTAATGCATGAAGATGTCATCAAACAATTCCTGTCCTCCATGTTTTTTTATTCATACAAAACTCACAATCTAAACAAACTCTCATAAAAAATCACCATTACAAATATCATAATTTTCATTTGTTAAACAACCATATATGGCGGGAGGAGGAGGCGGTGACGAACGACAGCTAGATGTGACTCCTACATGGGCTGTTGCTGCGGTTTGTGCGGTCATCGTTATCATTTCCATACTCTTAGAGAAACTCATACATAAATTTGCAACGGTACACCTATATATATATATTATAGATTCTTGATTTATGTTGTGGATCATGTTATGCAATGTAACATTGATTTTTTTTCTTCAGGTTTTTGAAGAGAAAAAGAAACATGCTCTTCTAGAAGCTCTTGAAAAGATTAAAGCTGGTAAACAAAAGATTTTTTGTTTCTTGTTCTCATTAATTAATTAATAATGTAATGTAATGTTTGTTAGTTAAATTAATTGAATTGGTTTGCAGAGCTTATGGTTTTGGGATTTATTTCATTGCTATTAACATTTGGGCAAAACTACATATCAAAAGTGTGTATTCCAATGAAGTATGGTAGTACAATGTTGCCATGTCTTCCCATGCATGAGAGGGTAGGCGGTAATCCAAACGAACATGCACTGGAGCCTCATTCGCCTGATCACGAGCCTCCAGGGTCGGGGGAACATGAGCCTGCAACAACGGGGGAACACGAGGCTACACCGACGAAACCGGCCGCGGAGGGTGAGGCTAAAGGTGAACATCATCGGAGGCTCTTATCATATGAACGTAGGGTTCTCGCAGGTGGTGGCGGAGGGCCGGGATGTAAGCCGGTAATTAACTTAACTCTCTAGCCCAATCCATTGTAAAAGGACTTTTGGTGAAAAGCAAATATGAAATTGAATTTTGGTTGTTTTGTGCAGGGGTATATTCCTCTTATTTCAGTGGGTGGATTACATCAGTTACATATTTTCATTTTCTTCTTGGCTGTCTTCCATGTGATATTCAGTGCCGTTACAATGACGCTTGGTCGAGCAAAGGTTCGTGTTGGTTCAGAAACTATCTTTGATACCTTTTGCTTTTCCTTGAATGTTTTGCCTTTTTTCACATTATATAACTATTTTTCATCCAATAGGAGAACTAGTGATTCTATAACTCTTCTTCCTTATGACAGATTAAAGGTTGGAAGGAATGGGAATCGGACCATATGGTCGATGAAGATGCGTTGAATGGTAATGCAGCGACACATGAATAATGTGTCGCCATTTTAGGTTCTCATTTTCTTAACCTATTCAATTTTGAATTGGGTGTTTAACAACTTTTCAGATCCTAGAAGATTCAGACTTACTCATGAGACATCCTTTGTGAGGGATCACAACAGTTTCTGGACAAAAACACCTGTTACCTTCTATTTTGTAAGCACTCATCACAACCAAATCCAAACTATGTCCATTTTACAGACATATTAAAGGTGTATCAATTTATTGTCAATAATATGTTTCTGAACAATTTTTCAGGTATGCTTCTTTCGACAATTTTTCAGATCGGTTCGAAGGGCCGACTACTTAACAATGCGACACGGATTTGTTTCTGTTAGTAGTTTTTCAAATGCAATATCAATATAATGTTTGTTTTGTTGTACTATTTGTCTTCTTCATATATAAAATTGTGTGTCCATATTCAAACTTGTAGGTCCATTTAGCACCGGGAAGTAAGTTTGATTTTCAAAAATATATCAAGAGGTCATTAGAAGATGACTTCAAGGTAGTTGTAGGAATCAGGTAATTTTGACAAATTTCTAACACTTGGCTGAAATCATGTCTTTCATTTGAAGTACATTTTATTCTTGAATCTGTTTATCTCTTTGGTTTTCTTTTAATGTGTATATTTGTGATTTTGACAGTCCAATACTATGGGGATCAGTGGTGTTATTTTTGCTCGTAAATGTCCATGGTTTGTTTTTAACTAAACAAACTCTATTGGTTTCCTTTCTTAACACTCAAATTTATATTGATAGTGAGTATTCTATAATAACTTGTTTTCAGGTTGGCATGCCGCATTTTGGGTGTCTTTTCTTCCACTAGCAGTAAGCATCTATCTCGGTTCATTGAGCGTGTGTGCGCGTGAGTGCGTTTATCTTTATAGAGAAACAAAGGACTAACAATTGATTTATATGAAGGTGATTCTAGCTGTTGGAACAAAGCTTCAAGCAATTATTACTCGAATGGCACTCGACATAAAGGAAAGACATGCAGTAGTGCAGGGGATCCCTCTTGTACAAGTCTCTGACAAGTACTTTTGGTTTGAATGGCCTCAATTAAGTCTTTACCTCCTACATTATGTTCTCTTCCAGGTATTCATTCTTCTTCTATTTATAATAACTTTCTATTATATAAGATATATTATGAATTTTAGAAGAATTTCTCATTATTTGATGTTTTTGTTTCATTGTCCAGAATGCATTTGAGCTCACGTTTTTCTGGTGGACATGGGTAATTAATAATAAACGGTTGATATCGTTTTCTTGTTATGATTGTGTGTTTGCTTCTGGATCCTTAAAAACACTTTATTTTTATGCAGTATGAATTTGGGTGGGCATCTTGCTTTTATGAGGATGACAGTCTTATGATTATAAGAGTTGCTCTTGGGTAAGCACAGAAGTTTATGTGATTATATTTAACATGACCTATTACTACAATTGAGATGATTTTCTGTAACAAGACCTATTACTAGTCAATTGTTTATCATCTCAATTGAAAACTGAATTAACCTAATTCAGTCATAAACAAATATAATCTAATTTGAAGCTAAATTATGCAGGTTGGGTGCTCAATTTGTTTGCAGCTATGTCACACTTCCTCTCTATGCCCTTGTCACACAGGTACATTCATTTTACACATTATAACTATCGAAAATATCACGAAATGATGAACAAGAATGAATACTAATGATTGAAAAATAACAGATGGGATCAACAATGAAGAGATCGATATTCGATGAACAAACATCAAAGGCATTGAAAAACTGGCGCAACAAAGCAAAAGGACGGAACCCAGAAACTCGAACATTAGGTGGCAGTTCAATTGGATCAGCGGCGGAAGTGCCGTTACAAGATGTAAACATAGACACAGAAACAGAATTGCAGGAGCACGCGATAGCAACCAGTGTGGATCGTGTTGATGATGACCTTCTAACTGGACCATAAACCCTGATATTAGGGTTTACAAATAGTTGATTTTGTATTATAAGAATTAACAAGTCAAATTAGCAATATGTAGAATGGATTGAAGTAGCAATCAATCAATGCATGGGAATGGAAAACTCAAAATTGAATTGTGTGCAGCTGTAAATAGTTACCTGTTGATGAAGCATGGGTTCGATTCATCGAGTTTCCTAAGACGATGCATGAGTAATTTTGTAGAAGAACTGTAAAGATTATGATGCTTGTTGTAAGCTAATTCATGAACTATATGATGATCACAGATGCAGTGTTTTATACTACACAAATAAATTAGAGCAGAGTTGCTTGCTCTATTAGTTTACTGCAAATACTGAATTTTACAAATTTAATCATTCATTATTATCATTATGAAACATGTAACGTATGAGTACAAGTTTGAAACTTGCATTTAAGTTTTTTGAGAAATTTGAGTAGGAAAAGAGCTCCAACATCAGACCATTTGTGTGTGCAAAAATTGATCCTACGGCCATTACCAGTGAGCCATTTGGAATTGGACATGAAAGTTTGAAATGGAGGCTTATGCCACTCCAAATGGATGAAAAAATATGGTACTTAATGCATGAATTGCCCTTGATAACCTTACTTATATGCATCTCCTGACATAATTTGAGCATAAAAGCATCATTGGGGTGAATGAGAGACCTCAACCCTAGACTACCGACAGATATATGACTAGTTTCTTGATGTTCAAGTCACCACTCCAAGCAAAGTTTCTGAAAATTGTCTCTAGCTCCTTTAACAGAGATTTAGGCTAAGAATAAATGGTTAAGGAGTAGAGTAGCATGATGTGGAGAACACTTTAGTTAAGTTGTATTCTACCAACAAAGGATATTGGGTAGCTTTCCAACTAGCCGGCTTGATTTTGATCTTGTCAATGATTGGTTGGAAGTGACCTCTCTTTGGTTTACCTTTGAAAATTAGGACACCTAAGTATAGGAAGGCAAAGTACCAATATTGAAGCCAAGTGATCAGGCTATATCAATTAACCTGGCTTGTGAAATTAAGCCTTTATAAATAGTTGACTTTTGAGGGTTAACGATTTGACCAAATATTTCAACATATCTAGCAAAAAACTGGGATTACACCTGAATATTTTTGGAGGATCTTGTGCAAAATAACATTATATCATATGCATATAGGGAGTGGGAAGGGATGTGTTGGTTCCTTGTGCCTTTGATTAGATTGATCTAATTACTTTCAACCTGGTGAGAAATACCCTAACTTAAAACTTCTTCTGCAAGACATAAAAGTTGAGGTGGTAGAGGGTCACCCTGACTCACCCTCTAGAAAAGGAGAAAAAACCTTCAGGCTTGTCATTAATAGAGATACATAGCTTAGAAGTGTTTAGGATAGTTTGGATTCAATTGCAAAGTTTTATGCAGAAGCCAAAGTTTTTGAGGACCTTAATAAGGATATTCCAGTCCTAAGTATCAAAAGCTTGGCTATATCAATCTTGATTGTCAGATTCCCATTGAGAGGTTTGTGGTGCAACAAGTTAATGGCCTTAGATGTGAGGCATATGCTGTTCTTGATTTTCCTTTGGTGAATAAAATCTCTTTGGTCACTAGAGAAAATAGAAGGTATAACTTGATCCATTCTATCAACTAGCACTTTGGATATGATCTTGAATTTGAAATTGGCCATTGCAATTGGCCTAAAATTGTTTAAGGTATCAACATTATATGTTTTAGGAATGAGCACAATATTGTTGTAGTTCATATTGGACAATAAGTAGTTATTAATTAAGAACTCAATCATAAAAGTACACACATAAATGTTGATGATAAAGCATTATTCTTTAAAAGAGAAGCCTCCAAATCCACCAGGCCTAGGAGAATTGTCTCTGTTGAGATTGAAGACTACATTATTGATTTCTTTAATTGAGGGAGTCATAGTGAGCATATTATTAGTGTTGTTGTTGATTAGATAAGGTATGTCTTCCTTAATAAGGCCATTATCTCTGGTTGTAGTTGACTTGGTGAACAAGGAAGTGTAATAGTTGATGACATGATTAACTAGTATGCAATTTTCTAGAAAGAATGTAGTATTTCCGTCACCTTCTTTATGCCATTTAATTCTGGCATTTTCCTGCCAAAAAGTTTCTTCCATGGCTAGAGCATTCTCAAGAGCAATTTTTGCTTGTTTTCCTGGATCAAAAGCTCTTCAGAGGAACCTTGCTCACTGATAAGAATTTGGATGCTATCTAGTATGGAATTAGCCTCACAAACATGATCATGCACATTGCCAAAAATATTTTTGTTCCAAATTTTTAGCTCATCTTTCAACATTTTAAGCCTTTGGCTAAGAATGTGCATAGGAGAATTAAAAATTTGGATGTTCCAATCTCTCTTGATAATAAAGGAACAATCATGGTGGGATGCCCACATTTTTTAAGTTTTGAAGTTAGAAGCTTACTTGAGATTGTGAGATTGGAAGTCAAAAAGAAAATGGTAGTAGTGAGATCTCAACTAGGTTAGAGTAGAGTAAGAAAGGGTGCAATAAGAAGAAAGCCAAGTTTGACTGCAAATAGCCTTATCCAGTCTCTTAGTGAGTTGAGTGCCTTATTATTTATTTAATTATTGACTTTGTTCACATCAGTTACTTAATCACAATTGTTCTTTGAGATGGAAGCTCTATCAGAAGGAGTTTTAAGTTCCTTATTATTTCTAAGGCTATCATTATGTGGTGTGCCTTTTGTGTTGGAGTTTGATTGAACGTTGGGAGGGCTCAGGCTGTTTCCTAATGTCCTTTACAACATCGAAAGTTTGCTTGTTCAACTCAGGGTCAGGAACTTTATTGTTATCTGCATTGGATCTTCATTTTGATGAGATGCGTCAAAAAATAGGAGGATTTATAAGATCAAGGTCAAGAAGAACTCATACAAAGTGTCCAAGATTTGTTTGTGAACTGATCAAGGATGCCAACACTACTATCTGTAACAAACAAAATTTCGGGCACCAATATTCTTGTGCAAAGCTAAAAGTCTTGATACTAACCTGTGCAAAAGAGTGTGGCTGAACATTGGAGTTGAAATATTTGGACTAAACATATAACTTCAGAAAACATATAACTAATAAGGGTATTTTAATAAATGAAATTAATTTTATCATTAAAATCAACCTACTTAATCATTTTTTTTAAGAATCGTGTATCGTTCAAATATGACCCTTTTTTATGAGACGGATATAGTACTTATAAATGACTATGATGTAACATTTTTTTTACACTTTCATCTTTAGTTTACCTCCTTGCAATTAAGTATTTCAATGTATGTTGATTTATAATGTCAAAATTAAAGAACTACAAATAAATAAAATTTTTAGGAAATTGGATGTATAGATTTCAATTTTTTCACTTAATTTTTTTAACTTCAAAATAAAATATTCTTTTTGAAAAAAAGTAAATAATAATTTATTTTTTGACAAATATTTAGAATAATTAATCATTCTAATTTTTTTTTTAAAAAAAACATATATTTTTCTTTAACTTTTCTTTAGATATATTTTGTTTCAACAAACAAATTAAAGCTTTGAGCCCCTTTACCTTGACAAAAAAAAAACAACATTAGATAGACAGAATAATAAAAATGATTCATTCAAAAAAAGAACCAAATATAAAGGAGGACTTATTAAATGAGGTTTTTTATTTTAAAATCTTTTTCAATCTAAAATCATTTACTCAAGTGGATGAAAAATATGAAATAAGAGGGTACATGAGTAATTGTACCAATAAGAAATTGAAGAAATGAAACGGATAGCGTAAACTAGAGGTGGTGCGCGGTGACCGAGTGTTTTATTGGCAATATGACTTCCTCTCACACTTGCAGTGGCAATTCAGTAAATTTCATCCTAAAGAAACCGAACGTTCATTACAGAGGTGGCGCGCTTTCGAATTCTAATATCACCACCACCACCACCACGTTGAGACAACCGCCATTCACGGTGGTCGCACTTTCTCTTTCTCAATCGAGAAGGTCCGCGGCGATTCTCATTTCATCCTTGCCTTTCACCTTCGTTTTCCTCTCTCCACCACCGCCAGCGGACGCCAGAGAAAGACGCAAAAAGAAGAACATTCCCATTGATGATTATCTCACTTCCCGTAACACTTTCTGTTAATCAGTTTAAGTTTAATGCTAATTAGATTTCTTAATTCAATTGTATAATCTTATAATTTTGTATAAAAGTGTTTATAATTATATAACTAATAGAGTAGTTAAACTGATTCAGAAACTGGACTTAGTTATTATCTCTTTTTTGTATTTTGTGATGTTTGATTCAGCTGATGGATTGAAATACTATGATTTCCTTGAGGGGAAAGGTCCAATAGCTGAAAAAGGTTCAACTGTTCAGGTTTGTTTGTTAACATTTCGAAAGGGGAAGAAGATGTTATTCTTTTGTATTGCAGTTTTGTTATTTACTCTTCATTTTGTGTTCTTGCGAACAGGTTCATTTTGATTGTTTATATCGCGGAATTACAGCTATTTCAAGTCGAGCATCTAAAATCCTAGCTGGAAATCGTGTTATTGCTCAGGTTTGAATCATTTACCTGTCTGGGTTTTGTTTTTGTGTGTGAGGGCGGGTGTGACATCAATGCAAATTGCAACAATTTCCTAAAAATATGCAAATTGTTTCACTTTTGAGTTTTTTTAATCGGCAAATGTTAGTATTATTAGTTGTTTTGCTAGTGTTTTCTGCATCATTAGGATTAGAATCTCGGTTCTTTAAGTCTTAACTCAAACTAGTTGAATTACCAACTCTAGTTTCATTTTTAGTTCTGTCTCCAACCTCATATGTCCTACATACTTATGAAGCATAGACTCCGACACAGACACCGGGATATGAAACAGACACTCCGACGAAGTTACTGTGAAAAACATAAGACACATGTTTGACTTTTCTGATATGTGTCGTATGAGTGTTATAATAGTGCGGACACTACGGCACGCCTACTCATAGAGGTGTCCGTGCTTCGTAGGATCTATTGCATAGAAAAAGCATGATGGTTGTTTTAACTTTTACTTGACCCGCTTTCATTTTTAGTCATATCTCAAATGTCATATTTCTTATATACTTTAGTGATCTCTTGCCTAGAAGAAAGCACGATGGTTGTTTTAAGCTTTAATTGATGGTGCTGATATGCCTGATTTATGCTCTTGAAAGCCATATGAATTCAAGGTGGGATCTCAACCAGGAAAGGAAAGGAAGCGTGAGTTTGTAGACAACCCAAATGGTCTATTCTCTGCACAAGCATCGCCAAAACCTCCACCAGCTATGTACTCAATAGTTGAAGGAATGAGAGTCGGTGGGAAGGTGATTGAAATACCCCTCTTGATTTTGTTGTAGTGTGTATTATCTGATGTTTTTATTAGCTAAGAGTTCACGTGTCATTCTATTGTTCTCTTAAATGATGATTGCAGCGAACTGTGATTGTTACTCCTGAAAAAGGATATGCACAAAAGGGAATGAATGAGATTCCGGTAAAGATCTGTTTGTGTCATCTCACTTCTTTCTATTTCTAAGTGTAAAATCACACCCCGAATACTGCTTTCTACATTTTAACTAAAATGACAAACCTATAACTGGTGCTTGTTAAACTTTGTTTATGCTGTTGCAGCCTGGAGCTACATTTGAGCTAAATATTGAACTTTTGCAAGTGGTATCTTCCTGAAGACTGAGCTTGAGTTGATTCTTATGAAGAACTTGATAATTTAAATTCAGAATTTGTACCCTATGAGGCTACGGCCTACGGCTATTCTTTTCATATTGTCGACTAGGGAGTTATTTTTTCTCTCACAAAATGATTGTGTTGTATCATATACTTGTCTTCTTTCTTGTAACCAAAAATACTTGTCTTTCTTCTCTCCTGGCTGCAATTTGATTGTGGCTGCAATTTGATAGTGATCTCAGTATATATATTTGGATCACTTTTTGTATATTATGGAATATAGAAGCTATAATTTTAACTTATAATTGTATTTACCTCCTGCCCCAAAATCTAATGCTTGAAAAAATCCTTACTTAGGCTATCTTGATGCGTATTTGGCCTCATCATGTTCCCAATAGATTGAACTATAAAGAGATTATCCTGAACGTACATCTCTTCATTCCACTCCATGGATGGTTCATCATTTAGGAAGAGGCCTTACCGGCAGAACTTAGCCTGGGTTGGTTCCAATCAAATTCTATGAATTTTGTCTAATATATGGGGTCTTTTTCTTTTGTATTTGTAAACAAGTATACTTTCTTTCCAAAACAATTAATGATTCAGTATCCATTAGCTCTAGTATTGATTATGAAATTAATTAAATCATGTTATATTAATTTGATAAATAATTTCATGTTAGTTATTTACTTCCTTAAAAGAATGTTGGAGATTTGTTCTGATTTGAACGATCTATCTATTACTTCAATTCACATGAAGAACAAATGCAGAGGAAGCGCCTACCTATTACTTCAATTCATATGAAGAACAAATGTAGAGGAAGCGACAATAAGTGACTGATAATCACTCATACGTGATTTAAATAAAATCCTAATAAATTGTTTAAGGGTCTCTTTGACCGATTGCACCAGGTGCATTATCTCTTCAAACTGAGTAAGAGCCGTAGTGGTTACTTCTTTGGCGCGCGCCTTCAAAGCATCTCGCTTTCCTCTCAACGCCCTTACTTTTTCTTGACCTTCTTGAACACTTCTCAGAGAAAAGTTTGTTTTGGACCGTAACTTTCTAATAGTATGGGAATGTTTCTCCCTTTGGTTTTTCTACTAAAAGATACAACAAAAGTTGGACCTCCAATAGATTCGTTAAATGAGAAAAAATAGATTCGTTAAATGAGAAAAGGAAGCGCTAAGAAGTGACTGATAATCACCAGGGAAATTCTTCGAAAGGGAGAGGTGGCGCTCAAAGAGCTCTACCGCGTTAAAAAAAGCAGTGTTCCACAAGGAAGGTCCAGGAGAGGCAAATATACCTCCCGCTTTCCTGCCGTCTTCTGGTCCTGTGCGGCTTCCTAACGATCCAAAAGGACCCTCCTCCCACCTCGAAATCTTGGGATGGGCGACTCTCACCAGCCCGGGTTGTTTCACACAACTACTTCCCTCTATCTAGAGGTGTTCGCGATGTAGTTTGAACGGTTTTGAAGCTAAAAATCATCTGAATCGCAAAAGAAAAAAATTTATGGTCGGTTGTCTTTTAAAAATAAAACCAAATCAAACTAACACGGTTGGATTTGTTCAACTGATTCAGTTTTTTATAAAAATTAGTGTTTAGTCAATAATAAAAAATAAAAAAAAGTCATTCCATCATTATCTTCTAAGTTGTGTTTGAAAAGGAAGAGTATATCATATGGTTTTCCTATATTACTTTAAAAAATCAAATCATAGGTAATGTATGTATTAATGATATATAAAAATTAATAACATTAATAAATTTATAGTTAATCATAAATTATATGACAAAAGTAGGAATTTTTTTAATAACCAACTACTGAAAAAAAATACGCAACTAACCACATTTTGGAAAAAATTACACATATATCCAAATTTTAGAAAAAGTTACTAAGGAGGAGCATATGAGATGGCTCATCCTCCTAAAAAAGCATGGAAGCGCCATCTGGAATGGCGTGTACACTAGGAAGACGCCATTTGGACTGACACCTCCTTTATTTTTTTCAAATTTTTTCAGTTTTCTGCAGGTTTTCCTACGGTACCTATGGAAAATAATCCGCAGGTAAATCGCAGGAAACTGAAAAATTTTGAAAAAAATAAAGGAGCGTCAGTCCAAATGGTGCTTTCCTAGTGTACATGTCAAACCCAGATGGCGCCTCCATGCTTTTTTAGGAGGAGGAGGCATCTCAAATGACTCCTCCTTAGTAACTTTTTCTAAAACTTGATTATTTGCGTAATTTTTCTCAAAACGTGGTTAATTGTGTATTTTTTTTCAATAGTTGGTTATTAAAAAAAATCGCAAAAGTATATAGAAAGCATTGAAAAAAAAAGAAGTAATTTTGACAAAGGGTGGGTGGCTACCGAAGAAGAGAAATATTTTTTTTTACAAGTGAAGAAGAAGAGAAACATGTTGCATCAAAGGTTGTCGAATATGCTGACATACGCATCTTATTATTGGCATTATATTTGTTTTATTTGTTGTTCATAGACAAAAAAATATAGTGTTCCTTTTGTTACATGTGCATTAAACATGAGCATTTGATAAGCAACATTCACTTGAGTAACCAACATCACTTTCTAAGAACATTTGATAAGCAACAATCTCTTGAGTAATCATCATCTCTTTTATGCAAGATTAGATTCAATTAGAAAATAGAATTTCATTTTGACGGAATCACGCGATTTTGTTAAAAAATGACTTAAACACATCTGAACAAAATGCGATTGTATGCGATTTTCAGTCTGGTTTGTTCGATTTGTGATTTTCTATTGATTTGATTCAGTTTTGTACACCCTTACCTCCATCAGTAGTCAAATCCTTAGGGAATAGCAGGGAAAATCCATTCGCTCTTGTGCAGCTTGCATCCGAACCAAAATCTTTCTCCTCTTGCTAAGAGAAACTTCAATCATATCCTCTGCAAAGAAGGGGTAGAGAACACTATTAGCGCATATAAAACAATAAGCAGAAGATTGGATAAAAATGTGTTATTTTGCACTGTAAAGCTTATCCAAGTACGCATGTACCCCATCACCATTCTCACGACCCTGAGTGATTAAAGTACAAGAGTTCAAGGTCTAGAAACATTTCAAAATCTAAATCATCTCCTGATCAATGGGGGAAAGAACGCTTGAATCCACCCTTGGATAAGTTGAGGATCTGGTGTCCATGATAGAGGAAAACGGGGGGGGGGGCATCATCGCCCATGTGGTCATTGGAGAGGCATCGCCACACCTTCTCAGCCTCACGAACCCATCTTTCCAATTCTCATAAGGGTATGCATAGAGTTTCAACAAACACTTTCTTGACAGGGAACACAATGTTATCCAACCATTGTTAGGGAGAATCTATGTGATAAAGAAAGAGAGGAGCACCCAAACAGGGGGAGGAACGCCCAAACTACAACAGATTATTTAAAAGCCATAAGTATACTCCATAGGGGGTGATTTGCGAGGGGAGACATTGATAATTGTTAAGAAATCTACCTCAAAGGAAGTAAAAGGGACAAAAACCCCTAACTTGTGAGTAACGAGTAGGTGGAAATAAAAATAAGGGGCAGATGACTCGCCAGAGGTGTCTATATTGGCATTATCTATTTCTAAACATGGCTCCAAGATCACATTTTCTTCAAGTCATCTACTGGAAAACCCAATGCCCTAACGAAACCTATTGATCATGTTAGACTTGGAGTATAAGGACACAATATCTCGAACATGAACCCGCTTGATGTTCTTCCTAACCATCTACTTTAGGTATAAAAGCAGAGATAACAATGTTTCTGCCCTAGAAGAGAAAAGTGAGTGTCTCACCTTTCTTTTCTTTCCTCCTCCAAAGTTGCCTTTGGCCTATGTATTTTTTAGAAAGGAAAAGCAAATAAAAAGAAGAAGAAGAGAAAAGGATTTCCTTGAGCAATGTATCATTTTCCTTATAGAAGTTTAACAGCACGAGCAATATATCCACTAATGGAATAATTGTCGCAAGAGTGGAAAAGTTCTTACACATTGAAGACACGTGTAAGAAAAAGCAGCTACATTGGGTTTCCCAAGAAAGCCCTTGTGCTTGAGGGACTGTGTAGTTTTACATCTGTAAGAGTCCTAAATAAAGGCGACGCTAGGGTCCTCGCCAAGTAAGGTATCACACAAGCTCTACGACGTGTATAATACCGTTGTCTCCCCACTAGCCATGTAAATTGAGTCATACCACGGTCTCCTTGAAAATAGATAGTCAACAGCCTCTCAGTTAGGGCAAAGCGACTACAACTTCTTAGGGTATCCTAAACCCCAGGTCCAAGTGTCTCTATAAATACATCTCCCTTAACGGGATAAAGACATATCATATCTTAACCATCATAACGCTTATACACTCATAATACAAAGCCTCCCACCTCATGTGAGTTAGCCTCTTTTACCATTATAAACATCACTAAACAGTGCCTCTCGCCACTGCGGGTAAGCCCTAACCACCCCTATTTACTAAGGACTTTGAGTATGCCCTACCTGTGTAGGGATACCATGCACACATGTACTTTTTTACAAGTACATTCTTCATCTTCTTCCCCAAATCCACAAACTTTTCTTCCTTTTATTTCTCAAACTCACAAACTTCTCCAAACCCACAGTAAATCTATCCATGTCTCTGCATCTAATATTTATACGTTAACTCATTTGAGAGATTTAATGATGAAAAATTTGGTACTTATATGGATTGTATATTCATTCTCTTATACAAACATGGTTCGCCTTTCAAACATTCTTGTATTTGTTACACATGATTTTACACGGGTTAGCTTTTTCAACATACATGTATTTTTAGTACGCAGCCACACCGTGTAAACACATTTTCTAAACACACACTTTGTAATTAGATTGAAATTGAGATTCATGGTTAGGGGTGGCAAAACGGGCCGCCCGCCCCGCCCGCCGCCCGCCCCGCCCTATGCCCGCCAAAAAACGAGCGGGGCGGGCATGCCCGCCAAGTAAAATGGGCATAAAAATCATGCCCGCCCCGCCAAGATAGCGGGTTGGCGGGCGGCGGGCTTACCCGCCTATTTTTATTTATATTTTTTTAATAGGTTAATAGGCTTTTTTTATCTTTTAATTAAACTTTTCACTTATTTTTTAAAACAATTTTTTATAAAAGCAACTTTTTAACAAATTTACTTAAAAAAATATTACATATATTTATAAATAAATGTATAAAATAAACCATCAAGAATTAAAATTACTAGAATTAACTAAAAAAAGAGTGAGTTTTAGAGGAGAGGCGGGTTTTGGCGGGCGGCGGGCTTTGGCGGGGCGAGTATGGCGGGTGGCGGGTTTTTGCGGGGCGAGCTTTGGCGAGCGGCGGGCCTAAAATCCCAACCCAACCCGCCATTTTTTGGCGGGTGGCGGGCGGGCCCCGCGGGCCATGGCCCGTTTTGCCACCCCTATTCATGGTTATGACAAAACTTTTTTTTTTTCAAACAAGGATTATTAGCGAGGTCCTTGATTTTAATCATGTTAATTGATTCAAAGACGTTTTCTATATAGAATGTCAATAAAATAAAGTTATTCATGTATGAAACTGTGAAGCATGTGTTTGTCTAGCATCTCTTAAATCCCTAGATTCATATATTATAAGAAAATCTGAAGATAAATACCAAGGTCATATGTTGTGTGTTAATGTGTGATCAAATTGGATATACATTTTAATACAATTTTCTACCATGTCGGATTTGCTATTGTTTGAAATTTTGGTTGAATCCCAAAATAGTGAAGAAGATGAAGATATTAAAAATTTAGAAAATCTCTTTTAATAATCAATTTTTTCGTTGCCAAAAGTATAATATTACACATCCCTTATATTAATTAACATTGTCATTGTATCGAAAGGACTAACTTCATACACCTTATAAAGTTGAAGACTAAAATGATTTTTTTAAGTTAAGAACCAAAATTATTATTATTTTTTTGACAAAAGAACCAAACCAAAATTATTTTAGTGTATAAGATACGGAAAAAAAAAATATTAAAGGACTAAAAGTTGAATTTAATTCATTAATTTATAAAAAATAAAATAAAAATCAATTCATTAAAAAGTAAATAATTTATTACAAGGGTGCAAAATGGTAAATAATACGGTAACATTCGAACAAGAACAACACAGTAGCAGTAACTATTTTGCCATAGCTGGGCTATTTTGGTTCAGTGAGTAAAAAGACCGTTTCGATTTGGTACTCACTGAATGAGCCGAACCATCAGCACAAGAAGAAGACGACGACGACGACGATGAGGTTGAATCTGTTTCCGTTTCTCTTCACATTTACCATTCTATCCTCGCATGTCCTATCCACCTCCGATCTAATCCTCACCAAGGTTGACCGTCGTGTAAGTCTTCTCATCCCTTTCATTTCACCGTTTAGGGTTTCGTTCCGATCTCCTTCCGTTTTCTATACAGTCCATTCCACTCCTTCGTTTCGAAATCGCTTCATTTCAATTTCTCCGATCTACTATATATCTCTGCCGGTGTATATTTCTTCTTCTGACATTATTTTCTCATTGTTTGCAGATTGATCTATCTTCACAAATTGTCCGCACCATTACTTCTCTAAAGGTATTCAAAATATCGTTTGTATTTGATATTGTTTCTTGATTTATTATTCATTTTTATGTATGTGGTTTCATGCTTTGCATTTTGCAACTTAACTTTTCTTTTTTGCAGGTAGAGAATGCAGGATCTGATACTGTATCAGAAATCTTGTTGTCTTTTCCTGATAGCCATGCAAATTACTTGGCACATTTGAAAGCATCAGTTCACGAAGGAAAGGGAAAGGCAAAATCATCTTCTGGTGCTGGTTTACCTTACGAAGTTGTCCAGCCTAAAGATGCTCCCGCTTCGTTGAAAATTTATTCTGTAACTTTACCGAAAGGCCTTGCGAAGGGAGAGAGTCTGACGTTGGATGTATTGGCTGTTTTCACTCACATTTTGCAACCGTTTCCGGAGAAAATTACGCAGGCTGACATTCAGCTTATGCTGTTTCAAGAGACTGCGCAGTATCTTTCTCCTTATCCCGTGAAGGCACAATCGCTTACTGTTAAATTACCTGAGGCGAGGATAGAGTCCTACACGAAATTGGAAAGTGCGAAACTTCAGGGATCTGAATTGAAATATGGTCCATATGAGAATCTTCCTCCGTATTCGTTCTTGCCAATTGTTATCCACTTTGAGAATAATCGGCCTTTTGCTGTTGCTAAAGAGTTGGTGCGGGAGATTGAGATTTCCCATTGGGGAAATGTGCAGATCACGGAGCATTATAATCTTGTTCACGGTGGTGCTCAGAGCAAAGGAGAATTCTCAAGGTTGCCCTGTTTCTGTGATTCTGAATTATTGGTGATGTTAGCTTGACATGAAATATTAACTCATTTTCTGCTGCAGGCTTGACTTTCAGACCAGACCAAATGTAAGGGGTGCATCAGCCTTTAGGCGTCTTGTTGCAAGGCTGCCACCAAGAGCTCATTCTGTGTACTACAGGGATGAAATCGGCAACATTTCCACTTCTAGTCTGTGGGGTGACTCTAAAAAGGTGGACATTGTCACGTTTGATGAACATGTTTAGTCTTAAATACTGTTGCTAGCATTTGTTAAAATAATAGTTCTTTGAAAATTACAGACAGAACTGGAGATTGAACCCAGGTATCCAATTTTTGGTGGCTGGAAAACTGCTTTTACTATTGGATATGGGTTGCCACTTCAGGACTTCTTGTTTGGCATCGATGGAAAGCGCTTCCTTAATATTTCGTTTGGTTCCCCCTTTATCGAATTGGTGATTGACACTCTTGTTGTGAAGGTGAGTGATCATTTTATCTTGTCATAGATTTCTTTTCTTTTGTTTTTTTTTTGTTGCAAACTTGGAATCCAATCTTTGGAGAATTTGTCTGTGAGTTATGTAACATCACATTTTACCTTAATATTTTCAGAGGAACTAGAAGTATAGCCCGGGAATATGAATTTATTTATCTAAATATTAACTTTTCAGTTTTCTATGATTAAGTTTTTGAGAATATAAGTGTGAACTCTATTCATTTTGCACACATTTAGCGAGTAGCTACTTGTTGACATACGAGTTGTTAATCATTCCTAAATTCCAAATAATTTTACCTGGGATTAATTTTTTGCAAATTTTCCTGCTCCGTCTTTGTTCGTTGTCATTGTAATATATGGTGTAGGTATGACTTAATATCACATCTGCCTGGTGCTTGCAACTTTCAGGTTGTTTTGCCAGAGGGTTCTAAAGATACTTCGGCATCTGTTCCATTTTCAGTGAAACAAAGACATGAGGTATTACTATTTTGATATCTTCTTCTAAACTATTGCGGATCGATATCTATGCCTTTCCCTTTTTTGGATTTTATAGTCCATCCTTATTATTGTTGCAGACAAAGTTTTCTCACTTGGATATTGCTGGTAGACCTGTTGTTGTGCTGGAGAAAAACAATGCTGTGCCTGAGCATAATGTGCATTTTCAGGTATTACTGATGCTTTTTTTGGAGGCTAGAAGTTCTAAATTTGAACTAGCCAGCCACTAACAATATAAAACACATTATTAACTTAATATGATCCACAAGCATTTTATTTTAACAAATGATATTATCCTGAATTTGTAAGGATGGAATGTTATATCCGGAATTTCAAGTACTGGTCCCATTATTGAATTGGTTTTTCACTGCAAATATATTTTGTTTGGAGTTTACATTTTATTGGGAAAAACTAAGTTTCACAATGCAAAGAGATAAAGCTTAAAAATAGTTCATATATTGGGAAAAACCCTAGTCTCAGTGTCTCACATTGAAAAGAGATTAAGCTTAATAATAGTTCACAAAGGCATCCCTCAACTTACAAGTTGGTTTTGTAGGATGATTTATGTCCAATTTAAAAGAAACGTATAGTATCAAAGCGTATCCATTTAGGTCGCCCACTGAAAGGTCCATGCACCAGGTCAATAGTACTAGGCGTGATGACGGGTGCATTGAGAAAAATTCAAATACTACATTGAAAAAAGATAAGACCTGAAAATAGTTTATAAAGAGGATGCACCCCACTCACCTTACAAGTCGGTTTTATTAGGATAAGTTAAAGTTAATATATAATGACCTAATTGTCTGTGTTCACTTATAAAAAACTTATTTTCTTTGTTTCATGTATTACCCTGTGAAGGTTGGAGATTTTGTTAGACACGAGAACCAGATAAAGTGAAATTGCGATTTGATTACTTGTTGTACCAGATGGTTTCTTTTTAACTTATGATATATTATCTGTTAAGTGTACTGCATGCTGATTACTAATGTCTGTATTGCAGGTCTATTATAAGTTCAACAGTCTTTCTATGCTCAGGGAGCCATTGATGTTGATTTCTGGGTTTTTCTTTCTATTCCTTGCCTCTATTGTCTACATGCATGCAGACTTGTCAATCTCCAAGACTTCTGCATCTTATTTGGCTAAGCTCCAATGGGAAGAGGTAAATCAACTTGACATTTACAAAATCTTGTATTTGCAATTGATTATGGTACTTACACAGTACACTTATCCTTTGTCATTCAGGTTCAAGCAACTGTTCACAAGATCCATAATATCATTAGCCTTTGCTTAACAACACATGACAAGCTAGAAGCATCGTTGCGTGATCTTTCTAGGTCAGGAGATATTCAAGCGTGTAAAGCAACCCGAAAATCAGTTGATAGCTCGTTGAAAGAGCTCACAAAAGAGTTAAAATCACCCGTAGCATTCTTGCAGTCTTCTCCACAAGCCACACCAATATTACCCAAGGTCATGTTGGAAATGCTTTAAAATAAATAAGATCGAAATACTTTCTTTCATGTAAAATTTCCCTCTTGATTTATCGTTCCATAACTTATCTTTTGGTTTTTCAGGTGGAGGAAGTTATTGCTAAGGAGAGAGATTTGCAGGAGAAGCTTATGGCAAAACACTCCACTGTTGTTGACTGTTATGAGAAGAAATTAGGAGGAAGAGAAATTGAGAATCGTATTGCTTCACATCAGCAGAAAATTACAGCTCTGAGGCAAGAGATTGACGATCTTCTGGACTTGATTGATGAGATATGATAGATGATTAATTCTGCTTGAGATGATATCGGGCTCTCTTTTTGACCTTGCTATACTTGATTTAGGTCAGAAATTTTAGCAGTTAGATGGTTTCCAAGAGGTTAGCGATACTTGTTTTGCGTGGGTGAGAACTATGTTGTCTATTCTGTACTAAGTTATGATAATTTGAGCATATATATATATCCTCCTCGAATAAGGATATATAATCTTGCATGTCCCTAGTTTTTCTTTTTGTTATATTGCAACTTTTCACCCCCCTCATTTCTCAAAAACTTTGCGTTAGTGTTTTAATTATGAAAATTTCTTTAGCCACCTCCCTATGGGGTCACCCCCAGCGAAAATCCCAAAATACCCTGCTTCGGAAATGAACTTCCGAAGCGCTTTTTTTTTAAAAAAATTTCCATAATTCGGAAGTTCATCTCCGAAAACACCTCATGGGGGGTGTCTTCAGAGATGAACTTCCGAAAACATGTCTTCGGAGATGAACTTCCGAAAACACCTCATGGGGGTGAATTCGGAAGTTCATTTCCGAATTATGCAGAAACTGTGTTTTTTTTTTAATGTTTTTTCTTAAACAGTCTCGCATTTTAATTAAACGCAAACGCCAAATAAAATAAGCAACAGATAAACTGAAAATACTAATACGATAAATAAAATCCAAATAATATATACAAGCCGAACCAAATAGTAATAGTGTGCGGAATATACAATCCGAAAACAAAAAATAAATAAACCCGACCACTACTGGGTGTGCCTAACCCTCTCACCCTGAGCCCTCCTTTGCCGCCTGTACCTCGCCGCACGGCCCGCATCAGTGACGATCGCCTCCATCACGGCGACTGCGTCTGGACCGCCCTGATGAACGACACCCCGATCCAAGGCGTCCCGCCCAAGCATCTCTATCCGCTGGCAGATCGGCAGGAGATCAATGGCGTGGTCATCCTCGGCCTGCTGGTTCTCCAGGATCTCCTCATGCGCTGGCCTAGGAGCGCCGGGAACGTCGGGTCTCAGTAGAGGATGGGACACCCGGTAGAACCATGTGACGTACCCCTCCTCACTGTGCCAGTCCTGTGTGACCCGAGTGAGACGGTACTCCTGCTGTACCACATGCTGCTGCCACTCCGCCCATATGGCAGTGAGCTGCACTCGGGTCACTGTGTCGGGAGCAGCCTCAAAGGGTGACCTGGGTATTCGCTGCAAGAATCCGAACTGACGCATGCACCGCTCAGGGAGATACCGGACCATGATGCCGGTCCCGCATGCCAACCAGCCTGAATATAGAGCAATGCCGTCAAAGGGGACAATTTGGGCGCAGTCAACGAACGACCTCCAGGTGACGTCGTCGTGCATCGTGCGGTCCAAGTACAGACGGTATGGTCCCACCGCATCGTTCCCCCTCTAGAGAGCGTATCTGGCGGCCCTAGGCATGACGTCAACGTACGCAGGATCGATGTGGAAGCCGTGGATGCGGGAGAAGTATGAGATGATCCAGCTCTGAAACACAAACACGATAATGAATTAAAAATAAATACGAAACATAAATAAATAAATAAATACGATAATGTATTAAAATAAAACGTACCGTAAGCAGTGTGCAAGATCCGACCAACTGCCTCGTCCTCCAGTTGGAGGCCTCATTCAGCTTCTGGTAGAGGTATGCCAGAGTAGCTGCCCCCCAGTTCCACTGGTGAACGGTATCCAGGTCCATGAAATAGCGGAGGTAGGTCACGTCGACGTACCTGTCACTCTTGTCCACAAAGCATGCAGCGCCTACCACATGCATGTACCAGCACCGGAGAGCGCAGCCACGGTGATACTGTGTGAATATCTCGTTACCCGCACCCTCAGCCTCGGCAGCCGCGTCCAGATGATGCTCAAAATAAGTGCTCAGTGTGGTGAACCGGACATGAGGACCAGAAGTCGTGGCGCACTCATAGTGAGCAACCTCGTGCTCCATGCCCAAGTAGAGCATCATCCACTCAATGGCCTCCACCCTCTGGATCTTGGAGTGGGTCAACAGCGGCCCCCTAATCGGCAGGTGGAGAAGACACTGCACGTCGTGCAAGGTGATCGTCATCTCCCCAACCGGCAAGTGGAAAGAGGACGTCTCCTTGTGCCAACGCTCCACAAATGCCCCCTGCATGCCGTTGCTGATCGTGGTGTACCCCGTCATGCAGAGCCCGCTGAGCCCTGAACCTCGCACATGGTCGTTAAACCACTCAGCTGCTGGTTTAAACAGACCGAAAATCTCGCGGGCGTGGTTGACCATTTTCAGCGACTCTCTCTCCTGTTACAAAAAAAAAACAAATAAGCGACATATATTAAATAAGCGGACATATATTAAATAAGCGACAAATAAACGATTAGATTATAAAAAATGGTGACAAATAAACGGTTAAATTAAAAAAATATCTCTCCCTCCCAGATCCGCCGAGCGACGTGATCGTGGTAGTGAATCAGCACGGAAGTGTCAAAGGGCCCTCCCGGATAGCCATCCTCCTGCTCATCCTCCTCCCCAGCTGGAGGGTCAACATCCGGTACCTCCTCCGCCTCGTGGTATGACACTGGCACCTCCTCCTCCTCCTCCTCCTCTCGCTGGTGGGAAGAAGATACCCGAGCCAGCCGACTCCTAGATCCTGAAGCAGATGTACCCTCTCCCACGTCCACGGGAACTCGCACACGGCGTCCCCGGCCCCGCCCCCGTCCCTGGGTCGACGCCAGCTGCGCCGCCGCCCGCTCGCGTCTAGCCGACGCAGTCTGAGACTCTCTCCCCTGTCTGATGCGTGCTGGTTGGTTGCCTGACATGTTCCTGTAAACAATTGAAATCGATTAATATGCGAGACAAAAGAAGAAACAAAAATAATTGAAATTCTGATACAGTTCGGAAGTTCATTTCCGAAAACTGGGATGGAGGTGTTTTCGGAAATGAACTTCCGAAACACCCCTGCGATGGAGTTTTCTGCAACTCCCATGGCAGACCCCAAAACCAAACATCAAACCTATGTCTACACATTCTAAACATCCTAAATATCAGTATAAACCTAACCTAATACATTTTTTGCTATTTGTAAACACCCTAATATACATTTTAATCATAGATCTTAAAATCAAAATGCTTACCGATCGAATGGATTTGAGGACTTTTGAATGTAATAGAGCTAGTAGTTGGAGCCTTTGAGGTAGCTTGGAACTGGTTTGCACAAAAATCTCTTGGGGTGTGAGTTTGGAAGAAGATTATGGTAAATGATTAGGGGGAGGGGGCTGTTTTGCTTAATCTGCAAAACGCGCAGTATTTCGGAAATGAACTTCCGAAATGGTGTTTTCGGAAGTGCATTTCCGAAATAAGTCAATTTTTTTATAAAAAAAAGGCGCTTTCGGAGATGCATCTCCGAAAACACCTTTTTCCTGCATTTCGGAAGTTCATTTCCGAAGTCAGGGGTATTCTGGGTTTTTCACCAGAGGTGAGCTAGAAGGTTGGGAGGTGGCCAAAGAAATTCTCTTAATTATTGGCTTGGACGACAATTTTCAGTGTCTTGTTGGATTGTTCACGACTTCATGCTAACAAACCGGTGAAATCATCAAATCCAATAGGTTTTAGCGCAAACCTTTGTCTACAATTTGCTGAACAAAAGGATAAAAAAGAATGATCTCTTATTATCTAAACTAGTAACAAACCAGTGCGAATATGTACGTGTTCTGTTCGGTTACATGAATTTGGATATATCATTTATTTTAAATAAAAATGTTTTAAAAAAATTTTAAATAAATAATTGATTAGGACTGCTCTTTCCACTCTTATGACTGATTTTCCACTATCGCTAACGTTTGGAGATGCATTTTCGAACATACTTCAAATCACATCAATAAAATTCGGAGATGCATTTTCGGACATACTTAAAATCCCAACAAATAAAAACATTGCAATTGAGACATTTCTATTTTATCTTACAAAATAGTTGATGTTGCATCTCCGAATTTCGAAGATGTATCTCTGTAAAGGGTTGGGTTGTTACTTGTTAGTAATATTTGCCATATATATATATATATATATATATATATATATATATATATATATATATATATATATATATATATATATATATATATATATATATATATATATATATATATATATATATATATGGGACGACTCAAGTGAGAACACTTGGTTATTATGATAAATGAGAACAATGAATCACGACCATTAAATTTTGATTTTGTTGATTTTAATGGATTGGATTGGTTTCTCTTTCTAGGACTATATATATATATATATATATATATATATATATATATATATATATATATATATATATATATATATATATATATATATATATATATATATATATATATATATATATATATATATATATATATATATATATATATATATTGTGCATATCAAGTGAGAGCATTTTATAATGAGAGATGACAGGAATAAATATCAACCATTGGATTCATCAAGAGAGAGAAGGTTAATGCATTAATGTGGCTATTAATTTCTCTCTCTTGATGAATTCAATGGTTGATATTTATTCCTCTCATCTCTCATTATAAAATGCTCTCACTTGATATGTTCCCTATATATATAATCAATGTAATAGCTTTGTAATCTTTGCTGCAAGATTTTCATATTAAACATTCCTCTCCGATTTTTCATATACTGCGAAACAAGAAAGCACTCCACATATTATCAATGTAATAGCATTGTAATCTTTGCTGCAAGATTTCCAGATTAAACATTCCTCTCCGATTTTCATATACTGTGAAACAAGAAAGCACTCCACATATTAGCTAGCATAATCTACAATATAAGAAAATCTATGGGTCTGGAAATCTACAATATAAGAAAATCTATGGGTCTGGAAAAGCCTTTTATGCCCTTCTGCTTCTACAAGCTTCCACGTGGCTTGCTTCATTGTTCAACAACCATTTATTTGCTACAGCTTCCTCTTTTTCTCTTTTCTATTGTGTTTTTCATATTTGCTTCTTCCCATGTTTGCTTTTTGAATTATTACCTTTATAATTAGTTTTAAAATTGATCTGGTTTTATAATTATGGAAATAAAAGTTTTTGATTTCAACAAAATTTTTTTATTGAAGTTGAAAATAAAAAAGCTGAAATTCTTAAGAGTATATTTTTGAACTAAATTTGTCTTATTGCTCAATTATTATTTTTATAATTAGTCTTAAAAATATATTTTCACATGTTTCTTCAAATTTATTATTTAATTAGATATTTAAATATAATCAATTATATTTTTTCCCATACCTTTAATTAGATATTTAAATATAATCAATTATATTTTGATTTTATATTTTCAAGCATTAAAATTAATCAATATTAAATTATTGCTCGTAAATATTGGTTAATGTATATGAAGTTTATAGTGGTTGAATTATGAAAAATGAACAGATTTTTGTTTATGGTCGCAGGCAAGTGTGCAGAGGATAACAAAATAGGAATTGTATTTATTTATATATTTTTTCAGGTTGATAAAGAGAAATTGTTTAAGAGAGAAAAACTTTATCTTCAAGGGAAAATATTAAATATCATTAACTTAAATAGATTTTATGTTATACCAACAAAGGAAAGAAAAACTTTATCTACAAATTTATCCCCATAATAAAAAAAATTATTCTAATAAATTTATTATTTTTATTAAATGAGTAGATAAAATGATCTAATTTTCTCTGGAATAAAAAGCAATACTCTGGGATGAATGATGATAGTGATGGTAGTTGGATACCAACTTGTATTATAAGAGTATACATAAAAATTAATTATTAATGTTTGTATAATTCATGCATATATATATATATAAAAAAATACACACTCAAATACTACAATATCAGCCACATACATGTTATAACACAAATATAACACACAAAGAGGATCATTTAATCATCATAACGATCATATAATCATACAATTCCCCTCAAAATCATCCCAAAACCCCAATCTAGCATATAACCAATTGACACAAACAATGCATCTAAATCAGTCCTATTATCTATAATACGATAAAAGATGTTAACCGGAAGAGTCCCCCTTACCTTAGCCAAGGATCTTGATTAGCCCTCTTCCTCTTCTGTTCCTTTTTCATGTATCAGCTCTTCTACTCTTCTGCTCCTCTTTCACATCTATTTTCCTTTTTTTCTCAATTCCTTATTTTTATGAAAATAGATTTTAATTTAGTAAAAGGCCTACTAACATAGCACCCCCTCTTTACTAACACCACATTTGGCCCAATAGCCCATCTCATAATTCTTTCCAAATAATTCCACAAAATACCGAATAATTTTAAATAATAATTTAATTTCCGATTAAATTAAAATTAGAAAATATGGGGTGTTACAGATTTACAACAAAGAATCATATCTAACCTCTTCTCATTGAAGGTAGAGACCACTAAATCATATTCAACCGCTTACACTTGGTATATTTTTCAACAAAGTTATGTTCGGTTGCTTCTCAGTGAAGGTAAACTTTAATAACTAAAATATTATCTAACCGCTTCTCATTGGAGGTAGGTTTGTTGCAGATATACAAGGGACTCTCCTGGGAATAAATATACAGGAGACTCGCTAGAGATTAGCTGAGAACATCTGGTGAGGCTTATCCATTAAGGAACACTTGCCATTTAAACTCACTAGGGAGTTTGTTACCTAAGATAATCTTATGAAGAATGTCTACTTAGACAAATACTTAAGAGAGACTTATTGAGGATATCACTAACCGGGAATACTTGACCAGGAATCCTGCTGAGAAAAAACTTGCCTGGAGGGCTTATGAAACTTTGTTGAAGAATTTCCGAAGTAAATTCTATGGGGAATTACATATTGGTAAAACCATCAAGAAATCCTGTTAAAATAGGAAACTCATTTGGGAATTATATATTCAGAAAACCAACAATACTAAACAATAAATTGAAAATAAAACAAAATAAGACGAGAAAAGACGAAATGTTTGTTTACCCAATTCAATCAAAAGATCTATGTCCCACGGAGAGAGCAACTCTCAAATTCACTATATTAATAAAGTTGTTACAAGAGATTATAAATGAGTACAAGAAAATATCCCTTGTCTTTAGAGTTCCCTAGAACAAACGCATATTTTCTACCCAAGTGTTTCCCAAGGTGTATAACTCTGGATATATGAGTCACTCAAACCCAATGTATCAAGAAGTATTGTGTAATCCTTGTAGATAACTCTAAAAGGTTTTCCTAAACCCTAAACCCTTGTTTCTCCCTTTTGCTCTAAAGCTCTAAAATTGTTACACTGTAATGACAAAAGAGATACATATTTATAATTACTAACAATAAATAAACAGATCCGCAATCCGATTTCCTAAATTTTGGAAATTTCAAAACTTTTTTTTTTCATCACTCAAGATTTTATTTTAAGACATATTTCAACATATGCAAACCTGGACTTCACTCTCTTTTCAATTGGGATGTCTCCATCTATGTCTTAATATTGACATAAATTTATTGCAATTAGTCCGGTCAACAATCATTATTGGATTTAGTTAAAGTTGATGCCTAATTGTCCATGATACCCATTGTGAACGTTAGAGAGAAAACAATATCGAAAGTGTAAGAAAAATGAAAAATTGAGAAGTAGTAAACTTTAAAAGGTCCTAAAAATTAAAAGCCCGGAGGAAGAAGGTTATAGACAGATAACTCTAGGAACACTAATGTTGTTCTCATCCGCTCGACGAATAGACTCAAAATTAACAGGACAATCTGCAAAAATGCGATACTCTTCCTTCAAGAAAAAGCTATGATTTGCCACATCTAAAAAAATATTTTATAATTCACGGAGAAATTTTAGGAGAAAAATAAATTCAAATTTTAAGGGTTATTAGTTTTTGGAGGGAGAGGGGAGTGTATATCCAAAAAAAAAAGGGGTACGGGAAGTCAAAATTCTGCAAGTTAAAAGAAGTGGACCTGCAACGGGCCCAAACTGAGTCCAACTGTAACGTTCTTCTAGGGTTTCGTGTAATAATAATAAAAATAACTAAAACTTGAAAAAAGATAATCGCTTATCATTTTAATTTTTATCTTGACAAAAAATGGAGACATCGCTGCGATATGGAGGAGATTCCAAAGCCTTAAAAATCCACGCCAAGCAAAAGCTTCGAATCGACACCAACACCTTCTTCCAGGTATTTCAATCTTCTCTCTTTCTAACTTAACTCCAATAATCGATTATTTCATTAATAATCGATTAATTCACTCAACTTTTCTCATCCAAACAAGGTCCGTGGCGAGCTTGACACAGAAACTGGACAACCGAGTTCTGGAAGTGCACTCATTAGACATTTTTATCCCAATGTATGTATAATTTAATTGCTTTTCGTCTTAAATTAACTTATGAAAAAGTGCTTAATTGATTGTTGTGGAACTGTTGTAGTTTTCAGCAACGCTTGGCGTTGGAGTGAGGTATGATAAACAAGATAGTGTGAGAGTGAGGCATGATAAACAAGACAGTGTGAGAGTGAGGTATGCTAAGAATGATAAGTTGCGATATACTGTACTTGCTAAGAAGTCGTTTCCGGTGACAAATGATGGACTTGTTAATTTCAAAATTAAGGGAGCATGTGATGTTGACCAAGATTTTAAAGAGGTATATACAATTTTCTCATTTTGCTACGTGTCTGGTGTCTGATACGTGTGGATGTTCGATACAACACGTGTTGAATATGTTTACCTTTTCTCAAATTATTTATTGTTAGTATGGCGGTCATGAGTTTCGGATCGTGTTTGTGTTGGTGTTAGTATTGTGTTGTTATGCTTACTGTGGTTTGGAATGTCGGATTGCTTTGTTTTTTGTAGTGGAAATCTAGAGGAGGTGCTGAGTTTTCGTGGAATGTATTCAACTTTCAGAAGGATCAAGATGTGAGAGTCAGAATTGGTTATGAAGCTTTTCAACAGGTTTAACTTATTTCCTCTGCCTCAATTGCAATTTCTGATTATTATTAGTATTTATTGCGGTTCTTCATATGCCCCCATGAATGAATGCCTGAAATAAAATCGACTTTACTTTATACATGTAGTCGTGGTTTATATTGATATGACATTTCCAATGATAGAATCAACTTAGGCCTTTTTGGATAATGACTTAATTAACCGTTTCTAGCATAAATGTTTATGTACAAGCTATTTCTATGATGAAGGATAAAATAAAGTCAAATTGTTTTTATTTAAGTTATAAGCTGTTTTCATAAGCTATCATGGACATCTTATATACATGTAATAAGTTGGTTTTATAAGTTCTCTGAGACACTCTTTTAAGAGTTTATGTTAGTAGGAACGCTTAAATAACTCAATCTAAAACATTCTTACACATGGTATCGTATTCACATTATCCCCTTCTAGTTGTGGAACTTGTAAGAACCGATTCTTTTCTTTAAAACTGCTACTAGAGATTCTTTTCTTTAAAACTGCTACTAGAGATTCTTTTCTTTATAACTATATGACTTCCAGTCATTTTCAATCTAGGGAAATCCTCTATTGCACCTATTTTGTTTTGTTATATCTCAATCCAGTTATTGTTGGTTTTGGATACATGTATTAGACCTTAACTACTGCTTGAGATTTTGGCTGAGTTAAAAAATTGTTAAATGCATTCTATCGGCAAAAATAAATGTTGTTAGATTCAACATGTGCTACTGCTATATTGTGTCCACTGTCCAATATCTACATTTAAAGGCAAGTATTTTAGGAGTGAAATTGGAAATTGTTGGTTGACCTAGATTGGATTGTGATCGATCTAGCTTAGTGCAGTTAAATAAAAATAAATATACGTCAAGCCTTCTATTTAACTGTCTGCGATTAAATTTATTCAGTTTAAAAGAGGCAGTTAATGTATTCTAAATATGTTGTTAATTTTTCAGTTGTTGGCAATGTTTGGGATTTATGAAGTTAGCAGAATCTGTGTAGTTGCAGCGAATCATTTTATTAAATATGTTGTTGATTTTCAGTTTAGCAGAATCTGTGTAGTTAAATATTTTAACGATTTGTTCAATGTTGTTAAATCTTCTGTTTCAGGTTCCTTATGTGCAGATTAGGGAGAATAACTGGACATTTAATGCAGATTACAAAGGTAGATGGAATGTGAGATATGACTTGTGAGAATAGGAAAGCACTTATTGGGTAGACATGTTTTGCTTGTAATTTTTTGATACACATGTTCTATTTCTCATCCAAGAGGAGGGACCATGCATACATTAAAGTGAAGTACAATACTGTTTAAAATAAGTTTCATGATTTAATATTTAATTTTATAGTTTGTATTAGAGTTCTTAGCAGAATTTTGGCTCTAATCGGATTAATTTATGTAAACTAGATTAAGTGCATCAAATTTTTATTTTAAGTTCGTATAATATGAAACCTCTTTGAATTTATTATTCTCATGTATTTTTTTGACTTAAAAAAACCTCCATTTTTATCTATCAGAAACAATTTTCACCATTGTTCAGTTGCACATGGAAATGCTTCACTTCAAATTTAAGAATTTTTTGCCATGTAGTATTAGGCTGTATGGTTCTTTTTTTTTTTTTTATGTGAACGAAATTCCATTAAAATGAACGACATAAAACAGACGCCGGCGGGTTTCCGTCAGGAAGACCCCCATACCAAGTTCTAGATCCAATCAATTTGCCCCACTTGACTAAGTTATGAGCATTAACATTACAATTTCTAGGAATAAAAGCGACAGAGGATAAATTAAAACTACCAATAAGATCCCTACAATCTGAGGCCACCGGTTCAATAACCGCAAAATCTTTCAAACCATTGATACAATCCACAACCTCAAGAGCATCTGACTGAAGCATAAATCTGTCCAGCTTCAAATTCTTTGCCAGCGACAGCCCCCATCGAATTGTCAAAACCTCTGCAATGGCCGGTTCCACCGTGATGAATTGCCTACTGCAGGCAGCCAAGGAGATAACATTATACTGGTCTTTAATAACACAACCAAAAGCTGCAATACCTTCCTCGAAGACGCCGACATCAACCTGTAAGAACTGCGAAATCCTAGGATTACTGTAATTCTTTTCAGTGCCCAAAATCATGTTTCCTGTCCTTGCTACATTGCTGCTGAATTCATCCACCCAGTTCAGTGCTTCTGCCGCGATTTCCACTGGCCCAACCTTTTTTTCCTTGAACACCAAGTCGTTTCTTGCCAGCCAAATTTTATGAAGTAAACAGCAAATGAGTTGAATGCTAAGCCTATCTCCGCAGTACAACAATTCCGACAGGACAAAATGGAAGAGAAAGAAGATTGCTTTGCAAACTCACACTCCATGAATAAATGTTCAGCCGATTCCGGTTCAGAATTGCAAAAAGAACAAACTACATCTAAGCTTATACCTTTCTTCCAAAGATTGGTCTTGGTGGGCAAAATGTTCTTCGCAGGTTTCCAAAGAAAGTTTCTGGTTTTGTTTAAAACTGGAGCACGCCATATAGCTTTACACAGATTCTGGAGGGGTAAACAGGATGGTCCAGGTTTCTTTGCATCTTTTTCCTGCAAGCAGAGACGATACGCAGATTTAACGGAGTACTCTCCGTCCTTTTCAAAATGCCATATACGTTTATCTGCAGTAGCTCTTGCTGATAGCGGAGTGCTCACAATATTAGAGGCAATAGCATGTTCAAAACTGGAGAAAATGAGATGTCTATTCCAACCGCCCAACTCCTTGTCAATAAGATCGCTAACTCTTGTTTCTTCCGCTAATACATGAACGGAATCCCTCACTCGAAAACCAGGAACACTTGGGAGCCACCTATCCTTATAAATACAGACATTATCACCGCTCCCAATCCTCCATCTAGTCCTTGCGGTGACCAGATCTCTAGTGCCTAAGATGCTTCTCCATGAAAAACTCGGCTGGAAACCTTGACCACAGCTCTCGATAGACCCTCGAGGAAAATATCTACCTTTTAGAACTCGACCAACCAAGGATTCCTCCCTCGACAAGAGTCTCCAGAAGTGTTTTCCAAGGAGACTAGAATTGAATTCACTCAGTCCACGAAATCCCATTCCCCCTCCTCTCTTCGTCTTTGCTAATTTGTCACAGGTTAACCAGTGCACTTTCCGTTCTCCATTCTTTGATCTCCACCAAAACTTCGCTAGCATCACTTCGATCTCGTGACAAATAGCCTCCGGGAGCTTATAACAGCTCATTATGTAACTGGGTATAGCCTGCGCCGCAACCTTTATGAGCACTTCCTTACCCTCCATGGACAAAAATTGTTCCTTCCAGCCCTTCATTTTCTTCCAGACTCGCTCTACAACCATTGCAAACACTTCCTTCTTTGACCTCCCAAAAGCAATTGGTAAACCAAGATACTTTGAGTGGCAATTCACAGTGTAACTCGGTGAACCGACTTTATTTGAAATGTGCGGATAGCAAGAGTCGCCACCGATTTTTATTTTATCCAAATATTAGAAAGGCTAAAAGAACAGAAAAAAACCTTTTTGAGAAAAACTGAGTTCGGGGGGTAATTATGCAAAGGGAAGGTGTAAGGCACCCTTTGCATCCATGGTTTTCCATGGGCTCTTAATTGCTTTGCTCTTTGAAGAATTTTTAGAAGAAGTGAATATGGACTTTAGCTCGTAAATGAGCGTAGCCATTTTGAAGGTTTATGAGAAAGAATATGAAAAAAAAAGTTTTAGCCAGAGCAAGTCAATTAGGGGCAATTACCTTAAACTCAGATGATAGGTCTCTTTTTAGCCTTTCAGAATGAAAGGGTCTATCCTTGCCATAAGAGGGCAGGAAGCCTTTCGTTTGGAGGTAGAAGGGTCATCGAAATATCCTTTGCCATAAGACTACCCCATGCCATAGGAGGGCAGGTAGTCTAAGGTAAGGATCAGAATAAGCCTTATTCGTAGGCAGCCAGAAGATACCTCAGCCTTTTTCCGTAGGCAACTTCCGAGGGCCGAGGTCATATTTGTGTATCGAAGGCAGCATCATTTAGGGTCGCATGACCTTTAGTCATCGAGGCAGCATGGCTGAGGTATCCTCATATTCGAGGGACATGGCTTATTCTGCAAAAAACACAAAGGCAACGGCAAAGGCAACAGGCAACTGAGAGGGTTACCCAAAAGTGTGCGTGTGTGCACCAATCACGTGATTATATTCAGAAATTTATCTTGTAATTAGTGATTCTACGTTCAATTCAAAGGTTGCACTCCCTAGGATTACTAACCACACATTTAAATAATATAACCAAAACATATATGGGGGAGGGAAATTGTAACCAGCGGATCCCTTAATAGGGTTTGACATAAGTAATAATAAAGCATAAAATATTAAAGTTAGGGTTTAGGGTTACCAACACTCGTAGCTTTGGCAGTCAACAAACCCTGAAAATTGAAAAGAAAAGAATAAACAGAAGAGGGTGAGTGTATTATTTGTTCAGAGGCAAGCATCATTAACCCTAAAATAAGAAGGTCAAGAAAATAAAATATGATAAATAAAAGGCACTTAGCTTTGCGTTTGATCTGGTATGGTTGGTGGTCGGAGGAAGCCTCGAGATTAACCCTGAAAAGGCAAAGAGGCAAGATTAACCCTGAAAAGGCAAAGAGGCAAGGCTCGTGAGTGTAAAATAGTCCATTGACTTTCGAGGTTTTTTAACCCTATGATGCGAATGAATATTTAAATGATAAAATAATAAAGAAAGGTTAAGAACTTAGCTTCATTCTTTTGACGAGGCGCGTAGTCGGAAGGCACCTGGAAAGACAACCCTGAAAAGGCACAGAAAAAGAAATAGATTCAGTGTAGGCACGTTCTTCGTAAACAATGATTAGTTATCATGGCAAAATCAAGGTTTAGAACATAAAATAAATTTAATTACCCTAAAATAATTATTAGCCAAAAAGATTATTTTTAATGTTAGAAGAAAAATCGAGATTTCAATTAGATATCTAATCCTAATATGTATTTTGATCAATTAACAAGATATTTATAATTAATTAAATATTTAAACAATCAAATTAATTTAACCATTTAATTTATTTAAATCAAATAAAAGATAATTTACTAAACACATAATTAAAAACAAAATTATATAAAAAATAAGAAACAAAGACTCAGCTTAGCTTTAGTGTGGTTGAACTCAGAAGGTACATGGTGTAGATGCAGTATCCTGGGCGTTGGATCTTGCTTTATTGAGGATCTGAAGGGCTGGAGACGAGGGTGCATCATAAGCCGGCGTGAACGTGTAGCACTGGATTGTTGAGCAAATCTATGATTTGGAAATTAAACAACAAAAAATAATCCCCACAGGGATCGAACCCGCGTGTTGGGGGATGAGGGAATTGGAGGCACACGTTCAACCACTAGGTCACTTTCATTCGCTGATAATGAGGATCACTTCATTAATATATATTTAGAATAAAACGTGGATTTAAAATTAAAACAGAAAGGGATCGCGGGCCCCCCTGTGCTTTTCTTCTTCGCCGAATTCTGGGATTTGCATCTTCGTACGATGCACAACAAACCTTCACTCCCTGCAAAGTCAAAACTCAACAGAACAAATGCTAAATCGAAACTAAGGATATAGATTGACTAAAAATCAACCACTGAATCCAATGGTTCCATCAATTTTGGCTAATTTTTCCTAAATCATAAATTCCCAATTTGAAGCTTTGGAAACCTATCAATGGTGTATCTCTGTACCTGCAACTAAACGTAAATCGAACGGCATAGGGAGCTTGCAAACATGATGCTCAACACAAATATATATCTAAACATGATTTATGATGTATGTATGAATGAATTCAGATTGAAAAAAAAAATTTGAACCAAAGCGTGAATCAAGGGAACACGTTTCTGCGATTTTCGGTTGATGATGGAAGCTGATTCACGTTCAGAGAATTCCAAAGAATCGTTTGAGGCGCTTTGTTTGGTGTGAATCGGGCTAAAAAATTTCCTCCTCTCCCTCGAGACTCACGGTTTCACGAGTTGTTGAACAGGCTCTTTTTTTGCGGCAAAAAATAATATCCCCATTGTTCTGAATTCTCTTGGCTTTTACAAGGGATGGCATTAGGTTAGGAATAAAGAATCAAATCTTCATCAATTAAAAGATTGGAATTTGATTAGGGAGAATCCAATCTTTCAAATTTCACGTATTATTATTATATTTTTTAGGATCGGATTTTATGCTGCCTGAATCAAGAAGTAAGCATCCATCTATAACTATTTCCTTATTTATTTCATTTTTTATTTTATTTATATTTAAGTGAATCAAATTCATGATAATAAAATAATAAATAAATAAATAAATAAAAATAGTTAGGGAATGGTTTATGGGCCTTTTTATGAATCATGTGTTTGCTTGAAATCCAAAACTTTAGGCCCATTTATCCAACAAGTCCATTATGCTCAATTAGGGTTTTGTAGATTTTTGATCTTTTCTTGATGAACCATGATCAATTCTTGATCAAATGGTGAATGATAATTCAATATGAGGATGTTGACAAAAAAATCAGGAGTTTTGACCACAGCTGACTTTTAGGTCAATTTAGTCGACTGTTGACTTTCTGAGCGATTGAGGAATCAATCTTTTGAGTTGAGACATGAAATTTGTCATGGAGGTGGTGTGGGGTATCATAGACCATATAGGATGCCTTGGAGTCTTTGGTTCATTGATTTCCCTTCAGAGCGACAAACCCTAATTCTTTGAGTCTTGTTTAGGAGAGTGTGTTTTGGAGCTTTATGTATTGATTTGAACTTGTACAAGAGGAAATAGTATGGGCAAATTTTGGGGTATGACAGCTGCCCCTGTTCAATTATCTTAAACCTGAAGATGTAGAGTGGTTTGTGTGCCAGTCGGTATCTGAAGGTGGAAGATGATTGAACACTAGAATACCAAGAAATTTGCCCTAGCTGAAGTAGGGACTTTTGTCGGAGATGGGCTTAAAGATGCCATCCAGGCCTTGAGAGAAAGTTTATTGGAGATGGGCTTAATGATGCCATCCGGCTTGATAGACCTGAGAATTAGAATACGTCGTAGTTAGACCGTATCTGAAGAATATACTTAGGATGAGTCGTACATTAGACTGAATCCACTGAGAAGTATTTGTTGGAGATTGATCGTGTCAGCACCGTTCGTAGTAACTGAATTAGATCTTGGATTGTTTCTGAATTGTGCCTTGAATGAGTGTCGAAAGATGAGAGTTATAAGAATGTTTCAGAAGTCTGGGGTTCGAGCTTCTGGAATGTATATCTGACAAGAATGTTTCAGAAGTCTGGGGGTCATGCTTCCAGAATGTGCATCTGATTGGAATTTTCAGAATGTCCGGGGTTCGAGCTTCCGGAATGTATATCTGATAAGAATGTTTCAGAAGTCTGGGGGTCATGCTTCCAGAATGTGCATCTGATTGGAATTTTCAGAATGTCCGGGGTTCGAGCTTCCGGAATGTATATCTGATAAGAATGTTTCAGAAGTCTGGGGGTCATGCTTCCAGAATGTGCATCTGATTGGAATTTTCAGAATGTCCGGGGTTCGAGCTTCCGGAATGTATATCTGATAAGAATGTTTCAGAATGTCCGGGGTTCGAGCTTCCGGAATGTATATCTGATTAAGATTGATTTGTTGATGATATTCGTTTGCTTGGGAACTTGCCTGAAAGACAAAGTTAGCAGCATGCAATGCCATGATGCATGTATTTATGTGACGAGTCTCTCAAAATAAATGAGAAACTTGTATGTTATGTATGAATTTATTATGAGGTAATGTATGCAATGTATGAATATATGATGTATGACTGATGCTATTTGGAGTGTTTTGAGAAAATAAATCTCTGTATCGTTGTGATTTTGATGTTTGATCTTGTCATGGAGATGCTTAGCTAGGGATGTATGATTTTTGCTTGGGGATGATCAGTAACTATTAGTAACCATGTTGGAGAAGAGCGAAGTGTTGGAGATGTAAACTCTGATGGGGAGCCATGTCTTTGTCGGGACGAAAGTATTTGAAGATGATTACTCTGTGGGGGTGCGAAAGTTGCCCCCAGTATTATAGTAACTACCATTCCTGGATTTGATTAGGACACACCACTGAATATTTGATAAAGATGTCAAACTGGATTTGCTTAGGTTTGCCCCAGTTAGTAGGGACTTTGGAAAGATTCGCCTTGTGAGGACTTTATGAGATGTGCGCTATAGGCGACATGCCCCTAGTAATCCTACACTTAGGATGATGCCCCTGATTGCTTTGGCATCCTTGAGAGATTCTCGGAACCTTGACTTGATTGCCCCAGATTGATCGGGGAAAACGTGCCATGCCCCTTGTATACGTAGGAGACATTGCTTCCTGGAGTAATCTTTGCTGGTCGGGATAACTTTGAGTCATTTAGTCATACCCTGTGTAAATTCTTTCTGATGCTAACATTTGAAATTATGTAGCAGAATATGCTTAATAATGAATTCATGAGATGCAATTCATACGTTTGTCTTGATTTTTGAAAGCATTGAAACAGAAGATGTAAAAAGCGTGATATTTGTAAAAATATGATATTTGTAACAATGTGATGTTTGTAAAAACGTGATATCAACTCGGCATTTGTGGTAAACCTTAAGGAGTCAGGATACCCTTTTGGTGACAGTATGCTTTTGAGCTAACCATGCTTCAGTTAGGACTTTCAAGGGTTGTAACGTTGCTTGGTCCACGGTTTAAGAAACAAAAGATAAAGGCTCAAAATATGATTGTACCCACCCCAATCTTCGTGATGTTCTTCGATCCTATGCTCAGTTAACTTTGCATTTAAGTTCTAGCAGCGCTTGAAGTTGTAACATTGATGTTTGATGAAGGTTGAAGCACCAGAAGTTTATTTGGACAGTCAGTCATCCTTCTTTGTAATAATTAAATTTTTTTTTTTTTTTTGCCCTTTTTTTTTTTCGTGAGGATTTGTAGTGACCTCTTTTTTTTGACATTGATTTTGTTATCCCTAACTTTTGCCTGAATTGTTTAATTTGGGGTTACAGTCAGCGGGATGTTTCGATTTTTGATAAGTCTCCTCCATAGGTTTTGACTTAACAGCTTTTTCTTTTTGGTGGGTATTGACTGCATGACTTACTGATTGTGGAAATCCATCATTATTTGTATAAACAACAACTAGCACAATTGAGTTAACTAAGTAACTACCCTGCCCCAGGTTGTGATTAAGGGTTTAATTTGTATGAGAAAGAAACTTCTACTTCTTAGGCTCAAAGGGGTTGACGAGGGATTAATATCCTTATATCTCCACTGTTTAGGAATTGAAATAATGCCTGTACATCGTCAACATAGTCCATTCAAAAGCATACTGTATGAAGTTGCGGTATCGTTTTCGTCATCCTCCCTCAAAAGGCTTACAGCTTTAGCAGGAATTGAGTATCATAAAACATATGCAAAGTAAAGACATAATTTAAAATGAGTGATAGCGAAATATGAAGTATAGAAAAACACTTAGAAAGGGGGGGATTGAATAAGTGTGACTTTAAATCTTGGACGATAAAAATAAAATGCACAATTATTTTTATCCTGGTTCGCTGTTAACGAAGCTACTCCAGTCCACCCCCGCAGAGATGATTTACCTCAACCTGAGGATTTAATCCACTAATCGCACGGATTACAATGGTTTTCCACTTAGTCCGCAACTAAGTCTTCCAGAGTCTTCTGATCACACACTGATCACTCCAGGAACAACTGCTTAGATACCCTCTAAGACTTTTCTAGAGTCTACTGAACAACACGATCACTCTAGACTTAGTTCACTCCTAAGACTTCTCTAGAGTATTCTGATCAACACGATCACTCTAGTTACAAACTGCTCAGCCAACTGCCAAGACTTCCTAGAGTATACTGATCACACGATCACTCTAGTTCCTTACAACTTAATGTAATCTATTCAAGAGTTTACAAATGCTTCTTAAAAGCTATAATCACAACTGTGATATTTCTCTTAACGTTTAAGCTTAATCTCACTAAGATATTACAACAGCAATGTAGTGAGTTTTGATGAAGATGAAGATTCTGAGTTTTGATTTGAACAGCGTTTCAGCAAGTTTGATATAAGTTGTTTTGGTGCAGAATCGTTAACCTTGCTTCTCATCAGAACTTCATATTTATAGGCGTTGAGAAGATGACCGTTGAGTGCATTTAATGCTTTGTGTGTTCCGTACAGCATTGCATTTAATGTTATACGCTTTTGTCAACTACCTCGAGCCTTGTTCACGCTGTGTCTACTGACGTTGCCTTTAGTAGCTTTAACGTTCCTTTTGTCAGTCAGCGTAGTCTGCCACGTGTACTTCCTTCTGATCTGATGTTTGTGAATATAACGTTTGAATATCATCAGAGTCAAACAGCTTGGTGCATAGCATCTTCTGATCTTCTGACCTTGAAGTGCTTCTGAGCGTGATACCATCTTCTGATCTTCAGTGCTTCTGATCTCATGTTCTTCTGATGCTTCCATAGACCCATGTTCTGATTCTGCTTCGACCATCTTCTGATGTCTTGCCAGACCATGTTCTGATGTTGCATGCTGAACCATTTGAGACACAACTTCTGAGCGCTGAATTATGCGTACTCTTTATATATTTCCTGAAAGGGAAATTGCATTGGATTAGAGTACCATATTATCTTAAGCAAAATTCATATTATTGTTATCATCAAAACTAAGATAATTGATAAGAACAAATCTTGTTCTAACAATCTCCCCCTTTTTGATGATGACAAAAACATATATAAATGATATGAATTTGCGATCAGAAAGAGTAGACGGCAAAAGACAAATTACACAGCTATAGCATAAGCATATGAATATGTCTCCCCCTGAGATTAACAATCTCCCCCTGAGATAAATAATCTCCCCCTGAAATAAATACTCGAAGAACTTTGATAAAAGACTTCCCTGATTATTTCGGTAGAGACGATCATATAAGCTTCTGCTTTCAAAGAATTCATAGCTTCTGACTTCTGCTTCCATTGGACAGCTTCAGAACTTGAATTTCTTTAGATCCTTAGAACACTCACAGCTTCTGATTCCTGCTTCCATCGTGGACAGCTTCAGAACTTGAATTTCTTTTGATCTTCAGAACATTCACAGCTTCTGATTTCTGCTTCCATTCAGGACAGCTTCAGAACTTGAATTTTCTGGATCTTTTAGGACATTCACATCTTCTGATTTCTGCTTCCCTCGGATAGCTTCAGAACTTTGAATGTCTACCAACATCACTTCATGCTAGATTTGTATCAGAACATTGTTGAATGTACCAGAGCATCATCAGAGCATCTCTACATCCTGAAATGTTACAGAACAAAAACTAAACGACAAAAGTCAGCATGAACGAGTTAGAACATAAAATGTATGTTTGAACACATTATATGTATCAGGGCCATATAGGCTGAAATAATGTATCAGAGCAAATAATGTATCAGAGCCATAACATTATATGTATCAGAGCAAATAGAATTTTGTCAGAACAGGATAGACAATGATATTCAAATTCTATTATCAGTGCTTCTGATCGTGCTTCTGATTCCTGAAGCTTGACAGCACTCAGCTTGCTTCAGTTTCCAAGAGCTTATTCCTTTTACAGAATAACGCTTCTTATGGTTTTGCTTCTAGTGTTTGCTTCTGAAGATTCACTTCACTTCTCTGTACCTGCAAAACACTTAAACCATATAGAACTTGCAGTTCTTGTTAGTGAATGTGTGGGAGCTTTACCCAGCAACTGATAGATTTAATCAAATCATTTATCATTTATCTTCTCCCCCTTTTTGTCATAACATCAAAAAGAATATTTAAAAAGATTCAGATGCATAAAACGACAAAAGAAAACATTTTACTGGAATGTAAAACACAAAGAATTCATTTTCATTTCAGAAGATACTCTTACATGAGAACTTCTCATCTTCTCATTCTGGGCATAAATCCATACTGATGTTCTTCAGAATGAACTTAAACCTATCTTCAGCCAGGGGTTTTGTAAAGATATCAGCCCATTGATGGTCTGTATCAACAAAGTTTAAAGATATAACACCCTTCTGAACATAGTCCCTTATGAAATGATGTTTAATCTCAATATGTTTAGCTTTTGAATGAAGAATAGGATTCTTAGATAAACATATAGCAGAAGTATTATCACAGAATATAGGAATGTTACTCTCAAATATCTGATAATCTTCTAACTGACTCTTCATCCAGAGCATCTGTGTACTACAACCAGCAGCCGCGACATATTCTGCTTCTGTGGTTGATAGAGCAATAGTTGCTTGCTTCTTGCTGTACCAGGAGATCAAATGACTTCCAAGAAATTGGCAACTTCCTGAAGTACTTTTTCTTTCAATTCTGTCTCCAGCATAATCAGCATCACAGAATCCTACTAAGTTGTACTCTTTAGATTTTCTGTAAACTAAACCAACATTAGTAGTACCCTTCAGATACCTTAGAATTCTCTTAACAGCAGTTAAATGAGATTCTCTAGGATCTGATTGGAATCTAGCACACAAACAAACACTGAACAGAATGTCAGGTCTAGAAGCAGTCAGATATAGAAGAGATCCAATCATACCTCTGTATAACTTCTGATCTACCTTCTTACTTACCTCATCCTTACCTAGGATGCATGTTGGATGCATAGGAGTTTTGGCTTCTTTGCAGTCCAGAAGATTAAACTTCTTCAGAAGTTCCTTCACATACTTGGTTTGGTGAACATATGTTCCTTCTGATGTTTGATTTATTTGTATTCCAAGGAAATACTTGAGTTCTCCCATCATGCTCATTTCAAACTCAGCCTGCATAGACTTAGCAAACTCCTTTCCAAGTGTAGCATTAGATGTTCCAAAAATAATATCATCTACATATATTTGACAAATTAAAATATCCTTTTCAAAGGTTTTACAAAAGAGAGTAGTGTCCACTTTTCCTCTAGTGAAACCATTATCTAGAAGGAAAGAACTTAAGCGTTCATACCAAGCTCTGGGAGCTTGTTTCAATCCATACAATGATTTCTTAAGTTTAAAAACATGATTAGGAGACATAGAGTCTTCAAAACCAGGAGGTTGATGGACATAAACTTCTTCATCTATATAACCATTTAAGAAGGCACTCTTAACATCCATCTGATAGAGAGTGATGTTATGTTGAGTGGCAAAAGAAATTAATAGACGAATAGACTCTAACCTGGCCACTGGTGCAAAGGTTTCTGTATAATCAATCCCTTCTTGCTGACTATAACCCTGAGCCACCAGTCTGGCTTTGTTCCTTACCACTTCACCTTTCTCACTGAGCTTGTTTCTGAAGACCCATTTTGTACCAATTATATTGAATCCTTCTGGTCTAGGAACAAGATTCCAAACATCATTCCTTGTAAACTGATTCAGTTCTTCTTGCATAGCAATTATCCAGTCTGGATCTTCTAGAGCATGATCAACAGAAGTTGGCTCGATCAAAGATACAAGACCTAATTGACAGTCTGCATTGTTCTTAAGGAATGCTCTTGTTCTGATTGGATCATCCTTCTTTCCAAGAATGACATCTTCTGAATGACCAGAGATGAGTCTGGATGATCTTCTGACAGACGGTTCTTCAGAAATACTTAGATCCTCCAGAGAAGCTGATACTTGATCTTCAGATTCTTTGCTTCTGAGAAGCTCTGCTTCTGATGCATTGCTTCTTGGCTCAACAACTTCTGATATGTCAATATCATAACCTGCAAAATTATCAAACTGCTTTGGTTTTTCAGAACCAAGCTTATCATCAAACCTGATATTGATTGATTCTTCTACAACCAATGTTTCAGTATTGTATACTCTGTAGCCTTTTGAGCGTTCAGAATATCCAAGAAGAAAACATTTCTGTGCTTTGGAATCAAACTTACCAAGATAATCTTTAGTGTTCAGAATAAAGCATACACATCCAAAAGGATGGAAATATGAAATGTTGGGCTTTCTATTCTTCCACAATTCATAGGGAGTCTTATTTAGAATAGGTCTGATAGAGATTCTATTCTGAATATAGCATGCAGTGTTTATTGCTTCTGCCCAGAAATGCTTAGCCATATTGGTTTCATTGATCATGGTTCTGGCCATTTCTTGCAGAGTCCTATTCTTTCGCTCTACAACTCCATTTTGTTGTGGAGTTCTAGGACAAGAGAAATCATGGGCAATACCATTCTCTTTGAAGAATTCTTCAAAGGATCCGTTCTCAAATTCACCACCATGATCACTGTAGCAACCTGCCTAAAAATTTAACTTAGAGAGTCGCCACCTATTCTGAAGGGCGAATAGGAAACCCTACGCAGATAAGAGATTGAGGGTAAGTTATTACAATCAGGCTGAGGGAAGGTATGAGGCACCCTCAGCCCTTTCCTAAAGGCTAACAGTCAAAGATTAGGGTTGCATGGCAGGAATTAGGGAGAAATGTGGCAAACAAAATTTTAGGACATGATTGAGATTTTGAAGAGGGGGACTCGCCTTGTTGCCAAGTGCCTACGTACCTCCTTAGGGAGGATCAGAGTCTACGTAGTTCGGGAAGGGTTGTACGCCATTTAGAGTTTGAATTTGATTTGATATGGTTTTTTAGAGGCTTTTTAGTTAGCCTATCGCAGTTTGTTTTGTCTTTGTAATTTGAATGGATTTTAGAATTATTAGGGTTTGGGCGTACAACCCTGATTTGGCACAATTAACCGCAATGATCAATAGGTTTGATCACCATAGCTAAAAGATTAAGGATTTGCATTGTCACCAATTCAAATCGATTAATTCGATTATCACTAATAACAACTTATTGTATTTTATTACTTATTAATTGGCGTTTTATATTGTTACCTCTCATAATCGATTAGCACGACTACAAATAATAACAAATTAAATTAAACAATGAAGCAAGATTAATCACCACAACCAATAAGATAGTTGCAGCCATTTAATCGAATTTAATTGGATTTTTATTTTAATAAAAAGTACTTTAATTTTTATTGTTAACCACAGCGATTAATCGGTTTAATCGGCGCAAATAACAAATTAAAACATATTTTATATAAATGTCATGTTGTTATTCTATAAATAAAATAATTTTAATATAAATTATTAATTATCAACTAATATTTTAATTACAAGAAAAACAAATCAATTAAATTTTTATTAAGTTTTTATTAAGGTTTTTATTCAGTGTGGATGTGTTTAGGGTATATGGTATAAGGAGCTAAATCTGGGCTGCTGGATCTGAGTTAGTGGAGGATTAAAGGATGAGATCTGAGGTCGTATGGTGGCAGTATGGTGATGAGGCGCATAGGATCAGAGTTTGAAAATTCAGAAAAATTTATGTGAGGGTGCAGGGATCGAACCCACACCCTTAGGCTTAACCAACATCCCCCCAACCAACCCAGCTGCGCGCTTATGCTGTTTAATATTCGCGTGCAATAACATAAATAAAAAAGATGAACAACTGAAAAACGTGCGCGCGAAATTTCAAACAAGCTAATAGGACGAGGACACCTCATCATCTTCCTCAAACAGACCTTGGACCCTGGTAAAATTAGCTACGATTTTGCTATGTTTTTCTACGCAGCAAACCAAACCACGAAAATAACGAATAGGCCATACATTCACATAAACGTTTCGCGACACTTGCAATCGCTTCGTCTCAGCCATGCGAATTTGATCATATATTTATTTTGACCTAATTTTATCCCCATAAGAAACCCCCAAAACGAACCCTAAAAGCTTGGATCGGCCTCTAATGGCCGATCACCCTATAGCGCGCAAAACTCAACCAAACGGTCCAGAATCAATCATAGCAGTCAGGAGAAACCAAACATACAATCAAAACAACATGAACATGAGTATATGATGCCAATCGAACCAAGATATGAAACGACTTACTTTGACAAATTGGAGGGTATTCTGGGGTTGTTGATGTAGTGCTATGATCCAGATGCGTTCAGAATCCTCCCACAAACCTTTTGCAACCTTTAATTCTTCTTGAAAGCCTCACAATTGCCAAAATCGAATTTGTATTTTCTTGGTGATTTTTCGTTCTTGCAAGTGTCTCTTTCTCCAGATTTTCGTCCCCAACCCTTATGCCTCAGCCTCTATACTTATAGTGAATCAGATTAGGTTTAGAAAAGAGTCTCAAAAGCCTTTAAATCCAATCTTTCTTCTTTGAGAATTTTGATTTGTTTCTTGAATAAAAAGCTACTATTTTGGCCAAGATTTGATTTTATCCTTCCCTAATCCAATTACCACGAAATTAGTAATATATTTTGTCATTAACATTGATTGGAACTCAACAAAATATATTTCTAACAACATATTTAATTTTCTTACTTATTTAAATCATAAAAATCAATTTTTAATGAAATAAATATATTAAAAATTAAATAATATGTTTAAATTTCGTGGCATCCTATTGTGGGCATGTTAATAACTTGTGGACCAAGTTTGCATAAAAATACTATGGGCCCTTTTGCAAAGTTTCTCCATTTGAACCCTCCTTTTTCATATTTGGTCCCTAAAAATTTCCTAACTTTGATCAAGCATAATTCCTTCAATATTTGAGCTATGAAGGAGTTCTAATACTTTTTATAAACCTCAAGAGGTCCTCTATAAGCCACTTTGGAACATATTTTTCATTTGAAGCTCTTATCTTGATCATATTCTCTTTGGGAAAAAACTGCTTTTTGAAGGATGCCTGAAAATGACCTGTAATCTTTTGCTTTGTATCTCTTAAATGAAGCATTTCTAGCCTTGGCTTGTGAGACACAAAGTTATAGAGAATTCAATTTCCTTCAAAATAGGCTTTGAGTGGGGAATTTATGATGTTCCATGTGAAAGTTATGCCCAGTCAAAGTTGGGTTGACTTTCTCCTAAGAAACCCTAATTTGAACCTTTTCATGTTTGTTAATTTCTGAGTTTCTATTAATGGAATCATGATCAATTCTTGATCAAATGATGGTTATGCACCCCATACTTGATGTTTACCCAATGGTTAAAGTTTGGATCATACCTTGATTATGATTGACCTTTCAATTTGGATCAGTTGACTGTGAATTATCTGAATTATGTGAATGAGCCATGCCTTGAGATTTGAACCTTGTTTTTTTGTTGTAAGAAAAGTGTGGGAGGTAAATTTTGGGGTATGACAGCTGCCCCTATTTAATTACCTTGGATTGGGTGACAAGAGGGTGTGTAGACCTCGCGTCGTTCCGATCGAAGAGTTATTAAATACTGGAAGACCCTTAAATTTACCTTGAGTTTGGGTATGGATGAAGAGAAATGTCCTGCTAAAGCCTGAGTCTTACATAGCGAGGACCTTTGTTGGTTGTGTAATTGGCTTGCTATGGTCAGCAAGCCTCCGCAGTTTGTGAACCCCCACTTACTATAGTTCTAGTAAGTTTCCGTAGTTTGTGGACCCCAATAGGATTGCTTGCTATAATTCTAGCAAGTTCACCTGCACCGACAGGGTTATCTGCGAATGTTATCGCAGAATTTACCTGTACCACCAATAGGGTTATTCGCGAGAGTTATCGCGAAATTTACCTATGTTATCAGGGTTATCTACGAATGCTATCGCAGAATTTACCTTTACCACCAATAGGGTTATTCACGAGTGTCGTCGCGAAATTTACCTATATTATCAGGGTTATCTACGAATGCTATCGCAGAATTTACCTGTACCACCAATAGGGTTATTCACGAGTGTCGTCGCGAAATTTACCTATATTATCAGGGTTATCTACGAATGCTATCGCAGAATTTACCTGTACCACCAATAGGGTTATTCACGAATGTTATCGCGAAATTTACCTATATTATCAGGGTTATCTACGAATGCTATCGCAGAATTTACCTGTACCACCAATAGGGTTATTCACGACTGTCGTCGCGAAATTTACCTATATTATCAGGGTTATCTACGAATGCTATCGCAGAATTTACCTGTACCACCAATAGGGTTATTCACGACTGTCGTCGCGAAATTTACCTATATTATCAGGGTTATCTACGAGTGCTATCGCAGAATTTACCTGTACCACCAATAGGGTTATTCACGACTGTCGTCGCGAAATTTACCTATATAGAATTTTGTTTTGCAAATGCGCATGCATCATGCTTATGTGTTATGCACATGCCCCTGTCGATTGTATAATGCGTATGTGTGAATGCTTACACATGTATATGTTGTATGTATACTGATGAATGTATGCAATGATGTATGTGTGATAAACTCTGACACCGCATGTCCTTATCACTCATCTCCTTATCACCCATTGCCTTTGTTTAACCCCTTTTGAATTGTTTGTGAACTCTGGCTCAGTTCGTATTCGGATGACTTGCCGACCCCCCTTTTTTTTTGTGAAAGGATCAACCTGGGGTAACACCAATGCAAAGTGTCTTTGAAAGCTTCGTTATGTTCTAGGATAAACCCCTTTATAAGAAGATACCTCTTAAGTGCATCTACGGGGGAGTTCCGTTGTTGAACCAACTCCTGCTCATTGACAACTTCTATTGCATTGACTGCGCCTTCATGGTGTGGCATCGGATTTGTTTTCACATTGGGTTTGTCAAAGGCGATTGCCCCTGACTCAATCAGATCTTGGACTATGTGTCTAAAAGCCCAACATTTCTCCAGGGTATGTCCAGGAGAATTGGCGTGAAATTCACACCTTTCATTTGGCTTGTAGTTGGGTGTAACCTTGCCTGGAGGAAGAGGTGGCAGTGGCCTAACTTCTACCAAGGATTCATTTATTAAATATTTCAGAATTTCTTTCTTGGAAGTAGGTAGCGGATCGAATCTCCTTTGTCCTCCCTGAAACCGGTTTTGTTGTGGTGGATATGACATGGGAGGTCTGCTCTCTTGATGCCCTACAGCATTAGTCTCTCCTTCCTTTTTCTTTGTGAAGTTAGGGGTAGGCCTCTTCGCCTGATAGGAGTTAGATGATGTCCCTTGTATTTTCCCGCTCTTAATTCCGTCTTCTATTCTTTCACCAATAACCACTAAATCTGAAAACCCTGAGGACACACTCCCTACCATTTTGTCGTAGTATGGCCCTTGTAATGTAGCCATAAACATTTTTACGAGCTCTTTTTCCAACAGGGGAGGTTGGACTCGGGAGGCCATTTCCCTCCATCTCTGTGCATACTCCTTGAACGATTCCTCTTTCTTTTGTGACAAACTTTGGAGTTGCATCCGATCGGGTGCCATGTCCAAATTGTATTTATATTGTTTTAGGAACGTATTAGCAAGGTCGGTCCAGCTTCGGATGTGAGACTTCTCTAATTGCATATACCAGTCAACCGATGCTCCACTTAAGCTATCTTGGAAAAAATGCATCATCAGCTTTTGATCATGAGCATAAGCAGCCATTTTTCGCACATACATGCGCAAGTGACTCCTCGGACAAGAGAGTCCCTTGTACTTTTCAAAGTCGGGTATTTTGAATTTATGAGGAATAGTCAAATCCGGCACCAAGCTCATTTCATAGGTATCCACATCGAAGGCATCATATCCTTCCATTGCTTTCATCCTTTCTTCCAGCGCCTTGATTTGTCCACTCTCTTTGGAATTCTCCCCAGAATCAGCAGAGGTCAACTTTGGTTGAGGGACTTGATCTGTGTCATTAGTGTCCCCATACTGTAGGTCCAAGTAGTCCTCATCCCTAAGCGGATTGTTGATTGGAATGCGAACTGTGCGAGACGTCCCTTCTTTCTGAGTAGTAGGGATAAATCCTTCTTGAGAGGCCTCTCCCTCTTCATGGGTCGTGGTGACCCTTTTAGATGCGTGAGCATTAGTTTTGTGAGGGTCATAGCCTCGAACATATCCTAACAATGGGTTGCCATCTTTAGGTATTTCTTCATATTGATCATGAACCTCTTTAGCTTTGTCTTGCTTATCTTTGAGGTCTTTCATGAAGCTCAGCACTTGGGCCATTCCTCCCTGGAGGTCTTCAACAGTACCTTTCAGCTGGGTCATTTCTTCACGAAGGGCGGCTTGGTTCTGCTCTAGCTGTTCCATTGCTTTCTTCTTCTGAGCTCTGGTCTTGATTTGTGGTTGAGTTGCAATGGTGTGACTGGAGATGAAGATAGTTTTTTTTTGCTTTAATGTTTTGAAAAATAAATATGATATGCATGCTATGAATGATATGGTTATGCAATGCTTATGTCTTATCCACACTATTATAATACACATATATATTTATATATTATTTTTATTCTTTCTCTTTTTTTTATATATATACATGTACATCTTTCCTTTTTTTTTTTTTTTTTTTTTTTGCACATATGTATTATGTATATATTTTTTTTTTACATATGTATTTATTGTTTTTTTTTTTTTATATATATATTTTTTGTACATGTATATTCACATATGTTTTTTTTTAGAGAGGTAAACAAGGTTGGTAAATATTTATAGAAACGATGAGTAACGAAAAAGAAACACACTTTATTGAAAAGAAAATACTAATCCATTGTTGGTTCACAAAGAGGAAGGGAAACTGAAATTAAAAATACTCAAAATAAATTGAATTAAAAGTACTTGAAATAAAAGCAACAAGGAAACAACATAAAGCTAAGAACGCCTTCGGATGTCTTCTTTGAACTTGTCCACCATGCTCCTACAAAGCTCCATGAATTCCTTGACTTCTTTAGGAAGGATAACAAGAGAGGTTTCCGCCTTTGCCAAACTCCTTGGGATGTCTAGGATTAGATCGTTGCACAAGTAAACTAGCTTGTCATAATTATCGCGGCACTTCTCGTATTCTTCAAGCATCTTAGGAACCATGCTCACGTGCTCATAAGCAGTAGAAACAATTGTGTATTGTCTCTCCCAATAGTCCCTTTCATCCCTTGCAGCATCACATAACTCCTTTTGCCTTAGTAGTAATTGCCTAAGCACGGCCAAAGCTTGAAGTGCTCTATGACGCTCATCAGTGCGCTGTAAAAGTGCTTCTTCCGCGGTTAACCTCCTTGTGCGTTCTTCTTGTCCAGCATTGCGGGCCTCTTGAAGATCAAACTTTAAATCCCTTATTTCCACTTCTTGGTCCTTAGTTCTATCCGTTAATTCGAAAACCACAGCTTCTAGATTTTTTTCGGATTCCGCTTTGTCATGGGAAGCCTTTTCATAACGCCTTCTCCACCTTGCAATTTCCGTATTAGCTTGCTCCAACCTCTCATCATGAGCCTCTAAATTAAAGTTAGCACTTAAATACCCTTCAGTTGCACGTTTTCTTTTACTTCTTTGCCTATCATTTTCTTCTTTCATCGCTTGGAGTTCTTGATTTTTCTCTTTAAGGTCAAAGCGTAGTTGGCTCCTTTCATTAGTAAGCTGATGCAAATCAAGCTCTAATTTTTCTTTCTCCTTTCGGGACGCCTCTAGGGCAGCCCTAATTCCTTCTATCTCTTCGATGGATAAAGGAACAGGATCAGGAGAATCAGGCTTGTAGGCGGGATCCACAACAAAAGGGAGCAATACTTTCTTAACTCTTTCTCGAACCCATGTGGTGTAAGGTTCCTTTGCAATCGCATTCTTTGGCCCAAAATCTCTTCTATGAACACTACTCCAAGCTTGAATTACCTTCTTCCATGTCCTTGGTTCACCTTTCCCATTATCATGCAAAATCAATTCTTTTGTACGTTGCTCAGAAGGTTCTTTATCCATGGAATGACCCAATTGACGTAGTGCTAAATTAGGATTATAATTAATACAACCAAGAGTTCCTATTAATGGCACATTGTTGAATTCTCCACATTTATAAATAATCTTGTCTGAATTCAATTTTCTTGCATACCATAGAATAGAGTCCGCTTTAAGAGCCCTTAATTTTTGAGACCAATCGTTCCTAGTTAATTCTTTGATAAAGCAACTAGCTTTGTAGAGATGGGAAGTCAACCAAGAATAAAGCAAATGAACGCAACAAACTAGCACTCCTCTCTTTCTTTCATACCTCATATGAATAGCATAGTAAATGTTAGCGAGGATAGTCGGAGTTGGATCTTTGTCAAAAAGCCTAAAAGAAGTGAAAGCATGAATAGCGGTAGGATCAACATAGTCAATATTCTTTGGCAATAAAACAACACCAAAAACCAAGAGAGCTAACACATGTCCACAAATGTCCCATTGTTTCCTTTGAGCAAACATTAATGCTTGATTTTCTAAATAAGATCTTTTGAACCCATGCACTTCCCCCTCAGTTTTATAATGAACTTTTAATTCTGCAGCGGACATTCCTAAAGCCTTTTCTAGATCTGAAAAGTCAACTTCCTTACCCACACCAGTATAGAATTCCTTTTTTATCCTCGAAAAACCCAACATAGCATCCATTTCTTCTATGGTAGGTGCTAACTGAAAATCCTGGAAAGTAAAACATCTCAAAGGCGGATCATAGAATTGTACCAAAGCGGTGATAGCTTCTTCTTGCACCTTTACCCTTAGCAAATCCAAGATATTACCATAGCGGATCTCAAACCTATCCAAAGCACCTGATGGCAATTTTTCTTTGATGATCTTCAATTTCTTAATGTCTGGAGTAGAAACAGTAAAGTGCACGATTGTCTTCTTCGTACTCATCCTTCCTACACATTCACCAACAAAATACATTTTACCAAATATATATACATATATGTGTATTATTATTTTTATTTGTGGATAAGACATGATGAAAAATGCAAATGATTAGATGATGCATGCAAACACATAACAACAAAAAAAATATACAAACATAAAAAAAAACAATTAAGCAAAAAAACATGGTATTTCAGAGAACCCAGGTTCATAGGTTCGACGTAGGGGGCTCTTGGGAGCCAACCTTTATATGGGGGTTCTAAAAGGTCTCATGGGGTCGTTCGTAGCCTCCGAGACTTTTTCGTCTCTTCGGATTTTGGAACAACTCACTTTATCCATGAGGTTCGAATTTTTGGGTAGGTTCCCGGAGAGATCAGCTAAGTATCCAGTCCAGCCCTCCACAAAGTCAAGCTTCGTTTCGGACCTTTCCAAATACCTAACCCACTCCGAGTGGAGTTATCAGTGAGATTCGTAAGGCGATTCATGTCCCCTTTTGGTCTCAAAGTTAACTCCCACATTTAAGGTTTAACAACATAAAAATAGAGCAAATATATATAAAAATAAAAGCAGATATTTTCAGGCAAATAAAAAAAAACACAAAACAAATAAACAAATAAATAATTTAATGTATATTAAAAGATAAACCTCCCCCCAAACCCTAAATGTGGCAATTTGCCAACCCTAAAATGCGCCACAAACCCTAAACCACAAACCACGAGCCATAAACCTAAACCCACTCAAGCCTTAGGAGCATAATAATTCACTAAAAGTGTGTCCCCAGCAGAGTCGCCAGCTGTAGCAACCTGCCTAAAAATTTAACTTAGAGAGTCGCCACCTATTCTGAAGGGCGAATAGGAAACCCTACGCAGATAAGAGATTGAGGGTAAGTTATTACAATCAGGCTGAGGGAAGGTATGAGGCACCCTCAGCCCTTTCCTAAAGGCTAACAGTCAAAGATTAGGGTTGCATGGCAGGAATTAGGGAGAAATGTGGCAAACAAAATTTTAGGACATGATTGAGATTTTGAAGAGGGGGACTCGCCTTGTTGCCAAGTGCCTACGTACCTCCTTAGGGAGGATCAGAGTCTACGTAGTTCGGGAAGGGTTGTACGCCATTTAGAGTTTGAATTTGATTTGATATGGTTTTTTAGAGGCTTTTTAGTTAGCCTATCGCAGTTTGTTTTGTCTTTGTAATTTGAATGGATTTTAGAATTATTAGGGTTTGGGCGTACAACCCTGATTTGGCACAATTAACCGCAATGATCAATAGGTTTGATCACCATAGCTAAAAGATTAAGGATTTGCATTGTCACCAATTCAAATCGATTAATTCGATTATCACTAATAACAACTTATTGTATTTTATTACTTATTAATTGGCGTTTTATATTGTTACCTCTCATAATCGATTAGCACGACTACAAATAATAACAAATTAAATTAAACAATGAAGCAAGATTAATCACCACAACCAATAAGATAGTTGCAGCCATTTAATCGAATTTAATTGGATTTTTATTTTAATAAAAAGTACTTTAATTTTTATTGTTAACCACAGCGATTAATCGGTTTAATCGGCGCAAATAACAAATTAAAACATATTTTATATAAATGTCATGTTGTTATTCTATAAATAAAATAATTTTAATATAAATTATTAATTATCAACTAATATTTTAATTACAAGAAAAACAAATCAATTAAATTTTTATTAAGTTTTTATTAAGGTTTTTATTCAGTGTGGATGTGTTTAGGGTATATGGTATAAGGAGCTAAATCTGGGCTGCTGGATCTGAGTTAGTGGAGGATTAAAGGATGAGATCTGAGGTCGTATGGTGGCAGTATGGTGATGAGGCGCATAGGATCAGAGTTTGAAAATTCAGAAAAATTTATGTGAGGGTGCAGGGATCGAACCCACACCCTTAGGCTTAACCAACATCCCCCCAACCAACCCAGCTGCGCGCTTATGCTGTTTAATATTCGCGTGCAATAACATAAATAAAAAAGATGAACAACTGAAAAACGTGCGCGCGAAATTTCAAACAAGCTAATAGGACGAGGACACCTCATCATCTTCCTCAAACAGACCTTGGACCCTGGTAAAATTAGCTACGATTTTGCTATGTTTTTCTACGCAGCAAACCAAACCACGAAAATAACGAATAGGCCATACATTCACATAAACGTTTCGCGACACTTGCAATCGCTTCGTCTCAGCCATGCGAATTTGATCATATATTTATTTTGACCTAATTTTATCCCCATAAGAAACCCCCAAAACGAACCCTAAAAGCTTGGATCGGCCTCTAATGGCCGATCACCCTATAGCGCGCAAAACTCAACCAAACGGTCCAGAATCAATCATAGCAGTCAGGAGAAACCAAACATACAATCAAAACAACATGAACATGAGTATATGATGCCAATCGAACCAAGATATGAAACGACTTACTTTGACAAATTGGAGGGTATTCTGGGGTTGTTGATGTAGTGCTATGATCCAGATGCGTTCAGAATCCTCCCACAAACCTTTTGCAACCTTTAATTCTTCTTGAAAGCCTCACAATTGCCAAAATCGAATTTGTATTTTCTTGGTGATTTTTCGTTCTTGCAAGTGTCTCTTTCTCCAGATTTTCGTCCCCAACCCTTATGCCTCAGCCTCTATACTTATAGTGAATCAGATTAGGTTTAGAAAAGAGTCTCAAAAGCCTTTAAATCCAATCTTTCTTCTTTGAGAATTTTGATTTGTTTCTTGAATAAAAAGCTACTATTTTGGCCAAGATTTGATTTTATCCTTCCCTAATCCAATTACCACGAAATTAGTAATATATTTTGTCATTAACATTGATTGGAACTCAACAAAATATATTTCTAACAACATATTTAATTTTCTTACTTATTTAAATCATAAAAATCAATTTTTAATGAAATAAATATATTAAAAATTAAATAATATGTTTAAATTTCGTGGCATCCTATTGTGGGCATGTTAATAACTTGTGGACCAAGTTTGCATAAAAATACTATGGGCCCTTTTGCAAAGTTTCTCCATTTGAACCCTCCTTTTTCATATTTGGTCCCTAAAAATTTCCTAACTTTGATCAAGCATAATTCCTTCAATATTTGAGCTATGAAGGAGTTCTAATACTTTTTATAAACCTCAAGAGGTCCTCTATAAGCCACTTTGGAACATATTTTTCATTTGAAGCTCTTATCTTGATCATATTCTCTTTGGGAAAAAACTGCTTTTTGAAGGATGCCTGAAAATGACCTGTAATCTTTTGCTTTGTATCTCTTAAATGAAGCATTTCTAGCCTTGGCTTGTGAGACACAAAGTTATAGAGAATTCAATTTCCTTCAAAATAGGCTTTGAGTGGGGAATTTCTGATGTTCCATGTGAAAGTTATGCCCAGTCAAAGTTGGGTTGACTTTCTCCTAAGAAACCCTAATTTGAACCTTTTCATGTTTGTTCATTTCTGAGTTTCTATTAATGGAATCATGATCAATTCTTGATCAAATGATGGTTATGCACCCCATACTTGATGTTTACCCAATGGTTAAAGTTTGGATCATACCTTGATTATGATTGACCTTTCAATTTGGATCAGTTGACTGTGAATTATCTGAATTATGTGAATGAGCCATGCCTTGAGATTTGAACCTTGTTTTTTTGTTGTAAGAAAAGTGTGGGAGGTAAATTTTGGGGTATGACAATCACTTCTGACCTTTATGATTTTACACTCTTTTTCAGATTGAATCTGAATGCAGAAATCAAAGAACACTGAATGAGTCTCATCCTTGTGTTTCAAGAATTTTACCCACGTCCAGCGACTATAATCATCTACGATGACTAATCCATATTTCTTTCCTCTGACAGATGCTGTTTTGACAGGTCCAAACAGATCAATGTGCAAGAGTTCTAATGGCCTTGAGGTAGAAACAACATTCTTAGACTTGAATGCAGGTTTGGAGAACTTGCCCTTCTGACATGCTTCACAAAGAGCATCTGATTTGAATTTCAGATTAGGGAGTCCTCTGACAAGATTCAGTTTGTTAATCTGAGAGATCTTTCTCAAACTAGCATGACCTAATCTCCTGTGCCAGACCCACTGCTCTTCAGAAACAGACATAAGACAAGTCACCTTCTGACTCATAAGATCTTGCAGATCTGTCTTATAAATGTTGTTCTTCCTCTTGCCTGTAAATAGGATTGAGCCATCCTTCTGATTTACAGCCTTGCAAGACTTTTGATTGAAGATTATATCATAACCATTGTCACTTGATTGACTGATAGATAAGAGGTTATGAGTTAATCCTTCTACAAGAAGTACATTAGAAATGGAAGGAGAGTTACCAGACTTTATAGTTCCAGAGCCAATTATCTTGCCCTTCTGATCTCCTCCGAACTTGACTTCTCCTCCAGACTTAAGCACCAGGTCTTGGAACATAGACCTTCTTCCTGTCATGTGTCGCGAGCATCCAGAGTCCAGGTACCATGACATGTTGTGCTTTGTCCTTTTTGCAGTCAAGGAAATCTGCAATAGGAATAATCTTATCCTTAGGTACCCACATTTTCTTGGGTCCTTTCTTGTTAGATTTTCTCAAGTTCTGATTGAACTTGGGTTTAACATTGTAAGCAATAGGAGGAACAGCATGATAATTTTTAATGTGAGTTCCATGATATTTCCTAGGTTGTGTCACATGCTTCTTGGTGTGTGTTATGTGAAAACTTTGTGCATGTGAAGTGTGCCTAATATCATGGGAGTGGCCATACTTGAACTGATCATACAATGGCTTGTATGTGATTTTCATTTCATCAACAGGTTCAAGTTTGTATGGGGTTTCACCCTCAAAACCAATGCCTACTCTTTTGTTTCCAGACACAGCATATATCATAGAAGCTAGCTGACTTCTGCCAATACTTCTAGATAAGAACTTCCTGAAACTTAAATCATATTCTTTCAGAATATGGTTTAGACTAGGAGTGGATTTTTCTGAATCAGAAGGAGATCCAACATTATTGGATAATTTTAAAAGTTTTTCTTTTAATTCAGAGTTTTCCAACTCAAGCTTCTTTGTTTCAAATTCAAATTGCTTTTTCAGCTTTTTGTATTTGAGACTAATCTGAGACTTGAGTTCCAGTAGTTCAGTTAGACCGGAAACTAACTCATCTCTAGTAAGTTCAGAAAATACCTCTTCAGAATCTGATTCTGATGTAGATTCTGATCCGTCATCTTCTGTCGCCATCAGCGCACAGTTAGCCTGCTCATCTTCTGAATCATCTTCTGACTCATCCCAGGTTGCCATAAGACCTTTCTTCTTATGAAACTTTTTCTTGGGACTTTCCTTCTGAAGATTTGGACATTCATTCTTGTAGTGTCCAGGCTCATTGCATTCATAGCACATGACCTTCTTCTTGTCAAATCTTCTGTCATCAGAAGATTCTCCACGTTCAAATTTCTTTGAACTTCTGAAGCCTCTGAACTTCCTTTGCTTGGTCTTCCAGAGTTGATTTAGCCTTCTGGAGATTAAGGACAGTTCATCTTCTTCTTCAGATTCTGATTCTTCAGGATCTTCTTCTCTAGCCTGAAAAGCGTTAGTGCATTTCTTGATATTGGATTTTAATGCAATAGACTTACCTTTCTTTTGAGGCTCATTTGCGTCCAGCTCTATTTCATGACTTCTCAAGGCACTGATAAGCTCTTCCAGAGAAACTTCATTCAGATTCTTCGCAATCTTGAATGCAGTCACCATCGGACCCCATCTTCTGGGTAAGCTTCTGATGATCTTCTTTACATGATCAGCCTTGGTGTATCCTTTGTCAAGAACTCTCAATCCAGCAGTCAGAGTTTGAAATCTCGAAAACATCTTTTCAATGTCTTCATCATCCTCCATCTTGAAGGCTTCATACTTCTGGATTAAGGCAAGAGCTTTTGTCTCCTTGACTTGAGCATTTCCTTCATGAGTCATTTTCAAGGACTCATATATATCATAGGCTGTTTCCCTGTTTGATATTTTCTCATACTCAACATGAGAAATAGCATTCAGCAAAACAGTTCTGCATTTATGATGATTCCTGAAATGCTTCTTTTGATCATCATTCATTTCTTGCCTTGTCAGCTTTACGCCTCTGGCATTTACTGGATGTTTGTAACCATCCATCAGAAGATCCCATAGATCACCATCTAGACCAAGAAAGTAACTTTCCAGTTTATCTTTCCAGTATTCAAAGTTTTCACCCTCAAATACCGGCGGTCTTGTATAACCATTGTTACCGTTGTATTGCTCAGCAGAGCCAGATGTAGATGCAGGTGGATTTGTCGGAGTTTCACCAGCCATCTTTTAAATGAAGCGTTTTTCTCTTCCTGAATCTTTTCTAAACACGGTTAAGTGCTTGCACCTTAGAACCGGCGCTCTGATACCAATTGAAGGATAGAAAAACACTTAGAAAGGGGGGGGATTGAATAAGTGTGACTTTAAATCTTGGACGATAAAAATAAAATGCACAATTATTTTTATCCTGGTTCGCTGTTAACGAAGCTACTCCAGTCCACCCCCGCAGAGATGATTTACCTCAACCTGAGGATTTAATCCACTAATCGCACGGATTACAATGGTTTTCCACTTAGTCCGCAACTAAGTCTTCCAGAGTCTTCTGATCACACACTGATCACTCCAGGAACAACTGCTTAGATACCCTCTAAGACTTTTCTAGAGTCTACTGAACAACACGATCACTCTAGGCTTAGTTCACTCCTAAGACTTCTCTAGAGTATTCTGATCAACACGATCACTCTAGTTACAAACTGCTCAGCCAACTGCCAAGACTTCCTAGAGTATACTGATCACACGATCACTCTAGTTCCTTACAACTTAATGTAATCTATTCAAGAGTTTACAAATGCTTCTTAAAAGCTATAATCACAACTGTGATATTTCTCTTAACGTTTAAGCTTAATCTCACTAAGATATTACAACAGCAATGTAGTGAGTTTTGATGAAGATGAAGATTCTGAGTTTTGATTTGAACAGCGTTTCAGCAAGTTTGATATAAGTTGTTTTGGTGCAGAATCGTTAACCTTGCTTCTCATCAGAACTTCATATTTATAGGCGTTGAGAAGATGACCGTTGAGTGCATTTAATGCTTTGCGTGTTCCGTACAGCATTGCATTTAATGTTATACGCTTTTGTCAACTACCTCGAGCCTTGTTCACGCTGTGTCTACTGACGTTGCCTTTAGTAGCTTTAACGTTCCTTTTGTCAGTCAGCGTAGTCTGCCACGTGTACTTCCTTCTGATCTGATGTTTGTGAATATAACGTTTGAATATCATCAGAGTCAAACAGCTTGGTGCATAGCATCTTCTGATCTTCTGACCTTGAAGTGCTTCTGAGCGTGATACCATCTTCTGATCTTTAGTGCTTCTGATCTCATGTTCTTCTGATGCTTCCATAGACCCATGTTCTGATTCTGCTTCGACCATCTTCTGATGTCTTGCCAGACCATGTTCTGATGTTGCATGCTGAACCATTTGAGACACAACTTCTGAGCGCTGAATTATGCGTACTCTTTATATATTTCCTGAAAGGGAAATTGCATTGGATTAGAGTACCATATTATCTTAAGCAAAATTCATATTATTGTTATCATCAAAACTAAGATAATTGATAAGAACAAATCTTGTTCTAACAAAATAAATTACTCAAGACAAACATATGCAATGCACTGATGATGATTATTAAAACAGATAATGTCTATCATAAGTCGAATGTTTAAACAAACAAAAAAAGGAATTGCAACTGAAAGTAAAACTAATGATCTTAAAGTCCATCCTTCTAGCCATCCACAGTATTAGCACTCTTGTTGTGATTAGGCATGGGAGCAGTGATCACGTTAGGAGTTGCAGGAGGATCGAACTTGATTTCCCCGGCATCGATCATGTCTTGGATCTTATTCTTCAATGTCCAGCAGTTGTCGGTGTCATGTCCAGAACTATTGGAGTGATATGCACACGTCGCGTTGGGATTATAGCGAGGGGAGGAAGTGTTGGGATTTGGATGAGGAGCTATCTGTATAAGTAACTCTGCTTTCAACAAGTGTTGCAGCGCTTGAGTCAAAGACATGTTGATCTTTGTGAATTGTCTTTTGGATGCGCTTTGTTTACGTTGGTTGTTTTGTTGTTGTATCGATGCTTGATTAGAGACCAAAATTGCCCCAACAGTGTCAGATTCATTCCTCCCATTGTATGACTTTTTTATAGTACCGGAAGAAGTAGCCACCTGAATTTTTCCGCTTCGGATACCACTTTCAACACGTTCTCCAGTCAGTATAAGCTCAATGAATCCAGATGATGAACTTCCCAGCAAATGACTATAGAAAGGACCAGTCAGTGTATTCATGAACATATCTACCATCTCTCTGTCGGCCAAGGAAGGTTTGACTCTTCCAGCTAGATCTCTCCATTTCTGAGCATACTCCTTGAAACTTTCCTTAGGTCCCATAGACATGCTTTGTAGTTGCATGCGAGTTGGTGCGAGATCGGAATTATATTGGTATTGCTTATAGAAGGCAACAACTAAATCTTCCCAGGTATGGATGTTGGTACTTTCCAGTTGATAGTACCATTCGAGTTGAGTTCCAGATAAGCTTTCCTGAAAGAAATGGATCCAGAGCCTCTTATCAGCAGTGTGAGGCTGAATCTTCCTTACATAAGACCTCAAGTGTAGTTTAGGACAAGAGACTCCATCATACTTAGCAAAGGCGGGAGTTTTGAATTTTGGAGGAATAACGACCCCAGGCACAAGTCCAAGCTCTTCAAAATCCAGCCCAGGTACCTTCTGAATTTCCACACTTCTCAGACGCTCTTCTAACATCTTGTATTTGTCATCGGGATGTTCGTCCTCATGGTAATAGTCCTCTTCTTCTTCAGAGAGTTTGGCAGAATCGTGGTTACTTTTTGCATCGGTTTTGATACTAGCATCATCATCTTGCTCATCCTCATCACTGTCTTCAGAGGTTTCAGCATCCCTGAGTTGCAAGATTGGTCTAAGCTTTTTCACTCGAGTCTTCTTACCCTCTTTGGGAGCTTCAGCTTCTTCAACCTTTTTGAGAGGGCCTTTGAACCTTCCTCCCAGATTGAGAACACCTTTAGGTTTCTTGGTCTTCTTTTTCTTCTTAGTCAGAAGGGATTTCAGCTCATCTTGCCCCTTGGACAAATTCAGAATCAAGGCTTGGAACTCGGTGTTTTGAGCTTGGAGATCCTTAACTGATTGTTCGAGATTCATGATGCTGAAATAAACAGCGAGGAAGGATGAGAGACCTATTGTAAGAAACCTGTTATGCGATGTTATTAATGTAAATGCAATGCTTTCAAGGATCTATAGGAAATTTAGCTTGCAACGTTTAGACATTGAATCAAACACAGTTGTGTCTAGAGAATTCTGGCTTTCGTCTTTGGACGTCCTGCTTTGAGAATCAAGCTCACCATATCGAGTGGGTCATCGCCTCTGATTCGGGATACTTCTGAATTCAAAGGTACATGGCTAGAGGAAAATAAATCCTCTTGCCCCTTGATAGGTACAGAGTCTCTGAATTGGGAGGTACGTGGCCAGAGGAAAATAAATCCTCTTGCCCCTAGATAGGAATTCAGTCCTTGATAAGAGCACCTGAAATTGTGCGCCCTAAATTCCTAAGATCCTTGAAAGGGTTAGTTGATCATGTTGTGCTTATGATGTCATGATGTCATGATGTTATGCGAATGCAGTTCATTAGTCATAGTGTGAGATAGTAAGGACAAACAAGTCCTTTCAACAAAACCTGCGAGGGAACGAAGGTTAGTAGCAAACACAAGCAAGTCGCACAAATCACATAAGTCACACAAGTCACAAGATTTTGCCTTAAGGTTAGGCTTGCACGTGGTCCAGAGGTATGTACACTCCCCCTGAAGTTTAGTCGGTTCACACCTGTCCTATATAAAGATCGGGTTCTAGGGAGCTCATATCATTGACCTTTCTCGAAGGCACTTATCTCAGTTCGGCAATCGAATCGCCAACCGAAAAGGTCCTGAAAGTCCAGTCCATATGAGTGTAGCTTCGAGTATCAACCAACTTCAGTCGGAACCAAAGCCAGCCATCTCGCTACTTTCTAAAAGCCCAAAGTCAAGTTCGACTAAGGTTCTAAGGGCAAATTAGTGCTTAATGACACCACGCGGCAGCCAAGCATTTCCTCAGGTCGGATCCCAAGGAACACCAGGACAAACCAATGTGTCACACTAACGATGGCCATCAGATCAACCACATCAGTATACGCTGTGCAGTCTCATTGATCTCATGCCATTTACCTAAGGTACTCAGATCCGGGTTAGGATCTTTCACACAGCAAAATACCCAAGACAGCCCTGCAAAAATAAAGCAAACAAAACAAACAATAGAAAACATTTAAGTGATTCCCGAACTTTTAAGGTAACCCCTCTTTTATCGAAATTAATCCCCAGCAGAGTCGCCAGTTCTGTAACTCGGTGAACCGACTTTATTTGAAATGTGCGGATAGCAAGAGTCGCCACCGACTTTTATTTTATCCAAATATTAGAAAGGCTAAAAGAACAGAAAAAAACCTTTTTGAGAAAAACTGAGTTCGGGGGGTAATTATGCAAAGGGAAGGTGTAAGGCACCCTTTGCATCCATGGTTTTCCATGGGCTCTTAATTGCTTTGCTCTTTGAAGAATTTTTAGAAGAAGTGAATATGGACTTTAGCTCGTAAATGAGCGTAGCCATTTTGAAGGTTTATGAGAAAGAATATGAAAAAAAAAGTTTTAGCCAGAGCAAGTCAATTAGGGGCAATTACCTTAAACTCAGATGATAGGTCTCTTTTTAGCCTTTCAGAATGAAAGGGTCTATCCTTGCCATAAGAGGGCAGGAAGCCTTTCGTTTGGAGGTAGAAGGGTCATCGAAATATCCTTTGCCATAAGACTGCCCCATGCCATAGGAGGGCAGGTAGTCTAAGGTAAGGATCAGAATAAGCCTTATTCGTAGGCAGCCAGAAGATACCTCAGCCTTTTTCCGTAGGCAACTTCCGAGGGTCGAGGTCATATTTGTGTATCGAAGGCAGCATCATTTAGGGTCGCATGACCTTTAGTTATCGAGGCAGCATGGCTGAGGTATCCTCATATTCGAGGGACATGGCTTATTCTGCAAAAAACACAAAGGCAACGGCAAAGGCAACAGGCAACTGAGAGGGTTACCCAAAAGTGTGCGTGTGTGCACCAATCACGTGATTATATTCAGAAATTTATCTTGTAATTAGTGATTCTACGTTCAATTCAAAGGTTGCACTCCCTAGGATTACTAACCACACATTTAAATAATATAACCAAAACAGATATGGGGGAGGGAAATTGTAACCAGCGGATCCCTTAATAGGGTTTGACATAAGTAATAATAAAGCATAAAATATTAAAGTTAGGGTTTAGGGTTACCAACACTCGTAGCTTTGGCAGTCAACAAACCCTGAAAATTGAAAAGAAAAGAATAAACAGAAGAGGGTGAGTGTATTATTTGTTCAGAGGCAAGCATCATTAACCCTAAAATAAGAAGGTCAAGAAAATAAAATATGATAAATAAAAGGCACTTAGCTTTGCGTTTGATCTGGTATGGTTGGTGGTCGGAGGAAGCCTCGAGATTAACCCTGAAAAGGCAAAGAGGCAAGATTAACCCTGAAAAGGCAAAGAGGCAAGGCTCGTGAGTGTAAAATAGTCCATTGACTTTCGAGGTTTTTTAACCCTATGATGCGAATGAATATTTAAATGATAAAATAATAAAGAAAGGTTAAGAACTTAGCTTCATTCTTTTGACGAGGCGCGTAGTCGGAAGGCACCTGGAAAGACAAACCTGAAAAGGCACAGAAAAAGAAATAGATTCAGTGTAGGCACGTTCTTCGTAAACAATGATTAGTTATCATGGCAAAATCAAGGTTTAGAACATAAAATAAATTTAATTACCCTAAAATAATTATTAGCCAAAAAGATTATTTTTAATGTTAGAAGAAAAATCGAGATTTCAATTAGATATCTAATCCTAATATGTATTTTGATCAATTAACAAGATATTTATAATTAATTAAATATTTAAACAATCAAATTAATTTAACCATTTAATTTATTTAAATCAAATAAAAGATAATTTACTAAACACATAATTAAAAACAAAATTATATAAAAAATAAGAAACAAAGACTCAGCTTAGCTTTAGTGTGGTTGAACTCAGAAGGTACATGGTGTAGATGCAGTATCCTGGGCGTTGGATCTTGCTTTATTGAGGATCTGAAGGGCAAAAAATAATCCCCACAGGGATCGAACCCGCGTGTTGGGGGATGAGGGAATTGGAGGCACACGTTCAACCACTAGGTCACTTTCATTCGCTGATAATGAGGATCACTTCATTAATATATATTTAGAATAAAACGTGGATTTAAAATTAAAACAGAAAGGGATCGCGGGCCCCCCTGTGCTTTTCTTCTTCGCCGAATTCTGGGATTTGCATCTTCGTACGATGCACAACAAACCTTCACTCCCTGCAAAGTCAAAACTCAACAGAACAAATGCTAAATCGAAACTAAGGATATAGATTGACTAAAAATCAACCACTGAATCCAATGGTTCCATCAATTTTGGCTAATTTTTCCTAAATCATAAATTCCCAATTTGAAGCTTTGGAAACCTATCAATGGTGTATCTCTGTACCTGCAACTAAACGTAAATCGAACGGCATAGGGAGCTTGCAAACATGATGCTCAACACAAATATATATCTAAACATGATTTATGATGTATGTATGAATGAATTCAGATTGAAAAAAAAATTTTGAACCAAAGCGTGAATCAAGGGAACACGTTTCTGCGATTTTCGGTTGATGATGGAAGCTGATTCACGTTCAGAGAATTCCAAAGAATCGTTTGAGGCGCTTTGTTTGGTGTGAATCGGGCTAAAAAATTTCCTCCTCTCCCTCGAGACTCACGGTTTCACAAGTTGTTGAACAGGCTCTTTTTTTGCGGCAAAAAATAATATCCCCATTGTTCTGAATTCTCTTGGCTTTTACAAGGGATGGCATTAGGTTAGGAATAAAGAATCAAATCTTCATCAATTAAAAGATTGGAATTTGATTAGGGAGAATCCAATCTTTCAAATTTCACGTATTATTATTATATTTTTTAGGATCGGATTTTATGCTGCCTGAATCAAGAAGTAAGCATCCATTCTATAACTATTTCCTTATTTATTTCATTTTTTATTTTATTTATATTTAAGTGAATCAAATTCATGATAATAAAATAATAAATAAATAAATAAATAAAAATAGTTAGGGAATGGTTTATGGGCCTTTTTATGAATCATGTGTTTGCTTGAAATCCAAAACTTTAGGCCCATTTATCCAACAAGTCCATTCTGCTCAATTAGGGTTTTGTAGATTTTTGATCTTTTCTTGATGAACCATGATCAATTCTTGATCAAATGGTGAATGATAATTCAATATGAGGATGTTGACAAAAAATCAGGAGTTTTGACCACAGCTGACTTTTAGGTCAATTTAGTCGACTGTTGACTTTCTGAGCGATTGAGGAATCAATCTTTTGAGTTGAGACATGAAATTTGTCATGGAGGTGGTGTGGGGTATCATAGACCATATAGGATGCCTTGGAGTCTTTGGTTCATTGATTTCCCTTCAGAGCGACAAACCCTAATTCTTTGAGTCTTGTTTAGGAGAGTGTGTTTTGGAGCTTTATGTATTGATTTGAACTTGTACAAGAGGAAATAGTATGGGCAAATTTTGGGGTATGACACACAGTCTTTACTTCCATCCTTGAACGGATCATGTCTTTCTCATCTTCCCGCACATTTTGAATAAAAGACGCCTCTGACTTGTCAAGGTTTACCACCTGTCCTGAGGAGGTTTGGTATTGATGAAGAATGGCCATAATTCTGTCCCCTTCCTATGTGTTAGCTCTGGCAAAAAGCAAGCTGTCGTCGGCGAAAAAGAGGTGCGTTATAACCGGAACATTACGAGCAATCTTAATGCCATGGATCAGACCTGCAGTAGCTTCCTTCCTCAATAAACCTGAGAGCACATCTGCACACAAAATAAACAAATAAGGTGAGAGGGGATCTCCTTGACGGAGACCCCTGTTAGGAACGAAACTCTCCGATGGTTGGCCATTTAACAGAACTTTATATGACACCGTCGAGATGCACCGCTGAATGACATTCACCAAGTGTATCGAAAATCCCATAGAGGATAACACTTCAATAACAAACGGCCACTCCAAACGGTCGTATGCTTTCGACATGTCTAGTTTAAGCGCCATCACCCCGCGTTTTCCTTTCTTTTTCTTCTTAAGCCAGTGAAAACATCCCATAGCCACTAACGTGTTATCTGTAATTAATCTTCCTTGAACAAACGCACTTTGCTCCTCATCCACGATAACAGGCAGACAGCGTTTTAGACGGTTGGATATGGTTTTTGTCACAATTTTCATCACCACATTACATAGGCTAATTGGTCTGAAGTCCTTTGGGCTTGAGGGGTTTTTACACTTCGGAATTAGCGCAATGTGGGTGCTGTTAATTGCCACCGGGTCCTTGTTATGGTTCAAAACCTCCAGCACTAACCTGCTCACATCTTGACCCATTATGTGCCAATACTTTTGAAAAAAGAGCACAGGAAAACCATCGGGGCCAGGCGACTTGAGGGGGTGCATTTGGAACAGCGCTTCTCTAACTTCACTCATAGTAAAACTTTCTTCGCGCCAGCTGATATGGTGGGGCTGCAATTTATTTTTAACCACCGAACAAACAGCAGGTATATTCGTGGGCAACGTCGTGGCAAACAAATTAGAGAAGTATTTGACCAACAGTCTTTCGCACTTTTCATCACCTCTCCACCAAACTCCATTATCATCCTTCAACTTCGAGATCATATTCGTTTTCCTTCTTTGTTTTGCTTTCTTATGGAAGAACTTTGTGTTTTTGTCTCCGTGTGCAAGCCAAAGGGCCCTACTTTTCTGTCTCCAAAATACCTCTTCCATTTGAAGAAGTTTATTCCGTTGTGCTAATAGGGCTTTGTGCTTCAACCCCGATTCCTCGTTTGCATCCCATTCAATCTCCGCATTCAGTAAGCCCTCCAGTCTGTTCAATTCCTTGCCAATGGTTCCCAACCTGTACTCCTTAAAAGAATCACTCAAACTCTGCATACCAGCCAGCTTGTGTGCAACCTGTCCACTTTGACCGCACCACAAATCTTTGATCACTGCTTCGCATTTTGGGTCACGACACCACACTTCTTCAAATCTAAAAATATGAGTTCTACGCCTCCTTGTATTTCCCAAATCTGCCTCCAAAACGATTTTGATAACCGCGTGGTCTGAACCAAAACGAGGAAGATGTTGTACTTTGATCGGCGAATATCTGTTGATTAACTCCTGAGTTGCTAAACACCTGTCGAGGCGGCATTGAATGTTCTCCCCACCTTTTCTCCCATTTGTCCATGTGAATTTATACCCCTCAAAGCCCAGGTCTATAAGACCGCATGTGTCCAGAGAATATCTCCCAAAGAGACAATTGAGATACAGTTCTGGTATTTCCTCCGGTCTTCTCACTATCCATAACCACATCGTTCAGATCACCGAAGCAAATAGCTTTACTCCCACCCCTGTAAATTAAATCCTGAATAAGAGACCAAGTCAGCCTTTTGTTGTGTTCCTCCGGATATCCGTAGATACCGTAGAAAGACCACTCCAACGCATTAGAATCTTCTTTCACCTCTCCACCTATGTGATTCATGGAAAAAGACGAAATTGTCACATCAATATTTTCCTTCCAAAACAGAATTAAGCCTCCAGCCCTTTCCTACCAAAACCAGCACAATCTACAGCAAAACAGTTCTTAAAACCATTCTTGAGCCTAACTCTTTCCACCTCCCCCTTCTTCAGATGAGATTCCATAACGAACACCATGTCGGGACTTTCCACACTAAAGAGCCTTAACAAGGCTCGAACTGCACGGGGACTCCCTAATCCCCTGCAGTTCCAACTCAGAATCTTCATTGTTGTAAGCGGTGTTGGTCCTCCAACACCACCTCTGGTTTAGGTAAACGTAACGCAATTGGAGCATCCACAACCTTCAATTTTTTCTCCCCACTACCGCACCCCTCGACAGTACCGTCAATGATCATCACATCCACCAAATTCCTCTTTCCTTTTTCTAGCTCAGGTTTCTTTCCAGTGGCTGCATTTCCTTTCCTAACTCCTTGTCTCCTAGTCCATTTCTTCTCCTTCCCTCCCTCCCCTTTCTTAGGTGCTTTTCCTTGGACCCCTATATTGGAAATATCTACCGCTCCCAACGATTCAGCCATAGCTTCGATCTCTAGTAAATTCTTCCCCTTAACGACCCCAGGTGCTACATCCTTTGAAACCTCTCCCTTCCTTCCTTCAATGACTTTACCTTTCTCTTGACCTTGCTCCACCTCCCCTTCTTCCACCTCCTTTTCTTTCTCCTTTGTTTCGCATCTACTCTGCCCCGACGAAATATTGAACAGGCTTTTACTATAGGAACTCGATGTGGAACCCTTCCTCTGTGCCTCTTCCTGAATTCTGGGTAGCGGCGAGGCCCTCAACCAGGCTCCATAGGAAAGGTCCTATTCTTCCAAGTCCTCAAATCCTTCTTCACAAAGATCCCCCATGGATTCACAGTCTTTTAACTGATGACCCACTCGACCGCACACAAAGCAGAAAGTCGGTAGTCTGTCATATTTGAAGTGAACTCTCAGATTTTTCTCTCTGAACCTCACTTCCGTTCCACGCTTTAGAGGTTGTTTGAGATCGATTTTAACCTTAATGCGTAGAAATCCTACCGTTGCGATGAGCTTCCTTCAGATCCATCTCCTCAAACTCACCCAGTATGCCTCCCAACTTCTTAGCCATCGCCTCCGACCTGAGTATCAGTGGCAAGTCATATACTCTCACCCAAAACGTTCCAAAGTGCATATTCAAGTCTAAAGGTTGTTCATCTCCAAAAACCCGAGCTAGAACCAAAAGATTTATATCAAAACTCCAAGGACCATTCCTTCGAACCCCTTCCAGATCTCTCTTCGTTGCAAATCTGAACAAGAACATATTTTTGTTTAGCTCCTGAACTTCCATCGGGTTTTTCAATCTCTAGGCACTGATCATTGTGCTTGTGAAGGCCCTGGAATTGAAACTATTATCAGACCACAAATTCCCTGCCAAAGTTCAGTGAAAAACCTCCTCCTCACATCCTTCATCAATCTCCACTGTGATACCCTCCTCTTCTTCTTTTAACAATTGAATGTTCTTCCATTTATCCATGACTCCGTCACCAAGGACCGGGAGAGACAAAACAACAACAAAACTCCAACACAGAGCTGCGAGATGCCGAAGGAAGGAAAAGACCCCAAAGGGTGGGGAGTAAAACCAAATAAATTTGGGAATAAAGACCAGAAACTGGAGGTAAAAATCCGCCGTTCAAACCCTAGTTAGGATAGGAAAGGGGATGAAGAGACACGATAAGTTTCTAGAGAGAGGTCAGAGTTTCTCTCACTAAAAGCACATGGATTTTAGGTTGTATGGTTGTTCAATCTAACACTACGTGAGAAATAATTCCTATGAACCGGAGGCTCAAGTTGCGCACAGTACACAAATATCAAACTCAAGAGAATAATATTTTGTTTGAATAAGTTTTGGGTTTTAGTTTTGAAAAATCATTTTCAAAATTAATTTCAAAAAACTCTTTTGGTTTTCAGTTTCAGAATATTATTTAATATTTTTGAATCAATTATATTTATATAGGGAGTGAATTCTGTATTGATCATATTCACATTTTTTTTAAAAGAAAACAAATAGATTAAAAAATATAAAAAGTTTACAAAAACACAAGGGGACCAAACCAAGACTCCTTAAGAGAGTCTAAGCACATTAGAGCATCTTCAATGCAAGAAATATTTATGGTTATTTGTGTTGTACTATGTGTGTCCAAAGTGCCACATTGCATCTAAGAAATTCATAAGCAATTTTTATCAATTTTATTCCAATGGTGATTATAAATAAGGAATCTAAAATTGACCCCACCAATTTAAATTATTTTATTTGTATTAAAAAAAATATATTTTTTTATGTGTAAAAAAGAATTCACTTTTTCATGAGAAATAATATTTCAATGATAAATAATGTGTTCTCGTGATTGCTTATTTGGGTAACATTATTTTCGAGCAATCTAGAGTGCCAACTAAGCAAACTCCAATGGCAAATTAAAATAAGCAACATAGCTTATGGTAAAGCAATCAACAAACAACCATCCATTGAAGATGTTCTTTGTAAACTATGAATAACATTTAAATCTTAATTCAACATTAACAAGCAATTCTAAAACACCTAGATTCAATTTTAGAGGTGTAGAATTGATTTTGGGTAATTTTGAAATGTTTGTTTTACCAAAATTAGAATTGATTTTGACTCTAAAATTGATTCTACTTAAGCTCTAATTTGTAGCTTTTATCTTTCAGAATTGATTCTGAGTGATTTTTACACTGAAATTATTATTCAACTCACTTTTACATAAATGTATCCAAACATGAATCAATTATACTAAACTAAATTATGTTAAAATAAATTCTACCAAACTCAATTATGCTAGAATCAATTATATTCACCGCCAATTCAAACACACCCTTAATGTAGGACACATAATTGAGCCATCTAGTCTTGATTCTCCAAGGGATGATACAAGAATCTGAGAAAGCTTTAACCACGAGAAGACAATTTGTTTCCATCCAAAGCTTTTTTCAATCACACTTTATGGCAATTTCTATTGCAATAATAGCACCAGTAATCTCAGCACACAAAGCAGACCCCAGATCAAGAAACTCTCAGGAGCTACCAACATGAGAGGATGTGTCATTTCTAAAAATGCCACCACAAGAGGTCAACAAAGGAATACGTCTAGCAAGACCATCAATATTGCCTTTGATCCACCCTAGAGGAGTAGGGGGGCCAGAGGACATCTTTAGTAGTTAAGGACTTTCTAGGATGAATGGTGATATCAATTTTTTTCAACAAAGTTTGAGATAGAAGAGTTGGAAGACTTGGTGGTTAGGTTTCCCACAAGATTAACTTGAACCATTATGTTGGAGATGCATGTTTTTCAATGAGTGCACTTGGCCTTAAATATCGAAAGGTTTCTAGCATCCCAAACCTAATGAAATATGTTAACAATGCAAGCAATTATCACAATTTGAGCTTGAGGAGACCAGTTACCAAGAATAATCGACTTGCAATCCAAGAAATTCAATATGTCAGATTGAATATCAAAAGTATCTCTGAACTAATCCCAAATGTTCCTGACAAAAATGCAATCAAAGAACCAATGATTTGAAGACTCAGCAAGAACTCTGCACAAGTCGCACCTGGAGGGAAAAACAAAGCCACGTATAGCCATATTGTCATCAGTGGGTATTTTTTTTGTGAAGGGATCTCCAAACAAGCAAAGATTTTGAAGGAGGACTATTGCTATTCCAAGGGAAAATTGTCAAAAAAGAACAAGCCTTTAGTTTACCCAAAAGATTATAGGCTGGTTTCAAGGTTAAAAGGCCATTTTCAAAATCAGACCAAACGATCGAATCCTCCAAGTCTCTATCAGGAATGTGAAGCTTGGAAACCAAGACCTACAAATTGGGCAAAGCAGTTAATTAGTTCATAGGTATTGTCCCAAATCTTGTTTCTTAAAAAAAATCTCATTTTGGATGTAAGTTTTATGGAATATTTCAGGAATATTGAATTTGGAAGCTCAAGGTTCATCAAGCCACATGTCAAGCCAAAAATTAGTGCGCTTGCCATTTCCAATCAACCAAGTGGAATTGTCTTTAATAGTGCTGAACACATCCTTAATGCTACTCCAAATGGAGAACTTGGTAGAATACTTGATAGTCCTGTTATTTCTTCTGATCTTAGCTGCTAGGATGGCGAACCAATTATTCTTAGCTGCAAGTTTGAGGCCTAATTGAAAACTTTGACAAATTTTTAACCAAGGTCACCTTCTTTTAGGCCTTTGTAACAAGAAATCCAAGCAACAATTACCCCTTTTCTTTTATCTAAATTTCCACTTCATATAAAATTTCTCATCCAATATTCAATGACCTTAATGATTCTTGAAGGCTAGTTGTACACAAAAATGCAATAAATCAACATACTAAGGATGTCAGATCTAACAAGTTGAGCACATCCAGCAATAGAGAGGAGGTCGGCTTTCCAAACAGCAAACTTGATTCTAAATTTATCAGCAATGAATTGGAAACAAGAAGCTTTAGGTATTCCAATTAATTTTAAATTTGCACAAAAATTACAAATATATTGTTAATGAAAAAAAAAGAATCTATTTTCCTTGATTTTTCCTCTTTTCAATTTTCAAAATTTAAAACTAAAAACTTTAAAATTTATTTTAATTTTTTAGTTTTTAAAACTCATAATTATATGTTAGTTTTCAATTTTTTATAAATAAAATTAGGTTATTAATCAAATTTTATTATTTTTAAGTTTTTGAAAATTAAATCAAGACTTAATACCTTTTTTAGTTACTTACCTCTACAACTAAGTTCACTTTTTTTTTTTGGTAGAAATGAGGGCCTCAGCCCAAAACAAAAGAAAAGCTAAACAGCAACAAGCCTAGAGACAGAACCACCGTCCAAATCCATCTTCAACTCCTTCTCCAAGAAGACAGGCTCCTCATGAAAAGTTTGAAGATCAGTTTGCATCACTCTACCATAACAAGCTAAGGAGTTAGCACAAGCATTTGTTTCCCGATGCGAAAAGATAAATTCGACCTCCCCAATAGCATTCGCCATATGAAAAATAAATGTTTCTTAAATTGTGAAATTTTTTCTTGATCATTTTTCAGTGATGAGTGTATCGTAAACCACTAAATAAACACATTTATATGGTAAGACGTTGCAATAGAAGACGAAATGATCTACTTCACTACGCTTCATTCCAAAAGCTTGAACAACTGAGCTGAATTTCCCAATCTTGGCTCTCCCCAAACAACAAATCTATGTGGTTGTTCGTTATAAATTCCCTCTTATAACTCCACGAGTAAACACATTTTTAATATCCAACTAATATAATGGCCAATGACAAATGATAAATATTGCAATTAATAATTGAAAAAGCGTCATTTTAACCTATCATGGGAGAAAATATCTCCATAATCAAGTCCATAAATTTTAAAATATCCTTTTGCTACATGTAAGGATTTAAGATAATCAACATGTCCACTGGCCCCAACTTTAATAACATATACCCATCAACATCTAATGAGTTTCTTTTTCTAGAAGGATAAGAGTTAATTTCCAAGTACCATTATACGTTAAAGCTTGCATTTCATTCAACACGGCTTGTTGCCATCCTGGATGATCAAGTTTCTAAAACATATTTAGGAATTGAAATAAAAGTTATAGATAACACAAAATAGTAGTAAGAAGAAGAGAGACAATGGTAAATTATAAAGTTTTAAAAAAGATGGGAATCACGAGTAGATCGAGTACCTTCTCAAAGAGTTATTGGCAAGTCAAGATTTTTCTTCAAGAAGGTTTGTAGTAGGGTTGTCTGTTGGTGCATGACATGAATCAAATGATATTTTTGCTCCTTACAATTATATATTAGAAACATATAGAGAATGTTGGTATGTGATGGATAGTCTTTGAGATTGCATAAGAGGATGATTTTTAGGAATATTTGTAATCAAAACAGTTTTTGGAACAAAGGAAGGTAATGGACCAAGATAAGGAACCAAGAAACTTCTTAAGTAGTATGAGACTCAATTATGTACGGTGAGAAATAAAATTTCTTTTCTAAGAACGTTACGTTTGTATAAATGTTGTAAGGATTCTGTACATAGGAGTAACATTTGTAACCTTTTTGTAACCTTAGTAAGCAAAAAAAAAAACACGTTGTATGGCTTAGGCAGAAAACTTATCAAGATCTAGAGACAAGTTATGAACAAAACAAACCCAAATATTCGAGGAGAAATATGAAACAATGATTCTTTAGACAACAAAATGGAATGTGGTGTTTTACGGTCAAGAGATGAAGAAGGCATTCGCTTAATCAAAAAACAAGATGTCAAAATTGGATCATTCAAATATCGAGCACATACATTTGCATGAAGTAACAAAGTCCGAAAAGTTTCAACAAGATGCCGATTCTTTCTTTCAAATATGTCATTTTGTTGAGGGGAGGACAGCTAGATTGATGGAAAAAAGCATGTGATGACAAAAACTAATAAATATTAGAAGAAAATATCAACATTTGTGACTATTTCTCCCTTAATATCATGTGTCATATTCTCTTGCTTCAACATGCATCAAGTCATCTTGTTGGAAGAAGGAACATGATCATCATTTGGAGTGTATATGGTATAGCGATCTCATGTTGAATTCTCATTTTTTTACATAAGAATTCAAATTCCTTGAATGTGTAGTCACCATCTCCATCACTTAAAATCTTTAGTTGTCCCTCTACATGTTTTTTGTGCTTGCACCTTGAACCTCTTGAGAACATTGAGCACCTCATTTTCAATATTTATTATATAGACAAACATCATTTTACTAAACTTATCCACAAAGGAATCAAAATATATATTCCCTTCTAATGACAAAGCAGTCAAAAATATCAGAATGTACCACATCAAATTTTCCTGAATCTCTCGTAGAAATTTGAGACGCAAATGATTTTATTTTTGGATTGCTTGGGTATTAAGCAATTCTTGCACCAATCTAAAAGAAACCTAATTATTTTGTCAAAAATAACCTAATTATTGGGGAAAATTGTACCATTTCCCTTGACTTTAAGGCACTGAAACTCTTAAAATTAAGGTGTTTATACCTAAGACGACAAATATCAGACAACATCACCAATCATCTTAGATGCAAGACATCGTGAATTACTTACACTTGTATAGACTTGAGATGTTCTATTTTGAGATAGAAGAGTTTTCAAAAGAGTTTTTATACACATAAAAACCTCCATTTGATTGTTGAAAAAGTTGATGGTGAACCCTTTCTCAAGTAACTTACCATGCGTAACAAATTACTCTTCATGCTTGTAATATGCAACACACCACCAATAAAAGTTTGATTACCTTGTATTCTTCTTATCAAAATATCACCAACTCCTTATGAAATTCTTCTCATAAATACAAATCTTATTTGTGTGTTTCTTTAGTCATCAAAATTATTGACAACATGTGATATAAACAACTTGTTTGTAAATATCAATGTTCCCACCGGCAAGATAGGATCTAAATCTCAGTCATTTTCATCATGACTCATGTGTTCCTAATTGTGTGTTACCTAATCTATCTGGGACATTTTTGCACTCATCTCCAAAGTTTACAAATCTTTTCAAACATGTATATGTGATTATGTGAAAGAACTATACTTTTAGATATTGTGTAATATCACATGTGTTTTGTCTTTTTAGTAGCTCTTATAGACACGCACTGCCTCATTAATTAGACGGTAAAATTCATATGAGAATTTTACTATTTTAGCATTCATCATGTTTTGAGTAGTGTTTATTTTGTCCGTACAATTCTTTTTTATTTCTTAAAAAAAAGATTGAATTATAAACTCATAAAAATTTTAAATTTAATTTTTCAAATGTTTTCTATATAACTTTTTTTTACGGCTTACGTGCAATTATATATGATCATCTAAAAATTTGTATAGAAATTTTATGAACTAATACAAAATGTGTGTATATAAAAATTTACACTAAATAAAATAATAATTAATATCTAAAAATAATCTTAACCCGTTTGTATTGATGGTTGAGATAATTGATTTTGATATAATTAAATTTGGTAGAATTAATTTTAACAGAATTAAATTTATGAAAATCAATTTATATTTGAATATATTGTAAAAGTGACTTGACAATAAATTTTAATGCAAAAATCACGTTTAAATTTAAAAATTAAAAATTCTAATTTGAAATAGAAATAATTTTGAAATAGAAATAATTTTGAAATAGAATCAATTCTATTTTAGACTTAACAAAGTAGAATCAATTTTATTTCTAAAACATTTTTGTCTTTTTTAAAAATCAATTCAAACATACTATCGGTTGTCAGTCGTAAAGAAAAAAAGAAAAGAAACAGAAATTACAATAAGTTAAAAGAGAAAAAAAATTCTTTTCAAAATCATATAAAATAGTCTTAGATAGGATTTAAAAAACTTACTAATTGTGGCAAAATCAAATTCTAACCTCAATTTTATAATCAATTATATACGATATCTTTACATTGTGAATACTTATATAGTGCTACTCCAACCTAAAACTTCAAGCACAAACCACATCAACTTTTCAACTCGTTCACATGACTCGTCCTTTCAGATATCTCGACGAGCTCAACTCGTCTTCCTCCGACTCACCTGACTCCGCTGTCGTCGATTCCGACTTCGTCGTCATCCTCGCCGCTCTCCTCTGCGCTCTCATCTGCGTTCTAGGACTCATCGCCGTCTCCCGCTGCGGCTGCTTCCGTCGCTTACGTCTCCCTTCCCCCGCTCCCGCTTCTCAAACCACGCCTCCTGCTGCTGCAGCTAACAAAGGTGTCAAGAAGAAGGTTCTCCGCTCTCTTCCGAAGGTCACAGCGACGGAAGAATCCGCGGTGAAATTCTCCGACTGCGCTATTTGTCTGAGCGAATTCACCGCCGGAGATGAAATCCGAGTGCTACCTCAGTGCGGACATGGCTTCCACGTGTCATGTATCGATGCGTGGCTCAGATCTCATTCTTCTTGTCCTTCTTGCCGTCAGATTCTGGTGGTTTCTAGATGCGATAAGTGCGGCGGAATTCCCGCTCCCGCTCCGGAAACTACCGCTGTCGGCTCCAGTTCTACGGCGGCGCCGGAATCGGAAGTTAGGTTAAAGGTAAGAGAGGACGATGTGAACAGTTTCTTGCCTTAGTTTTTGCGTTTTCTTTACATTAAGTGAAAATTAGTGAATCCTTTTCTCAAGTTTGAATCAAATCTTGTGTATATTTATTATAGGTTTGAAAAGGATTATTATCAATTTATTAGATTATGTGTAATTTTTCAAAATTTGAATAGAAATTAGTGATTTAGAGTAGTGTGTAGAAGTTATATTGTTGTATTCGCAATCTGTGAAATTGATTGCTTAAAATCTGATTGTATATAATTTGCTTCAATTAAGATGAAATGAATAATTATTTTTTACTTTCTATTATTGTATAGTATATCAGTATATGCTTAAGCTCAATTTATACAAAAGCTCAAAATCAACCTGTTATACAAAAGTTTTGTTGTTTTTACAATTACTTTTTATGAGAGAGACTTAATTTCAATTCACTTTTGTTATTAAGTCAAAATGTAATTTTTATATTAAAATTTATTGAAGGATTAATTTATTGTTCGATTTAATTTTATATAAATCAATGAAGAAATTGAAATTATGACTCAAGGAAATCACACGTAAGACTTTATTTAGAGTGAGGTAAAAATGAAAATAAAGTGGAATGAAATGAAATATACCTGACTATTATTATATAGTTTATAAGAATAATTCTTATATATTGTCATTGTAAAATAATTTATATGATCATTTATTAAATTATTTACAAATATTATTTTATATGTAATTAATTTTTTTTTAATAATTATAATTTTGTGTCAGCGTAAAACTTCTTTATATTAAGAATTGTATTTAAATAAATTCATAAACTATTTATGATAAAGTTTATATATAATATAATAAGACAATAAGACAATAAAATATGTCGTTAATCTTTTTTTAAATTATAAAATTTATTATTTTTAAATTATATTCATTAATTTAGAAGACACAATATTACTATACGTTAAGTCTATAAATTCTAGGTAAAAGATCAATTACCTTTACTGTTAGAAATTTTAAAATGTCAAAAATAAATGTTATGAAAGTATTTTAATTGTGAGAATATACTTTATCATCTTTGACCACTTTATTTTTCACAATAACATTACCAATTCTGAGTCTCACTAATAGAAAAGTATTACTCAAATTCAGACATCTAAGTGTCAATATCCCTTTACATGTAAATCAGTCAAAAAATTTACAAAAGTCTCTTTTCGTAGATACTTCAATTTATCAAAATATTTCAAATAAAATATTTTAACAAAGTCATGTTGATAGTTTAAAAATTTCTTATATAAAATATTTTTATATTTAGTTAACTTTTTATTAAAGTTAATTTTATACAATCAAATAGAATAATATTTTTATCTGTAAAAATATTTAAAATAATAGTTGAAATCATTATAATTTTAAAGAAATTGACTTTTTAATAAAATAACAATATTATTGTCATTTTATGAAATCCACCTCAATTCAAACCTATTCAGAATCGTTGGTGATTAAAGTGAATGAATTATATTGTTGTTTTAAACAAAAGTTTGCACTGCAGGGCTGTGCCGAAAAGGGAGAAAAAAGAATAGTAATAAATTTAGTGGATGTGTAAAGTGTAAAAAAAGTTATATAAAATGAGGGAATTGGATTCTTAGCCGTCGGAATATCCCTAGACCTTAATAGGAAACATTTTGAGTTGGTTTACCAAACTTTAAATTTGGACTATGTGAGCAAATATCATTGGTTTCACTCAATTTTTTTTTTTTTAAAACAAAGTTCTCAAAACGAGATTACAACGAAACGGACAAAGCCGCGGGGAAAAATGTCTACCAATTGAAATTTAATTTAAGTAAAATGAGTTTTTGTCAAACTCGTAAAAGTTACAATTGGCGTGAGAAATATTTCCTATAAACGATCATCTCCAAATCAAAGCCTTCACACCCCAAACCACATCCCGGAAATTCCACACAAAATTCTTGAAAATAATACCATTCCTAAACAACCACAAACTCCAAAGGGTTGCCAATCACACACACCACACCTTCCCTTGCCACTACAATAAACATGTCATTTCCAAAAACTCTCCTTGAATTCATCTGCTTTATAATCCGATAAACCTATCCACCTAGCAATATGCATCCAAACCTCATCCGACCTCTGACACAAAAGAAGAGAATGGGAAGAAGAGTCCTCACACACATCGCAAAAAACACAAGCTAAATTCGTGGAAGAAGAAGGAATACCACGATAAGCAAGCGGATCTTTAGTGGGAATTCTATTAAGGAAACACCTCCAACCAAAAGCCTTGCATTTAAGAGGAACCTCCACCTTCCAAAGATACCTCAAAACAAAATCAAAGCAATTAGGAGGGTCGTAATGGACATACCTAAGGCATAGAGTATCATAACACGACGAAACCGTAAAACGACAATCCTCTTAAATGTTAAATTGATTTTGAAGGTATGAAACTTTTAATCGGTTAGAAATTGATACTAGTACATAAATGGATTAAAGCTAAAATGGTATACGTAAATATTTTTCTATTAATATTTCAAATATTTTTTAAATTATCTTAGTCTACCATCAGAAATACTTAGAATATTCAAAATAAATTTTTAATGTAGTTCATTTATTCATTTTAAAGATATCTTATTATTAAAACGCGTCAATAACCAAGCACTTGAGCTCCAGTGGTAAAGGAGCTCCTACTAAGGACGTAATTCGGGAAATACTGGGTTCGATTCCTAGGTGGGAATAATGCTTGGCCAGTGTCTGTACCTCTCGGCAATAAAAATGTGTTATCATCCGATTGTAAATTGAATAATTAATTTTTAAAGTTAGTTATTCACTAAGTAACAATTATTTTACTAAATCAAAATCTACTCTATCGATTCAAGTAGGTCCTCGTTCTCTCTCTATTACCACCACGCCTTCCATAGAGTGGTGGTTCTATGTCTTAACAATTTAGTTCTCATTATATTCATGAATCTCGTTTCTCGCTTCAATTTTTCTAAATATATTAGAGAAACCACTCAAGATAACTTTCATTTTTTGTGCCAACAAGTAAGGTCATATGTCAATGCACACAATCGCACCAAATTCAATTTATGCTCAAGAATTTTAAAGATTTTGTTTTTCTTGAGTTGTTCACTAGCTCAATCATCAATCATTGTTCACCCCCACTAGTGTTACTTTGTCTACTCTTCTTTATAATACTCTCGCATTTATTATTTTCAACCCGCCTATACATACAACATTTGCACTTGTAATTACACCATCTGAATCTATATCTACACCATCTACATCTATACCGACATTGTTTTCACATGTACTTACACCAAATGTACCTATATCATCTGTACCTACACCACTTGTACCTACACACCCCACTGCATCAATTAATATCCATGAACCTAATTTTGTTCAACCCGTGCTTATTACTCCTACCACTCCCATCGTATACTCTCCTACTTCAGATACTACCACCCCTATCAAATATAAACATGTCCTTGTTAAACTAGTAAATGACAACCCTTATGCATACTAAATCTAAATTTGGCTTCATTCAACTTAGACATAAAAAACAATTTCTACTCTCTCACACTAAAACCACGACAATCAAACAAGCTATATTAGACTCCTAATATAAGGCAATTATGCAAGCTGAATATGTTTCCTTGCAACAAAATAATACTTGAATTGTGATTACTCTCCCGAGAATTAAGAAAACTATTGGTTGTAAATTAGTTTTTAGGGTAAAATAAAACTCAAATGACATTGTTAACAAATTCAAAGTCAAGTTAGTGGTTATTGGTTTTCATCGAGTACAAGGTAATGATTCAATGAATCTTGTTCTCGTACTATGTAACTTTGTAACCATCGAACCAATTCTTACTTTTTCCATTTCATAAAAATGGATCATCCAACAATTTGATGTCAATAATGCATTCTTAAATGGCTCTCTTGATTAAGAAGTCTATATGGAACAACCACAAGGGTTTGTGGTTGGTCCTTCAACTCAAGTGGGCAAGTGCAAACTCAACAAAGTCATTTATGGCCTCAAACAAGCCCTTATAGAGTGGTTTGAAAAGCTTCCAAATGCTTTTCTTCATCTAGGTTTCAAGGCTAGCAAATGTAATATCTCATTATTTACCTTGTCTCAAAACAAGAAAGTTGTCTACATATTAGTTTCTATTGGTGATATCATCATCACGGGTAGCTATTTAGATGATTAATAATGTTATCATTATTTACCACTAGTGTTACTTTTTCATTGAACAACTCATTACTAAGTTTAATAATGTCTTCTCTCTCAAGCATTTAGATGATTTGGACTATTTTATTGGTATAGAGGTTCACAAGAACTCCGAGGGTACGCCACTCATCTCTTAGTCCAAGTACATTAAGGACTTACTCAAAGAGACTAATATGATTGAATGCAACTATATTTTCACTCTGATGCAGTCTACCCGCAAACTCAACAAGACAAAATCCAACTTATTACATGATGTATTTATGTACATGTCAGTAGTTGGAGCCTTGAAATATGTCACACTCCATCATTCTCTCTAATCTAATAATCGTGAACAATGTAAAAAAAGATATATAGAAAATGAAGGAATTGGATTCTCAACTGTTGGAATCTCTAGAGCAAAGTCTTCATGACGCACGTCTGATGCTTTATCAGATGCTATACCAAGGGGTTCAATTATCAAAGTGCAAGATGATATCTTTAAGGTTCATCTTGATAGTAGATTATCAATAAATAGAAACAAAACTTTCACACTCTTTTCAGAATATAAATTACTAACAATCTTTTTGATAGTTTTCTACACAAATATAATAAACATTAAAGAGTATTGTTTTTTTAAATAATATTTGATTCAACACTACAAAATGTCTGTATTTGCAACAAAGGGTGCAAAATCATTTTCAGAGTTGTTCAGAGTAACAACGTCTTATTTCTGGATGTATCACTCTTTTTTTGAATTCTTCTTCCAAGTCTTCTTTTATAGATAACAAAGAGAAGTCTGCTGAAGGGTAATATTGGAATATGAAATTCTAGTTGTATAGTTCCAAAGGTCAGTGAGAAGAGGTAGACAATATTGTACAGTAGTATTAACCTAGAGCCACCCTAATAGAGTATACACCACTTATTACTTCCTCACGTGAATCCAAATTTGATCTTTTATCTTTCAATCTTTAGGGGCTTCAAATAGTAGTTGTTGAAGCATATTTAGCAGGATCAAAATATTTAGTCACCAAAACCTAAGTCTTCAGAGTCTTCAAAAATTGTTCACTCAGAACCTTCTTCAGAACTTCATCACTTGGTCTTCAAATCTTCAGAGCCTAAGTCCACAGAGTCTTCAGAACTTGTTCCCTCAGAACCTTGTCTTCGGAATCTTCAGCACTTGGTCTTCAAATCTTTATCTTCGGAACCTTTTCTTCCCGAACCTTATCTTCAGAATCTTCCGAACTTGGACAACAAAATATCAGAGCTAGAGGAGTCCCCAATATCTCTTTCATGAGACTCTCGATCAGAATCTCTATTACAAACGTTCATTAGAACCATTATTATAGAAGCATTCTCGAACTTGACTGAATATGTAAACACGTTGATTTTTTCCAGAGTCCAAGTGTGTTTTATTTAGAACCTGATGATGTCACACGCCTTTTTTCTGAGTTAGAACCTGTTAGTAAAAGCTACTCACAAGACAGAAACCATTAGAGTACTAAATTGTTTTCTAAGATATCATGTAATGTTATCATCAAAACCTAAGGCCAGCTGCAGAACCAATCTTGTTCTTACAAATTGAAGATCATAATTGTATCGGAATCACATTTCTTGATTTCGAGGGATCGGGAAACACGAGTGTTTTATGAGATCTGAGTGATTTCTTGCACAATATCGAACAGTAATGGTGGAAACAGTTGTTTGAATACTAAACTTCCCCTGTTTCATGAAAAGAATTGGAATTTGTGGATGATTCAGATCCGTGTGTTGTTTGACACTCAAGATGTGCTTGATCTAGTCAACAACGGTTACATGGAGGTTGCTGCGGATGCAATGGAAGAGCAAAGAAATGTGCAACGAGAAACAAAGAAGAAGGATCAAAAAGCATTATTCTACATCCATCAGTGCGTGAATGCGAATGTGTTTGAGAATATCTCTGATTCGATGATGTCGAAGGTTGTGTAAGATACATTGGTACGGTGCTATGGAGGTGACACATCAGTAAAGAATGTGAAACTTCAGGGTCTATGTAATCAGTAAGAGACTCTCAACATGAAGAACAATGAGAAGGTAACTGATTACATCTCTAGAGTGATTCTGATCACAAATAAGATAAAATCTTGTGGAGAAACTCTTTCTGAACAAGTAATCATTGAGAATGTATTGAGATATCTCATTCATCATTTGATTACATTGTTGTATCAATTGAAAATTCTAAGGATTTGAGAACCATAAGAATTCAAGAGCTGCAAAGTAGTCTAGAAGCACAAGGGCTGCGTCTAACTGAAAGAACCTCCAAGAGAGAGGTAGAGCAGGCTTTAAAGGCATCTTTTGGTAGGAAGAGTCAGAAGCAAAGAAAAGACATGGTTGTTCTCAGAAGTCAGAAGCATCCTACACTAATAAGAAGAAACATCATAAGGGAAAGGAGAAGCTTGACAAGAGAATGATTCAATGTTACTATTGTAATAGGTTTAGTCACTTTGCTAATGATTGTTGGTCAAACAAGGAAAGGAAATCAGAAGAAGCAAACATAGCCTTAGGAGTTTCTGATGATGAACATGTGCAATCGATGGCTTATGAATCTGATGAGGAACCTGTGCGATTGACATTTTTTGATTCTGAAGGAAACTTTGAATATGAGTCAAACTCAGAAGTTGACTCTGAATTTGAAGTAGAGTCTGATTCTGAAGACGAGTCAGAATCAGAAGATGACTATGAAGCCGAAGTCAGCAGAGACGTTATTGTGAAGGAGTCGGAAGCATGGTATTGGAGAAAATCTCAATCCAACTCTGGTGTAGCGTTAACACCCGAGGTAACTTCTAAAGATAGTTCATAGTATGAAGATTCTAAAGACGAGTCAGAGTCGGGAGGAGAATATGAAGATGAGTCAGATTCAAAAGATGATTCTGATTCGCAAGGTTAATTTGATTTTGATTATGAAGGTGAATTAGGGTCCGAAGGCGATTTTGAAGGTAACTCTGACGGAGCCTCTAGAAGTGATCAAGACTTTGGAAGTGATCTAGACTCTAGAGGTGGTCTAGAATCTGGTGGTCAAAACTCTGGGGGTCAAATTTCTATAAGTGATCATGCTTTTGGAAGTTGTCATTCTTCTGAAGGTGGAAATTCTTAAGGAAGTGTTTCTAGAGGAGGTCTAGAGGCTAACACTGTTCCAGGTTTTGCAGAAGATTCAAAACAAGTTTAGAGACCACAAATAATGAGACAAATATCCAGAAGGTTTGCCAAGTTTGACATGTTACACGATACTAAAATAGACTCTAAAGGCGAAGTCATTCAGTGTGCCATGTTAGTAGACTCTGAACCTATGAGTACAGAAGAAACACTTAAGAAGAAAGTCGGGCTGAAGGCCATGAAAGAAGAACTTGAGGCTATAAAATGAAATAAGACTTGGTAATTGACTAAGCTTTCGAAGGAGAAGAAAGCTATCAGCGTCAGATGGGTTTTCAAGGTGAAGTTGAAGCCAAATGGATCAATTGGGAAACACATAGCGAGGTTATTAGCTAGAGGTTTTCTTTAGAAACCTAGGCTAGATTACTTTGAGGTGTTTTCACCTATCGCTAGACATGAAACAATCAGGTTGGTGATTGCTATAGCTTCTAATTGGAATTAGTCTATGATACTTTTGGATGTTAAATATGTATTTTTGAACGGTCATTTACAAGAAGAAGTTTATGTGTCACAACCTCCTAAATTTGTGAAAAAGAACCATGAAGTGATGGTGTTCAAGTTTCATAAAGTTTTGTATGGATTGAAGGAAGCGCCTATAGCTTGGAACTTAAAGATTGATTCGTTTTTCAAGAAACAGGGGTTTCAGAAATGTGAGATGAAATATGGTGTTTATGTTCAACATACTTTTGTAGGCAATGTGATTTTGGCGTGTCTTTATGTTGGTGACATATTGCTGACAGGGAGCTGTTCTGATGAGATAGTCAAGTTAAAGAAGGTGCTGATGAATGATTTGAGATGACTGACCTAGGAAAGTTAGTATACTTTCTAGGGATGAAGATCTTATGATTCTAAAGAGATTCTAGTTGACAAATTGCAAATTTACAGTAACACATGCTGAGAGGAATCACAAGCTAGATTCTGATGATGAATGTGATAATGTAGATGATACAAATTTTAAATAGTTGTCAGGATCGCTGAGATATCTCTGTAATACCAGACCTGACATCTGTTACGCAGTTGGAATGGTGAGTAGGTTTATGAATAAACCGAAGTGGTCACATTACCAAGCTGTTGTTATGATTCTTTGGTATATTAAAGGGACTCTAAAGTTTGGAGTGTTGTTCCCTTCTGAAGCTGAATGTGAGTCAGAACTGATGTGCTACTCAGACTGACTGGTGTGGTGATAGAGTTCACAGAAGAAGTACTTCTGGATATTTTTTCAAATATCTGCGATGTCTCATTTCTTGGTTCTCCAAGAAGCAACCAGTGATTGCGTTGTCCCCTTGTGAAGCTGAATATATTGCACGTGCTTTGTCTGCGTGTTAAGCTGTTTGGTTGCTGAATTTGTTGCAAGATCTGAAGATCAAGGTGATGAAGCCTGTGAAGTTGATGATTGATAACAAATATGTTATAAGCCTTGCCAAGAATCCAATGTTGTATGGGAGAGGCAAGCACATTTACACAAAGCTCCATTTTCTGAGGAATCTAGTCCAGAATAAAGTGCTAGAAGTTGTGCATTGTAGTACCTGGAAGCAACTTGCAGATGTTTCGACGAAGGCTGTCAAGACTGAACACTTCATCAATTTGAGGGATGAAATTGGTGTCACTAATTTTAGCTCTGAATATGAATTGAGGGATGTTGTTGAAGTGTAATTGCACATGCAGAGTATGTTAGCTGTTAGTTTGTTGGGCCTTGAGTTGGGACTTAATTAATTTGGTCCAATATGAGTTTGTATATTCCATTTCTTTGTAATTGGTAGTGAGAGAATAGTGTAGAATCATCCCCTTAACCGTTTTTCCAATTGAATAAAAATTAGTTACAATTTTTCTCTCTCTTCTTCCATCTTTATCTTATTCATCTTATTCCAATGTACAAGACTAACAATCTTTTTGATAACTTTATATACATATATAACATTAAAGAGTATTGCTTTTTAAATAATATTAGATTCAACACTATAACATGTCTTTATTTGCAACAAAGGGTGCAAAATCATTTTCTTGAAAAGTGAGGAATAATAAACAAGTGATGATTGTGTAAAGAAAGATTTGGGTGATAGTTAACGAGGTAGCTCACTAGTCATTGGAAGATTAGAAAATTGTGTGGTGTGGTCATAGAATCGAGAATCTTCGGAACATGTGAGGTGGTGGAAGTGTCCTATTAGATTTAGAATAAGATAGTATATATATTTACGGTGGAAAGGGGTGGAGGAGGGTGGGTGGACCATTGATGAAAAAGGTGGGATAACATGGACCTATCATTGTGCCGTATAAAGAAAACCATACTATATAGAAGAAAGACTTAATTAAAGCACAAACTTCAAACTAAAAATGTTTAAACACAAATAGAAAAATGGAGCATCTTCAACGTTGTTGATTTCATGATGGTAGTGGCATTGAATTGGCACACGGCACATTGACATAAGGAGTCAAAGGAAGATCTCAAATTGAGTGTGGTGAATCTAGAAGACAGCATGATCGGTTGGTGATTGAAATAAAAGTCAACCACGAACATGGAATATTCAAAAGTGGTTTTGAGTGCTCTTGCTACCTTGAGCACCAAACACACTAACTAATTATGAGTATAGGTTTGAACTTTGTTGTAATAAAATTAAAATTTGACCACACAATTGTTGTGAAAAACGATACCAATAACAAAGTATAATAGGGAATTAGAGAGGATAAGAAGAACACAAGAATTGGTTATAACTGCTATCCTTTCACTTTCTCTTAATACAAGATTACAATTTTACAAGAATAACAAATAACCTCTCTCACCCTAAATTAGGATTTGCAGCTTAGCAATGATGAGAGACTAGTATGCTATTTATAATAAAACCTAACATACTAACTAATGGGCTTTTTCAGCAAGGCCCATTACACAAGCCAACTTAATAAACAAGCTAACTTAACAAATTAGGGTTTAAACACTAAAACCTAATTTAACATGCTAACAACCCTAGCATCTTCGACATCTGCATGCTAGACCCATCTTCGACTACAGCATGCACACTTCGACACCAGCATGTGAACAATCCTTCGACTTCATGCTTAACTCTGTCGAACCAAGAAGCTACCCTTCGACAATACTAGAGTTCGATCCAATATCTCACAAATCTCCACCTTTGACGTAACTCTATAACGTCAAGGAACAAACTAGCTTTGTTCATGCAGCTTTATCAACTGCATACAGTGGAAAAACTTGCAACTCGGCAATGTCTTGGTGATCATATCAGCAGCATTGTCTTCAGTCGAAACCTTCAGCACTTGGACTTCTCCACGCTCGATTACTCCTCTGACGAAATGCAGCCTCACATCAATGTGCTTAGTTCGCTCATGATAGGCTGAATTCTTCGACAGGTGTATTGCACTTTGACTATCACATTTAACAGTGATACCTCGACCTTGAAGTTTCAGCTCCTTCGCAAAACCTTCAAGCCACAATGCTTCTTTCACAGCTTCAGTTAGGGCAATATACTCCGCTTCAGTGGTTGATAGAGCAACAACCTTCTGAAGTGTTGCTTTCCAACTAATTGCAGTGCCAAACATAGTGAAAACATATCCAGAAATAGATTTTCTGGAATCCATACAACCTGCATAATCAGAGTCGACATATCCTTCTATTACTGCTTTACTATCTTCACCCAAGGCTCCACCATAAATTAGGACTCTATTCAAAGACCCATTTATGTACCTTAAAATCCACTTCAATGCTTGCCAGTGAGCCTTTCCAGGATTCGCCATGTACCTGCTTACAAGACTGACTGCGTAAGCTATGTCGGGTCTAGTACAGACCATAGCATACATCAAAGAACCGACTATATTAGCATATGGGATGCTATTCATATAGGCTCTTTCGACATCAGTACTGGGACACTGATCAATACTCAGCTTGAATTGAGGGTTTGTTGGAGTCACAACTGGCTTCGAATTCGACATACCAAACTTTTCAAGAATCTTCCGTAGATATGCCTTTTGAGATAAGCATAACTTCGACTTCTTTCTATCTCTTCGAATGTCAATTCCAAGAATCCTGGAAGCAGCTCCCAGATCCTTCATATCGAACTCCTTATTGAGTTCAGCCTTCACCCTCATCACATCTTCGACACTGTTGCTTGCTATGAGAATATCATCCACATAAAGCAACAAAATAACAAATGAATTACCAGGTCGAAATCTGAAGTAAACGCAGTGGTCGAACTGACTTCTAATGAAACTTATGCGTGCCATGAACTTGTCGAATCTCCTATTCCACTGTCGAGGAGATTGTTTCAGCCCATACAAAGATCTCTTTAACTTGCACACATAATCTTCCTTCCCCTTTTCGACATACCCTTCAGGTTGCCTCATCAGGATCGTTTCATCTAGATCACCATACACGAACGCAGTCTTCACATCCATCTGTTCCAGTTCAAGATCGAACTGTGCCACCATGGCAAGCAACATTCGAATGGACTCATGCTTCACAACAGGAGAAAACACATCATTGAAGTCGACACCTTCTTTCTGAGTGAAACCCCTTGCAACTAGCCTTGCCTTGTATCTTTTTCGACGTCACTCCTTCAATTCCTTCCTTAACTTTGAAAATCCATTTACAGCTGACTAACCTTGCCCCAACAGGTTTCTTGATCAGTTCCCAAGTATGATTATCATGAAGAGATTTCATCTCATCATCCATGGCCTTCAGCCATTCAGTCTTATTTCGACTCCTCATAACTTCCTTATAGTCTCTAGGTTCTTCGTCTAGAACCTCACTTGCAGAGATTAAGGCATAAGCTATAAGATCTGCATATCCAAGTCTTTGAGGTGGCTTGATGACTCTTCTCGACCTATCTCTCGACAATAGGTAGTCATCGTCAGTTTCCTCAACTTCAGCATCTTCTGGTTCTTCTTCGACTTCATCTGGGATATGCAATTCAGCATCAACATGCTCCACCTCAACAGGAATCTCTACCTGTTCCAGCTCTTCGTCAGATGTTTCTGTACTTCGACCAACATCATCAATTTTCTTAAAAGCCATTTCAGCTTCATTGAAAACTATATCTCGACTGGTGATACACCTCCTGTGACCTGGCTCTAGGCACCATAGCCTATAAGCTTTGACTCCTTCAGGGTATCCCATGAACATGCATTTCAGAGCTCTAGGTTCGACCTTGTCTTGCCTAATGTGAGCATAGGCTACGCAGCCAAATACTCTCAGTTTGTCGAGATCTGGTGGATGTCCCGACCAAACTTCTTCAGGTGTCTTCATATCTAACGCTGTCGAAGGACATCTGTTTATCAGATATGTTGCTGTCGAAACAGCCTCAGCCCAGAACACCTTTGTTAACCCCGCACTAGTCAACATGCATCTGACTCTCTCCAAAATAGTTCGATTAAACCTTTCAGCCAAACCATTTTGCTGTGGAGTACCTGCAGTAGTTCTATGCCTTGCAATACCAGAGGCAGCACAAAAACTGTCGAATGCCTCATTGCAAAATTCAAGGCCATTGTCGGTTCTCAACCTCTTGACCTTTCTGCCAGTCTGATTTTCAACCAGAGTCTTCCAACTTTTGAAATTCTCAAAAGTTTCATCCTTAGTCTTCTGGATGAATACCCATAATTTTCTGGAATAATCATCTACTATGGATAGAAAATACCTTGCTCCTGAATGTGATGGACACCTTGCAGGCCCCCAAAGATCAGCATGGATGTAATTAAGGGATCCATGTGTTCTTTGTTTGCCTTTGTTGAACTTCACTCTGCAAGATTTTCCAAGTACACAGGGTTCACAAAACTTCAGCTTTTCGACTTTGTCTCCACCAAGCAGATTTTGTTTCCCTAATTCGACCAGACCCCTTTCACTGACATGGCCCAATCTCATGTGCCAGATTTCTGTTTTCGACAAAGGTTTCGTGGATGCAACATTTGTCGAACCACTTACAACTTCAGCCTCAAGGGTATACAAGCCTTGTTTCTTCACGCCTCTCAAGACTTCCTTCGAACCCTTCATGACTCTTAGGATACTTTTCTCTCCTTGGAAAACATATCCTTTCTTGTCGAATTCACAAAGAGAAAGCAGATTTCTCTTCAAATCAGGAACATACCTGACTTCAGTCAACAACCTTATTGACTCATCATGGAGCTTGAATCTCACAGATCCAACACCTGCAATCTTGCAAGCCTTGTTGTTTCCCAGCAATACTGATCCACCATCTTGATCACATAATTCCTCGAACAAGTCTTTGTTTGGAGTCATGTGCCAAGTGCAACCTGAATCCATAATCCACTCCTTCTTAGAGTCACTGCTTGAAACCACAAGAACATCAGATGATTCGAAATCATCTTGAACAATGGCAGCGTTGCCATTATCCTTACCTCCATGATATTTCAAGCGTTCAGGGCACACCTTTCTTGTGTGACCCTCCTTCTTACAATGGTAGCATCGAATGCCAGATGCTTCGCCACTGTAAGTCTTCGACTGGCTTTTGCCTTTCTTCTTGTCGAACTTACCATCCTTTCGTAAGAGTTTTCCTTTAACGGCCAAACCTTCGCCAACAGTCGAAGGTTTATGCTCCTTTCGTTCATTCAAGTCCTTAGAGTACAAGGCTGATTGAACTTCTTCAAACGTCAGGGACTCCCTTCCATACAAGAGAGTTTCTTTGAAGTGAGCATGTGATCGAGGCAAAGAACACAATAGTAACAGCGCTTGGTCTTCATCATCGATCTTCACATCAATATTTTCAAGATCAAGAATCAGCTTGTTGAACATATCCAACTGCTCAGCCAATACTTTGTCTTCAATCATCTTGAATGAATACAAAGCTTGCTTCAGGTAGAGTCGATTTACCAGCGATTTGGTCATATACAAACTTTCAAGTTTCACCCATAACCCTGATGCCGTCGTCTCCTTTGATACCTGCCGGAGAACCTTATCACCAAGGCTCAACAAAATTGCGCTGTGTGCTTTCTCGATCATATTCGTCTTCTCCGCTGCCGTCAATTCTGCATTCATGGCTGCCTCTCCCTTCAACGCTTCCAAACAACCCTGCTGAACCAGTAGAGCTTTCATCTTCAAGCGCCACAGACCGAAATCATTCACTCCGGTGAACTTTTCAATCTCATACTTTGTTGAAGGCATCTTCTCCACGCTCACCGCACCAATTTGTTGTGAAAAACGATACCAATAACAAAGTATAATAGAGAATTAGAGAGGATAAGAAGAACACAAGAATTGGTTATAACTGCTATCCTTTCACTTTCTCTTAGAACAAGATTACAAGTTTACAAGAATAACAAATAACCTCTCTCACCCTAAATTAGGATTTGCAGCTTAGCAATGATGAGAGACTAGTATGCTATTTATAATAAAACCTAACATACTAACTAATGGGCTTTTTCAGCAAGGCCCATTACACAAGCCAACTTAATAAACAAGCTAACTTAACAAATTAGGGTTTAAACACTAAAACCTAATTTAACATGCTAACAACCCTAGCATCTTCGACATCTGCATGCTAGACCCATCTTCGACTACAGCATGCACACTTCGACACCAGCATGTGAACAATCCTTCGACTTCATGCTTAACTCTGTCGAACCAAGAAGCTACCCTTCGACAATACTAGAGTTCGATCCAATATCTCACAACAATAATATAGAAGTAGTGTCTTTGTTTGTTTATAATTTTTATTTTACAAGTTTGGTTTATCGACATAAAAGTTAATGATTTTGATAAAAAATTGTCAATTGAGATTATGAATTTGTTGAAAAAATAGGGGATTCGATAATTAAGGTAAAGTTTAAAAATAATATTTATGACATTTGTTGAGCACGTCACATTTTTTTACAAATATATAGTGGAGAGCGTGACAAAATTCTCTTTAAATATATAACAACAAAGAGTTTTTTAAAATCATGAGTGAAATTTACGAAAGACTTTATTTATTTTTAATAAAAGCTTGTGAAACATGTTAGTTGGATTATGTATTACAAAGAGCATCCGTCGATTTTGAATATTAAATATTTAAATTTTAATCTTTTAGATGATAATCTATAAATATGATTGATAAAATATATCATCCCGCCTTTTAAGGGACGCATTTTTATCATACCGACTACTTCACAAAATTGGTAGAAACTCAAGTGATGATTAATATAGGGACATCATCCATTTCATACAGCATTAATCAACATTAATGAAATTGCACATAAGTAATATCCGTTTATATTTTGTTTTAATATTTTGTCTTTAATAATTTCTAGTATTTTGAATTTTTCTCATAAATTTTCTCACTATCAACGTCAAAATAATTGTTCGTGTATAAAATGTAGTTTTGATTTAAATCAAGCTTAAATTATTTTGTTTGCATAATGAATTCAAAACAAATTATGAGTGGATTCAAATGAGATTTTTTTCAAAATTCATGTGATCACTCTTTTTGTTATTCAATTCACACATTGGGTTGAATCTATTCATAGATTCTTTCTTAGTTTAATAGCTTAGAAAATTCAAATCTTATTTAACACTATTTTGAGGAATTAATAACTTTATAAATGCAAAAAATATAAATACACACACAAAATACATTTGAGATTTATTGGTCCACCATCAATCAACTAACTAATAAAGTTGGCAACATTTTCAAAGTGATCTTCTTCCACACAAATTTGCATTAGGAATATATCAAATATAGGTTACAAGATGAGTATTATAAAAACTAGTATGCCATAAATGGCAATCAGTGGGTGTAATTTAACACCTAAGGAATCAAATTAAAGTTGTTCATATCAAAATGGAGTGATTCTAACAAGAAGTTGATAACCCACTTAGCTCAATAATTAGGAATTTAGGCGAAAAGTGATGTTAATAATTATATTATATACGATATATCATTGAATTAATAAGTAATTCCTTCTCAAGATTTCTTTCTTGTCTTGACCTAACTTAAGAGTGGAGATGATATTCGAATTCTATTAAAGATAACCACACACGTTGCCATATTTTTTACTTTATTATCATTATTTTAGTTTAATAATAATCACCATGTGTTGTTTATATTCCTTTTAACTTGGTGTCTACCGTCAAAAAAAAACTTGGTGTCTATAAAATATGTAATAGTATATGACCTCTAAATCTAATAGAAAATTATTCACTTGTAAAAAAAAAAAAAAAGCAAACAATTCAACCCAATGTTTTAAAAATCGGACCGGTCATCAAACCAGTGAGGGTATTGGGTCACTGGTTCATCGGTCGAACCACTGTGTCATTGGTCGAACCGCATGACCAAACCGGATTAAACATGTCATTATAATAAAATTATATAGGTATAAAACCGATCGAACCGGATCATTCAATCTCTAAAAACCTTCTAATAAATCAATCATGTTGGAATACATAAACAACTTCTAATAAATCAATCAGAATTTGATATGCTTAGGCACGAGTATGAACCTACAAATTAGATTTACTTGTTCGATTGTTCTCAAATTGATTGGTTTTTATCTTAAAACTTGATTGGTTTTTATCTTAAAAAGGTTAAGAGTAATTATTACTATAAACACCAGATTAGCTTTTACATGGACAAGTGCTACTAAATATACTACTACTAATACTAATAGCTTTAACATGGACAAGTTATACTAATACTAATAGCTTTAACATGGACAAGTGCTACTAAATATATTACTAAATACTACTGATAAGTTTAAATGATACTGCTAGTTCCATATAAAAATATATAAATACTATAGCATAATTGAAATACAAGATAAAGACTACACATTATTTACCTATTAAAGACAATAGCAGAAATAAAAATATATAAATACTATAGCAGAATTGAAATAAAAGACAAAAATATATTTACCTATTAAAGACTACACATTATTAGATACTACTAGTTTCTTACATTATAAAACTATATACCTTGTTTTTTTTTTTACAAAAAACTATATACCTTATTAATGGATCTTAAAAATACTATAGCAGAATTCAAATACAAGATAAAACAAAATTGAAATATAAAAATGTAATACAAGACTGAAAAAAAAACGTAATACAAGATAAAGCAGAATTGAAATACCAGCATTGTGTTTCAATAATTTCAATAAAAATACCAGATTGAAATACCAGTATAGTTTGAATTGGATTGAACTTATTTGCTGAAGTTCAATTTCATCACTAACACTCTACTGTACTTTGTTAAAAAAAACACCAGCATAGCATGACCAACCTTCCGTCGTCGTTCCTTTTGCATAACAACACCGGTCCACCGCAGCGGAATCGAAGATGGAGGCGCGGTGGACCGGTGTTGTTATGCAAAAGGAACGACGACGGAAGGTTGTTGTTGTTCGTACTTGGTATTTCACTTCTCTTCTTTGGTTTTTTCTAGAAACTGGTGTGTCGGTATGTGAAACACTGAAACTAATTAACAAAAAGATTTGAGTTAAAAAAATTTAAAAAAAAAACATAAGCAATCGAACCACCGGTTTACGGTTCGCACCGGTTCCTGTTGAAACTGTTGTTTTTAGCACTTCAGTTGGCGTAACCGGTTACGCCTGTTACCGTAACCGGTTACGAACCCGTGAAACAGATTTACTGTAGATGTTGCGTTTGCGTAACCGGTTACGCTGTTTGCCGTAACCGGTTACACTGAAGCCCAACTGTTTTTCTGTTTGTTTTAGGGTGTTTTAAATCATTCCAATCATTTTGTAACTTGTACTATATAAGGAGCTCACTACTCCTATGTTGTGGTTAATGCCAATTCACTATCTCACCCTCAATTACTCTCTCTCTCTATTATTTCTATTCATTCTTTAATCTTCATCTTCTTCAATTGATCATTTTCCCCATTAAAGAAACCTTAATTTGATTTGTATGTTCCAACATTTGGCATCAAGAGCTCTGGTTTTGATCCGATTCCGCTGTAACAATGAGTACCAATGATCGAATCCCATCCAATTTACCGATTCTTGATTCGAAGAATTACGACAAGTGGTCTAAGCAAATGAAAGTCTTGTTTGGATATCAAGAAGTTCTCGATATCGTCAACAATGGTGTCACACCTCTTAGGGCTGAACCTACAACTGCACATCAAGCTACTTTCAGGGAAGAGAAGAAGAAAGATTACAAAGCTCTCTTCTTGATACACTCTTGCGTCGATGGTGATAACTTCGAAAAGGTCGGTGATTGCGAGTCCGCGAGGCAAGCTTGGTTAATTCTTGAGAAAGCATATGCTGGGGCTGCGAAGGCGAAGGTTGTGAGGTTACAAACTCACAAGAGGCAATTCGAGTTAACGCAAATGGAAGAGAAGGAAACGATCAACGATTATGTGACGCGCATTACGCGCCTAGTGAATCAAATCAAGTCGTGTGGGGAAACGATCTTAGAGCAGAATGTTGTGTCAAAAATCTTACGTTCGTTGACGTCAAGATTCGACAACATTGTGGTTGCTATTGAAGAGTCGAAGGACCTTACGTCGCTGAGCAAGGATGAGCTTCAAAGTTCCCTAGAAGCACATGAACAAAGAATGGACGAGAGAGGAAGCGATAAAGCAAAGGCGGAATTAGCTTTGCAAGCTCGTTTCAATGAAAAGAGTAAAGGTTCGAAAGGGAAATGGCCTTCGAAAGGGAAGCAAGGCGATGGTGAACCTAAACATTCGAAGGGACAAAAGGGTGAGAGCAGCAGCTCAAACGGTTATGGTGATCGAAGCAACGCGAGAGGTGGAAAACCAAGAGACATGAGCAAAATACAATGCTGGAAATGCAGGAAACTTGGGCATTTTCAATCAAAGTGTGGTGCTAAACAGCTTGAAACTAAAGGGGATGAAGCCAAGGTTGCTAGGCAAGAGGTGGATGATGAAGCCACACTCTTAATGATGATTACCGATGAGTGCGAAGACATGGCAGAGGTGCTGGACAGCAGCTGCAAGTCACGGGACAGCAGCTACAGCAGTGCAGAAAAAGCGACAGTTTTGAGTTCGGAACAAAATGTGATGATTTCGGTTCGTGATGGAACTCAAGGCAAAAAGGAGTGGTACTTAGACTCCGGATGTTCAACGCATATGACGGGAAGAAGAGATTGGTTTGTGCAAATCAATCAAGTGGCGAAAAACAAAGTGAAGTTTGCGGACGATTCCACTCTCATGGCCGAAGGTGTCGGTGATGTGTTGATCGAGAAAAAGGATGGTGGACATTCTATGATCAAGGATATGCTGTATATTCCAGGTATTAAGTGTAATCTTTTGAGTATTGGTCAATTGCTCGAAAAAGGTTACAATATACGGTTGGAAGATAAGATCTTGCGGGTTGTTGATGCTAATGGAGTGTTGATCCTAAAGGCTCCCATGGCTACCAATAGGACTTTCAAAGTTGAGCTGAAAGTATTGGAGCATAGGTGCTTAGCTACAGCTGCAAGTAGAGAGGAGTGGTTATGGCATTATCGTCTCGATCACTTGAATTTTCGTGATCTCAAAGCGTTGCAACAAGAAGGTATGGTTACCGGGCTGCCACACATTAACGTTCCAGCTGAGTTGTGTGAGGAATGTGTGAAAGGAAAACAACACAAAGGAAGTTTTAGCAAGGATGCGGGTCATAGGACCAATGCACACCTTGAGGTGGTGTATCCGATGTTTGTGGACCTATGCACGTGGACACATTTGGTGGCAATCGATATTTTGTCACGTTCATTGACGATTTTAGTAGAAAGTTGTGGACTTACGTCATCAAGAGAAAGGATGAGGTGTTTGATGTATTCAAGCGGTTTAAGTCCATGGCGGAGAGGCAATGCGGTCGCAAGTTGAAAGTTCTCAAAACGGACGGTGGAGGTGAGTATACCTCGGTTGCGTTTGGGAAGTATTGTGATGATGAGGGTATAGTGCGTGAGGTTGTACCACCCTATACGCCGCAGCAAAATGGTATTGCCGAGAGGAAAAATCGTTCGATTATGAACATGGTTCGAAGCATGTTAAGCGGTAAAGGTCTACCGAAGGAACTATGGGGAGAAGCGGTCTCTACAGCCACATACTTATTGAATCGTTGTCCTACAAAGAAGCTTGAAAAGCTTACACCGGAAGAGGCTTGGTGTGGATTCAAACCGAATCTAAGTCATTTGCGTGTATTCGGTTCGGTGGCATATAAACATGTGCCGGGACAATTGAGAAAGAAGTTGGACGATAAAGGAGAAGAAATGATATTCGTTGGATATCACTCTACAGGCGGTTACAAACTGTTCGATGCGAGAAATCGGAAGATTCAAATTAGTCGAGATGTTATTTTTGAAGAAAATAACAGCAGCAGTCTCAGCGTAACCGGTTACGGCCAGCCAGTACAAACTGGCGTAACCGGTTACGGACAGGAAAAACAAAGTCAGAATTCTGCAGGGAACAACGTAACCGGTTACGGCCAGCCAGTACATACAGGCGTAACCGGTTACGAGCAGAACAGAATTCCAACTGCTGTATTTTTTGATGATCCAGTCAGTCCCGAAACAGTTCCGCAGCCTCCGAATAACGTTCAAACTGAAGAGCACCGTAGAAGATCAACAAGGCAAAGGGTGTTGCCTTCTAGACTCCAAGAATGCGAGAGATTCCAAGATAACGAAGTTAATAATGAAGGTGATTTCGTTCATTTTGCGCTTATGGCCGAATCCGAACCGGTGAATACGGAGGAGGCTCTAAGGGATCCAAAATGGATTTGTGCAATGAAAGAGGAGCTGGAATCAATCGAGAAAAATGGTACTTGGGAGTTAGTTGATCTACCTCATGGTAAAAAGCCAATTGGTGTCCGTTGGGTCTTTAAAGTGAAAGCAAATCCGAAGGGCGAGATAATCAAGTATAAGGCTCGATTAGTAGCAAAAGGGTTTTTGCAACGTGAAGGAATAGACTTTGAGGAGGTGTTTGCTCCTGTGGCTAGGCTTGAGATCATCCGATTGGTTGTTGGTATTGCAAACAACAACAATTGGAGCGTTTATCAAATGGACGTCAAATCTGCATTTTTGAACGGTCCACTTGATGAGGAAGTTTATGTTGGACAGCCCCCTGGTTTTGAAGTAAAGAATCAAGAGATGAGATACTACAAGTTGCATAAAGCCTTGTATGGTTTGAAACAAGCTCCAAGAGCTTGGAACAAACGCATAGATGGCTTCCTTATTGACATTGATTTCAAGCGGTGTGTGTCCGAACATGGTGTATATGTGAGATCAAATGCTAAGGATGGAGTGATAATTCTTTGCTTATATGTGGACGATCTCTTGATTACCGGCAGCTGTGAGGAGAGTATTTCAAGGTTCAAGAAGGAACTCATGAGTGAGTTTGAGATGACGGACCTTGGAATCATGAAATACTTCCTTGGCATAGAGTTCCAAAGGTCAAAAACGGGACTGCTCATGCACCAAAGGAGGTATGCACTTGAGATCTTGAAGAGGTGTTAAATGGAACATTGTAATGTTGCCATTACACCATGTGAAGCAAGGCTACAGCTGTCCAAAAGTGAGGATGAGCAAGATGTTGATCCAACTCAATATCGAAGATTGATTGGATCATTGCGGTATTTGTGCAATACGCGACCGGACTTGGCATTTAGTGTCGGTATTGCGAGTAGATTCATGGAGAGACCAAAGGTATCTCATATGGCAGCTGTCAAGAGGATCCTTAGATATATTAAAGGGACTCTTGGTTGTGGAATTCTCTTTCCGGCATCGGATACGAGCCGAAAGTGTGATTTACTTGGTTTCACCGATTCCAATTGGTGTGGTGATAAGGATGATAGAAAGTCAACAGCTGGATACATCTTTATGCTAGGTAAAACTCCAATCTCTTGGTGTTCGAAAAAGGAACCGGTGGTAGCACTCTCATCTTGTGAGGCCGAGTATATTGCGGCATCGTTGTGTGCTTGCCAAGCCATGTGGCTTATGAATCTATTGAAGGAGCTTAATAGTAGTGAGGGTGAGGCTATTACTCTCCTTGTCGACAATGTCTCCGCGATCAACCTTGCGAAGAATCCAATTGCACATGGAAGAAGCAAGCACATAAAGATGCAGTTTCATTACTTAAGGGAGTTAGTGAGCGATGGAAAGTTACGATTGGGGTATTGTCGAAGCGAAGATCAAGTAGCTGACTTATTGACAAAGGGTGTGACCAATGAGGTGTTCAAGAGGCTGAGAAGGAAGCTGAGCATGGTGGACTTGGACCAACTGAAGTGAGGTGGTGTGTTGAAACTGCTGTTTTTAGCACTTCAGTTGGCGTAACCGGTTACGCCTGTTACCGTAACCGGTTACGAACCCGTGAAACAGATTTACTGTAGATGTTGCGTTTGCGTAACCGGTTACGCTGTTTGCCGTAACCGGTTACACTGAAGCCCAACTGTTTTTCTGTTTGTTTTAGGGTGTTTTAAATCATTCCAATCATTTTGTAACTTGTATTATATAAGGAGCTCACTACTCCTATGTTGTGGTTAATGCCAATTCACTATCTCACCCTCAATTACTCTCTCTCTCTCTATTATTTCTATTCATTCTTTAATCTTCATCTTCTTCAATTGATCATTTTCCCCATTAAAGAAACCTTAATTTGATTTGTATGTTCCAACAGTTCCAAGGCGTGGGCGATCCAAGAAGCGAATTAGGCCGGTTACCTGGCCGGCTCCCGGTCCGACCGGCCGGTCTGGTCCGGTTTTTAAAACATTGATTCAACCCACTTCCCGTTTATATGACTGGAGGCAATTGTTTCGGTACTTATATGCTTTTATAAACCCAATTCCTTTCTTGTTTGTAAATATATATATATATATATATATATATATATATATATATATATATATATATATATAACTTTTTAAAGTAAAATTTGTTTAAAATATATTTTCATAAAAAATAAGTGAAAATTTTAATTTAAATGTAAAAAAAAGCATATTAATGTATTAAAAAAATATAAATAAAAATTAGGCGGGCAAGCCTGCCGCCCGCATCTTGACGGGGCGAGCATGATTTTTATGTTCATTTTATTTGGCGGGCTTGCTCGCCCCGCCCGCTTTTTGGCGGGCTTTAGACGGGGCGGATAGCCCGTTTTGCCACACCTATTGTCAATTGATAAAAAAGTGCAGTGATCAATTGGAATAGTTTTAAAGTATACTCCCTCCGTCCTAAAATATTAGAGAAAAAAATGCATTTTTTTCTCCAAAATATAAGAAAAAAATTATCTTTTATCTTTTTTAAGGTAAAATTAAATGCAAATTGCATTTAATTTATCCTCTCTCTCATCTTTTCTATAACCAACAACCAATAATAATTGTTTTTGCATTTTCGTAAGCAATTTTTTTCAAAAAACCCTCATTATGTTTTTACTTTTTTTAATAAGTGTGATTTTTATTTTTTTCTCTTATATTTTGCGACGGAGGGAGTACATCCCTTTTTGTAAATGCAAGAATAAAACAAGACGATCTTGTCTTAAAATAATAGTCGTTTATCTGTTACATTGTCTTATTTAGATTGATAGGAAATCACACAAAAAAATTATTATACTATCTTAGATATATATTTTAATTTTGAGATTCTTACAAATTTGAGGCCCTAAGCATGGTTGCACAAGCATAGGGTATGTTCTGTTGGTACACCAAAAAGTCTTACATTGTTTGAGAATTTATATCGGTCGATTGGAAAATTTATATTGAAGGTTGTCTTTTTGTAACTTTTCTATTATGTATTATTCAACGACCTATAAAGATCGACTCAATCCATAGGCTCAATCCAGGGATGTTGCACAAGAGCATGTCTCTCCTTCCATCAAATTGTGGATATGCATTTCACGACTATCCCAATTGGGTAACTTGAAAAAGGTTGTAACTTCCCCTCCTATATAAGTATGACTCTGAGTCACACTCAGGTATATTTTATTACACAATTGCAAAGTTTCACTCTAATCTCTTATTGACTTGAACATCAGATAATAACCTTTGATGTAGGTACCCTCTCTCATCACCTAAAAGCTGTAACCATCAAACTAGACACATTTTCGCGGTCGTCATCCTCCACCTATCAACAATTCTCTATTCTAGTACATAATAGCGGTGCCACCTCTGATAATCAATTTTCTTTGATTCTCTTAATTTTCTTCAATTTTGCAATTGCAATGGTCTTAAATCTCACCTCCGATGAGTGACCGAATTCAACTCGCTCCCAAAATGTTTCCAAAGATCATCACCTCTAAATCAACCATTGAGATTCTTCAAGATAATGTTATGAAGTTTCCTTCTATTGTCATCGATTATCATCCTCTACGATAAGATCCCCAAGCTTCAACGATGATTCCTTAATTATTATTCCAATAAACTCGTCAATTCCTCCTTTTCATGTTCCACTTCCTTTGTGTCGCGGCGCTAAAAATACTCGAGTGCATCGCACATTCGAAATACAATAGAGTTGCCACCGAACTTTATTTATTCCAAAAGAAAAAGAAAAATATCGATAAAACCCATAAAGAACGAAGAATAAGATGATCGTCGCGACCAAATTAGGGTTCGAGAGTCACTTATGCATGGGGAAGATATTAACACCCCTCACATCCAATGTACTCAACGAAAACCATTTAGTAAGTCTTGTGAACGAATGTTACCGTGATATTTATTTACGATCTTCAACTTATTATGCGAGGAGAAAGAAAGAAAAGGGTTTTTTTGGGTTTTTTATTATTGTGTCTGACAAGACTTTGGGTCTCGCTCTTACGTATCTCTAGATGCACTGGAGAACTCAAGGCTATGTAGTTCTAGGTAGCAAATGTTTTGGGTGTTGGTTGATTTTAGCGAGAGATACTCAATCGCATTCAAACGGAAAACATTGTTGTCCAAAGCATGGATAATTGAACATTTGCATCACTTCAAGAATGGATAACTGAATCTGGATCCGTACGGATTCTTGCCATCATCATATTCGAGTGGAAAACATTTGATATTTACGTCTGGAAGCGTTGTTTGCATCATCGTGAAATGGAAGGAGTGCCTTTTGTTTTATGAAATTGGTTTTGACATTGCGCAAAGGCGGAAAAAGAAGATTTGATGAATTTGAAATTGATTTTATATGGATTCGAGCAACCATTTGAATGAGGTGTGCACCTTGCGCTCGTTCACCCAAGGTTTCAAAAGGAAATGCATCCAATTGTCCTTTCTCATCCATGTTTATTGAAAAATTGTGAGATGAACCTAAGTTTATTTGATTAATGGTGTTTTGAAGCATTTTGATTGTGAGAAGCTTTGAAAAGCACTTGGTGTTGACCAAGGCTTACTTAATTAATTTAAGAAATTGGCTTGAGTTTGAAAAAGGTTTTAAATGACAACATGAAAGCGATCTATTTGAAGTGAGTGGATACAAAGCAATAGGCTTATTGGTTTTGGAAAACACCATTGATGTTGATCAAGGTTTTTAAGTTAGAAAAGACCTACGTTCATTTGTTTTTTATTTTAAAAATGGCTCGATGTTTGATCAAGCGTTATTTATTTTGGAAAAGGAAAAGTGGCTGCTTTTAGTTATCACATTATTCGATTATTAAAGCTACATAAACGAAGATAAAGCAAGAATTAAAAGCGAAAAAAAGTACAAGCAAGAGAGAGATACATTTTGTTACATGGGGAAAATGAGAATAAAAAACTAAAGGAAATAAAATAAAATACAAAAATAAAATAAATAAAAATAAGAGAAATAATAAAAGAGACGAGGATGCACTATGAATACAATTGTAAAAGAGTAAAAAAGATCAATGAGTTTAAGATCCTAGTTCTAAAAAGAAAAGCAAGAAAAACATTAAAGAAAAATAAAGAAAAGACAAAATGAACTACAAAATGAGGGTGCAATTAGGAAAATGCTCTAGGCTCAATGGAATGGGATTCTACAGGGGTGTGCTGAGCAATTAAGAGGGGTATGGAAAGGCTTCTTCTTCTCCAATTCCACATTTGATTACTATTCCCTGAGCCACAAAAATGGAAGAAAAAACTTTCAACAAAATAGTAAAAATGTCATAACTTTCCCAATTTTTCATAGAATTAAGCAAATAAATAATGAAAATTCATATACTCAATCTCATGAACAAGAATCTGTGCTCAAAATAAGGAAATAAACAAAATAAATTTATGAAAAAAAATTAAAAAACACAGCAACCCTCTTTTGACTTGATTTGGTCATAACTTGCTTAGTTTTTCATGGAATTATGCAAATGAATAATGAAAATTCATCGACTTGATCTCATGAACAAGAATCTATGCTAAATATCAGCAAAGAAATAACAAAATTTACAACAAAAAAAACGAAAAAATTAATTGTCATTTAATCACTTTTGCTCATGGAGGTTCAAGAACACTTTAAGCTCTTGATTTTGAATCAATGGAATTTTCATGCAAAATGGTGATGATAAAAATACTAAATAAATAAAGAACAAATATTAATGCAGTAGAATTAAATAAATAACAAGTATTAGAGCCTACCTAAAATAAAATTCAATAAAGAAAAGAAAGAAATACTTGAAAAAAAATGAAGAGAAAATAAAGAGAATTTTGACTTAGTTTTTGTAAGAAATTGATGGTGAAGTTTGTGAATGAGAATGAGTTTATTTATAGATTCTGTTCTGGACTGGGCCAAGGCTAGGCCCAACACCGCTTTCGGCCCAATAAGCCTCAGAGGCCCATATATAGTTCATGGCCTTCCGACATGACTTGCTCGGCACCAGCACCGCGCTCGGCGTTCATTCTCCCCCCGGACATCATCCTTGCCGAGGACCCTGCTCCGCGCAGGGCTCCTTCATATCCAATCCTCCGAATAACTCGGATCCCACGTGGCTCCTAAAGGACCGCGTCCTCCCTTGGACTTCGGAGCGGTTAACCAGGACAGAGGGCGTACACGCACCTCCGATATTTCCGCTCAGGAAACCTGGCAGTCTCCTAGTTGGGCTTGGGAATCCAACCCAATAGCGAGATCATGGCCCAGCGCTGGGGGCTATATATACCCTCTTTAACTAGAGGGTCAGGTATTCAATTCTTACTCACTCTTAGCTAGTACTTGCGCTCCTTTGCTCGTCAACTTACTTTGGCATTGGAGTACCTTGCAGGTACACCCCCCCCTCCTCCTCCTTCCTAGAAGATCCAGTCCGAGCAGCCTACGACGATCCTTCTGGTCAGGTACGATCAGTGGCGCCGTCTGTGGGAAACTTGCTTCCCCATCTTTAAAGAACAAAGATCAAAGCTAATCATCTCCAATCGTCATGGCTGACAACAACAACATCCCAAGCGCTGACCCTTTCCTCCTTCACGATCTGATCGAGGAATCCTCCCGCGAGCTAGCTAATCATCGTCGGGGGGATCGTCGGCGACGAAGGTCCAGGCATGAAACCCAGGACACCCAGCTGTTGCAGGTCCTACAACAGGTCCAGAATGTTGACCATGTTCCTCCAGAAGGGCACGTCCAGAACGGCGAACAGATCAGAACGACCAACGTGCCGGAACATGCCCAGAATGTGAATGAGACCGACCTCCGAGACGGGCAACCTGCTTCCTCGTTCACTCACACCTCCGAAAGGCGGAGAGCCCGTAACGGGGAGGAAGAGGAACCGCTCAACATTCCCGAGGATGCGGACCCCATCACCGTCCGCCTACTCAAAGAAATACAATTAACGAACAGCCTCCTCAGAATTCAGGATGACCGAATTCACGAACTGGAAAGACAGCGGCGACGTCGCCCCTCTCCACGGAGGCGCTACAGGTCACGCTCATATTCCTCCTCGCGCTCACCGCCGAGAAGATACCGCCGGCGCTCTCCGTCCTCTTCAAGGTCTCCCCCGAGAAGACATCGCCGCCGGAGGACTCGTTCCCGTTCTCCACACAGAAAGAACAGGAAGCACCAGAAACCTGAAACTGCTGAACAAAGAAGCCCCTCCCCCGAACAGGGCCGTCGGGGCCCCTCCAAAGCTGCGACGGGCAATAACCAAGATGATCCCCGACGAAACAGGCACTACAATTCACCAGGACCGAGCGACGAGGAGGACTTTCGCAGCCCCTTGTCCGCCAGTATCCGGAGAGCCCGCCTCCCTCGGGGAATGGAAAAACCGCCGGTATTGGACCAATACGACGGAACCACTGACCCTGACGATCATATCCGGAGCATCGAAGCGGTCATGGACTATCACGTCGTCAGAGGCTCGATCAAATGCCGCATTTTCCCGACCACCCTCAGGAAAGGAGCGATGAATTGGTACAGGAACCTCCCTTCGAACTCCATCCATTCTTGGACCGAGCTCAAAGAACTCTTCTTGAGCCACTTCACAGCCTCCCGACGGCAACCGAAATCGGAAGCCAACCTCGAGGCCGTAGTACAAGGACCCAATGAACCTCTTCGAGATTACCTCGAAAGATTCAACAAAGAGGCCGTCCAAGTGCAGACAGAAGACTACATGAAGAGGTACATCTTGGAGCGAGGACTTCTCCCCGGCAGTGACTTCAAGAAAGCTATTAAGATTGAGAAGGTGCACTCGATGAATGACCTCCTCAACAAAGCAAAGGTATTCATCGATTTTGAAGAAGGCGAGGCAGCCGCAATCAGAGCCCCGAGGGGCAGTGGTACCGCTCGTAGCTCAAACCTTGAAGACCCGGGGTCACGCCGAGGACAAGACAAACGAAGGGACGACCGATCCCGAGATAACAAAGAACGGCGGGGACCGGCCGGGCGTTTCAACGACTACACTCCTTTGAATACTTCCCGGGAGAGAATCCTGGCCGACTGCCAGAATGCCGAGTTTAAGAAATCCAACATCAGGCCCCCGAAGTCAAATCCTACTAGACCGGGGACGGACAAGTCCAAGTACTGCAAGTACCACAAGAGTCACGGGCATATGACCGACGAGTGCATACACCTCAAAGATGCCATAGAGACCCTGATCAAAGAGGGCCACCTGGCAAAATACACCAAGAAGGGAGAACCCTCCAAAAGAGACATCCCTCGAAACTCCGACGAGGGGAACTCACCGGACAGCAGACCCCTTCAAGTTGCACTGTCCGTAACCCGACCTGAGGACTTCATCCCCTTACTCGGCGTGACCACCGCCCTCAGCCCCTGGGAACATTTCCCCACCGCTATGGTCATCTCCAACGGCGGGGACCCCGGCTCTCTCACCGTCAGTTCAGTCAAGAGAAAGTTCGACGAGCTACTCAACGCCAATGCCGACCTCGGCCCTACTCTGCGGAAATTCCGAGGGAAGTCAGAGCCAATCACTTTCTACCTCGAAGAACTGCCCGGCGGAGCTCCAAACGCCACCATTCCCCTCCTTGTCCGAGCCAGAATGGCAAACTTCGATGTTCGACGGGTCCTGGTAGATGAAGGCAGTTCAGTCGACATTATGTACTCCCACCTCTTCCAAACACTTCAGCTGGACGACTCGCACCTCACCCCCTATGTGGGTTCCGACCTCCAAGGTTTTAACGGAGCCACCACCAAACCATGGGGATACGTCGAGCTGATTGTCACCTTCGGGGAAGGGGAAGCGTCCAGGCAAGTCAAAACCAGGTTTTTGGTAATCGACTGCAAGACATTGTACAACTGCATCATCGGGCGTCCCACACTAGCCGAGCTAACCGCCGTACCCTCCACGGTCCATCTGAAGATGAAGTTCTACACGAGAACAGGGAAAGTGGCCACCATCAACGCCGACATTGAAGCTGCGAGAAGGATTTTCGATGCATCCGTCAAAGGACTAGAGCTTATCGCTCCTCCGAACAGCTCCAACAAAAAGCCAAGAGCCGAAGACAAGCGTCCTCGGGAAGATCAGGTTCCAACGGCCAACGTCAGCTCGGTCGACCTCGATGCGAGGTTTACGCAGGAAGAACTGAAGACCGGGGAAGAGACACAATCAAAGGCCCCTCATCCCGTCCGGCCTGTCCCCGACGGAGACTTCGAGCTGATCCCCCTGGGAGACAACCCCAACAGAGCAGTGAAGATCGGCAAAGGTATCCCTGACCTGCCGAGGAAGCAACTCATAGCCTGCCTTCGAGCCAATGCCGACCTGTTCGCCTGGAGCGCCGCAGAGATGCCCGGACTCGACCCTGAGGTCGCCTGTCACCACCTCTCCATCAATCCAACCGCCAAGGCCGTAGTACAACGTAGGCGTCGGCAGTCTCCCGAGAAAGCGGAGGCTTCCGAGAAAGCTGTAAAAGACCTCCTAGAGGCAAATTTTATTTCCGAGGCCAAGTATTCAACTTGGCTCTCAAATGTTGTACTTGTTAAAAAATCTAATGGAAAATGGAGAATGTGTGTTGATTATACTGATGTTAACCGGGCATGTCCAAAAGACGCCTACCCTTTACCTAATATTGATAGACTGGTCGACAACTCGGCCGGCTATAAACTGTTGTCCTTCATGGACGCTTATTCTGGTTACAACCAGATTCCCATGGCGAAATGCGACAAGCAATGCACGGCTTTCATGACCGAATCGGGCAATTATTACTACAACGTAATGCCCTTCGGACTCAAAAACGCCGGGGCAACCTACCAGCGGATGATGAACAAGGTCTTCCGAGGGGAAATCGGCGACACACTCGAGGTGTATATGGACGACATGATCGTCAAATCTCGAGAAGACTCCGACCACACACTACATCTCGAGCGGGTCTTCAAGCAGGCCAGGTCCTGCAGGATGCGCTTCAATCCGGAGAAGTGTACCTTCGGAGTACGGGCAGGCAAATTCCTCGGTTTCTACTTAACAGAACGAGGAATAGAAGCCAACCCTGATAAGTGCCGAGCATTCTCAGACCTCCCTACCCCCACCAATAAAAAATCCATCCAAATACTAAACGGAATGCTCACGGCATTGTCCCGCTTCGTCGCGAAATCCGCCCAGCATGCACTTCCATTCTTTAAGCTTCTTCGGAAAGAAGCAGCTTTCGAATGGTCCGAGGAATGCGAACAAGCATTATCCCACCTCAAACAAGTGCTCTCCGAACCCCCGGTGCTATCCCGACCAGACAGCAACGAGGTTCTCTATCTCTACTTGGCCGTCTCTGGCGAGGCGGCCAGCGCGGCCCTGATCCGAGAAACGGAAGACGGGCAGAAGCCAGTGTACTTCACTAGCAAAGCCTTACAAGGACCCGAGGTCCGCTATCAACAGATAGAAAAAATCGCGCTGGCCCTAATAACGGCCGCCAGAAGACTGAGGTATTACTTCCTTGCCCACACTATCGTCGTCCGGACAGACCAACCGATCAAACAGCTTCTCAGCCGACCAGACATGGCCGGAAGGATGCTGAAATGGTCCCTCGAACTGTCCGAGTTCGACATACAATACGAGGGCAGGAAAGCGCTAAAAGCCCAAGCACTCGCCGATTTCGTGGCCGAGATGACGACGATCTCCAACTCCCTAACACCCACCGTGAATAAGTGGACCATCTACGTAGACGGTGCCTCAAGCCACGCGGGCAGCGGAGCCGGGATCATCTTGGAGAACGACGAGGGACTCGTCATCGAAGTATCCTTAGTCCTCTCCTTCGCCACATCGAACAACCAGGCCGAGTACGAAGCCCTCCTAGCGGGCCTACGCCTTGCCGAGGACGTAGGTGCTCGGGAAGTCATGATTTATACCGATTCACAACTGGTCGCGTCGCAAGTTAGCGGCGATTACCAGGCCAAAAACGACACACTAGCCGAGTATCTATCGCTCGTCAAAGAAAAGATGAAAGGGTTCGCGAAGGCAGACGTCGCACACATCCCTCGAGAACACAACTCGAGGGCCGACCTCTTATCCAAGCTCGCAAGCACGAGAAAGAAGGGAGGGAACAAGTCGGTGATACAAGAAGTCTTGTCCGATCCAAGCGTAGCCAAAAACGCGCCGACCATACAAGTGTTTGCCATCGGAGACGACCATTGCTGGATGACTCCGGTATACAAATACCTCATGAACGACGAGCTCCCCGATGATCCGAAGGAAGCTTCAGCTATTAAAGGGAGAGCCTGCTCGTACACAGTCATCGAAAATAAACTCTATCGGCGCGGCTTCTCCATTCCCCTCCTCAAATGCATCGACGACTCGCAGGCAATGGAAGTACTGCAGGAGATCCACGAAGGGATTAACGGCCAGCATCTCGGCGGCCGGTCGCTGGCAAGGAAAGCCCTCAGAGCCGGCTACTATTGGCCGACCATGCAGCAGGACGCCAAAAAGCATGTTCAAAAATGCGACAAATGTCAGCGGCATGCCGACATGCACCTAGCTCCCCCCACCGAGCTCAAATCCCTCTCCTCTCCTTGGCCTTTTGCCACCTGGGGAATGGACCTCCTCGGCCCTTTCCCGGTCGGCTCGTACCAGAATAAATATCTCGTGGTCGCCGTCGATTACTTCACGAAATGGATAGAAGCCGAGGCGCTTGCCAAGATCACATCTCAAAACGTGCTCCGTTTCTACAAACGAAACATACTTGCCCGGTTCGGGGTCCCTCAGGCCATAATCACCGACAATGGCACCCAGTTCACTGACAAAAAATTCCAAGAGTTTGTGGCCAAGCTTGGCACGAAGCAACACTTCACCTCAGTCGAGCACCCTCAGACGAACGGGCAGGCCGAGGCGGCCAACCGAGTCATCCTCCGAGGATTAAAGAGAAGACTCGGCGAAGCCAAAAAAGCCTGGGTCGAGGAACTACATAGTGTACTCTGGGCGTACAGGACGACGCCTCATTCGAGCACAGGCGAAACCCCTTTCCGACTAACCTACGGCACCGAAGCCGTAATTCCCGTAGAAATCCGAGAGCCTTCTCGGCGCACCGAATTCCCCCTCGAGGAAGAACTTAACGACGAGGCCATGAGGGAAGAACTCGATATGGTAGAAGAGATTCGAGCAGGGTCAGCCCTCCGAGAAGCTAAACTAAAACAGCAAATAGCTCTTCGCCATAACACCAAAGTTATAAAGCGCGAATTTGAAATCGGCGCCCTAGTACTTCGCAGAAACATGAAAGACTCGCGCGAAGGCAAGCTAGCCCCAAACTGGGAAGGCCCGTACCGAGTTTATGACAAAACCGAGAACGGCGCCTACTACCTCGAGAATCTTCTCGGTGAAAAACTTGCTCGACCCTGGAATGCTGAAAAACTCAGACGTTATTACAGTTAAACATAAGCTAAAACGCCCGGCCTCTAACCCAAACTCAGGTAACGGACGGGCACGGATCCACGTCGTCGGTACGGACGTGAGTGTTCCACGACAGCGACGATCGGTTCCTCTCGTCGGATAGATGGACCGACCCCTCGGCGGATTCTACACCTAGACCCCCCGTGGAAGTACCTGCATGGCAGAACCCCAGCTCGCGATGGGATCGTTCACGCCGCGAACGCTTGGCCGCAACCGCGGTCTCGCGCTCGCTAAAAGCGCATACCTGCTCTGCGCACCCGGCCCGTACTCAACACGCCCGGGCAATCAATCTAGGTCGAGCATAGCCCACAAAACCAATAATATCACAAGTATACTGGTGACTCTCCGGCATGTCCGAGCATAAGTCATCGGTCACCTAGAACAACCGCAAAATACTTTAAGTTTAGAGGAAATACCTCGTCATACAAGCACGGCGGGAATGTTATCAAAAAGATTGAACATACAGTGATAACGTCGAAAGTAAAAATAAACAGATATAAGCAAGCAGAATTGTAAGACATTAAAATTGCCGACCAACTTGGCCGGCGATGTCAAAGGTTACAATCATTACCGGGCACGCAGGCCCCAAAAATTATCCGGGCATAGCCCAACAAAAGAATGGCACGCAGGCCGAGAAAAACGGACACGCAGGCCCGGAACTACACTTTCTACTCTTCGCTCCCCGGGGACTCAGGCACCAACACGCCATCTACGATCCTCGAAGAGAGCCCGACATTATCCTCCTTCAAACCAGGGTTCAGAAGCCTCAGCTGGTTAAGAGCACGCTCGAAACCGACGTCGGCCATGTCGGCCAGGCTTATCTTCAGGTTTTCTATCTTCTCCGCAAACTCAGCCCTAGACTTCAGAGCTGCCACATCCGGCGACTCGTCAGCCGAGGGAGCCCATTCGAGTCGAAGGTCAGCCAGCTTCTTCTTCTCAGCCGCGACCTCCGCATCTTTCTGCTTCAGGGCCGCGTCGACCTTCTTCCTCAACTCCTTGCGCTCGACCTCCATGGTCTTCACCTTGTCCTCAGCCACCTTCTTAGCCGCCTCGGCCTCCTTCAGGGCCTCGGTCGAGCCCGAACCCCCACTAGCCAACACTTGGGCCATCTCCAAGACCCTCACCACGGCGGCACTGTCGCACGCCAACTGTTTCTGAAGGGACGGGGGATCCATGTCACTGATCCGACGAGCTTCATCCGGTGAAGTAGCCAAGGGGAACTTCTCAAAATAGCCTCCATCCTTGTAGCAAGAAGGCAACACGAAGGCGCGCCCGGGACCTAGGTTCGACTGATCTGGACGTCCCCCCTCGGAAGCACGAGGTCTCTTGGGTAACCTCTCGTCGACGTGAATCTTGTGAGGAGAGCCTGCCGAGCCTGAGTTCTCTCCAGCTCCGGTACCCTGGTTCTTCTTCTTCTGATTCTTCCTCGCATCCAATGCCTGTTTCAGGATATTATCCTCCTTCTCCGGCATAGCCTCTGCAAAGAAAAAATAAACGAGTTAGCAAAATACCGGACTGAGATCACAAAGCAAGGGTAATGGACACAACCTAACAACGCCCAGGTCTCCTCGGGAGTCCGACAAGCTAGCAAAGCCTTAGTATTAATAGGCCGCTGCTCCGTGATCGGCACCCCGTCCTCGTTCAGTATGGGATCTCCATTCCTCGTCACCCAACGAGACAGGGTAAAACTATCTACGTATTTGCAAAGGACCGAGTATGACTCCCGGTCTTGGTCATCCAAATCATCGTCCTCCCAAGCGTAGTATTTCGGAGGAGACGCAAAATGACCCTTCCACCAGAAAAACGGAAACGTCGTGCAGAACTCCTTTACTTCCTGCCCATGTTCATCCCTTACTATCTCCCCCTCGGCATCCCGCTCGGCCACCATATCCGACACCGAAGAATAGGCCGTTGGACTTAGGGGGCGGACAACGAAGTAGCGATCCTTAAAACCCTTCACGGAATCAGTATACATTCCGAAGAGTTTACGCTCGGCGTTCCTGAACGAAACCCAGCTGTACCGCCCGTTTGACGCCTGCCGTTGAACACGAAAACACCTTCCGAACAACGCAGACGTTGCGCCTATACCCAAATAATCACAAACAATCTCGAATGCCCGCATAAAAGCAAAGGCGTTCGGATGAATTTGGGACGGCGCCAGAGATAGAAACGCCATGACTGAAACCTGAAAATCAGAGAAAGGTAACCGGAAGCCGAGCTCCCTAAACACGTAATCGTACATCGCAAAACCGTCCCCGGCAAACCGAGAGCATATGCGTTCGTCCGGAGACGGGCAACCTATTTGATAATTGGGCGGATCTCCTTCCCCCAGGACCTCAATTTCTGTAAACGCCCCATCCAGAGACGCAGTGTACCGAGAAACAACGGACAGAGCCTCCTCGGCTATCCAATCGGGCGCAACGGTATGTTCATAACTGAATAACGGCATAGGGGAAACCCCTCCCTCGGCATTCGAACCAGGGGATCCCGTGTGAGCGCCTTCGGCCGAGGGAATGCCATCTTCCTCAATAATTTCGACGTCGGAACTAGTTGCCGTCGAGCTGTCGGAATCACTGGTCGTCGAGTCGGTGTCCGAACCGGTTCTTGAGGTAGCGCTCGAATCTGATTCACCTGCACGCAGAAGGGAGAAGTGAATTCGATATTCTATCAAATCCACCCTTCCACCGCAAGGCAAGCGAAAGGGTAGAGCAGGAGCAGCAGAGCCCCCGGCCAAACCCCATCGAGGAACAACGCTCGTCAGCCGAGGACTCACAGATGACACGACAACCGGAAAGCTTATCTTAAACAGTTTAACGCCAACGTACTCCGGCTTGCTAACCCACGCCGGCCCCCGGGCATCGCTTAGATAACCCGGGGAGGATGACGATGGCGGAGACCTCGAAAGCGAAACACAAATTCTGTGAAAAATAGTAAAGCAACGACAGGCTAAACGAACTTACTTGCAGACATGATGTAGATGGCCGGGGAGAATCCTTCGCTAAGCAACGATCTTGATATGACGAACGAGCTGGGAAATTATTCTCCGAGGAACCCTTGATCGAAGCCGAGCAGATAAATAGAGAAAGGAAAACTCCCTTATGAGAGAATTCGCCCCCTTTTATAGGAAAAAGGCTCGGAAGGCGAAGCGTCACCTCTCCTGACAGGCGCCGCCTCCTAGACCCTAGGCCATCAATGCCTATGCCACGTCAGCGCGTGCTTCCCACGCGCGACGTTTCGCCCACCACTGGATTGTCCTCCGAGCGCGTATATGTAACGAGGACCGATCCACCGAGCAACCACGAGAAATGGGGGTCCGAGCGTAGAAGCAAAGTCACAGTTTCTTAACCAGAAAACTCCGACTTGGGGGGCTCCTGTTCTGGACTGGGCCAAGGCTAGGCCCAACACCGCTTTCGGCCCAATAAGCCTCAGAGGCCCATATATAGTTCATGGCCTTCCGACATGACTTGCTCGGCACCAGCACCGCGCTCGGCGTTCATTCTCCCCCCGGACATCATCCTTGCCGAGGACCCTGCTCCGCGCAGGGCTCCTTCATATCCAATCCTCCGAATAACTCGGATCCCACGTGGCTCCTAAAGGACCGCGTCCTCCCTTGGACTTCGGAGCGGTTAACCAGGACAGAGGGCGTACACGCACCTCCGATATTTCCGCTCAGGAAACCTGGCAGTCTCCTAGTTGGGCTTGGGAATCCAACCCAATAGCGAGATCATGGCCCAGCGCTGGGGGCTATATATACCCTCTTTAACTAGAGGGTCAGGTATTCAATTCTTACTCACTCTTAGCTAGTACTTGCGCTCCTTTGCTCGTCAACTTACTTTGGCATTGGAGTACCTTGCAGGTACACCCCCCCCTCCTCCTCCTTCCTAGAAGATCCAGTCCGAGCAGCCTACGACGATCCTTCTGGTCAGGTACGATCAGATTCTAAAAAGGATAATTTAGAAATTAAAAAAAAAAGGTGAGAAAGGTGTGGGTGCATTTTAAAAGTTTATTTAAGTAAATAGTGAATAATGATACAATAAATTTATGAAATAATGATGTAATAAATATACGAAATAATGATGTACTAAAAGAGAGATATTTTGGACCTTCTAGAAACATTGATTTTTATTTTATGATGTATGAAAATAATTAATAAAGTTCAAATGAATATAATGATGATAAATCTAATGATTCTGAATAACGAAAATAAATTTATTATTGATTCAAATATTTTTATAAATAATAATAAAACAAAAGAAAAGGAGGGCTAACGCCCAACAAAAAACCAATTACACTATAACACTCCTCCTAAGAGAGTTACTACTAATATTATCAACATAAACCTTATAGATTTCTTAAAGGACACTATATAAACTCTCTTAAAATGCTCTCTTGATGCTTGTATCTTCTCTAAGAGTTAAAAAAAGATAGTGTATTGATAGTGTAAAATAGTTTTATATTGTTATCCAATCTGTTATGTCATTAAAAAAAATTTAAATAAAAAATAATTTAATTAGATAAATGACGGTAATTAGTTAACAGTATAAAAATATTTTATATTATCAGTGCATCAGTCATTTTCTCCTTCTCGAATCCATCCGCACAAGCATTCACCTCTCGTATTCGTTTAAATAATTTTATTTTTTCATTTTATTTTTTATTTTATTTTAAACTCAATTGTGTGTACACTTGAATTAAAAGTGGTTGGAAGACTTTTTTTTCTTTTTTTTTAACACAAAAAAAGCTTTTGAAAGGGAGATAGGGAGACAAATGGATTGATTGAGTTTAGAGCATTAGCAAACAAAGCATGGCGTTGGCGTCAAATTCAATATGGACAGTTGAGTTCCGTTTGCTTTCCATTCACGTAAGTAACTCCTCTCTTACCTTTCAATTCAACACTATCATTCTTCATTCAATAACCCTAAAACTTCAACAAAAAAAAATGTAGCCTTGTTCCCCCTCTTCCACCACCAAACGAACAAGAATCCATCGCTTTCGCATCACAAATGGAATTCCCAAAGAAGTTCTTTCACGCACTCAACAGCTCAAACAACATTGTATCACTTCCGTTTCCCAATTTCATCGTCAACTTGTTACTTCCATTCCAATGCCGCAATTTCTGGTAGGGTTTCATTTTTACAATCTCAATTTGTTATAATCAGTGTTTATTTGTTTGTTGAAATTGAAATTAGGATCTAGGGTTTAGGGTTTGCCATATTTGAACTTGTTTTTGTAGGTGAATAGAAAAATTGGGAGCAATTTACCGATTTGGGCATGTGTTGTTGCTGTCATGATTTTGGTTGCTTCTTTGAGGAGGATTTTTTCCAGGAAAAAAGAACGGCCTGGTTCTGTAGCTGATCTTGTTAGACGTGGTCAATTGAGATCGGATAGAAGAGGCATGTATGTATGATTTCAATCCATTATCACTTATTGCTTTTCACTTTAACTTGATGTTATTTATTATCTGTTTGTCCATTTACTCTATATAAACCAATTAAGATAAGTGCTTGTTTAGATTGACGCTGAGTGTAGTGTATCCTTGGTGTGCCAATGTGGTTTTAGCAAAAGCCAGACTTTAGTGTATGCTTGGTTTCACGCTTGGAGCACTCGGAATTGACACTGTTGTGTAGAATTGATTTTAGTATGTTTCGTTGCTCTCGAGTAGGATTTGTAGCTTTTGAGGTTAAACGTGATTTTTATAGTAAAATTTTATGTTCCACTCAATTTTGCAGCAATTTATCCAAACATAAATCACTTTACTTTCAATTCATTTTTAATTCGAACCAATTTTACATAATCAACTCACTAAAATCAATTTTAGACTTTCAACTAAAGTACGGTGCAACCATGATTTTGCTTTACTCACCAATAATCCAAACATGTAGTTATTGCTATTTCAGTCGTGAGGCCAGCCTTATCCCTAGTGAGTGACTTTTACGCAATTCATCTAGTGTGTGTTTGGATTCACTTTTTTAAGAGGCAAAAGCAATTCTAGATGTATCATATTCTTCTTGACGTGTTTTCAAATAGAATTGTTTTTGCTTAAGACTTGGATTATCACTTGATTTGAACTTTTGTCTTTAGACGTTATTTTCATCATCGAATTAATTGTTAAACTCACTTCTATGTATAGTCGTATATATATATTTAAGTATAAGTTACTTTACATTCAACTCATTTTTAAAAAAATAGTTCATTCAAAATCATTTTTTACCACTACAGAAATATACATAGGTTTAAAATAATAAGAGAAATGCTAGCAACACTCTCTTTAACACTCACTTTCTTATTGGTTGAAACATGTGTGGGTCCTACTACTTTATGTGGGATCCATTTCTAAAGTGAGGGACCCACACATGTTTAAACCAATAAGAATGTAAGTGTTGGAGAGAATGTTGAAAAGAGAGTGTTGCTAGCACTCCTCAAATAATAATGATAATGTATGTTACTAGGTGGCATGAACTTTTTGAGTTTTACCTTCCTTTTAATATATTGCTGTCTATCTACGTCTTTGTGTACATGTTTTTCAGATCTAGGGATCCCAAATATGAAGATCCATTTGATAATCCCTTGGTCAAAGTTAGCAAAAACAAGTCAAGTGTAGAGATGTGTGGAAAGGTTTACCGCTTAGCCCCCGTCACACTTACCCAAGAGGAACAGACAGTTCACCAGAGAAGGAGATCGCGAGCGTATCAGTGGAAGCGTCCCACAGTTTTCCTTAAGGAAGGAGACTCAGTTCCTCCGGATGTTGATCCCGATACAATCAGGTGGATTCCTGCGAATCATCCCTTTGCGACCACTTCTACGGATATTGGCGAGGACTTTGCACACAAAAATGTCAGTCAAAAGAGTGGAGTTCCTTTCCGTATTCAAGCTGAACACGAGGCCCTGCAGAAAAAGCTTGAAGCCTTACAAAATGTAAGTCTTAGCAGAATAAGGAATTTCAACAGTCCTATATTGTTTTAGAATTTTTTATACAAATGCCATGTCTTTATCCCAGCTTCTAAAGATTTAGAGGTTTGGCTTTTTCTTTCAAGCTGATCATTGAGTTCCTGTTTTTTTGAAATTCAACACTGATTCAACCAATGCAGCTTTCCCTTATTATGTATGAAGTACAAACATTACAACACGGACACGTCATCACCGAACTTCTTTACCACTCATCTTTTGTATTATTTATTTATTTTGCAGGAAGAGGAACTCAATAAAGTAGTGATAAATCCTACCAATGCTAAAGAATCAGAGAGACCATTCAATTCGAATGCCAAATTAAATGATCATGCAGAGAAGAGCTCTTTAAACAATCAGATGAAAGATCCACCCTCTAAATTAGATAATGGCCCAAATCACTTTCCATCCACACCCGAAGACCAAAATCTTAAACTTTGAATTTTCACTTGAGTAGTAGGCTATAAATTTCAATACCAGTGCCAAATATAGATTTCAATTTGCAAAAAAAATTTGTACTATTATCGGCGAGCATTAGAACTATCGGATTGTATAGCTGAAAAGTGAGGACTGTAAATATAATTCTATTGCTGTTTAGCGAATGATGCTGTTACTCTTATGATTCTGGAATCTGATTTTTGGCCAACAGTTTGACAGACAAACACCCAAAAGAAAAATGATCAGAAATTATATTTTATATTTAAATATTAAAAGAAATCAAAAGATGTGCAATAAGAATGTAGGTAAGATTTGTAGTACTAAATGATGTGATAAGGACATTGTATAAAAGCAAGTTTATAGCATTAAATGATGTGATAAAAAGAATGTATTGTAAATGTTTCTTTATGTGAAAACGATGTTAGCTTGACTTTGATATGACCATTTATCCTTTATAAAAGAAGCAAGATATGATTCTTTCTTGGAGGACACTAAGAATTCCATTAGAAATTGAAATGATAAAAATTTATTTCTGAGTAACTTGTCTGCCCATTTTTGGCCTTTGGAAGGTTCCTGCTGTTGCATTTGGAATTGGTAACTTTAGTATGAAGTCCTGTGATGAAAAAGTGTTCTATGTGGTCAAAGCAATACTAGTTTCGAGCATTAATATTAGTTTTTCTTAATTTTTTATTTATACATGAATTGGGTCATCACCTCAACTATGAGCACAAGCAATACTAGAAACTTCCCTTGTCGGTATCATAAGAGCTTTTCATAGAAGCCGCCCATTTAGAATTAAAAATTTAGGCATGTGAATACCAAGATCCTAAAACTTGGGATAAATTAGTTTAAATGGAAGTAAAGTTACACTTTATTGACAAAGAATGATTATCGTTTAAGCAGACAAGATTTAGTGTAAAGAAATGGCTATTATCCCTTAAACGCATTTATAAGAGATAAAAAGAAAAGGAAAGCAAAAGCAAAGGATAAAAAAACGAAATTGAGGTTGTGATTAAACTTAGCGGCAAGTTGCCGCCTCCATGATTTTTTAAAGGCATGTCATGCCGCCTCTGAGCAGTGTCACTCACTGGCTAGTGCGCAGTGGCCACTAAGTATTAATGTGTATTATTGACTTAACACTTAACTCAACTCAACTATATTTGTGTGATTGGTTATATAAAAAAAATTAGGGATAATAAACATTTATCCTCTGCTATATAGGTGAGATTCGGGTTATCCCCTATTAATATTTTTTTTGGATTATCCCTTGTATTTTTAGGGTACCCTCTAAACGTGTAAAAAACAGTGAAAAATTAGAGAGTAAATAAGAAAAAAAAACTTTGCAGGGGGTTCTAGGGGGTAAATTATATAACTTTTCATATTTCAAGGGGTAATCCAAAAATAATAATTAATAGGGGGTAATCCGAATCTCACCTATATGGCAGGAGGTAAATGTTTATTATTCCAAAAAAAACTATAGTTGTGTGATTGATTATAATAATTAAGGTTCAACCCTTAACTCTTATTCTTTTTTAATGAATTTAGGGAACACATTTAAGAGTTAACACTTAAATGCATATATTTTAGATCATAAAGTTTTATTGGGAAAGTTGAGAGAGGATTTAAATGGGATGTTACAAATTTGGAGACAAATTTTAGAAATATATGACATTCGTCTAAGTAGAAGTAAGATATATCATATAGAATGTACGTTTAACAAAAAGAGAAGCGTTTATAACCTATACGTGAAAGTTGGAGACCATATCATCTCACAAGTCACGCAGTTTAAATATCTTGAGTCCGCTATACAAAATGACGGAGAAATATAATGGGGTGTAAACCATTGAATTCAAGCGGGTGACTGAAATGGAAGAGGGCTTTAAGGATTTTATGTAATATAAATGTATCATTCAAGCTGAAGGAAAAATTTTATCAGACTGTAGTAAAACCTGTGATGTTGTAAGAGAAAAAATATTGGACGATTAAAAATCAACATGAGAAAAATGTAAGTGTTGCAAAGATGGTGATGTTGTCATGCATATTTGGTAAAACTATACATGATAAGATTATAAATTACAGTATTAGAGAGAGTGTTAGGGTATCTTCTATTGTAGAAAAGATGATTGAAAATAAACTTAGGTGATTTGTGCATGTAGAGAGAAAACCTATAGATTGTGTGGTAATGATAGTAGATCAGATTGAGAGGAGTCGAACAACTAGAGGTAGAGGAAGACCTGAAAAAAATCATAAGAGAAGTTATTAAAAACTATCTTGAGATTAATGATTTGGATAGAAGCATCGCTCTAGATATAACATTATGGTGAGAGTGATCCATGTAGTTGACCACACTTAATTGTATAAGGCTTGATTGTTGTTGTTATTGTATGAATGTAGGTATAGTTATCAATATTTAGATTGTACCAATATATTCATAATAATATACGCCTCTTAGCATCAATTAATCTCACCCTCTAAACATAGGGGTCACTAGGATCCTGGAGAGTATTCAAAAGGAGATGGGCTAGCTCAGACTGATATTGAGTAAGATCGGCGGAGCTTGCAACTATGAAAAGTGGGCGAGCTCATTCAGTCATAAGGTTGTCCCAACTCGAGGTCAGGAGAGAAACCCAACCTCACTGACTCAGCGATGAGTCATGAAACATTCCCATTGATAGACTTTAAAACACTCGGACAAAGGTTCTAATGGGAAGTTAATGACAATGATAGCCATGACGAGACAAGAAGACAAGACCATCAAATAACCATAAAGGGAAATTACCATGACAAAGATGAGAGACTAAGATACATATGTAAACACGCAGAAGGGACAAAGGACTAGTTAATTCACAATTAATTTATATTGAGGCTTTACTAGGTCCACAACTAGTAGAGTTATATACGATGTACGTTTTGCAAGTACATTTGGTATTCACCGTGGAGACCAATAAAACTTATATCGATCTGAAGTTTAATACTCTATATTTTCATTTCCTCTACATTCCCTTTTGATCATGGAAAAAAGGCCAAGTTGTGACGTAGAGTAACAAAACAACATTTAAAAGAAGAAACCGTCACCGGGTAGAAACTCCAAAGATCCCACCTGCGATGGAACTTCATTGACGAGTTTCATTCAACCATTTGCAATGATGCCAAAATTAATTTCATTCATGCCATTACCAATGGACTCAACATCAATAAGCGGAATGAAGGGGAGAAATGGAAGTATCAGAGTGAGGTGAGTGAGTTAACGCAACGCTGAAAATATATGAATAATCTATTGGTTATGCTAACCTCAATCTCGTCGTCTTCCTCGCCCTATCCAATCTAATTTGTGTCCATAAAGTCTCCAGTCTCTCTAACTCCTCCATCAACATTTGTATACTGTCATGGTCTCCAACTATTGTAAGAAAAATGATTGTTGTAATGGATATTTGCAAGAGTTTCATCAAATTAAAGTCGTAAGTTTTTTTCCAAATCTATCGTCAAAGCCATTCACATCTTCCAAATCCCCAATTGCTCGATCACTCCTTTTAAGCTACACATTGAGTTATCTGTTACATTTATCATGGAAGAGGGGTTCACTAAGGCGCAATTGAGATGTTCACTTTAAGAAATGACATGCTTCCTTAAACCGCACTGTGTTACAATCTTGGTACTACGTTAGAGGGAATATATATATATATATATATATATATATATATATATATATATATATATATATATATATATATATATATATATATATATATATATATACATGCCTCAAAGATTATGTTAGAGACTCGTTATTAAACATTATGCACCTTGCATGCCTCACACCTAAGGGATGTTGGACTAATAGGGTTTTCTCTCAATCACTTAGACCTTTTTCACACCTCATACTTGAGGGAATATGAAGTGTCATATCTTTTGGCTTAAACCACTTCGCCCATATAAGCCTTGTGCTTGAGGGAATGTGAACCTGTTTACTTCTTTCCATCTTAAACGCTTTGCCATTAAAAGCCTCGTGCTTTAGGGGCTATGGACCATTTGGTTGACTTTAAATTGGTTGGGATCTTCAAGCATTGTCTTTAAATCACTTTGCACTTATAGGTATCATGCTTGGGGACTATGTATTACTAAGATTTCTTACTAAAGCACTTCTCTCCTATTTAATATGGAAGTATCTAAGAGGATTTCGTAAAATGATTGCACATTACTTCATTTTTTTCTTTTGCACTTTGGTTCTTAGAAGAATGAGGTCCTAGTAATCCAGAACTTATGCGGAGAGGTACGGGCACTAGCCAAACATTGTTCCCATCAAAAATCGAATTCGATATTTCTCGAACCTTCGTTCCATAACAAAAACTCATTTACCACTCGAACCCAAGTACTTGGTACATTACTTCATATTTTTCATCATGAACATGATGTGGCACAATAAATAGTAAAGAAGTGCGTTAGGATGCTAAATAGAATACTAGGAAGCATAAAATAAATTAATTAAAAAAATTATACTTCATTTCATTTCTTTGATTTCTTTGATGATCATAAATCTCTCCATTTCATTTCTTTGATTTCTTTGATGATCATAAATCTCTCCATGAGAGTATATAAGTAGTGCTAACCGTGGATCATAACTAAAAGTCCAACAAAAGCCCAACTAAATAATATCAACTAATTTAAAATTCTAACTTAATAAAATTTGATACTCTATCATAGTGTATAAAACTAAATATGACTTTCATTGAATTTCACCATCCTTAGTAGGGGTGGCAAAACGGGCGGTGGCCCGCCGGGCCGACCCGCGCCCCGCCAATAATTGGCGGGTTGGGTTGAGGTTTTGGGCCCGCCGCCCACCAAAGACCGCCCCGCCAAAACCCGCCGCCCGCCTAAGCTCGCCCGCCAAAACCCGCCGCCCGCTAAAGCCCGACTCATCTATTTGTTAAGTTCGTTTCGCCTTAATCCCGCCCTTATTTAGTTAATTCTAGTCATTCAAATTTTAAATGGTTTTATTTTATACATTTATTTGTAAATATATGCAATATTTTTTTAGGTAAAATTTATTTAAAAGATGCTTTATAAAAAAACTGTTCTAAAAAATAAGTGAAAAATTTAATTGAAAGGCAAAAAAAGTCTATTAATATATTAAAAAAATAAAAGAAAATAAATAAATAAAATAGGCGGGCAAGCCCGCCGCCCGCCAACCCGCCACCTTGGCGGGGCGGGCATGATTTTCATGCCCATTTTACTTGGCGGGCTTGCTCGCCCCGCTCGCTTTTTGGCGGGCTTTAGGCGGGCACGGGGCGGGGCGGGGCGGGCGGCCCGTTTTGCCACCCCTAATCCTTAGACAGAATCTTTTTCTATTGTACATATACATCTCTCCAAGTTGGTAAGTGTGATTACTACCAACATTAGAAAAAACAATCAAAATATTCAGCCAATCCAAACTAGATCTCCACACATTCCAAGATATTCACTCAGTTTTTTTTTTCACGTCTGGTAATATAGTACTCCCTCCGTCCCACAATGAGTGACCCAAATAAAATAAAATGATGTCCCAAAATGAATAAACCATTTCAATTTTCAATACACTTTTTCCAATTTTACCCTCTAATTAATAAAAAGTTCACAATTCCCATTACATAATAAGGGTACTATAGTAAAAATGATATTCTCTCTCTTACTTTTTTACACTTTTCTTAATTTGTGTGAAATAGTGTGCTTGGTCACTCATTATGGGACAGAGGGAGTATCAGATTGATAATAAAACCTTGCTTTTATTCTTCAACTTCAAAACCTTTCTTCAACATTCAATAATGCTTGAAATATATAGATGTGCTTACTTTAAAATGTATAATGAAGAAGGTCGATAGTGTCTTTCAATTGCAACCAGTATCGAATCAAATTAATCACATAATCTACAGCCATTGCCATTTAATCATCACATAATGTTTTCATCAACTTTAAAACTAGATATTATACTGAATAAATTCCATTAAAGATGAGATATATTTGGTGTACTTGCGAAAGCTTAATATTGTTTTTGTTATCTACTTCAATAGCTTTTGCTTGGCCAGGTGCCCTTTGAGCAGTACAAGCAACATTTTTAAATTGAGATGATAGTTAAACATCAATGTTGGTTAAGAGTAGCAAATTTGTTTCTTTTATTTCTATATTGGTTGGTATATCAGAAAATGGTTACTCAAACACGATGGGCTTTTAAGATATCCCATTTAATAAATCGGTTGACATAAGCTAATTAAACATGATGAGCAAACCAGAGAGTTAATAATTCCATTGACATGAAATAAGTTATATTTTCATTTGTAATGTCGAGTGGGCTTATTTTTAATATGATAGATTGACAATATTGAAGACCCCAATCAATAGTACACTTTGGATGGATTCATTTAGAGGATTTCTTATTCTACCCTATGTTTTTCTATAGTGTACCACGCGAAATTCTAAAAATATTTTTAGAAATCAGAAATATATTTTCGGTTTGCACCTTGTTAGATATGAATTAGGTTGGAAGAGTTGGGTAATTATCGAAAATATAACTACGGTTTAGAACCGTAAATGTATTTCCGGTTTGTGGACTAACAAAAAGGCGTGTCTCTTCTCCTCCCATTACAGTATCACTTTCAAAACAAAAAAACACACCAAAACTCTCTCAATGTCATTTTCATCAAATCAACCACATTTACAACCCAAGTTATTAGAAATCATCAAGCATCAGTCTCTCAAGCATCCAACCACAATCAATCAGGAAAATCAACCACAATCAATCAACTAAGTTGTTTTTGAACTTTTTAGAGTTTATATAAAATCCACTCAAATGTGTGATTTATGTTAGAAATTCGGATTTTGTAGTTTGTTATCAATATTAGGAATCATTAGAAAGCTGTTGGCAATGTCATTTTCATGATTAATGGGATTTTTGTGAACTCATTTGGGGGCAGGGAAGCCATTAACGTATTTCTGTAATCGCAACTGAAACCGGAAATGCATTTCCGATTTTAGCAAGAATAAAACCGCAAGTGCATTTCCGGTTTTTGTATCTATTTGTTTTCCACTCTGTTTTGAACATCGGTCCTTAAGTTAACATTTTTTTCGTACTTCTGCAGGAGCAATGATTGAGAGACCATCTCGATTGAGGCTCAATAGGGTTGCACAACATGCTTCTGTGCGGAGAGAAAGGAGTCAGGAAACCCAGCCTCCTCTTGCATCTGGACAGGTCGTACCAGATGCACCTCCTACAGCTTTAGCCTATGGTAATCCCGCTTCTAGTCCTACTATGATGTCCTCCCGCAATAGGCGGGATTCTCCAATTCATACGTCTTCGTCCCCCATCCTCCCGCAGACGCACTTCTCCACTGAGTGCATTTGAGACGGGAGAGATGTCTGGTTCTTAGGCGACACCAGAGGCCCAGCCACAACCTCCATCATTGCCTCATTCCCAGACGACACCTGAGGCGGCTCCTTAGTCATCCCAGGCACCTGAGCCGGCTCATGAGGCGACACCTGAGCCCACACCTACACAGGTTGCACATGCGGTGCCTCGGGCTTTTGGAGGAGGACCGTCTGATTTATCCCTTCTTCTTCTTTGTCCAGACCGTGTTGCTAGATATATCTGAGACAGACAGGTATGAATTTTGAATTTTGATTTCTATTACATTTTTGTTATGAATTTTATTATGAATTATGAATTTTGGTTTGTTGATTAAATCCTTCAAAATATTTATGCATGAACGTGATACACTAAAGGTCATTAACCATGGGCAGAAGATCAGTAGACTTGTACCCCTTGTTGAGTCATGGTTTGATGAGCTTGTACAACTTACAGGGTTGAAATATTTGGCTCAGTGTGGATACAACATGGTCAATTGGGGTATGATTAACGCTTTCGTTGAGAGGTGCCACCATTAGACGTCGTCGTTTCACCTACCACATGGTGAGATGAAGATCACACTCGACGACATCGTGAATCTGTTGCATCTTCCAATTAGATGGACATTCTTGGATCATAAGAGGATTGATAAAGAGAAGGTGTTGGATATGTTGGTTGAGAAGTTGGGAGTTACCCCTCAGAGTGCCCTGGGAGAGATTGATAAAACCCGTTGTTGCCACGTCAGGTATAGTTATTTGGGTCAGGTGTTCACAAATGAGATAAGGCGTGCACGAGAGGCTGATGGTGGTCCCGAGTAGGTTACCATTCACAGGAGGTTTGCTATGAGAGCATACCTTTTGTATCTTATTGGCACACAGATTTTTATGGACACTAGTGCCACTTACACCGATATCATGTACCTGCAGTATTTTGATGATTTTGAGATGATCCACCAGTGGAACTGTGGGGCTGCTTGCTTGGTTTGCTTGTATACAAAGTCGGATGAAGAAATTAAGTTGAATATGAAGTAGATGACCGGTAGCATGTCACTCGTGGCGGTGTAACATCTTTGTCTGTGTGGCTTTAGTTAACTATTTTGAATCCGGAACTAACTATTTAATTTTCCTATTTCAGGGATGGATCCTACAACACTTCCCCCGCATCTCGGGTTGGTCACTTGCTACAGGTTATATTGAAGATAAGCTGCGTGCCTGCGCATACGACCCTCTCCGAGGGAATAAGGCAATAGAGTTGTTCTGAGTGTACATTGACCAGCTAGTGCATGAGGACATACACTTTTGTTCATACGTCGACCACCGTGTGACGATACCATTTGACGAGGTTGCGTTGTTTACGGGTTGGTTGGCTTGCTTATATACCTGAGCGGGTGACGCGTTAGTTCGGGTTCACCCAGACCATTCTTCGGGATCCTAGTGTATTTGCTCCTCCGACGGTGAAACGGAGGGATATGGATGCTTTGTTTGATAATTTTGAGAATCATCTTGTTTCTAATGAGGCCAGAAGTACCGTAGCACCAGACAACTGGAGCTACGAGTACGGTTACATGATATGGTTCTTTCGGATACGAGTGGATTATACTCTAGCGAGGGCGTATGAGGTGAACCACTATAAATCTTGTGTATACATTTCCACACAATATTGTATGCTATTAATTAGTTTATCTTATAAAATATCATATTATCTATCTTTGTCTTGCTTATATTGTTTTATGATATAAGTTTAGGTCTGTGATGTATTTAGTTCGTTAATTATTCTATCCTCCTTATTATAATTTAAAGACTTTTAGTTTTAGATTATTCAACCTTAAGATCAATTTTGAGTTTTGCACAAAATTAAGTTATGATCATTGTGGAATTTCTTATCAAAGCAACTTCATGTATCTCAATTATATTGATTTTGATTGTATCGTGTAGCTTTGATAGACATTGAAACATATAGTCTTTGAAATTATCCGTTATGTTTTGCTTCTCTTTGCCATCTATGCATCCTTTTATTAAACTTTAGTTCTGTAAAAGAGAATATTTTTAAATATGGTTTAAGGGTATTAATCTATTCAACCTCCCTTCTAGACCATTTAATCATCATATCCTCCTATATATATATATATATATATATATATATATATATATATATATATATATATATATATATATATATATATATATATATATATATATATATATATATATATAGTTAATTTAGAAATATCAACAACTTGTTTACATTGATATATAAATATAAATAAATATTGCCACTGAATACTTAACCCTAAATTAGCAGTTTATATCCAATTCAACTAACACATATCAATTAAGATACCTCATTCACTATTCCGTCATATTATTTATCTATACGTTGATCCATCAAACTTCTTGAGACACCTCAATAAAGTTCTATTGTTGAGAGAAATCATAGGCATATTTAAATGTAATCGAGGCATTATTATTTCATTCTCACATTCCTAAATTCCTTTATTTTTATAAATTGAATCATGTTATTTACCTCTATTACTGGAGAAATCATATTCTTAGAACTGGAGATGACACTTCCTTTAACACATCTCCGGTTTATGTAGACGATGTTATTCTTATAAGTAATGAGTAGGTTGAAATCAAGAGTATTAAAATTTTCCTTCAGAACAATTTTAGAATAAGGATCTAACCTAAAATTCTTCTTTGGTCTAGAGTTTAGATGCAGAGCAAGCATACACTTGTGTCAAAGAAAATAAATCTTTGACATACTTTCAGAATCACGAATGCTGGCTTCCACACCATCTTTAACACCAATTCAGAAATGCCTCAAATTTTCCTCAGATTGTACTAAACTCGAAAGCCCATAACCATATAGAAGACTTATTGAAAAGCTCATATATGTCACCAACACCAGACCAAACATAACATTTGTTATCCAGTAGTTAAGTCAATTACAACAACACATTATAGATTTGTGATTCAGACTGGACAGCCTACCTGGTCCATGTCAACAATTGTGTGACTTGTAGTGGCTGACATATATCTTACTAGTTAAGACCTTTAAAGATTAGTATGAACCCCTATAATTGCTAACAACTACCATCACATTTCTTCTTTTTCTTCTTCAATTAATGATCAATAGTGTGACCATTCAGTATTAAACACTTTAAACATGCACCCGACTCAGTTGAAATAGATTATTATAAATTTTTGAATTATAATGTTAACTAAGAAAGCTCAACAAATTTAAACAAGCACCACATTCACTTGAAAAACCAGAAGGCTATTTCCAATTTTGAATTGCAAAACTTTATATGAAAGAATAATATTTGAGCTTGAAGATATCCACCTTATCACAAACTTAAGACAAGCAAAATCTATAAATACCAGAGATGGTGGCTTTGCCAACTAAAATTACACAAGTATATATAACAAATCATGTCACTCGTCTTTCGCAGCTTCCGCTTTCTTTGTACCGACAGAAAAGAATTCAGATATGACTTCAAGGGGCATGCCTTTTGTTTCCGGAACCTTCAGATACACAAATACCCAAGAGATGCAACACACAACTGCGTAAACGCCAAAGACACCGGACAGTCCTAATGAACTGAGCATCACAGGTAGTGAGTATGTGACGATGATGTCTCCAATCCAGAACACTAGCGCACAGATAGCAATGCAGAGCCCACGCACTCTAGTGGGAAAGATCTCTGCGCAGAGGATGTTTGGAATTGGTCCATAACCCATAACAAAGAAGCAAAAGTAAACCACGACGCATATAGTTGAGATCGCTGCATGGACAACACTGCCAAAATTTATTACGCTTCCAAGGACCAATATAACGAGTGACACTATCAGCACCGGAATTGTGACAAGTAGTAACTGTCTGCAAATGATACAGATTGGGTTAGAGTTTAACAAATGTGTTTCTGAATGAAATTAATTTTGTAAAACTAATTGTGACAAGTAGTAACGTACCTTCTGCCAGTGACATCCATAAGCCTCATGGCTAAGCCTATAGAAGGAAGCATCAACAAGGTTGTGACAGCACTTATAAGAAAAGACGAGGATGTTGAGCTAAGACCCAAATCTGCAAGAAGTACTGCAACACCGGCTTCTTCAAGGATTTGAGGAGTGTAATATAGAACTCCATTTATCCCCGAAAACTGCATAAACAAGAAGAATTTAGTGTTAGACATTACCTGGAAAAGACACCTCCAATTTCAGATGTTTACGAATAGTAAGTACACATTACCTGCTGAAGAAGTTGAATTCCCATCCCAACAAACAATGCATGCTTGACCCCTGGTTCAAGGAGAGCTTGCCAAATGGGCCCATTTGAAGCAGTCTTAGATGGGTGAACCATTGCAGGTCCAACTGGTTGTTCACCCATTAGCTCCTTAGAGTAAAGTGCGGGTTGGCTAACCAAGGCAGCGGCCTGGACAAAGTCACCTTCACCAGATATTGATACCATGGATCCACGTCGAGATCCAGAAACTCCCTCCCCGTGCAAATAAATCCTTTTAAACTCTCCTTTCTTTTTTCCATCCTCGCCTTTACCAGACCATTTCCATGCAAGCTGCCAACCACCACCAATCCCGGTACTACCAACTGGCTCACCTGTCCCTTGCATGAGACTACTGTTGCGTCTCATGCTATTCAGCATACTGTCATGGGAAAGAGGAGGCGGCATGTCTTTTTCAAGGCTGGTTGTTTGACGTGAGATTAAAGGACTATGCAAATCATCATCAGAGCCCCCGGCAGCACCGTCTGACATGTACTCATCACCTTCTCTTTGTAGGCTCTCTTCATCCCAATTTTCATTTTTAATATGAGGATCAGCCGTGCTGAACATGCTTCCAAAAGTCGGAAACAAAGCACTTCTCATGCTTCCTGACTCGGGAAGCTTCTCATGAACACTGCCAAATAAGGTCACAAGAGGATCCATGGCAAGGCTTCCATGGCGCGACACAAGACCCACAGAACCCTGTCTAGCTACAGGTTTTGCTAACCAAGAGAGGCCTGCTTGAGATCCATATAACCGGACCTTGTCTTTATCTGTTGTTGGTTCATGACCATCCACCACCTCATCATCTGGGCCTATTATGTACTCTTCTATAGATGCATCACCTCCAATCCCGAGACCTTCAACCAGCAATGCCATCTCGCCTGTGTGAATTCATAAAATGATATATGATATCAAATTAACAATAAAAAGGCGCAAAAAGAGAATGTGTGAAGAAATGAACGGCATTTTAGAATACAAAATACATGATGGGAATAATCCCTAAAGGGGGTTCCATCTAAACTTTGTTTCTAATTCTGAGTTTTAGCAGATAAATCATCAATACAATTAAGTGCTATAGCTTGATCAAAGTTCAATTAAGTGCATACTTTCAATTAACAATTTAACATTTGTTTGAAATTAAATAAGCATGAACCCAACATTACATAAACAGATTAACAGACACTGTCCTTCAAATGAATGAAAATTGGTTTAGATATAGTAACATTACCTGATACATCTTCCTGGCCGCGTAATTTTTGGAGAACCTTTTTAGCTTCGAGCATCTTTCCTTTACTCACGAGCCATCGAGGAGACTCGGGCAAGAAAAATAATGTCAATAAAAAATAGAAGAGAGAAGGAATAGCAAGAACCCCGAGCATTACTCTCCAGCTAGGTGAGGCACTCAATGACATTCCAAAAACCATACAATACGATAAAAACATGCCTCCAGAACCACTGAACTGAGGAAGTGTATTCAACGATCCCCTTATATCGGAGGGAGCAGTCTCCGATATATAAACCGGAACAAGAGTTACGGCAAGGCCAATCCCAAATCCATCAAGCAGCCTTGCTAAGCACAACACATAAACATTAGGAGACCATAACATCACCAAACTACCCAAGAAATACAGCACGGATGAGATTATCAACATTGGTCTCCGACCAAGCCAATCTGAGATGGGACCAGAGCAAGTGGTAATGACAGTAGCTCCAATCAGAGACATGGCCACCACAAGCCCTTCCATTGTTGTTTGCAAGGCAAGGTCTTTCTTAATGTAAAGAATCGAACCTACAAACAAACACGAAAAAATAAGCATTCAATAAGCAATTCACACCATACAATACCTGCTGAAACACTTTGCTAGTTAAATTGAACCATACTAAGACCCTATTCGAATTAATAGCTTAATTCAGTGCTTATATCATATAAGTGCTTATGTACAAGGTGGATTCATACTAAGACCCAAAAAATAAAATGAGGTTGAACTGTTTTTACATAAGCTATAAGGTGGACTCATAAGCTTATAGCTTATATTAATCCGACTCATAAGTGCTTATGTCAGTAAATAAAGGCAAATAAGTGAATCCAGACATGTCCTAGATCCGATTCACCAGATACAAAAGCAGCAAATTAAATCATTTAACGTTACAAACAAAGATCAATGATTCAAATATAAAATTCATTTTAGCCTGGATCATAACTACTAGCCATCTAATCTAATCTGTAAACAAATAAACATAATTCAAAGAAAACCTTGTAAATTGTAATCACCAACCATCTAATCAAATCTATAAACAACAAGTTAAAAGAATCAAAGAAAAAAAAAAGATTATTACCAGCAATGGTAGCATTATCCCAACCCTGAAGAAAATTCCCGATGGAAGCAGCAATTGCAACAAAAACCGCACCTTTCATTTTGCTTGAGTTGATTATTCTCACACTGATTCACCTTCAAGCCACACACACAAATCTATAATTATACAAAAAAAATCACAAAGCAAAAAACAGTATCAGAGAGAGTGAAAGAGAGTGAGTATGACAGAAAAAAACGGCTTTGATTATACAGTAAATTACTATAACGCATCCAACCAACTAACAGTGTAGTGTATGAGAAGAAAACTCTGGTAGTTGAGAATAAGACTCGTGAGGTTGAGCTTGATGGAGAATATATATATATACACATATAGATACACATACACATATACATATATAATATAATCACAGTAGTAACAATAACAAGAGGTGAAAAAGTAACTTAAATTCATAATCACTTAATTGAATAAACTACCTGAAAATACAGATCGAAGAAAATACAGTTCGAAAAAAATCACTTTTGAAAATCACTTTTCAAATAATCACTTTTCCGAGTTCTGAGAAGAAGTAATCGTCTTGTTTGGTCTTATGTTCTTCTTCCATAATCGGCAACTTCTTCACTTTTAAAAAATATCTTACTATTTAATAATATTAAATACTAGTATTATTTTATTATAAAAAAAGAAATTATAATAATATTTAATTTAACTTTTCTAAAAAGACAATAATAATTGAAAATAAAAAAATGGAATCTTATTGTTAACGGACAGAAATGGCTCCAGCGAGAGACAGATCACATGATCTCTTTCGTTTTGGAATATACTACTACTCTTTTAGTTTAATCACTCAAAGGTTAATTAAACTAATTAGATTAATTAAAGTGATTAAAGTGTGAAAATTACATCATTATACCGACGTAAACTGTCATTATTATAACTTTTGCTTTAATCACTGTTTACGATAAGTGACATTTAAGCAACAATTAACAAATTTAACTAATAAGAGTAAAATGCGGTAAAAACGTGAATTTGACCACGGTAAATGTGACACTGTTACTTTTTGAAAGTGACTTAGAATTTCAATTTTCAAATGAAGTGAATTGATTCGTCAAAATAAAAATAAATAAATAAATAATTTTTTTAAAGCTATTTCTAATGGTCAAAGATTCAACCAACCATAACACTTCCCACCGTTTTTGTTTTTTATGTAGTATTTATTATAGTATTTTTTATATGAATAAATTTGTAAAAAAAACTTTTTTTTTTAATTTTCACTTTTGTCTGCAATTATAGTTGTGCTCTGGAGAGGCTATATTTTTATTGATAAATGTTGGTATTATTTTTTAATTGACAAGAAAATAATAATGTTTTTTAATAATATAGTATATGGTTAATTAAATGTTAAACTTTAAAATTCAAGATCTATTTTTTCTCAAAAAAGAATACTTTTGACTGAAATTTTAATGTTAGTCAAATATTTTATTTTATAAATTCAAAATTGAAAAACTGAATACCTTTAGCGACATATGTATGATGTTTATTAACTAATAATACTTTTTTTTCCTTTTTCTATTTTTAAATAAAAATAATAATAATAAAAGAGAACAAATTGAAAATATTAAAATTAAATAAAAAGTAAAAGCAAGAAAAGTGCTACAATCACACTTAAATTTCAACATTTTTATTTACGAAAACAATTTATGTTGTATCATCATAAAATGTTTCAACAATTTAATAAGATATTTAATAAAAATGAACATGAGAACTAACTATGATTATGATTGCTTTGCTTTAAAAAACCATGGATTATTGTATTATATAGCCTATCTCTTATAAAATTCAATCAACAAATTTATATTACAACATGAAAATTGAAAATGAAGTAATATGTAAAATTGGAATTTGATTGATATATTATAACTCATACAAAAGACATAGATAAAAAATTTAACTCAATCTCATACAGTTTTTAATCTAATATTAAATTGCAACAACATGAACGAATCATGTTGATTATAAAAAGTATAAATTTAGGATTACCTGAATAAAGAGTTCCTTTTGTGATTTTCTTCAGAGCAATCTCTATTCTATTCTGCAATATTTTGTGTGCAAATGAGGCAAAACTATTGCATAGTCACTAAAAATAGGGTACTTATTATGTCAAAATATGGGCCTATTTATCCATCATAGAAAGCCCACATACAAAGTCTACCACATTAGCCCAACTAAACTAATTGAGTTTTTTTTAATAAATTTCAGAAATGAAAAATTATTATTAAAATCAATAAACATTAAAACCACTTTATATGTTCTCTCTAGAAAAAATTTGAACATATTCCTCAAAAGTTACAAAATCAAATTCTTACCATTGAACTGACTCTAGCAAATTAAATGAAATTTAATGTTTTTCAATAATGTCAAGAAATATAATATAATATATTATATAATTGTTATTAATAATATATTTAAATAGTTAAAAATAAAAGTAAATATGCTAGTCTTTAAATAATTTCAAAATGCATTTATTAAGTCATCCTTAAAAACTCAATTTGTAAGGTGAAATATGTCACTCTATATAAATTCTTTTAATGCTTTATCTTTAACCAATGTAGAGTTTGAGATATTCCTAATACATCTCTTCACGTCTAACACTCTTTTGAGTTTAGTGCGTAGATTTAAACGGTGGGCGGTCCATGGTCTGATCGATAGGCTGAACCATGTTAGAGTTTGACCTAACTCATTCTTATAAAACCAGTTTGTAAGGTGAGAGGTGTCATTCTATATAAACTCTTTCAATATTCTATCTTCAACCAATGTGAGACTTGAAATATTCTCAATAATCACAAACCAAATTACGCAATCTAGCAACATAATTATAAAAATATATATAATAAAATATTTTTTAACCAAATTGTCAAAGATTTCGATGTCCGTTTAGTGCGCAAAATAGATAGGATAAGATAATTGTATCATATCATGTCTCAAGCCACTTTTTGGATAGATAATATGGTATGATAAGTTAATCCTAAAATTTATCTGGCATGTCTCTTTAGTTAAAAATGTTATTCTAGACTTGAGTTGAGTTAAAATGACAAGAAAATAAATTGGTAATATATTTTTTAAAACATAATTTAAAAATGAAAATTGAAATTTAATATAATATAATATGCTATAAACAAACTAAAATAAAATTACATAAATTTTTTTTAGAAATAGCCAATTGGAAGCATAAGATAGTCAGCTTTCAGGCAAGTGGAAGAACTCCAAAGGAATAAAGACTCGAGCTTATTCACTATGATGTTTGGGATCCAACAAATGAACCATCCATTGAGGGAAACACTACTTCATTACTTTTATTGATGATATCTTTAGGAAGTTATGTGCATATTTTTTAAACATAAGTCTGAAATGTTTGAAGCTTTCAAGAGATGGAAATTCATGTTGGAAAATGAGACATGAATGAAGATCAAAAAGTGAGAACTAACAACGATGGTGAATATGAAGACACCAGATTCAAGAAATTCTTCTATGAGTATGGGATCAGAATGAAAATAATTATTCGAGGAACGCCTTAACAAAATGGTATGGCAGAGTGTATGAACAAAATATTAGCTGGGAGAGCCAACATATTAAGTATGCAGTCAGGCTTACCAAAGTATTTCTTGGAAGAAATGGTCAATTCACCAACTTACTTAATCAGCTGAGGTCATTAGACTCCGTTGGAGCACAAAATACCAAGAAGGGTATGGAGCACTAAAGAGGCAAAACTCTCACTTTTTAGTTGAATAGCATATGTACTCATTAGTGATACATAAATAAACTTGATCACATGGGAAAGAATAATACTATCAGATATGTGATAGTAGGTTGTTTGTGAATAGCTTTGTCTTAAGCTATTGGACATAAAAACTACATTATGGAGACTTATCTTAGGAGATATACATGCACCACCAGAAGGATTCTCAAAAAATGTGAGAATATGGATTGTAGAATAAAGAAGAACTTGTATGACCTTAAACAATCTCCAAGATAATGGTATATGAATTTTGAAATTTTTATTCACAAGAAAAGTTTTCAAGAGGTACAATTTTGACCACTACTTTTTTTCAAGAGAAATAAGTCCAATTATTTCACTTTTTACTTTATGTCAATGATGTGTTGGTAACAGGCTCAAATATGGATGACATCATTAATTTGAAGAAAAAGGCTTATATATGAAGTGTTTTTTATATATAAACTCATATATTAAAAAAGAAAATAGGATTAAAGGGGAAGACCAAACTCACAAGGAAGCCCAATGAAGGAAAACACCAAGAACTAAGAGAAACGAAAGTTAGACATCCCTAATTTCTTTTTGTACAAAATCTATTCGGGAAGAAATTATTTTAAACCTTGAAACCCAATTCAAACCCCCCTTTCATGTGTTTGACGCACTTTCATAAAGATCCACATACTTCATAAGGAGACAATACTTTAACAATTTTATAGAGAATCAAAATCACCAATGTTTATTTTTCGTAACTTATTCAAATAAAGACACACTCTTACTAGGAAACTAATCAATTTTTATACTATTTTGGATCAAACGCACATGAGAGTTTCAATCAGATAAATTCCAACTCTAAACTAGCACAAATGTCATAAAGAAATATTTCAAAGGTATGATATAGAATCTAAAATACCTAAGTTTTATTCCCATAATTTATTCTATTAAATGTACGTCTTTACTAGGAAACAAGTTATTATTGAACTAGTCGAATCAAACATGTATTCGAAAATTTTGATAAGAGAAATGCCAACTCTATACAGCCACAAACATCATAATGAAAAATTAAACAATGTGATAGAAAATCTAAATCGCCTAACTTTATTCCCCACAACTTATTCCAACAAGCGGCCCTCCTTACTAGAAAACTAGTTGATTATTGTACTCTTTTGTACCAAACATCATAATGAAAAAATTAAACAATGTGATAGAGAATCTATATCAGCTAAATTTATTTCTCATAATTTATTCCATTAAACAATCTCCTAGGAAACTAGTTGATTATTGTACTCTTTTGTATCAAACACATAATCAAAAGTTTTGATCGAAGAAATTTCAACTGTAAACTACTTTATACTATAAGAAAACAATTATATGGCATTATAGAGATTCATAATCATCTATCTTTGATTTTTGTAATATATTCTATTAAACATATGTCTTTATTAGAGAAATACTCGATTATTGAAGTTGTTGGATAAAACACAAATTAGGATATTTGATTGGAGAAACTCTAATTCTAAACAACCGCTTAGTCATAAGAAAAGATTTCAACGATGTGATTGATAATCTCTATCATCTTACACTTATTCATATAATTTATGTCACCAAACGTCCTTACTAAAAAATAGTTGAATATTATATTATGTGGACAAAAAAAATTAGAAAATTACAATTATAAAACAAGTGTAGCTATCAAATACGAAAGTGATACAAGTAATATTTTTATAACTAATTACACATTTATCCCTTATAATTTTATTTATACCAAACCTTTCAATAGAAAATGTAGTTGTTATTATGTTGACTCTTGGTGCGCCTTGGTGTGATGAGTGTGGTAATAAGGAGGGAGACATTATTCATGCCGTGCGGGACTGTCAATCCGCAGCATCAATATGGCGGAAGCTGGTTAAGTCGGAGAATTGGCAGGCTTTCTTTTCTCTGGACCTGCAGGAATGGATTCATGGCAACTTGGAGCAGCATTTCAATACGGTAGAGGATAATAATTGGAGAAACATATGGGCCATAACATGCCACACTATTTGGTACTGGCGAAATAAGAGGAAACATGATGAACCTTTTGTACTGCCGACTAACATTCATGTGCAGGTTGTTTCGAAAGCTAAGGATTATGGAGATAGCGCAGCAATTCACTGTGTGTTCACTGCCCAGCAACACATAGTTAACAAGGTCATGTGGACCCCCTTCTCCTGGTTGGATCTGTGTTAGTGTGGATGGAGCCGTTGATCAGAATCGAGACGCAACTTATGGAGGTGTTCTTCGCAACGATAAAGGTATTTGGGCTGGAGGTTTCTCGAGATATATTGGCATCTGTGGTAGTGAAGATGCAGAATTTTGGGCAGTTTTGGAGGGGATTAAGTTTGCCATTGGAGAGGGCTACAATAGAATTGAGCTTCAGTCAGACAACAAAAGTATTGTTGCGAAGCTCAATGGTCTGAGTAGACAGACTGGAGCAGTAACTGGACTACTTAGAAGTATTAAAGTTCTTATTGTAGGGGATGTGGTCGTGAATTTCATCCATGTCTTCCGCGAGGCTAATAGGTGTGCAGACGCTATGGCCAAAATGACTTTGATCAATGACCCTGGACCGCATATCTTTAGAGTTTGTCCTACTTTTATGTATTCTTTCTTAGCTAGAGACATTTCGGGAGAAGTTTCTTCTCGAGTTTCCTTTTTGTAGTTTGTTTCTTTTGGGCTTAGACCCATCCTTATATAAAAAAAAATGTAGTTATTATAAAATTGATTGAGTGAGGACAAAGGACAATAACAATCAAAATAAATGGTGTTAAAAATAATAATCAATAATTAAAAATATAACAGAAAAAAATAAGGCGAAAAATACAAAAGTTTTTTTTTTTGACAAGGATACAAAAGGTTAGTTTACCCAATTTAATCAATAGATCTACATCTAAAAAGAGAGCAACTCTTAAATTTACCATACTAAAAAATTATTTAAAAAATTTCAAAAAAAAAATAGTCTTCACATTCCGAAAAAGTTCAATCATATTACAATGTTTTAAACGTGGGACAAAATGAGTATCAACTTTGTTTTAACTAAAGTCATTTTCGATAAAAAGATGAGTATGAGCAACAATTTTTCCTCAAAAATGTTATAGCAAAGTGTTTTCCGACCACCGTTTTTTTAAGATTGTGGTTCCCGAAAATTTTCCTTAAAAATTAACTTCTCCAAAACAGAAAGTTTATATCTCAAAAAAATTCTTTTCAAAGAAAAAACTGTTTTTATTGTAGAAAAATACTATCAATGAAAAGATTCCATTTTCAAATTAGCAAGCTCACGTAGGGATGTCAATAGGGTGGGACGAGGATGGGGGATACATTCTCATCACAATCTCCGCCAATGAATCTATTCCCCATCCCCGTTTCGGGGGGATTTTGTCCCCCATCCCCGTCCCCGTGAATCCCCGTGGGTCCCCACGGATCTCCACAGTTTATGCGGAGATCTATAAACATGATTTTTTTTTTATATTATTTTAAACCAAATTAATAGTAAAAACTTCAAAAACAAACCAATAAATATATTGTTTTTACAATATTTAATCTATAATATCGAACAACATTTTCAAACTAAAAAAAATGAAAAAATCATTTATATCACTCTTTTACTAACAATACATATATATTTTAAATTTGTGTATAAGATTAATTATATAAGATGTCAAATAAACTTACATAATAATTTAAAATTATATATAAATTAAGGACATTATGCTATTTTATTCGGGGCGGGGACTCCACGGGGCGGGGGATATTTATGTCACCCCCGTCCCCGAAGTGCCTTCGAGGAGACTTTGATCCCCATGCCCATCTCCGCGGGGGAAAATTCCCCATCTTTAGGGCCCCAAACGGAGAATCCCCACGGATATCCCTGCTAACGGAGGCAAGTTGACATCTCTGCTCACGTGACTATAATATTTTTATTTTTTTTAGATTTTATCTCTTGAAAATAATCTTCTTTAAAAATATGTCAAATACTGTATATTATGGCACTATTTAATTATTTATATATACAATGTACAATTTTAGATATTTGATATTTGTTGTTGGTGTGTTGACTATGGCAAACAAAAATGTATCTCTAAATGGAGCTGTTGGGTTGATCAGTTGGTGATGAAGAAGAATTGTCTGTAGTGGTTGGAATGAAAGCAATATTTTGTTCTAGTTAACAATTTTCAATTTTTTTAGTTTTAATATTCAAATGGAAACAAAAGATAAATCCAAACAATGTGAACGTAAAGTAATAATATCAACCATAAAACAAAATCATAAAAACCAAGTGCAAAAGACAAAAGATACTAGTATTAGAAATGGAAAAAATACTGAAGTTATATGAGTTGAGATATTTATATTTAATCGGTTAATAATATCTATCTATTTAAAGATATATTAAGAATGGTGTCACTGATGGAGACACGACAACAAATTTGGGATGACAGCTAGAAAAAATTAAAAATAATATATATATATATATATATATATATATATATATATATATATAGGGGACGACTCAAGTGAGAACACTTGGTTATTATGAGAAATGAGAACAATGAATCACGGCCATTAAATTTGATTTTAATGGACTGGATTGGTTTCTCTTTCTAGGATCCAGTCCATTAAATATTAAGGATCTTAGAAAGAGAAACCAATCCAGTCCATTAAAATCAAATTTAATGGTCGTGATTCATTGTTCTCATTTCTCATAATAACCAAGTGTTCTCACTTGAGTCGTCCCCTATATATATATATATATATATATATATATAAGGAGCATATCAAATGAGAGCATTTTTAAATGAGAGATGAGAGGAACAAATATCAACCATTGAATTCATCAAAAGAGATAAGTTAATAATCACATTAATGTATTATCATTCTTTCTTGATGAATCCAATGGTTGATATTTATTCTTCTCATCTCTTATTATAAAATACTCTCATTTGATATGCTTTCATCCCTATATATATATATATATATATATATATATATATATATATATATATATATATATATATATATATATATATATATATATATATATATATATATATATATATATATATATATATATTTCAGACTTTGATTAATATTATATATAAATTGGTTAATACAGTTCATAATTTGGGTAATAAGTTCTCAAACATAAAAAAAAAATTGAATAGTAAAATAAAGGTGGTTAATACATTTATAATTTAGTGTCAGAATATGGTTAATAGTATATATTTAATTGGTTAATAAAGTAGTGAAAGTAGTTAATGAATTATAAGTAAAATAATTGATTAATGACGTACATATTTGTGATTAATATAATTGTGAAATTGGTTAATGACAAAACCTTATATTTGTGTTATAAAATAAATTTTAAATTTTTTTTAAATATTATTTTATTAATAAAAACACTTGTTAGCTCCATGATTTTGAGAATGGCAGAATGTTGCTAAAACATGGTGCTTGAAACATGTTAAGCAAGATGTCATAACATCTTGATCTCTTGATGCAATTGAGTATGAGCTTACATTAAAAAACCAGATATCCTGACTCATGTCGTGACATTCTGAACCAGAAGATCATCACAGGCTGTTTGAAATCTTGACAAATTTGATTTGTTTTAAATTTATTCTATGATATTTCCTTTGGATATATCTCAATGATTTACGCAGGTCAAGAAGATTTAATATGGAACAAATGAATCAAATCTCCACTAGAATTAAAGTTTATAAATTTAGATGATTGAGACAATATTTGTTTTCAAGATTCAAAAAGATTTCTCTGCAGATTTGTTGCAACTCTCAGCTTGTGGATCAAGTAAAGTGTTTCGATGCCCATGGACTGCTGAAGACTATTTAAAGAGATCCCTATACCTAATGTAACTTACTCACACAATTGTGATATTAGGGGAAGGCTAAAAAGCTTAGGTTTTGAGAGTCTCTTGTGCTTCAAGTCTCCCACGTATCTTTTGATATTGTGTGGTAGACTGTTTGTTGCTTGACTATTTGTCAAGTTTTTTGTTCTCACTCTTAAGCTTTTAAGCATTGAGTGTTGTTCTTGGTTGAAATTTTTAGGCAAAACTAAGTATTTTTTATTTGAAGAGTAATCTTCTAAATTATGTTGTTCTTGATACAATCATTGGGATTGAGGCTGTTAGATATCACTAAGGTAATTTATGAAGAGAATGGTGATTTTCCAAATCTAGATATCGATTTCTAGGTAGAAGTTGCACTGGGTAGTGATTAGGTGAGTAGTTGTAAACTGGGACTGTTTAGCTTTGAACTAATACTGCTGATAGAGGATTTTCTTCATGGCTTGGTAACCACCAAATTAGGTGTTGTTGCACTGAACTGGATTAATATTTCTATGTGTTATTTATCATTCTGCAATTTAAAATTAAGTATCAATTTCAGTCTGGTGTGTCTGGTCTGTTTCCAAATGTCGTAACATTTGTTTTGACATCGTGTGAGAAAGTTGTGTTAACATGTGTTATGCTTGTATCAAAAATTTCAATTGGTATCAGAGCAGAAACCCTGTGTGTTTATTGGGTGAGCTTTAGGGAGATATTTTTCTATTATTATTCGTCTTTTCAAATGCTAGAGTGATAGCATTCTGGAAATGAATGGCTAGTAGAATTTTGAAGTTTTTCAGGTTGGAAGAATCCCGGTGTTATGAAGACAGAAGGGAAGAGTCTGACGTGGGCCTCTCTAACCTTGAAGTTTTCTTTTCACATCCTTTATCACTTGTATTATGGCGAAAGATACTTAGGAATCTCTCAAGTTCAATCATAAAGGCACATCTAACTGTGTTTGGAAGAAAATAATTCATATGTGAGGCCGATCTAGGAGAAGTACTCTGGTCTCTAATCAAAAGGTTTGACATGAGAGTGACAAGCTTTTGAAGAAAAACAAGATCATTCTTTTTGTTTCCAACTCTAGAGGAGCTTGTGTTCTATTCTATAATGAAGAATTTATTATAACTATTATGTTCTTGGAAGGAAATCCAACCACTCCTATTTTTAAGGAGAATGAACAAAATGTATGTATAAATGTCTTAACATCTGTTTTGACATCAACATACCTATGATACTCAAGATGAAGATGGAGATGGAGGGAAAATCCAATTAATGTAAAAAAACATTCAATAAAGTGAGTGTGAAGACCTTGTATTCTTTGTGGAGCAAAATGTCCTACCTATCTCAAAGAACAACTGTATGATTTGTTTATTTCTTGGCTTAAATGAGGGATGTGTTCCTGACTTTATATCTACCAAGGATATTTTTGGTCTGACTGGAAGATAGACTTCTAATAAGGATTCATGTATTGAAGATGTTTCTATTGACAAGATAATTGTTCATTCAAAGATCTATGCATCTAGGATGAAAAAGGTTGTCAACCATGAAGAAGATATGATGTGACTAAATCCTATCTTATGGTCTAAGAAAAGGAAGGTATGTCTACCATATATATTCTACTGGATGATGTAAACCGATCAAATTTCATACTTTGTATCTTAGTCAAGCCTGTGAGGATAATTTATCTCAGTCGAAGGAAATTTCTCAAGTGGAGAGATTATTGGAAGCCTAGAAGGAAGTGAGTGTTCAAGCTATTATTAGCAAGAAAAACTCAAGTGACAAAAGGTTGTTCTCATCAAAAGCAATCTGAATCAAGGATGTTGTCTAAATGTCTCAACATTGTCCTAAACATCAGGCTACTCAAGATATAGGCAAACACTTGCATTGAAGAAATTTCTTCTGTGGTAAGTTGAGTTTAATAGGTTCTTTTGTTCGTCTTTTTTTTACTTCTCTAAGGTCAATATTGTTAGTTCTCTATTTTGTTGATTGACATTAATTTTAGTAAAACAAATATAGCAGCAATATGTTAAATAGGATGTGTTAACTTGCTAAGAAGAATAGGTTAATTAAGAGGTCCTATTTTATGAAGAAACATGTTGAGATGAAAATTTTCATCATCTAGAGAAACATGTCGGACAAGATGTCCTATGTAGAGTCACTAGACATCATGACTGTTTGGGCTGGACAGTTGGATCAGTTTAAGATTCAACAGATGCTGAATATTTTAAGAATATTATGCAGTCCTACTAATTTTAAAGATCTAGAAGATTCAAGTCAGAATCAAGAAGAATATGCACTTTCTAATTATGGAGATAAATTAGGAAGGTTATGATTGAAGATCTATTTTTATGCAAAAGTTTCTTGAGATTTGTAGCAGCTTATATGTTGTGATTTGAAGCTCAAATCCAGTTGGGAAAAAGGTTATAAATAGAAGCATTTTAACCTAGGAAAGGAACCAGCCGGAAAACGTAATGTTTCATATTATTAGGGCTGAGTCTGTAAGCCACTCTCTAGGAGAGTTGGTATGTGTGAGCCTCTCGAATATCATGTTGATATGAGAGTAGGACTGATGTTATAGAGTAGTAATTCTCTATTATTATTCTCTTCGAAGTTGTGAAGCAAAAGTGAGTATTGTTCTTGATCGAAGTTTTTAAGAAAGGTCAAGTATTCTTGATTAAGAGGTTCTTAATCTAGTATTTCTTGTAATTGAATATTGAGGTAAAGGTTCGTCAATGTCAGTAACTGGGATTGTTATTGTGAGACATCACTGCGATGATTGGAAGTGTGAGAGGTTTCTCTTTTCTCTTATCTACGAAGTTCTTTGGTAGAAGTTGCGCTGGGTAGGGATTAAGTGAGATGTTGTAAACGAGAGGTTGTTTAGATTTGAATTGACACTACTAATAATGGATTTTTTTCCTAGATTGGTTGCCCCATAGTAGGTGTTGTTGTACACCGAACTGGATTAGCAATTCTGGTGTGTTATTTACTTTTCAATATTGTGTATGTATGTTTATACCTTGCTTATGTATTTTGTTCATATTAGATGTGTCAACATGTCATAGGACATATGAAGTGTGATATACCAGAATTTCAGTTGGTATCAGAGCAGACATCCTGTTCTATTCTGGGTGAGATCCTGGGAAGATACGTTTTGGTTCATGGGCAATGATGAAGGTTTTATTGGAAAGTTGTATGAACTTGGACAATTCATACTATTGTTTAGATAATCCCTTGAGAAGGATCATTGGTTTGTTGTGACAGGGTGAGATATAGACCTGTCTAGAGTCGTTAGGCTTGTTGCTTTGGTGGAAAGCTATTATTCTTGGGTTTGATTTATTTTCAAACCTATGTTGTTTGTGGCACTTGGATTGTGGTGTTTGTGTGCAACAGTTATGATGTTGTTCCTGAAGGATGTTGAGGAGCATTTGGTGTGTGTTCCACTGCATGGTATCTGATGAAACCATGGTTATTCCTTATGTTTATGGTGTTGAGATCTTAGAAAGGTATGTTCTTGGAATACCAATATGGGAAGGGCATTAGGGTTTGGTCTCCTCAACATGGTTACCATATGATGTTGTGATTGTAGCGCTAAAAAATACTCGAGGTGTCTACACACTCGAAAAAGAACAGAGTCGCCACCGATCTTTATTTGTTCCAAAAAGGAAAGGGAAAATGTCGAATAAAACCCAAGAATAAAAATAAACGCATAAGATGGTCGTCGCAACCAAATTAGGGTTCGGAAGTCGGTTAAGCAAGGGGAAGGTATTAGCACCTCTCACCTCCATCATACTCGATGGGACCCATTTAGTTAGTTTTATGAATGAGTGTTTGCGTGATGTTTGTGTTCTTTAGTTTATTAATCAATAAAAGAAAAGGGGTTTTTATTTTTTTTTATTGTGCTCGCCAAGACGCTTGTATCTTGTGCCTACGTATTCCCTCGTGCAATGGGAAAGTCAGAGCAATCGTAGTTCGAATAAAAAACTACGAGTTTGTTGGTTAATTTTATGAAGGATGTTTAGTGTTTGGTTCAAAGGATCAAAGGTATTCAAGAGGTGTGCACTTCTTGTCACTCGATCACTTCAATTTGATAAAGAATACTTGAAGTTTGTTTCAAAGGATCAAAGGTATTCAAGAGGTGTGCACTTCTTGTCACTCGATCACTTCAATTTGATAAAGAATACTTGAAGTTTGTTTCAAAGGATCAAAGGTATTCAAGAGGTGTGCACTTCTTGTCACTTGATCGCTTTGATTTAATTAAAGAAGATATTTTTAAGCTTTATTCAAAGGATCAAAGGTATTCAAGAGGTGTGCACTTCTTGTCACTCGATCACTTCGATTTAATTAAGAAAGAATTTGTAAAGTTTGATTCAAAGGATCAAAGGTATTCAAGAGGTGTGCACTTCTTGTCACTCGATCACTTCGATTTAATTAAGAAAGAATTTTTAAAATTTGATTCAAAGGATCAAAGGTATTCAAGAGGTGTTCACTTCTTGTCACTTGATCGTTTTGATTTGATTAAGAAAGGTTTAAAAAAAAGGTGTTAATCCAAAAGAATCGAGGTATTCAAGAGGTGTACACTTCTTGTCACTCGATATTTCGGTATGGTTTAAAGAATTTTGAAAAAAAGAAACTCGACATTGGATCGAGAAGTTTATTTGTATCGACTTGGCGTTGGACCAAGGTTTATTGATTTTTGGATCGAGATTAATATAATGTTTTTTTTTGGTATTTTTAATAATAAAAGAAAAAAAAAGTCTAATTATAACATATTTTTTTGAGTTTTTAAAATTATATTATGAATATAGAAACAATTTAAATAAGAATTAAAGAAAAGATAAAATTATCAAAGAAAACAAATACCACATGGGCTAAAAAAAAAACACACAAACGGGGGGTGTGATCATATAGAGGCGCCCGGCCCATAACAGCCAAGGCCCAAGGTAATGAAGTTAATAGTAAAAAAAAGAAGAAAAAAAATGTGTATGGGCCGAACCGGGTCGGATTTAGACCCAATGGCCTTTTATCCTAAACCGAACTGGGTTGAGTAAAACCCTAGGATACTCTCTTCTTCTCTCTCACTCGCTGCTCTCCACGACTCTCTCTGAACAGAACAGAATGACCGAAGAAAAAAAGCTTGAACTCATCTCTCTCGATCTCGTTCTTTCTCGGTCTCACCCGCGATTCTCTCAACTCTATTTCAAAATCAAACTTTCGTTCAAAATTACCTTACATTTTCTGCTCTCACCGAACACTGCTCTCAATTCACGCATAAAATTTCTCTCGATGTCTCTCGATCTCATTGTGATTCTCATCTCTCTCTTATTACTTACTTCTGTTCTCAAAAATCCTCAAGAACAAATAACCAAACACTGCTCTGTTTTTGACACTCAAACCCCAAATAGTTTCAAACAACAACAATAAATAGCATACGAGTTCCAGAATAAATCAACAATCCAAACATACAACAATCAATCACGATCTCAGTTCTAAATCATTCACAACAAGCATAAATCAGACAACAAAAATGCAAAATGAATGCATAACAAGAAGAAATGATTCAAGCCTAGTAATACCAATCAATGGTGATTCAAATCAGACAAAGATATACATTAGAGCAAGTGTAAGTGAAAAGTTCAGAAAAAAAACCGACTCCGAATGTTCTCGGAGGTGACGTTTCCACGGTGAGTTTGATTCCTTGCTAACTGAATAATTGTTGTTCTTGTAACGATTTTGTGGTGATGGGTTTGTTGAAGTGTTGCTGCAGGTGAACGCCGATGTTGAGGAGCGTGGCTGATCTGCGATGTTGATGATGAGGTTCAGTGTGGTGGTCCAAATAGTATTGCGGTCTGTGAGTGAAGGTTATGTTACTCGGTGGTGATATGGTGTTGTTTTGGTTTGACGTGAGAGTGGGAGCTGAGTATAGTGTTGGGGATAGATTTTCTCTCTGTGGGGTTGCCGGTGGTGTGAAGGATGCTGGGTGAATCAGTTTGAGGGAGAACACGATGGCTAGTGGTTTGAAGGTGGGTTGAAGAGTTTTTGGAGAAGGTTTTTTATTATGGGTTGCGCGTTTCTGTTGTGCAGGTATGAAATGGTTTGAAGAAGAACAAGGTGTTTGGAGATTTATTCGGTTTTGTTGGTTTTGGAGGAAGTTTTGAAGTGATTTTGGCAGAATTTCTCTAAGTTTCTCCCCCCTTTCTGTATGAATGAATGGCTGTTTATATAGAGGGGAGATTAGGGTTTTGGCAAAAAAATTGGGGGGAAATTTGAAGGATTTGAACAATTATGGTGTTCTGATCTTATTGCTTTTTGCTGCAGGTTTTTGTATGGACAAATTAGTGCAAGGTTTGGACATATGTGCTGCACAGTGGTGTTTTGGCTATTCTTGTGCAAGTTTTGGCTTGTTTTTTTTTACTGTGTGTGCAGGGACAGCAAGGAAGTGGAGCAGCAACAAGGTTGGTGATAGAGCAGTATCACGATGGGGACATCCCATTTTTGTCTGTAGTGCAAACTTGTTCTCTAAATTATTTTTGTTTGTATTTCGAATTCTTTTGGAATTGATGTAAACTTCAAGTGTAAGAAAATATGATATTTAAACGAAATGACTATTCTCTTTAATTTCTATTCAATTATTTAATTACGAAAATGTTTTTTTTAATAATTAAAATATGAGATTTTAATTATCAAATAAAACAATCATTTAACCAAATAAAAGGATAGAAAATTAAGAGATGTAAAATGGATTAGAAACAAAGATGGACTATGATTTGCTTAATAAGAATCAATCCACATGATTTAAAAATTAAAAATTAAAAAAAAACAAAAATATGATAAATAAAAAAAATGGAGCCTAAATATCGTGTACTATCCCTTAGTCTTTTGATGAATGTCCATGAGATCAGCCGTGAAAGTAATGCTATGCTTAAAAGTCAAGGTCAAAATTTGGGGTATGACAGTGATATGTGGAAGACTTTTCCAATCAACTTATTAAAGTTGCCAAAGCTACTTGAGGTTTATATCAAGTTCACTCATAAAGGCACTTATCAATAAGTTTGATAAGAATCTGAAGAGAAGTTGATCAATGGTGATCATATACATCCGCATTTTGTTGTTGGAAAATGGACTTCTATTGAAGACTTTGAAGGTGACGAAGGAATATATTGTGAGAAGAGAAGTGATGTTCTACTGGATGTTGGAGCATCATATCAGTAGGTGTGCAGATTCTTTTGGCTGAGCAGATGCTTTGGGTGCTACGAAAATGTGTGTTGATCACATATGTTTAGAACCTTCTCCTAATTTGGAAGAGGAGGCATCTAGGGTGTGTATCTGAGAAGTTTCTATCCAGGAAATTCATCTTAGATAATTGTGTTGATCAAGGAATGATCAAACATATTATTTACTCATGAGTCTATGTTGCTATTAAGGAGGAAAAGTTATGATTTTCAGGGTGTTCTTAGCAGTTATTGAAGGTCAAGGAATCTCTTCCATACAAGGGAGTTTATTTGAAGTGAGCATGAGATCTGGGTACAGGATACAGCAGTAACACTTGATCTTTACCTCTGATGGTAACATCAATATTCTCCAAATCAAGAATCAATTTATTAAACATATACAGCTGCTCTGTCAAGACTTTTTCTTCACTAATCTTGAATGAATGCAGAGCTTGCTTCAGGTAAAGATGATTTACCAAGAATTTGTTCATGTATAATCCTTCAAGTTTCAGCCACACACCTGCGATGGTGTTCTCCTTCGAGACTTCCTGGAGAACCTTATCACCAAGGCTCAAAACGATGACACTATGGGCTTTCTCGATCATCGTCGCCTTCTCCTTCTCTGTTAGGACGACATCCATTTTCTCTGATCCTTTCAATGTTTCTAAAAAAACCCTGTTGAACCATAAGAGCTTGCATCTTCAAGCGTCAAAAACGAAAATTTATTCACTCCGGTGAATTTCTCAATCTCATATTTTGTTGACGACATCTTGATCCACGCTCATCGCACCTGTTTGTTGTAACAAATGATACTAATAATGATGTAATTCTGTGAGAAAGAGAGAGTTTCTTGATTGACCAAGAAACATAGTTAACAAACGAGAGAGACGATGGAAAAGAAGAAGAAAATAAGATTGGTTTAAACTATTATTCCTTACTTTCTCATTAGGGTTTATGATTATACGTATTACAGAATAACAACCAACCTCAATATCTCTCAACAACCAGAGTGATCAGTCTATTTTTAGATACTAGCTATGTATGTTATGCATGATGATAACACACATACATACATGACATACATAGCTAACTTAAAGAACTAGCTAACTTATACAACTGCATGTTAGAACAAGTTTCAACTACAACACACGTATCTTTGACTACTATATGCTAGAACATACTCTAACTACAACATACACTACTCTGTTGAACCATGAAACTACCTTTGTTGAGATTAGAATTTTATCCAAAGACCACACTTAAATTTCTCAAATTCGATAACTTCAAAATTATAATTTAGATTTTAAAATCCGAATAATATTTTTATCAAAATGAGAAGTTTTAGATGTGAAAAATTAATATTTCGTTAAAATAGATTCCTTTTCTTTTCATGCAAGAGAACTAGAAAATATAACGTAAATGCTAAACGAAGTTAAACAAATATACGTATTAAAAACAAAGACGAGACAGTAATTGCACAACTTTTATTTGTTTAAAAACAAAAACATATGACACATTCCTATAACAAATATTCAAATCAAATCAAGCCTCAACAATTAATATTCATAACCACATGAATTTATTATTAATTAACATTTATCTACTATTACAAGATCAATCTATCTAGCTCTAGCTTGACATAGGCACAGTACACAATTATTTATGCTACACATGTAGAGTTAGTACGTAGTAGTTACCCTATGTCTGTATGCACCAGTACACTACGTACATTATATATGTATACACTACGTACATTATATATGTATACACTATACACTTTTAAATTTTTTTTAGAATTATAATTTAATTATGACCAAATAAATAAAGATTTTATTTAATAACGATTTATTTAACAAATAATTTATAAAATTCTATTTAGATATATTTTAATCTTGAAAATTTTGAAACCCCATACAACAATCTGTCTTGTATGTTTTCGAAGACGGCCCAACATATATATATATATATATATATATATATATATATATATAATACATTAATACATGTACATAGGTATTTTATTTTAAACAAGCTGAGCCTGTGGCCAAGAATCTATTCCCTTATTAGCATCTAAGGTTATTATTCCTTTACTGTTAATAAAGGGTGTTGAAGTAAATTCATCATCTGTAGCACCAGCAACAGCAGCTCCTGAGAATGCAATCAGTTCAACATCCATCTCAACAGGGAATCATAAGTCTTGAAAATCATTATTATTATTGTTGTTGTCAATATTCCATCTCAGGTTAATAGCTTCTTCTATTGATTGTGGTTGGTATTGTTCATAGAACATAGCCTCAGTTTTTGGAATGGTTTGTGACTTGAAGAGTAGCTCCAAAGATTGATTATTATTGTTTCTAATGGTTGAAATGCATGTAATAAAAAATTATTATGAGATTGTGAAAATGATGGTGGAGGAAGAGAAGGAAGAGGAAGGTGTAAACAGCTTTTTTTGGGGGTTTAAATTAGAATTATTATTAGCACCTAAATGTTTTTGAACTTGAAGTATCTGCATATCACCTACTCTTCCTGTCAAAATTAATTTTCTAAAGTTAAAGACTTTAAACATTGTCAATCACATCAAATAGTAGATTTATGAAGAAAAGTGAAAATGGTAGCTAGGTAAAGTTTATGAATATAAAATTGAAAGGAAATGACTTGATGTGGTTTCTGTATAAGCACATGAGTCAACCCAAAAATAGACAAGAAAATTAAGAGGACAAATTATGAACACAATCACTGCAAAGATAAAAGTAAAAAAATATTTATGATATTTATGAATATGAATTAAATCTATATTATAATTATTGTTTTCTCTAAAAAAACAAGTAGAGTATTTTTATTTTATTTTATGTAAATTTATTATAATTCTTTTTAAATATAGGAAGTAATTGGGCTATTTGAAGTATTATCCCAACAATTTGATGTTGGGTAATAAGTCCAATTTAATATGAGAATTGCTAATTTCATTCTATGCGTTAGAAAAGTAGCTTTTGAAAAATAAAAAATATTTTGTAAATTTTGAAAATACATTTCCGAACGCAATATATATTTCAAACGCAGTTAAATTGAATAGCACTCCAATGTTGTTTAAAATTTATTATGGAGAAGAGTCTTCGTAACAATTCAATGAAATCGATGTTTCAGGATTTGCGATGCCTTGCGGAGGAGGTAAAGGTGGTTGAATGACCGTTGATAGAGAAACACCGACAACTTTGCGCGCAGCGACAGATCAAGTAGCTTTGGATCCATCTATCACTTAAAGTCATAGGAGCTAGAGATTTGGAAATTCAAGGAATCAAGATGGAGATGACGCTTGACTAGATCCAACGTGTTGGATCTTTATGTTCGATTTAATATGTTCTTGATTCGGTGACCTGAGGAGGTTACAAACTGATGAATCAGAAAGCGAACGTGAAATCATGAAAATCGTAGAAATTGCAAGTCGATTACCACAAACGGTGCCACTGTTTATTTCTAGAACCAGAAATGGATTGAGGAGCGAAGGTGATAGTGGATCAAAGCTTCAAACGCGGCGGAGGAGGGCTGACCTGCAAAGTAAGGACTCCAACTCTCAGGTCAGTATGAGAGGGAAAAAAGTGAAGTGAAATTGAATTTAAAACTTGTTACCTGAATTTGGCGCCTTCTCTATATTTAGTAGAGATGGAACAACAAACTCACTATTTGTTAAGATTGAATTATGGAGAGCCGTTGGATTCACTTGTAGTTGAGATCCTTTGTGATCATTAGGGTGATAATTTTCATGTACTAAAAAGATTATAGAAGGAGTGTGGTATCTTAATGGTGGTAGGCCAGAGTTGACATGGTCGGATACGAGACCAAATTGACCATCGGAAAATTCCGCACACTAAGACCTCCTAGCTTCTTAGGTTTGCTCGCATCCGCCCATTTGACCCAGAGTATCTTCGATTCCCCTTTTACTCCTCCCCAAAGAAATCTCTGTTGGATCTTCACAATTTTTTTTAAACGTTGATAGATATCTTAAGAAAAGATAGATAGAAGATATTGAAGGATAGAAAAGCACTTAGAAAGGGGGGGTTTGAATAAGTGTAGTCTAAAAACTTGAACGATAAAAACAATATGCACAGTTATTTTTATCCTGGTTCGTTGTTAACTAAACTACTCCAGTCCACCCCCGCGGAGTGATTTACCTCACCTGAGGATTTAATCCACTAATCGCAACAGATTACAATGGTTTTCCACTTAGTCCGCGACTAAGTCTTCTAGAGTATCCTGATCACAACCTGATCACTCCAGGAACAAATGCTTAGACACAAGCTAAGACTTTCTTAGAGTATCCTGACCACCACGTGATCACTCTAATTACAACTGCTTAGACACAAGCTAAGACTTCCTAGAGTATCCTGATCAACACTTGATCACTCTAGTTACTTACAAATTAATGTAATCAAATAAGAGTTTTACAATGCTTCTTAAAATCTATAATCACAACAGTGATATTTCTCTTAACGTTTAAGCTTAATCTCACTAATATATTACAACAACAATGTAGTGAGCTTTGATGAAGATGAAGTTTCTGAGCTTTGAATTGAACAGCGTTTCAGCAAGTTAATATTCACAGAATTTGATTCAGAGTTATTAAACTTGCTTTTCATCAGAACTTCATATTTATAGGCGTTTGAGAAGATGACCGTTGAGCGCATTTAATGCTTTGCGTATTCCGTACAGCTTTGCATTTAATGTTTCACGCTTTTGTCAACTACCTCGAGCCTTGTTCACGCTGTGTCTACTGACGTTGCCTTTAATAGCTTCCAACGTTCCTTTTGTCAGTCAGCGTAGCCTGCCACTTGTACTTTCTTCTGATCTGATGTTTGTGAATAAAATATTTGAATATCATCAGAGTCAAACAGCTTGGTGCAAAGCATCTTCTTGTCTTCTGACCTTGAAGTGCTTCTGAGCGTGATACCATTAGAACTTCAGTGCTTCTGCTTCTGATCTCAAGTTCTTCTGATGCTTCCATAGACCCATGTTCTGATTCTGCCTTGACCATCTTCTGATGTCTTGCCAGACCATGTTCTGATGTTGCATGCTGAACCTTCTGAGACAAAGCTTCTGAGCGCTGATTTGTGCATACTCTTTATATATTTCTTGAAAGGGAAATTGCAACGTATTAGAGTACCACATTATCTCACACAAAATTCATATCCTTGTTATCATCAAAACTAAGAATATTGATCAGAACAAATCTTGTTCTAACAATCTCCCCCTTTTTGATGATGACAAAAACATATATAAATGATATGAATTTGCGATCAGAAAGAGCAGACGGCTAAAGACAAATTACACAGCTATGGCATAAGCATGTGAATATGTCTCCCCCTGAGATTAACAATCTCTCCCTGAGATGAATAATCTCCCCCTGAAATAAATACTCGAAGAACTTTAATAAAAGACTTCCCTGATTATTTCGGTAGAGACGATCACATAAGCTTCTGTCTTCTGATAATTCATAGCTTCTGACTTCTGCTTCCATTGGACAGCTTCAGAACTTGAATTTCTTTAGACCCTAGAACACTCACAGCTTCTGATTCCTGCTTTCATTTAGGACAGCTTCAGAACTTGAATTTCTTTGATCTTCAGAACATTCACAGCTTCTGATTCCTGCTTCCATTTAGGACAGCTTCAGAACTTGAATTTCTTTGATCTTCAGAACATTCACAGCTTCTGATTCATGCTTCCATTTAGGACAGCTTTAGAACTTGAGTTTTCTGGATCTTTAGAACATTCACAGCTTCTGATTTCTGCTTCCCTCGGATAGCTTCAGAGCTTTGAATTTCTTCTTACATCTCTTCATGCTAGATTGTATCAGAACATTGTTGAATGTACCAGAGCATCATCAGAGCATCTCTACATCCTGAAATGTTACAGAACAAAACTAAACGACAAAAGTCAACATGAATGAGTTAGAACATAAAATGTGTATCAGGACACAAAATATGTATCAGAGCCATATAAGCCATATAGAATATATCAGATCCAATAGACAATGTATTAGAGCAAATAGACAATGATTTGGATCATATTCTATTATCAGAATTTCTGATCATTCTTGCTTCTTGCTTCTGATTCTGAAGCTTCATAGCACTCAGCTTGCTTCAAGAATCCAAGAACTTGATTCATCTTGTTGCTCCTTATGTTGATCTTGAATCTTCGATTCCTGCAACAACACAACTTAAAAACATAGAGCTTTGCAAGTTCTGTTAGTAAAGCAACTGATTAAATCAAATCATTTATCACATATTTCTCCCCCTTTTTGTCATATCATCAAAAAACAGAAAAGATTCAGATATAAACAAAAAGAAACACACGGAGAAAAAAGGATGATTTCATTGAAGTTCAAAAAGCAGGTACAGAAGTACACGCAGAGAAAGAAGACAAGATGCACAAAAACAGATGCAGCAAAAGCAAAAACAAAACAACACAGACTCAATCTAAGACGACCCTAGCCTTGACAAGATTTTGGCCAGCATCTCTTGAACCCCATTGTTGTATCCTTCTTGCCTCTCCATGAAAGCTCTAAACTCATCCTGTTTCTTCTGAATATCTTCCAGAGATCTTGCAAGACGAGAAGATTCATCAGAAGAAGCTTCACCGCTTCTAACCACAGGAATAACATTGTGATCTGTAGCTTCCATAGATAGATCATTTGCAGGGATTTCCTCAACAGGAATTGATTCAGCAACATGATCTTCTATATCTGCTTCTTGCATAGAAGCATCTCCATAATCTGCAACTGGAATCTCAGAATCTCCATTCTCAAGTGCCTGAAGAATGGCAGCTAGATTCCTAGGAGCAGAAGGACCTTCAACTTCTGGTGGGTCAACAACTTCTGGAATGACCAAGCTTGGGTCTTTCTCAGAAGGGTTTTCCCTCAGAATGTCAAAGAGGGTCTTGAAATCCCCGAGTAGAACTGGATAATCAGGTATCCAAACCACAATTTCCTTGCAAGGATTAGCTTCCATTGCAGCAGCAAGTCTTGCTTCTTCCAATTCATCTATAAAGGGCTTCTCCTTAGCAGCAACACAATTTTTGAGAGGATGGTAGTATATACCATTATCACCCTTCAGAAGGTAACCAGGGTAACCAGGGGCAGCAGCTACTAGTCTTTTCTGTACTCCCATTGCTTCTTCTTGAAGATCCTTGCGAAATCTTCTCTAGAGATTTCTTGTAGAAACATCATCCAGACCATTTAGAAATGCATCCTTCAGAAGATCTAGACTGCTGATCACCTCATGTCTGAAAAGTTCCATGAGGGTATAGGGTTCAGGTTCAGGCGGATTGAAGGTGAATTTGTAGTCAGGGTAGAGAAGACAGTAGGGTTTGGATTTTCTGGTAGGTAAGGGATGGGATATATAAGGTGGAGGTGCGGTGGATGAGGAAGAAGAGATATCTGAGAGAATGATTGATGAGGATGGAACATCATAAAGGATAGGTAGAGAAGAGGATGGAGTATTTGTAAAAGGAATTGGTGAGTGAGATTTATCAGAAGGAGTTGGGGGAAGAATACTTAGAGGTGTGGGGTTTAGAATGGGAGATGATGATGGAGAAGGATTTGGTAAAGTGAAGTTTACTTTTGGTTCAGATGGAGGTGATTGGAGAGATGGTTTAGGGACAGAAGGAGGTGGAGTAAAAACCTGCCTGGAGGTTTGTACAGAAGAAGAAGATCTGGTTCTGCGAAAGGAATCTCTGATCCTTTTATCCCTTCGTTCGTCAGAGTCCACCTTGTCAGGATCATAGGTGACCCTCAACTTCTTGGCTTTCTCAGCCTCATCTTCTTGGGCTTTTCTTTTTAGCCTAGCCTTTAGTTCCTTCTGATCTTTCTTCAGAAGATCAGCCTTGGACGGAAGTACTCTGCCACGGATCCAAGCAGGATCAATATCTGATTGCTTCCTAACACAGTCTTCCAAGTAAAGCTTGACAACCTGATGCAGTTCTTTTTGAAACAAAGAGGCAAAACCTTCAACAGCAACTCTTCTTGACAGAATGTCAGGAAAGCTTGTGCACACAGAAGGTACATTTTGAATGAGTTCCAGTCTGAACAAATCCACACCATTGAAAATGGGACCTTGAACTACTCCAAGAAAGTGGGACGCATTGAGTTTTCTGATGGATTCCAGCACTTTGCTTTCAATTAGAATGTCTGAAATCATTCTTCCAAACGGAATAGTCGTTCTTGAAATATGAGGGTACTTCACCCTTTCGTCTTCTCTTGACTCAAAGATAGAAGTCTTCAGATTCTCAAACAGAATATGGGAGATGTTGATCTTAATCTTTTTGCCAATGCAGAAAAGAGTATGCTTGTGATCTGGACTGATGTAGGAGGAGGAGAGCATCCTCTTTCTATGGTGAAGGGAACCCAGAATAATCTCAGCCCATACTCTATAAAACGGCCTTAAGGTGCCTGTGTTATTAGATTCAATTCCAAAAGTCTGAGAGATTTGTTGTTCAACTTTAGACCAATCAACTGATTCATGTCGAAAACCAGACCAACCTTCTTCATCGTTCAGATTGTACAGCTTCCTGATGAGCTTTTCAGTGACAACCACTTCATGCCCTAGTACGAATGAAATGATGGCAGTTGGGGTAACCGTTGCATGTACCCAGAAGTCCTTCACAAGTTCAGGATAAATTGGACCAACCAATCTATCAAGATATTTAGACCATCCTTGCTCAAAGATTCTTGCATCACACTTAAAGCCATTTGCTTTTAGGTTGTTGATGTCCACAACAGATTCACAAAGAACTTCCAGTTCTTTCGTGGGTATTAAGCATGTTTTCAATGGAGCATACTCATATTTGCGTAAAAGGATTTGTGTAGAAGAGAGCCTTTCTTTTAAATTTGATGAACCAGAAGATGAGTTCATGATGATTATGCTTTGAGATCAATTCAAGAACTGGGGTTTGAAGAGAAATGCAACGAAGGGGATGCACAAAAGAGAGAGAAAGAGGGAAAGAGAGGGAATGAAGATGAAGCGGGTTATTTAAAAGATTTAAAAAAAATTATGCATTTAATGAGAAATGACATTAGGAGAGAGAACATGGTAAATGAAATGATTTAACACAGTTACCTAGGTCGGCGTTTTTTCAACTGCACGCTTTGTACTAACCGTACAGACACGTGTTCACCATCAGATAATGGATGACAGCTGTAAAATATGAAAAGACTTTACGCCTTTTGATTCTGATCACTGCTTCTGATTGTCATTCTTAAGAAATGATCTGGTTCTGATAGGATCATCTTTCTTCCCAAGAATCACATCTTCTGAATGAGCTGAGGCAAGTCTAGGTGATCTTCTGATAGTTGGTTCTTCAGAAATCCTAAGATTCTCTAAAGATGCAGCAACTTGATCTTCTGATCCATTGCTTCTGAGACTGCCAGCTTCTGCAGCTTTGCTTCTTGGTTCTTCAACTTCTGATATATCAATATCAAAATCTGCAAAATTCTCAAACTGCTTTGGTTTTTCAAGACCAAGCTTATCATCAAACCTGATATTGATTGATTCTTCTACAATCAATGTTTCAGTATTGTATACTCTGTAGCCTTTAGAGCGTTCAGAATATCCAAGAAGGAAACACTTTTGTGCTTTAGAATCAAACTTACCAAGATGATCTTTAGTATTCAGAATAAAACATACACATCCAAAAGGATGGAAATATGAAATGTTGGGCTTTCTGTTCTTCCACAATTCATAAGGAGTCTTATTCAGAATAGGTCTGATAGAGTTTCTATTCTGAATATAGCATGCAGTGTTAATTGCTTCTGCCCAGAAATGCTTAGCCATATTGGTTTCATTTATCATGGTTCTGGCCATTTCTTGTAGAGTCCTATTCTTTCGCTCTACAACTCCATTTTGCTGTGGAGTTCTAGGGCAAGAGAAATCATGGGCAATACCATTTTCTTTGAAGAACTCCTCAAAGAATATGTTCTCAAATTCGCCACCATGATCACTTCTGACCTTTATGATTTTACACTCTTTCTCAGATTGAATCTGAGTGCAGAATTCAAAGAACACTGAATGAGACTCATCCTTGTGTTTCAAGAACTTTACCCATGTCCAGCGGCTATAATCATCAACGATGACTAATCCATATTTCTTCCCTCTGACAGATGTTGTTTTGACTGGGCCAAACAGATCAATGTGCTAGAGTTCTAACGGCCTTGAGGTAGAAACAACATTCTTAGACTTGAATGCAGGTCTGGAGAACTTGCCCTTCTGACATGCTTCACAAAGAGCATCTGATTTGTATTTCAGATTTGGGAGTCCTCTGACCAGATTTAGTTTGTTAATCTGAGAAATCTTTCTCAAACTAGCATGACCTAATCTTCTGTGCCAGACCCATTGCTCCTCAGAAACAGACATAAGACAAGTCACCTTCTGCTTCTCAAGATCAGAAAGATCAATCTTATAAATGTTGTTCTTCCTCTTGCCTGTAAATAGGATTGAGCCATCCTTCTGACTTACAGCCTTGCAAGACTTTTGATTAAAGATTATATTATAACCATTGTCACTTGATTGACTTATGGACAATAAGTTATGCGTTAATCCTTCTACAAGAAGTACATTAGTTATGGAAGGAGAGTTACCAAGACTTATGGTTCCAGAGCTAATGATTTTGCCCTTCTGATCTCCTCCAAACTTGACTTCTCCACCTGGTTTAAGCACTAGGTCTTGGAATGTAGACCTTCTTCCCGTCATGTGTCGCGAGCACCCAGAGTCCAGGTACCATGACATTTTGCTTCCTGTCCTCTTTGCCGCCAAGGATATCTGTAATAGGAATAATCTTTTCCTTAGGTACCCACATTTTCTTGGGTCCTTTCTTGTTAGTTCTCCTCAAGTTCTGATTGAACTTGGGTTTAGCAAAATATTTAACAGGAGGAACAGTATGATACTTCTTATTCTGAGTTCCATGATATTTCTTAGGTTGTGTCACATGCTTCTTGGTGTGTGTTATGTGAAAACTTTGTGCATGTGATGTGTGCTTAATATCATGGGAGTGACCAAATTTAAATTGGTTATACAGAGGCTTGTATGATATTTTCATATCATCCACAGATTCAAGCTTGTATGGGATTTCACCCTCATAACCAATGCCAACTCTCTTGTTTCCAGACACAGCATATATCATAGAAGCTAGCTGACTTCTGTCAATACTTCTAGATAAGAACTTCCTGAAACTTAAATCATATTCTTTCAGAATATGATTCAGACTGGGAGTGGATTTTTCTGAATCAGAAGGAGATCCAACATTATTGGATAATTTTAAAACTTTTTCTTTTAATTCAGAATTTTCCAACTCAAGCTTCTTGGTTTCAAATTCAAATTGCTTTTTCAGCTTTTTGTATTTGATACTAAGATGAGCTTTTAATTCAAGAAGCTCTGTTAGACTGGAAACTAACTCTTCTCTAGATAGTTCAGAAAATACCTCTTCAGAATCTGATTCTGATGTAGATTCTGATCCATCATCTTCTTTCGCCATCAGCGCAAAGTTTGCCTGCTCTCCTTCAGAGTCTGATCCTGATTCTGATTCAGAATCATCCCATGTTGCCATAAGACCTTTCTTCTTATGAAACTTCTTCTTGGGATTTTCCTTCTGAAGTTTTGGACACTCATTCTTGTAATGCCCAGGCTCATTGCACTCATAGCAGACAGCCTTCTTCTTGTCAGATCTTCTGTCACCAGAAGATTCTCCACGTTCAAATCTCTTTGAACTTCTGAAGCCTCTGAACTTCCTTTGCTTGCTCTTCCAGAGTTGGTTTACCCTTCTGGAGATCATGGACAGTTCATCTTCTTCTTCAGATTCTGATTCTTCAGGATCTTCTTCTCTAGCCTGAAAAGCGTTAGTGCCTTTTTTAACATTAGATTTTAATGCAATAGACTTACCTTTCTTCTGAGGTTCATTAGCGTCAAGTTCAATCTCATGACTCCTCAGGGCACTGGTCAGCTCTTCCAAAGAAACTTCATTCAGATTCTTCGCAATCTTGAATGCAGTCACCATTGGGCCCCATCTTCTGGGTAAGCTTCTGATGATCTTCTTTACATGATCAGCCTTGGTGTAGCCTTTGTCGAGAACTCTCAATCCAGCAGTCAGAGTTTGAAATCTTGAAAACATCTTTTCAATGTCTTCATCATCCTCCATCTTGAAGGCTTCATACTTCTGGATTAGTGCAAGAGCTTTGGTCTCCTTGACTTGAGTATTTCCTTCATGAGTCATTTTCAAAGACTCATATATGTCATGGGCCGTTTCCCTGTTAGATATCTTCTCATACTCAGCATGAGAGATAGCATTCAGCAAAACAGTCCTGCATTTGTGATGATTCTTGAAATCTTTCTTTTGATCATCATTCATTTCGCTTCTCGTGAGCCTTACACCAGTAGCTTTAACAGGATGTTTGTAACCATCCAACAGAAGATCCCATAGATCAGCATCCAGACCAAGAAAGTAACTTTCCAGTTTATCTTTCCAGTATTCAAAGTTTTCACCATCAAATACTGGTGGTCTAGTATAACCATTGTTACCATTGTATTGCTCAGTAGAGCCAGATGTAGATGCAGCTGGATTTGTTGGAATTTCACCAGCCATCTTTTACTGAAGCGTTTTTCTCTTCCTGAATCTTTTCTAGACACGGTTAAGTGCTTGCACCTTAGAACCGGCTCTCTGATGCCAATTGAAGGATAGAAAAACACTTAGAAAGGGGGGTTTGAATAAGTGTAGTCTAAAAACTTGAACGATAAAAACAATATGCACAGTTATTTTTATCCTGGTTCGTTGTTAACTAAACTACTCCAGTCCACCCCCGCGGAGTGATTTACCTCACCTGAGGATTTAATCCACTAATCGCAACAGATTAGAATGGTTTTCCACTTAGTCCGCGACTAAGTCTTCTAGAGTATCCTGATCACAACCTGATCACTCCAGGAACAAATGCTTAGACACAAGCTAAGACTTTCTTAGAGTATCCTGACCACCACGTGATCACTCTAATTACAACTGCTTAGACACAAGCTAAGACTTCCTAGAGTATCCTGATCAACACTTGATCACTCTAGTTACTTACAAATTAATGTAATCAAATAAGAGTTTTACAATGCTTCTTAAAATCTATAATCACAACAGTGATATTTCTCTTAACGTTTAAGCTTAATCTCACTAATATATTACAACAGCAATGTAGTGAGCTTTGATGAAGATGAAGTTTCTGAGCTTTGAATTGAACAGTGTTTCAGCAAGTTAATATTCACAGAATTTGATTCAGAGTTATTAAACTTGCTTTTCATCAGAACTTCATATTTATAGGCGTTTGAGAAGATGACCGTTGAGCGCATTTAATGCTTTACGTATTCCGTACAGCTTTGAATTTAATGTTTCACGTTTTTGTCAACTACCTCGAGCCTTGTTCACGCTGTGTCTACTGACGTTGCCTTTAATAGCTTCCAACGTTCCTTTTGTCAGTCAGCGTAGCCTGCCACTTGTACTTTCTTCTGATCTGATGTTTGTGAATAAAATATTTGAATATCATCAGAGTCAAACAGCTTGGTGCAAAGCATCTTCTTGTCTTCTGACCTTGAAGTGCTTCTGAGCGTGATACCATTAGAACTTCAGTGCTTCTGCTTCTGATCTCAAGTTCTTCTGATGCTTCCATAGACCCATGTTCTGATTCTGCCTTGACCATCTTCTGATGTCTTGCCAGACCATGTTCTGATGTTGCATGCTGAACCTTCTGAGACAAAGCTTCTGAGCGCTGATTTGTGCATACTCTTTATATATTTCCTGAAAGGGAAATTGCAACGTATTAGAGTACCACATTATCTCACACAAAATTCATATCCTTGTTATCATCAAAACTAAGAATATTGATCAGAACAAATCTTGTTCTAACAGATATGGATGGCATTAAGAACAAAATTAAGGAGGATCACTCTCCCACCCAAAGACACGTACTATAACTGTCAAAATGGGTTAGTTTGTTTTGGCCGGGCCGCCATATCCGATAAATCATAGAGCTTGAGCCTTAAAATTAGAGTCCATATTTTTCAGAGCTTTTTTAGCCCAGCCTTGAAAAGTCTGCTGCCCATTACGGCTAGCCCATTGGTCGTGGGTAGCCCATTAGACTCGCATAATTATAAATTTTAAAAATTATATATTAATAATTATATTATCTTGCTCAAAATAGCACATTGATTTTTTTTACCTAACTAAATTTTATCTTTATTTATTCAATCTTTCTCTTTTAAATATTATACAATAATATAATCAACATTTTTTCATCGTATTATATTCATTTTTCTCTTACATTAAATATTCAAGTATTATTTTATACAATTTAGATATATAATGTATTCTATAATATTTATAAGAGATAATATAATACTTAAAATATACTTTAAAAATGTATTATGTTTAAAATAATAAATATTATGGAGTTTTTATTTTAATTTTTTTAAATAAAAATGTCCGATGAGGATCAGGTAGTACGAAGTTCATATAGGGCTAAACTCGGATAGTAATTGTCGAGTCTATATTAAACACGAACTTTTTGGTCCAACCCTAAAATAAACCTTCTGGATATGCAATTAACTAGAGGTTCGAATATGCTTCCACAAGAGAAACCTTTCAGCTATGCAATTTACTAGAAGTTACCATGTAGATGTTAGGCGGAGGTTATCCTCAATTGAGAGCCCAAGATACTTGAAAGGGAGAGATTCTTTCCTGCGGTAGAAGTATTCACATGCAAGGTGTAAAAAGGCAAGATTAACATTCAGTCAAATGAGAGAGCTTTTGGCCAATTTCAAATTCACAGAAATAGCCTTGGTTCATAAATTCAATTAGTTATAACTCTAGAATTCAAGAATTTCAAAATCATAATTGAGATTTTAAAATCCAAATTATATTTTCATCAAAATGAGAAGTTTAAAATGTAAAAAAGTGTTGTTTAAAGTCCAATTTCACATTGTCTTTTTAATGTATGAGGTAAAAAAACTCAATAAATAAATACACTTTATTTATTTTTATTTTTTTATAAGAAAATACACTTTATTTTATTTTGTTCTTCTTTCTTCTTGAGAAATATTCGAATTAAAATGCTAAACAAAATTTAATATTTCATTAAAATGTATTCCTTCTCTTAACAAATATTCAAATCAAATTAAGCCCCACAAGAAGTCCAATAATTAATATTCATAGGCACATAAAGTTATTATTAGAAATTAATACTCATCAACTATTACAAGATCAATCTATCTAGCTCTAGCTTGACACAGGCATAGTACACAATTATTTATCCTACACATGTAGAGTTAGTACGTACTAGTTACCCTATGTCTGTATACACAAGTACACTACATAGTACGTACATGCACATGTATACAAATACATAATACATGTATGTAGCTAGTCTAAACAAGCTGAGCCTGTGGCCAAGAATCTACTCCCACAGGAGCATCTAAGCCTACTATTCCTCTACTGTTAACAAAGGGTGTTGAAGTAAATTCATCATCCGTAGCAGCAGCAGCAGCAGCTCCTGAGAATGCAATCAGTTCAGCATCCATCTCAACTGGAAATGACAAGTCTTGAAAATCATTATTATTATTATTGTTGTCAATATTCCATCTCAGGTTAATAGCTTCCTCTATGGACTGTGGTTGGTACTGCTCATAGAACATAGCCTCAGTTTTTGGAATGGTTTGTGACTTGAAGAGTAGCTCCAAAGATTGATTATTGTTGTTTCTGGTGTTTGTGACTTGGTGGAAAGAAGTTTGAAATGCATGTAATGGGAAATTATTATGAGATTGTGTAAATGAAGGAGGAGGAGGAGGGGGTAAACAGCTTTTTTGGGGGGTTAAATTAGAATTATTGTTAACACCTAAATGTCCTTGAACTTGAAGTAATAGTGAACTTCTTTTTTCCACTGATTTATGAAATATCCTGCATATCACCCACTCTTCCTGTCAAAAATTAATTTTCCAAAGTTAAAAATCATAAACATTGTCAATCACATCAAATAGTAGGAAAAATTATAGGTCCATGAGTCAACCCAAAAATAGACAAAAAAAAATTTACTAAGAGGAGAGAGAGAGAGATAACTTGTTAAACACGAAACATGCACGTGTATTTGTCATAGATTAGATTAAAGAGTTATAGGGTTGTAGGTAGGTTTCTAGGTTAGCGTATGTTACGTACCTTGCAAGTTGAAGGTGAAAAATGAGTATGTAAGCGATACTCATGCATGACCCATTTGGTCTTTTCACCACGAGGGGCCCTTCCTTTGTAGAAAACAAGAGTCTTCTTCATGCCAAGTAAAGCTCTTGTGCTGTTGTTGCTGAAAACTTCTTTGTCTTTCCCAGTGGCTTTCCAGTAACCAGCTCCAGTTGCTCTATTTGTTCTTAGACCAGTTGGGTATTTCCTGTCTCGCAAACTGAACAAATACCATTCTCTTTCTCCCATCTTCGCCATTTCTGCATGCACAAAACACAGACACAGACTCAGACACGGACACTGATACATTTGACACTGAAACGTTGACACTGACATTGTAATAATATGGTGTGAGTGAGGATATGGATATGTATATATACCTGGAAGTTCCCATGGCTCACATCTGTTGAGATCAACTTCAGCAAACTTGACATTATTGAAAAAGGTGTTTTTGAAAACCTTGGAAGCTAAATAGAACGTAATGAGTTCTTCATCAGTAGGGTGAAACCTGAAACCAGGTGGAAGACCTTGCTCGTTTTTCTTTTCATGGTCACTGAGTTCACACAGTACTTCTTCCATTGCTAGCATCATAATGGCTTATCTCTTGACAATATTCTGTGGTGAGATAGTAGAGTAGGAATGTGTATATATTTGTGAAACTGAAAACTAGGAAGAGGAGTGAGCTAGTAGATGTGAACTGAATGAATGAAAGTAAAAGGGGAGGTGAAGAGGTATAAATAGAGACCTGAACATGAGGGGCCTACATATCAGAAAGTAGAAACCGACCTCATTAACGTTAACATGACAAAAAAAAATCAATTTTAAAATTTTCTTGAAGTTAAAAAAAAAAAATTATAAATAGTAATCTTATGAGTATTCATGCTAATTTTATGACTACATAATTACATCACCATTTTTTTTGTCTTATTTGTTTATTGGTTTCTAATTTATTGGTTGTCACTTTAATTTTGTGTGCAAAAGTGGCATGCACTGCAAAAGTTAATTAGATTGAATTGCCTTTAAATACAAGGGTACAGTTGATTTATGAGTGGGAGGAAAACCATACAGTGGAGGATTATTTACTTTTTAAAATACTTGTCTAATGCTCCATTATTAAACAGTGTCGGACAAATAAACTTTGTGTGGTGGGAAAAAAACAAAAAAAAGTAAGTGGGGTATTATTTACTTGGATGTGATTATAAAGAACATGATTGTCATTTGGAATAGGATAACTCATACACAATATAAGAAGAATTAAGGATGTCGTTAGAATCAAAGTGGTTTGTTAGAATTAAGGATATCTCGAATAAATATAGTCTTATTTGAGACATGTCATAAACTAAATATGGATATTTCTCTAAAATACTACTATTCGAATATTGATTTGTCACATTTTGTAAGTCTAGCCTTTTACATTGATTTGGCACACCATGTGAGTCTAGCTTTTTCTGCTAGATTCAAATGATCAATGATCTTCTTCTTCCATCAGTCTATCCCCCAATTAAAACAACTCCCACTCATATGTAATAAAAGAGATAATTCATAAAAAATATTTAAAATAATAAGAAAAAGAAAAAAAAGAGAGGCAGAAAAAACATAGGACTCCCTCCGCTCATAATGAGTGACCCATTTAGAATAAATTGGTGTCTCAAAATAAATGACCTATTTCAATTTCCAATACATTTTTTTCAATTCTATCCTCTAATTATTAAAAAGTTCACCATTTCCAATACATAATAAGGATACTATAGTAAAAACAATATTATCTCTCTTACTTTTTCACACTTTTCTTAATCTGCGTGAAATTGTGTGCTGTGTCACTCATTGTGGAACGGAAGGAATAGTTGTGAAGGTGATAGTAAAAAAAAAGTGAAAGAAGAGGATTTAATCCTAATCCAACCATGGTCGGTAAATTTCTTTAAATTTTACTTTAAAAAAATGAGTTGCATAGTGATTCTTGTTGAGATTGTAATCCCTTGTGTCGAAGTAGCATATTGTTCGATAGAAATAGGGTGCAATTTTTGGAAGAAAATTACGATGGTGATGAATTATTCAAACGAACACTTTCGACGAGTCTTCCAATTCTAAAAGTAGACAAGTAAGAGAATTGGTACAAACATATGAAGGTTGTTTTCTGTTATCAAGATTTTGGGATCTTGTGAAAGAAGAGGTAGCACCACTTGCAAAAAACACGACGGGTAAAAAATGATGCACACAATGAGTCCAGATAATTTTAAAAAATTAAGTGATGTAGAATCTGCAAAAGAAGCAAGGGAAATTTTGGAAAAGTCGTTTGGAGGCGTAGAAAAGGTGAAAGATGTGAGGTTACAAACTCACAAAAGAACATATGAGTTGCTTCAGATGGAAGAAAGAGAAAACTTGATTGATTTCTTCACTAGGGTTACAAAATTAGTGAATCAAATCAAGGTATGGAGAAGTGTTGACATCAAGATCAGTTGTTGTAAAGATCTTGAGGTCATTGGTGAAGGTTCGAAAAAAACAATAGGAGGGGTTGGATTGGGTTTTTGATAAAATAAAAATTAATGACACGTTTAGTTATCCTGGTTCGTTTGAACTCAAACTACTCCAGTCCATCCACCAATGAGATTTTGCCTCTCTCTTACAAGCACTTAATCCACTAAATCAAACTTGATTATAACAACGTTCACAATAACAACCGTCAAAATTTTCTTGATATAAACCACAACCCGGTTTCTCAAGGAACAATAATGACCACAAAACTTAATCTTATGTGTTTACAAAAGTGCTTCTAATAAGTTGTATCACAACTGTGATGTATACACAATGTTTAAGAACAATGCACAAAAATAAAATAATGAATAATAATTTGAGAGCTCTTCGTAATAATTTGTGCGTGAGAATTCTTGTTTTAAACTTCAGTAGTGTCTTCAATATATATAGTGAAGATTTTGAACCGTTTGAGAGACACACTTTTCACTTTTGGAATGTTGAAATAATACGATTTAAGACCTTTCCAAAGATAGAGATTATGTCCGTAGAATTAATGATTTAGCCGTTAATAGAAGAATTTGAATGTAATACTTTGTAACGGAAATGAGTATCAGAATATTATGTATCAGAGCATTGCGTCAGCGTTTGGTGCAAGAAGTGTTTTCTTTATCAGAGCTTGATCAGAACTTCTGCTTCTGAGAAATCACAGTCAAAACCTAAGCAATTGACAACCTTACTACTTTGATCTTGGAGAGCTTGTTGTAGCGACTTTCAGAATTTGATTCTTATTATTTGATCTGGGTAAGCATCAGAACTTCTGTAACATAAATAAATGATTAGGGAGCATATATGTTCTTATTAAAATTATGTATTTGTTATCATCAAAACTATTTCAAAGATGTAGAACCAAACTTTCTTCTAACAATTGGCTCCAAAGTTCAACCACGTGGTAGTTGCCATAGAAGAGTCGAAAGATTTATCGACATTGACAAAGGAAGAGCTTCAAGGGACGCTTGAATCTCATGAACAAAGAATGGTTGTAAGAGCTGCAGGAAAATCGAAGAGTGATGTGGCTTTCCAGGCTCAGTAAACCAAAGAAAAAAAAGGCAAAGGAAATTGGAATGACAACAAAGGTAGAGGAGGCTACAATAATTCGACTGGTGGAAATCAACAAGAAGGAAGTTGGTCGAATTAGAGAAACCTCTCATACCAAAGCAACCAAAGAGGTGGTGTTGCAAACAGAGGAAGAGGTAATGGTCGAAAATCTTACAAAAGTCACATTCAGTGTTTCAATTGTCAAAGGTATGGTCATTATTCTAGTGATTGTCTTGAAAAACAGAAGAATAAAGAAAGTGAGGCAAAGTTTTCAAAACATGAAGAAAAATAGATGATGTTGATGGTCACAACAAGAGATGAAGAGAGATTCGAGGACCAAGGGTACTTGGATTTGGGATGCCCATTACACATGTCTGGAAGGAAAGATTGGTTTGTCAACATAAAGCCCTCAATGAAGAACACGGTGAAATTTGCGAATGACAATACTCTAGTAGCTAAAGGTATTGGTGATGTTTTGATTATGAGGAAAGATGGAAAAAGACCAGTAATCTCAAATGTGTTTTACATACCAGACATGAAGAGTAATTTTCTCAGCATAAGGTAGTTGGTCGAAAAGAACTACAAGGTGTCGATCAAAGACAAGATGATGAGAGTTGTTGACTCAAGTGGAAAGTTAATCTTGTAGACTCTCATGTCGCAAAATAGAACCTTCAAGATTAAACTTAATATGATGGAGCACAAGTGCCTTGCAATTGTAGCTAGCAGATATGAATGGATATGACACTATCGACTAGGCCATCTCAACTTCAATAACATCAGAGAGTTGAAAATAAGAAATATGGTTTCAAGGTTACTAGAGATCGACATTTCAAGAGAAGTGTGTGAGGAATGTGTGCAGGAGAAGTATCACAAGAACAACTTCAACAAGGATGCATGAAGCAAGTTGAAGGCAATCCTTTAATTCATATACTCTGATGTATGCGGTCCAATCCATGTAGATTCGAATGGAGGTAATAAATACTTTGTCACATTCATAGATGATTTCAGTCGGAAACTGTAGACTTACCTGATCAAAAAGAAAAGTTAAGTGATCAAGGTTTTTGCCAAGTTCAAATCTATGGTCGGAAGACAAAGTGGGCGAAAGCTTAAGATTATGGGAATTGATGATGGTGGAGAATATGTGTCGAAATACTTCAACACATTATGTGGAAAAAGATAGGATTGTTCTTGAGGTGGTGCCACCCTACACTCAACAGCAGAACGGAACTGTAGAAAGGAAGAATTGAACCATCATGAATATGGTTAGAAGTATGTTGAAAGACAAGCATTTACCCGAAGAATTTTGGGGTGAAACTGTGTCAACCTCAACATTCATATTGATCAGATATCTGACGAAGAAGCTAGAAGAAATCACGCCAGAAGAATGTTGGTCTGGTGTCAAGCCTAGCTCGAGTCATATAAAAATATGTGTATCTATAGCACATAGACATGTTCCAGATTAGTTGAGAAGAAAGCTTGATGACAAGTCTAGTAAAATGATCCTAATAGGATATCATTCAACTTGAGGATACAAGTTATTCGACCTAGTAAACAAGAAAGTAGTGATTAATAGGGATGTGATCATAGATAAGCTTAAGGAATGAGATTGGACTAAGAATGTCAAGAAGGACTCAATGAGAATCTTATGTGAAGAACCAACCACTCAAGTCGAAAGAGAAGAAGTTCGATAAGAAGAAGTCAAAGGTGATGGATGTCCAAGTATACCTCAGAGAACAAGAAACATACCTGCAAGATCGCAAGAAAGTGGGATTGCATCAGATGATGTGGCCGATGATGTTGGTGAGCTAGTACATTACGCTTTCTACGCAGATGTCGAGCCCGTCAATGCAGGTGAGGAATTGAAGGATTCGAAGTGGATGAAAGCTATGAATAAAGAATTGAAGTCCATCGAAGACAACAACACTTGGTCACTTGACGAATTTCCTCAAGGCAAGAAGGCAATTGATGTGAAATGGGTATATAAGGTAAAGTGTAATCTCAAAGGTGAGGTAACTCGACACAAGGCAAGAATTGTGGCTAAAGGATTTCTTTAGAAAGAAGGAATTGACATTGATGAAGTTTTTGCAACTGTTACTAGGATCTAAACAATTAGGTTGGTTGTTGGTCTAACGAACATGAACGATTGACACAGGTGTCAGATGGATGTTAAATGTAAATTCTTAAATGGACCCTTAGACGAATAAGTTTATGTTGCACAACCTGTTGGGTTTGTGAAACATGGCGAAAAGAGAAAGGTGTACAGGCTACATAAATCCTTACATGGACTTAAGATCTTGGAATAAGAAGATTGATAGTTATCTAAGGGAGAAGGAATTTGTGAATGGCACAATTGAACAAGGAGTATATGTAATAAGAAGTAAGAGTGAATTTCTTATACTATGTCTCTATGTTGATGACTTGTTGATAACCAGTAGCTACAAGAAAGAGATCGAAGACTTCAAAGGTGATCTTAGCAAGGAATTTGAAATGTATGATCTGAGCGACATTTTGTATTTCCTTTGCATCGAGGTCTACAATAATAGTATAGGCTTGATGATGCATCAAAGAAAATATGCAAAAGAAATTCTCAAGAGATTTTGAGATGAAAGAATACAACTCAAAGAATGATGCATCACATCTAGTAGCAACGAAGAGGATACTAAGGTATCTCAAAGGAACTCTCGACTATAGCATTTTTTTTGCAGCTGGTGATGGAAAAGAATGTAAACTAGTGGATCACACCGACTTAAGTTTGTGTAGTGATGCTGATGATCGAAAAATCCATCGCAGGTTATATGTTTATGCTAGGTGGAGCACCAATTGTTGGAGTTCGAGAAAAGAACCAGTAGTGGCACTATCTTCGTTTAAAGTAGAGTACATAACTGCTTCTCTGTGTGCATGTCAAGCAACATGGATGGTGAATCTTGTCAAAGAGATTACAAGGAAAGATCATGGAGAAATTGCCATGAAGATCGATAACATGCCAGCTACCAATGTGGGGAAGAACTTCATAGTACATGGCAGAATCAATCACATAAAAATGAGGTTCCATTATCTTTGAGAGCATGTAGCTCAAGGGAAGATGAATCTAGAACACTTCAGAACTGAGAATCAGATTGCAGATATCATAATGAAAGGTGTGCATGTCGAAGCATTCACAAGACTAAGAGCTATGATGAATGTAGATAGGTTAGACACAATGAATTAGATGGTGTGTTGAGATTGTAATCCCTTGTGTCGAAGCAGCATGTTGCTTGACATAACAAGGGTGTGTCAAAACAATTTAATTTGTGTCGAGTTATATTAGATGTCGAAGTGTTGAAGCAGGTTACTTCACACATGATTTCGACTTAGACTAAAATAGGTATTTTGGACTTTTATAGTTTTGGGCTTTGACTTAGGGGAAAAGTAACCTAAAACTACAAATAGAGAGTAACCCCTATATTATGTAAGTAAGAACTTGTAGAATTTTGTAGTTGCAAAGTGAATAAGATTTTCCATAATTTGCGGGCAGAGAGAAACTCTGCAGAAAATATTCTTCTTCCTTTTAATTTTGTTCAAACCTTAATTCACCTTTCTTCCCAAATTTTCTTTCTTCTTTCTTTCATTGTTATTGTGTAGCGATAAGGAATTACTTAAGTTTTTAGTTTAATTCCAACAATCCTCATTAAGATCATATTAGTTTCTTGCTATATCTAATGAATGGATAACGAATTAGCTGAAAGAACATGAGATTCTATATAACTTACCAATTGGAATAATATATAAAAATTATCCAAAGATCTCATAGCCACATGCACTTCACTCAAAGTAATATTATTTTCTTTATCATAAATGAGTTCATCCTTAAAATACTCAAAGAATCTAGGTAATAATATTAGTATGATTAGATCTTTGTTCTCATCTTTAATCTGCGCTTCAATACTCTCAAGGTCATCAATAATCTTGTGACATTATGTCAATTGTTCCACTATAGATTTGATCCCTACCAGTTACAATAGAGTTGTTATTTCAAATTCAACATGTGAGCCAAAAATTTGATCATATATAATAATTCAAGTTTTATCTACATCGAAGCCGCAATCTTCTCCTTGACGACTTTTTTTAAATTTATATCCTTGATGCATAAATTTTGTATGGTGATGTTTGTGTGGTTGATCCTAATTAGTTATGAATAAAATATTTCAAAATATGGTGGTCGAAGAAGTTTAAGGTTATGAATTTTCTAATCTCTTTCTATTTTCTCAGTGGTAAAACTAAGAAAATTTCTTTATCAACCCCCATGTCTTCTTGGTCACCTCTGGTGAAAAACCCAAACTACCCCTAACTTCGGAAATGCATTTCCGAAATGCAAGAAAAAGGTGTTTTCGGAGATGCATCTCCGAAAGCGCCTTTTTTTTTTGAAAAAACTGTCTTATTTCGGAAGTTCATTTCCGAAAACAGCATTTCGGAAGTTCATTTCCGAAATACTGCGCGTTTTGCAGATTAAGCAAAACAACCCCCCTCCCCCTAATCATTTACCCTAATCTTCTTCCAAACTCAAACTCTCTGCAAAAATTCTGCAAAAGCAAGTGTGAAGTAGCCAAACTCTTCTTCCAAACTCAACCAAACTCATCATCAAACACTAATTGGTAAGTTTATCATTGTTTTTTCAAGTTTTAGATCCATTTGAATAAACTCTATTAGGGTGTTTAGAAACTGAAAAAATCACATTAAGATAGGTTAGTACTGATATTAGGATGTTTAGTAGGCATAAAAATAGTTTTGGTTTAGGTTTTTGGGGTCTACCATTGGAGGTTGCAGAGAAGTTTTGCGCAGGGGTGTTTCGGAAGTTCATTTCCGAAAACACCTCCATCCCAGTTTTCGGAAATGAACTTCCGAACTGTATCAGAAGTGCATTTTTTTTGTTTTTTCATTTGTCTCGCATATTAATCGATTTCGATTGTTTACAGGAACATGTCAGGCAACCAACCAGCACGCATCAGACAGGGTAGGGAGACCCAGACTGCGTCGGCTAGACGCGAGCGGGCGGCGGCGCAGCTGGCGTCGACACAGGGACGGGGGCAGGGCCGGGGACGACGTGTGCGAGTTCCCATGGGCGAGGGAGAGGGTACATCTGCTTCAGGATCTAGGAGTCGGCTGGCTCGGGTATCTTCTTCCCGCCAGCGAGAGGAAGAGGAGGAGGAGGGTGAGGAGGAGGTGGCGGTAATGCCCTACCACGAGCCGGAGGGGGTACCGGATGTTGACCCTCCAGCCGGGGAGGAGGATGAGCAGGAGGATAGCTATCCGGGAGGGTCCATTGACACTTTCGTGCTGATTCACTACCACGATCACGTCGCTCGGCGTATCTGGGAGGGAGAGGTATTTTTTATAAATTAACCGTTTATTTGTCACCATTTTTTATAATTTAACCGTTTATTTGTTGCTTATTTAATATATGTCGCTTATTTGTTTTTTTTTGTAACAGGAGAGAGAGCCGTTGAAAATGGTGAACCACGCCCGGAAGATTTTCAGTCTGTTTAAACCAGCACCTGAGTGGTTTAACGACCATGTGCGAGGTTCAGGGCTCTGCATAACGGGGTACACCACCATCAGCACCGGCATGCAGGGGGCATTTGTGGAGCGCTAGCACAAGGAGACGTCATCTTTCCACTTGCCGGTTGGGGAGATGACGATCACCTTGCATGACGTGCAGTGTCTTCTCCACCTGCCGATTAGGGGGCCGCTGTTGCACCACTCCCGGATCCAGAGGGTCGAGGCCATTGAGTGGATGACGCTCTATTTGGGCATGGAGCACGAGGTTGCTCACTATGAGTGCGTCACGACATCTGGGCCTCACATCCGGTTCACCACACTGAGCACTTATTTTGAGCACTACGTGGACGCGGCGGCCGTTGCCGAGCAGGAGGGTGACGAGCTATTCACACAGTATCACCGCGGCTGCGCTCTCTGGTGCTGGTACATGCATGTGGTAGGCTTTGCATGCTTTGTGGACAAGAGTGCAAGGTACGTCGACGTGACCTACCTCCGCTACTTCATGGACCTGGATACCGTTCACCAGTGGAACTGGGGGGCAGCTACTCTGGCATACCTCTACCAGAAGCTGAATGAGGCCTCCAACTGGAGGACGAGGCAGTTGGTCGGATCTTGCATACTACTTACGGTACGTTTTATTTTAATACATTATCGTATTTATTTATTTATTTATGTTTCGTATTTATTTTTAATACATTATCTTGTTTCTGTTTCAGAGCTGGATCATCTCCTACTTCTCCCGCATCCACGGCTTTTACATCGATCCTGCGTACGTGGACGCCATGCCCAGGGCCGCCAGATACGTTCTCCAGAGGGGGAACGATGCAATGGGACCATACCGTGGATACCTGGACCGCACGATGCACGACGACGTTACCTGGAGGCCGCTCAGCGACTACGCTCAGATTGTCCCCTTTGACGACATTGCTCTATATTCAGGCTGACTGGCATGCGGGACTACCATCATGGTCCGGTATCTCCCTGAGCGGTGCATACGTCAGTTCGGATTCGTGCAGCGGATACCCAGGTCACCCTTTGAGGCTGCTCCCGACACAGTGACCCGAGTGCAGCTCACTGCCATATGGGAGGACTGGCAGCATTGTGGTACTGCAGGAGTACCGTCTCACTCGGGTCACACAGGGCTGGCACAGTGAGGAGGGATACGTCACATGGTTCTATCGAGTGTCACATCCTCTGCTGAGACCCGACGTTCCCGGCGCTCCTAGGCCAGCACACGAGGAAATCCTGGAGAACCAGCAGGCCGAGGATGACCACGCCATTGATCTCATGCCGATCTGCCAGCGTATAGAGATGCTTGGGCGGGATGCGTTGGATCGAGGTGTCGTTCAGCAGGGCGGTCCAGAGGCTGTGGCTGTGATGGAGATGATCGTCACTGATTTGGGCCGTGCGGCGGGGTACAGGCGGCAGAGGAGGGCCCAGGGTGAGAGGGTTAGGCACACCCAGTAGTGGTCGGGTTTATTTATTTTTTGATTTCGGATTGTATCTTTCGCACAGTATTATTATTATTTTCGGCTTGTATATATTATTTGGATTTGATTTATCATATTAGTATTTTCAGTTTATCTGTTGCTTATTTTATTTGACGTTTGCGTTTAATTAAAATGCGAGACTGTTAAGATAAAACATAAAAAAAAACACAGTTTTTGCATAATTCGGAAGTTCATTTTCGAAGACACCCCCCATGAGGTGTTTTCGGAAGTTCATCTCAGAAGACACCCCCCATGAGGTGTTTTCGGAGATGTACTTCCGAATTGTGGAAATTTTTTTAAAAAAAGCGCTTCGGAAGTTCATTTCCGAAGCAGGGGTATTTTGGGATTTTCGCTGGGCGTGACCCCCATAGGGAGGTGGCTAAAAAATTTTTCAAAACTAATATAATATCATAATAAATATTATTTTCACAAAATTGTTTTATCAATAATCACAAAAATAGTTTTTAGAATAAAAAAATAATTTGATTATTTTCCAACTTGTGAATATAGTTGTTGATTCTTGATTTTTGTCAAAGAAGGAGATTGTAACCGCAAATGACGCTCATGACTTTGCAAAACAGATACATGCATTTTAATAAATAAGTGTTAGACGACATTTAAGAAGCCATTGTTAATAGAGTTGTTTGATTAACTTTTTCCATAACCGCAAAACTCAACAATCTTAAGCTTCAAATGACGTGGTTCGTGGTTGAAAATCTTAGTGGTAGTTAGTGGGAGATTTACAAAGTTCGAATTAAATTTTTTGAGCTCAAACCTTATGAGTAGTGACAGTTTCACCATTTTCGTATGAATTTCGGAAAGTTTGTTGCCGCCTTAATCGAACGTATTTTTGTAGTCAAGCAAAACGTTGATTTTAAGTGACGTGGAGTGCAACATAGCGTGTCATGTAGACTTTCATAGAGAAAGTAGACAATAGAACCAAAGGTAGGAACGAAAATTTTAAGCGTGCCATTATTTCAAAAAAATTTATATAAATTAAAATTAAATAATGAGATATTTCTGAGTATCCCCCAACCTATTTAACTCTAATAATTAATTATTAGATCAGATATATTAATTTTTCAAAAAATAAAAAAAGTAAAAGTTATTTATTAATTATTACGGATGGAGTATAATAATAAAATACAATTCTATCGAATAATTTCTCTTTGGCCAAATTACATGATTAAGTAAAATCTATGTGCAAATCTTTATATTAAAAAGAAAAACTTATAACGTACCATTCCTAATTTTTTTACTACCCTAAATAGGAAACGTGTTAGATAATGTGTTTTTAACATTAGATTTTGTCTATCATTACATTCTCTCTTTCTTCAGTTTAAAGTTGTCCTAACATAGAAAACTCTACAGAATCCAAATCAGTAACTAAGAGCAGATATTAAAACCATAGTCAGCATTAAGAACATAAAATTAGTAATAATTGCAGACGCACAGTGCTGTTAAGCACACAACTAATACCAAGTATAGTAAATGATTGTAGTTGGATGAAATGGGAAATAGTAGTACAACCTATCTAGTTCTGAGACAAGGCAGGGAGGGTGGTAGTAGCATTGCAGACTAGCTGAGAGCATAGTTGGTAATGACAGTACACGTGCATTGTTTATTTATTTATGTATCAACCACACAAGTCCTAATTAAGATGCCATCCATATCTGCAGCATTCATCAGGTTTTTGAATGAATGAATGAATGAGAATCTGTATAGCAATCTAATTCTATATTGTGGTACAGTCTATACAGTGTGCAGAAACCATAGATCTTAGTTACTTGCTCAAGTAAAAGATCAATCAATCATAGCAGACTAGAAAGATGTGAGTACTAGAATCCAATACGCCATAGCATAGCCTAGCCCTTACATAAGCCTACTTTAATTTCCCTCTTTCCTCTCTTATTTTTTTCATTTTCAATATGCAGAGATCCCAACCTATACCATGCATGCATGTGCTAATACAATTTCTCTTTTTCGGTCCCTTCAATTTATTACTCCGCTAATGGTTTTCAAAATAAAAAATTTCACATGCTAGTGGACGTGGGTCCATGACTTTTTATTCATAAATATAAGATGCATAATACTAAGCTAGATGGAAGATATGTAATAATAATGCAAGTTCATTATATATAATATTTTTAATTTATTAATATTATAATTAATGTTAATGGTTTCAAAATTAGATTATATATATAATTCTAATTTTGTGAGTTTTTTTTTTTCATTTTTAAATAAATCAAGATATATTAATTCAAAAAAAAAGTATAATTACAATCTTGACGATCAATCGATCCAGTTCTCTAAGTATCAAACCGACTGAATAAATAAGGAAATAAAACACAACCTATAACATCAACTTTGCAACGTGTGCTTAGCTTATTACTATACCAACCCCAATTGTAATTGTTCCTGTAAAACACTTTTGATTACCTCCTGGAAAAAGATTCTGGCGAGGTCACACAGGAGTTTGTGATTTGTAGCTATGTGAATTCGAGCAGCGCAGCTGATGCGAGCTCAAGAATGAACGCGTCTTGCTTATCCCTCAGTTGGGAGCCCTATTTATAGCTGCTGGAATCATAATTGCTCTCATTGATGGAGGAACCTTGGATTTCCTCCATAATGAGCAAACTAAGTCTTTTAAGAATTATAACTGCCATAACGGTGAGGACCATTGTTGAGGAAGCGGCGGTTACGGATTCTCCGGGTTAAGTGATGTCGGTCCCGCTCCATACTCGTCGGCCTGTCATGACGTTTTGGTTGGCTAAATGTCAAAGTCGGCCTGTGGCTTTCCCCCGAATTGATGATTGTTGTCCTGTTACGCCTTTTGGATGGTTCACTTCTTCTTGCTTGGAAGTAATGCTGCCTTCCAACCTTTTCCAGTCCCATGTTTCACAATCCAATTCAGCTCTTGGTTCCAGCCTTTCGATACACGAGAGATACCGATACACGAGAGATACCGATCCAGCTTAGTACATCCTTCCACATATTCTGCATAGTAATCCAGACAAAGAACGTGTGCTATAGTGTCTCCTCTTCAGCATAAATACAACATGTTGTCATTCCATACCTCATCGATCGCTCTTTCGTCAGAAGCCTCTTGTGGCAAGCTAACCAAAGGGCCATAATGGCTCTTGGTCTAACTGCATTGCGATACACGAGTGCCCTCAAAGGCACGACCCCATCTTCATCTTTTTTTCAATTCTTTGTACATACTCGTTATATGGAATTTTCTTTTCTCCACCATTTCCTCCCACATCCCTTGAATTTGGTGTACAAGTTCTCTATTATTCAATATTTCCTTCATTATTCAAAAGCTATCAATTTTTATGTTCATGTTCTTCACATTCTTATTTTTAAAATAGTACTATATGTACCCAACGAACCCATAAATTGTCAGCTTCAAGTCAAGTTGTTCAACTTCTAGATTCAAATTAGCTTTTTATCCAAGCATAACTCAAATAGAAGTCATCTTCATCACATGAGAGAAAATTCCTTCAAAGTAAATACCCTTTCTTTGATTAAAATATTTCATAACCAACATTTCTTCGTATCTTGGTTAGGATTTATTATTTTCAAACTTTATCTTGTATACCCATTTAGTCTCGAGTGCTCTTCTTCCTTAAAGCAATTCTACAAACTCAAATGTGTGGTTTTCATGCAAAGAATTAATATCTTTATGAATTATATATATAAATTTTGAAATGGTCTCTTGGTAGTACAATGGATATCCAATATTTTTGATCATCACATATTTATGTGGAAGATATCTGTGAGAAACTTGACACCCTCTACTAAATGTTCTTACCTCAGACTTAACCAGTGTCCCGGGTGGATCATCTTCAACAAGATCATTATTGAAAGGTTTTTGGTAATTAGTTACATGATCACCATCTACATGTGCATCTCTCCTCTTCAAAAAAAATTGCTAGGAGGTTTAGGCATAACATCAATGCAACTTCTAATAGTTTTCTTGTCAACTAGATCCCACAATTAAAACTAAAATCTTCATGACCATAACCTACAAACACACAATATTTAGATCTTTTATCAAGCTTGGATTTCTCATCTCTTACAATGTGAACAAAATCTTTGCAACCAAACACTATCATGTAACCATAAGAGACATATTTCCATGTCTATACTCTGTTTAGAACATGACCATCAAGTTGAACAGATGGAAAAAGATTAATTAAATCCACTATAGTTTCCAATGCTTCATCCCTAATGGCTTTCAATAACTTTGCATGAAAAAGTATACGCCTGATTTTGTCATTAATTATATGATTCATTCATTTGCAAGTCCATTATGTTGAGGCGTCTTTAAAACAGTCGTCTCGAGATTGATTCCATGCTTTTTGCAATACTCTTCAAATGGACCTCTATATTCACCACCATCATCAACTCTGACACATTTCAACTTCCTTCTTTTTCTCATTGAACACTTGCATGAAAGTGCTTGAAAACACAGAGTACCTAGTTTTTAAATTTCAAAACAAAAGCTCACACTTTTCTAGAGTGGTGGTCAATAAACATGACAAAATATGATGCACACATAAAGATTTACCATCCATCATGAAAACATTAGCATTGACTAAATCTATAATATTTGACTTCCTGTGAGGGCCTTTACTATTAACAAAACTTTATGTTTCTTACTAGAAAATCAATGAGTGCAAATTTTTAGAGAAGTACCTTTTAGAAGGAGAAAAAATTTATTTGCAAAATTGTTGAATCCTTTCTGACTAAAATGACTAAGGCGTGTACGCCATAAATCACTGTATGCATATTCAACTGCATTGATTTCCTCCTTGCATAGCTTTATAGAAATCCTACAAAGAGTTGTGGGACTTTGCTCTTTTTCTATCACTAGTGACCCTGTGGTTATCTTACAAAGGTCACCACAAATTAAGTGTGATAACCTTCAATATCTAAGGCTTTAACAAAAATCAAGTTGAGATAAATATAAGGAATATGTTTCACTTTCTTCAATTGAAGCTTGCATCAAACACCAGTTTCAACTCAAACATCTTTCTTACCTACAATTTCCTAAACTCACTCATTTCACATTTTTACCATTAAAAAATTACCAACAATATAAGATAAAAAAAATCACGCCTAGGAGTAACATGTTACCATGGCCGGCCTTGGGCCAGGGCAACCATGCCCATGGCCCAGAGCCTCAAAAAATCGGAGACCTCAAAATTGGGAAAATACGTAAAAAAATAATTAATAACATATTATACATATTACATTTTCTAAAATTTCAATAACATGTAGTAGTGGTCCAGCGGTTAGATTCTCCCACTTGAAATGTAGTAATTCCAAGTTCTCCAAGTTCGATCCATAAATGTAGCAGTATTAAATTTTATTTTATAATAATAAATTAAAATTTAAAAAATTCAGTATTTGCTTAGGGCCTCAAAAAAGTCGGGACCGACCCTGCATTACAAGCCACCTAAATTAATAATTCAAGTTCAATCTTGACATGCAAAGTTTACATAATTATCATTATAAACAATATAGACATCACTATCACTTTCAATTACTGTCGTGCCTTAATTTTTTTATATATTTCACCTTGTCACAATTGTAGCATATAATTTATTTTTTAGTTCTTCACTAGCCGAAACTCTCAAATTTGTCATGGTTATGAAAATTTCAATTTTACTTCTCCCTCGTAACTCTAGATACAAAATTGATTAGGTGTAAAAGTCAAATAACGTTTCTTTCTTTTGACTTCGTTCACTATATATAATAGCAGGTATACGATTTTTTTTAGTAAGACTAGAAAATAACAACCTTCACTAATAAAGAATAAAAATGAGAAACACACTCCAACTCTTTCACAAAATGTGGTTATGCAAAACATCTCTAAAAAAAATGTAAAATTACTCCAAAATTATATATACATATAATTAGTTAAGCGATAAAAATAACAATTTGTATCTCAAATTGATGAAGTTTGCAACACACTCATCATCATTAGAAATCAATTTTCCTTTTCTTCTCTCACAGCAACCGTCACTTTTCCTTTTGTCGTTTTTCTTTCTTATGTTGCCTTATTGTTATTGTGTCTGGTTTTACATTAGAGATTATAAAACCCTCATACCGAGCATATACAGGAATTTCTTATTACACCTCATGCCCAAAAAAAAGACTTTACAATTCTGAAATTGTCCCTCAAAAACCGGAAATACATTTTCGGTTCGCACCATATATTTCACAAAAATAGGCTAAATATGGTTTCACCCTTCAAAAGGTAAAAACAAAATCGGAGATATACTTTCGGTTTTGTACCGGTATTATATTTTCGGTTTTTAGAGCGGGAAGATTGATTATTTTTCTGCCACCTTGTCATTTCATATATAACTGGAAGTATACTTCTGATATTATGGAAAATTCATAATGCTTAAAACAGTAACCAACATGGTCAACTTTGATCAAATCATTTCTTCTTCTTTCCATAAAACCTCTAAAAAACCCTTCCATTCTCAATCCATTTTTACACTCTAAATCTTCATTTTTGTGGTTCATCATATCAAAAGGAGCTCAAGGAAGTGGAATTTAAGGTAAAGTTTATTCATTTCAATCCTCATTCATTACATTAAAATGTTTATCATACGCGAAAACCGGATGTATACTTCCGATTGGTAGTTGAACATAATCGAAAATGCAATTCTGATTTTTGTCTGTGTTTATTTGACAACAGCTTCTGCCATGTTCTATGTAAGTGTTAATAAGTTTTATGTTTTTTATAACATTAGGTATGATGCATCCCAATAACATTTCCAGACCTAATGTGTCTCAAGTTATTTCACCTCTCGTATCTCCTATCATAACTAAGGTGGTAGATATTCGTGAGCATTTTGAAAAATGGAGAATAGTTTGAATTACGTGAAGACATGTTGTAGTGGATTCATATAGAGGCTACGAAACAAGGATTTGGTATTGTGATTGGAAGGTTCGATAATGGTACAGATAAAAGAAATGCATTTGTGACTTTGACATGTGTAAGAAGTGGGAAAAATAATCGTCGTATCCAAAAATAGAAACGCGACGATACCAGTTCAAGAAAATGTGAATGTCCATTTACACAACGATGATTTAAGTCAAAAATTAGTCGGTCATCCAATTGCATGTCGGCTCCTTCCAGATGAGAAGACATGTGTTTCAAACATGACTTTGAACTTGGTACCGCCCAAAAACATACTTGCAATCTTGAAGCGCAAAAGACCCGGGAATAGGATTTGTATGGTTCATGTTTGTCTCTAACTACTATAAATAACCCAACTTGTCATATTGTTTCATACTCAAACACCAAAAACCAGAAATTACAATCAAAATGAACATCAAAATGGCATGTTGGAGTTGTTCACTTTACCGGCGCTACACCATCACTCGAATTTAAGTTCACCAAATACATCCCAATTGAAGATGTGCGTGAAATATTACAGGAACTTGTAACTTATGGCGATAATCGCAAAGTTGTGAAGATCGAGTACAACTCGGCATCTATTGACAAAGATGGGAAGCTTGTGTTCATCAACCGTGAGCTGGAGAACGACGTTGATATACGAGCTATGTGGAATACTTTTATCAGTTTTGAGAAGAAAGTTTCGATCGAGCTAGATGCGTCTATTTCAAGATTGGTCGATGATATTATCATGATGTTGCAATGTCCACGTGGACGTTGATTTATAATGTTTGATTTAGGTTAAAATCCTTAATGTATTTCCTATGTTTATGTTATGAATTGTATTTTAAATTTGTGATATTGGTGTTATTCAATGACGTTTTTCTAGTTTCTGTGTAGCACAAAACCGGAATTACTTCTTCGGGTCAAAATTAGAAATTAAATTCCGATTTTATTGTATAATTTATCAAATTTTAATGCACACCAGAAATATACTTTCGATTTTAAGGATTATTTAAAAAATTTCGCATGGTCCATAAGAAAAACACGGGGTATTGGGTGGAATAAGAGATGCCCACATATAAATGCACATGGGCTAGGCCCACCAAAATAAAAACATTTTTTCTATTTTTTTTAAAAAAATAATCGTAGGTTCGACTTTAAGAGTGAATCCTACTTACAACCTTATTATCCGAGGTTTCCTTCCACGCATATAAGTCATGTTACACACCACCTTAAAAAATCAACCATCTGTGTCAAAAGTCTGTCCATTATTATTAGAGAATTCTTAATATTGAAGTTTAGTAGCATCCAAAAGTTATGGTCCATCATGAGACAAATTATCATTCTCATTAGAATTTATCATTATGGTACAATTCTTCATTGTTATTCTGTAAATTTAGGTTAGAGGCTGCAACCATGTTAAGATCAATCCTATAAGTTTTAATTAATACAATTTTGTAAAGCTTATATAAACATTTGGTGTTGATTTTGCAGATAGTATTATGGAGTTTCCTTTCACTGAAAATAGAGAAACTGGAGTCTGGTCCAAAAGAACTTCCTACAGAAGCTTCAACAAACCAGCCATCATCCTAGACTAGATACTCTCCATGCTCTTGTTCAGTTCATTTATTTGGATCAAAATCATTTGCATTGTTTTACATACATGAGATATTTGGATTAAATTGTGAGTATTATTGAATTCAAGATATTACATTGCTTCAAAGGAAAATATAGAAATTAGAAATTCATAGCAGAAATAAGAGAGAAATTATGAAATTTCATGATCAACAATATAGGAAATTCTAAAGCTTATTTCTTCTTAGTAGGATAAGAAGCCATCTTGTAGAGTCCACAAATCCCTTCAGCTTTTCCAGTGTTTCTCTTCATCCTTATAAATCCTTTCTCTCCCCATTTTGCCCCCCATGAATTCTTCACTGTGATGTAATCCAAACCTTTTGCTGTTCCATATCCAACAGCTGAAACGCCGTGATCTAGCTCACTTCCACAATGTCCATCAAACACACCCTATAAACCAAACAAAAAAAATTAGTTTCGCGGCTCTAATTCTCCTCACTTAGACTTTAGTCTATACAGTTGGATATGTGCAGAGGATATCTGATTTATAAAAAAAATGCTATAGTTTATTATCGTAAATTAATGAAACATTAAACATACTCCGCTATAGAATTGGAAATCTCTTCCTGAAGCTTCTATGGCCACACTGAGGGGTTGATTGGCAAGTGCCTTCAATAAGCTTTGTTCATTATTTTGTGGCACATCATGGTAACCACTGATAGTAACAGTTTCAGTTGCTTCCTGGTGAAACAAACATATGAAAGTTATGTTACTTATTATTACTATATTAGTATATGAAACTTTTTTGTTTGACTAATTATTTTATGTACCTTTTTCATCTCACAAGTTCCTTCTTCCATAATGTAAGGATAATCATCCTCTTTATGGAGTCCACCATTTTGAACTATGAAGGAGAATGCATAGTCCATTAGACCCCCATTGCAACCATTGTTGTATGTTGTGTCACAATCAATTAATTCTTGCTCCGACAAAGATGTCAAATTTCCTGTCACAATTTGGTTTATTCCTTCCACGGCCGCAACTGTTGAAAATGCCCAACAACTACCTGCAAGTACATATATTTAGTGTCGATTCAGGTCACTTAACGTTTATATCGGTGTTCAGGTTTGATAATGTTGAACGTTGATATAAATAGAAAAAATCGATTTTTTTAGTGATAGTATACTTACCGCATTGTCCTTGATTTTTGACGGCGGTGACAGCGCCTTTCTTTCTCCAATCAACTGATTTAGGCAAATCAACATCCCTATAGATGAAATCCTCTTCACTTGAGGATTTTCTTTGAGACAAGTCAACCTTTAGTCCAAGGTACCTATCCTTGAATTCTTGGTGACTCAAATCAGCAAACTCATTCAAACCAAGCCAATAGTTACTAACAGCCTTGTTTCTATCATCAATGTGCTTTAGATTATCCTTAAACACCTCGAACCGAAGTAGTTTTTCCTCGATCGTCTCATAAATCTTACCGTGTCTTGACATCCATGATTCAAAAAGCTCAATGAGCTTATCCATGGACCGTAAGTCCTCCGACGAATAGCCGACGATCGAGAACTCGCGGCCGAATGCTAAAGATAGAAATAAGCATAAGGTGCAGGTCAGGACAAGTGTTTTTGAGGAGAAAAAAGCCATGATTAATTTGCAACAATGTGTTAGAGAAGAATATAAGAGAAGGGATGAGAAAGAATGTGGAAACATAGTTGTATATATAGGTTGTGTTTTGGATATTGCTTTGAAGTAAAGTTTGTTGAAAATGTGATTTTATTTTATATACTATGGTATGATATGGAATAGTGATGTAGAGTAGTCTTTAACTTTAAGTATGTTCTTTTCAACCAATTGGAGAACCAAAATTACAGCAACGGTTATTGAGTGTTTGTCTGCAAGATCCATTCTAAGCTACATTACACATCCTAAACACTATTGTTCATGATTTTTCTATATTGGAATTCTCAATAAATACTCCCACAAATACTAAAGACAGTACTCACCATATTTTCCCAATAATCATTTTCCACTTTTTGAATAACAATTATGTTATTATGCTTATGATTTTTTCAGATGAAAATTCATTATAGTAAAACACAAATAATGTTAGTAATTATTTCATTTTACCATTAAAAAAAAGTTAAAAATCAGAAGCAATTTTAAAACAAATATTGCAATAATAATTACATTTTATTATTTTTGTTTAAAAAAGTTGACATATATATTTCAACAACTTATTTATATTAATACATATATATAAATAAATTTTTCGTAAAAAATTGAATCTTAATCAACGATTTTCATTTATTTAACTCTATTACTCATATCAATCCAGTTACCACACTTTTCTGATACATTTCAACATTGAATTAAGAATTTAGTTAATATTGAATGTAAAAAATTTCATATATAAATCAATCTATTTTGGGCCTCGGCCCTCCTAATTATCAAAAAAAAAAAAATCAATCTATTTAAAAAGAAAATTTGAAAACTATAGGTATAAGTTTCTTTAAAAAAATAATAGAAAGAAAGATTAAAATATTTTGTAGTCAAAATTTTAATTTTTTAAAACTTCTCTTTTTCGTGAGAGTTGAATCTTGATTTAATGTTTAGAATAATTAATTAATATTTTTTCAATAATTTTCTTTGAAAAAATATTAGAAGAAAGGTTAAAAAAAAATTTAGTCAAAATTTTAAGTTTTAAAACTTCCCTTGTTTCATGAGAGTTGAATCATGATTCAGTGTTTAGAATAATTAAGTAATATTTTTTCAATAATTAACTAATGTTTAAGGTAATATTTCTTAAATACATAGTATTTTTTGGTCAAAATATTTTGTTGTATTTTAGACCGTTTTAGGCTCTTACTAAAAATTTAATCTGAAAAGATTTTTTTTTTTTTGTCTACAGAAAATGAAAATAACTTTTTGAGAGAAATAATAGATAGAAGCAGTATAATAAAATACCTTTAAGCAGTAATATAATATTAGAAGAAATATTTTTTGGTCAAAATTATAATTTTAAAAACTTTTTTTTTTGTTAAGTTGAATCTTGACTTAACGTTAGAATAATTAACTAATATTTTCGTAATATTTTTTCACTAATGAATTGACGTTAAAGTTTAAAATATTAAATATATAATATTGTATGGTCAAAGTATTTTGTTGTATTTCTTACTATTTTAGAACCTCATTTTTTTTTTTACTAATTTCAAAATCATATCATGTGTCTTAATCAATATTGCATTAAGATTTTAGATTTTAGATTTTAGATTTGGTTTAAAGATTATGTTGTGGCTTTGTTTTTTTTCTTTTTTCTCTTTCAAATCTTTGATCTAGTTGTGTACCTTTTCTTTTGTTGTTGGTAATTCCTCTAAAGTAGGTTTTCAAGATTTTTTTTTCGTTGTGTGGGGTTTACTGTCTCATTGTTTTCCTTTATTATTGGTTATGTGTTTACTCTTTCAATTTGGTAGTTCTTATACTATTTAATAGTTGACTCTTGTTTGATTGATGAATTTTTGTTTCTCTATTACTTATATATTTATTTTGCCTTTAAAAAACAATATACACTTTTACTAAAAATTGAATTGAAAATAATTTTATTATATTGTTCAATTATAAATTAGAAACGAAAGAAGAAATGGTAAAGTAACGTGTTTTGTTGCGGGAGAGTATGATTTTTGATGCGACCGAGTGGGATAGACAAGCAAAGTTAGCACTCTAAAGTACAATTCATTGAAACAAAAGTAATGTGTGAGTGAGAATATATTTGAATACCTGAAATGATATGTTTTATCCTTATATATAAAGATTGGTTGAAATCACTCATGTATGGTGTAGTGTGTTACACGGGCAACTGTTACATTTAAACGAATGTTGAATGATGCACTGAAATGTAGAATTGTTTGCTTTTGATTAGAGCGAAGGTCTACATGCTTTGAGTGCAACTTGAAGTTCACTCTTGCGTCTTAGAACACCAGACTTATTGTTCTACCCTAAAATTTGTCCTCCATATTTTAAGCCAATTTGTTTCAAGAGGTCTCCTCATGCTCATAGGGTTCTCAAATGCTCAAGGGTACTCAAAGCAATGGACCTCTAACTAGGGCTTTGATTTCTTCAAAGGAAATTGAACTTCCACTTCATGGTGTCTCATATGTCTTAAAGTATCTCCATGTTAAGTTTCAAGACTTACAGCTCAAAATTGTTCAGTCAATTACTCAGATGATCAATAGTCGATTGTATTGGGTAAAAAGTCAACTATGGTCAACATACAGTCAAACTTCAAGATTTCTGGCCAACATCAAGGTTTTGAAGTCACATTCACCATTTGATCAAGGGTTGATCATGATGCAAAGAAATCTCAAATTCATCAAAAGGCAAAAGTTACCAAATTTGGATTTTCTTAAGGAGAAGTCAACTGAACTTTGACCAATCATAACTTTCACATACTTCATTATAAATTCCTCAACCAAAGCTCATTTTAAAGGAAATTCAATTCTCTACAACTTTTTATCTTATAGGTTTTTCCAAAAAAATGCTTCATTTAAGAGATATGAGCCCGTACATTACATGTCATGTTGAAAGTCAACAAAAACACACATTTTGTCAAAAATGTTTGCAAATGGATAAAGGCTTCAAATGAAAGGATGACCAACAAGGAAGTTGTAGGATACATCTTGAGGTTTCCAAAAAATCAAAGATCCACTCCCATATGATGAAAATTAGGACCACTAGATCTATTCATATATTTTTGATGATTTTTTTATTTCTTTTTATTATGATTTTATTCAATTAAAATCAAAATAAATTAAATAAAATACCAATTAATATAGTCTAGGCATGTAGATATGATTTTCAAATCAAATCATGAATCCAAAGTCATATCTTTGTGATGGAGAAATCATGTGACAATTTTTGGTACAAGATTGAGAAAATATGGAAGCTTTTCATGCAAATTTCCAATCAATTTTCGAATCAAATTTCCAATTAAATCTCCAACCCAATTTTCAATCAAATTTCAATCAATTTTCGAATCAAATCTCCAATCAAGTTGACCTTATTCATTCTACTATAAGTAGACAACAATTCCAGACCAAGAGAGAGAGGAGAGGAGGATGAAAAATTCTTGCTCCAACAAGGACGAATTCTTGCTCCATCAACACTATTCCAAATTGCAAAAAAGCTTCAAAAAACAGTGCAGACCAGTTTCAATCTTGCAGCCATCTCCAAGCTTTCCTAAGGATCAAACAAGCATCTAGAAGTTGATCGGAAGCTATTTCAATCATCACCAACATTCAAAACCTCGTGAATCACTTCAACCAAGTGCCACGGTTTGTTTACTTTTTTAATTCAATTACGTTGATTCACGCATCATAAACATGTTTTGATCATATATTATTGTTTGTATGAATGCATATAATGTTTCTGGATCATTTGTTTTGAGAATTAGTGCAGGTATCGTGAATTGCCATGGATTGGGTTTGTTCTTTGTGATTTTGGGGAACCCTGGCTAGAAGTTTGATGGATGAGTAAAAGTCTTTCATCAAAAAGAAGACGAACAGTGTTTAGCGCGGTTTTAATTAGTTTGAATTTTTGTGGTTTTGTTTTATTATGTTATTTTTTATTTTTTAGGTTTATGAACATGTTTCCTAGGAGTTATAATTCATTCCTTAGCGCACCAACGTGATTGGCCAAGTGGATGGAGATTTATGCCTTGACTTCAAGGGGCGGATACAATTCCCACCCCACACAATTTTTTGCCTTCTTATTTTTCTTTGCTTATTTCACATTCTTTTCTAATTTATCAACCAATAATTAACATAATCACAAACCTTCACTAATCATGAGTCATTTGTTAAGAAACCTTAATAATAAAGGTTTGGCCAAATAATTATGGTTAGTCTTAATTTTAGGTTTAGGATGATTAATTTAAATTAGGTTTTTAGCCAAATAATTAATTAATTTAATTTAGTTAATTAGATAATTAGGTTTTCTTGATCGAATAATTTAATTAATTAACTTAGTTAATTAGGGTTAATAACCTTAGGATTTAGATTAATTTAATTAATTAGGACTTATTAAAATCAATTTCGACTTAGATTTTAATTAATTAGGTTTAATTTAAATTAATTAGAATTAGGTTTCTATTACCCCTAAAAAAAAATTCAAACATTAACTTTATTTTTTCCTAATAATTTATTTTCTTGCTATTTTTAATTGTAACTGTTCACCAATTGTAATAGCGTAGATTCAAATTCTGCATTTTTTATAATTATGTAACTGCGTAGGAATTTTACTTTTTCGCACTTTAAATTCTTGTAAATATTAACTGTTAGTAACTAGGGCTTGTATGGCAAGACTAAAACGAATGCTAGAAAACCCTAATCCAAGATTAAATAACTGAAAGCAAACACTCTTCACATTTGCACCTCTAGGGTAACCCTCTCTTCGTTTCTTTACAAATGGTCATGTCCCTCGAACGTAGGGGTATCTTAGAAAGAGACGCTTACGAATAAATCATCATAGTCCCTTCGATACAAAAGATCATAGTCCCCCCGATTACCCTTCGAGTTGCCTTCGAAAAAGACGATCTTGTCCATCGATGACCCTACGAAAAATGATGATAGTCCTTTCGAAATTGCTAAGGTATCCTTACAAATGTTGCCTTCGATGACCATTCGATGATCCTACGCATGTCCCTTCACATCCAAAAGAAAAGACTAGTTACCAACTAATGGTAAGGACAGTCTTATCCTAAAGGGAGAAGGAAAGTAACAAGAACGACCTTGAGTGGGTGAGACACTCTTAAATTCTTGCTCACAAATCAATTATTTTTCACACCTCACACCTCCAAAATAGTTTCAAAATATAAACACTTCGTATACATTCATACGAGAATTATTACAAAATTAAACGTTTACGAAATATTTTCTAAACACACACTACTTTTCAAAAAAGCAACTAAATTGAGCTAAGCATTTAAGAGCCCATGGATAACCATGGATACAAAGGGTGCTAATACCTTCCCTTTGTATAACTTACCCCTCGAACTCAAAATCTATCAAGGTATTTCCTGTTCTTTTCAGCCTCTCCTTATTGGATAAAAGAAAAGTCGGTGGTTGATAAGTGTCATACCCCAATTTTTGACCCTAAGATCATACATCAATTGCATTCAATCATCAATCAAGAGCACCATTGTGAAGCTTGATCTTTGATACTGTGATTATCTCTGAGGGGAATTATCGAGCATTTATAGCTTTTATTTGTTTATACTAACCAAAAATCAAAAATATATGTTTTGTCTCTTTTATTTATATTTTACAGGTGAAAGATCGGGCAAAAATCAAAATAGTGCAAGAAAACAATTTTTTGAAAATTTGAAGGTGGAAATCGATTTACCCCTGTGGGAAATCAATTTCCTATGCGCAAAATTCAAAAAAATATAAGAGGGAAGCTTGACATCATTTTGGCACCTTTTTATTTGATCATTTTATCAATTTTCCACCTCATCAAAATTAACTCATTCATTAAACCCTCTTTAACCCCATTTTACCACTTTTTACCATTTAATTGCCACTTTAATCACCAATTAAACACAAGTTAATCACCAAACACAAAAAGACCAATTTGCCACTACTCTTGCTCCAACTCTATAAATAGAGCCCTCTACTCTCTCATTTCTCAAGCTTGGAGAGCCAAAAAATTGCTTGCAAATTCATTTCTCACCCTTTCCAAAACCCTCACCCAAAGTTCATTTTCATAAGATTAGTAAGGTTCACATTGAATCTTGCTAATTTTGAACTAAGCCTCCTACATTTCACTCTTTTCTTTGATTGTTCATCTCCATACTTGAAGGATCTACACTTTGTGCTTGTTCTTGAAGCTACTTCAACACTTTAATTCAAGAATTGGTAAATTCCTCAATTCTAAGATGTAGATCTTTGTTGCTTGTGTTCAATGCATCTTTGATGCTATATTGGTGCTATTTGATGGTGATTTGATGGAAAATTCGTGCTCCTATGGATATGTGATCATAAGGTGTTTGTATGTTTGCCTAAATCAAGTTTCAAAGTTCATAATGCTGTTTTTTTGAAAACTGTGCGCAGGAAATCGATTTCCTACAGAGGGAAATCGATTTCCACTCTGTTTTTTGCGCCAGAATTGAATTCTGCACTCAGGAAATCGATTTCCTACAGAGGTAAATCGATTTCCAGTAAGGCAGAATGTGTTTTTTTGCCTTTTTTATGCTTGTTTTGGCTTCCTACTTCCTCCACTTCATTAATATCATTGGATCTAGGATGTTGATAGGTTTGAAATGACCTAATCCATAATATTAGATGAATGATATTAATGATAGTGTGAGTTGATTATCTTTTGTGAATTTTATTTCTTCTTCCTCCATTTCATTAATATTATTGGATCTAGGATGTTGATAGGTTTGAAAGAACCAAATCCATAATATTAGATGAATGATATTAATGATAGTGTGAGTTGATTATCTTTATGCATTTTATCTTCTCCTTCTCCTTTTTTTCTTTTGATCGATGAAAGTCTTAATACTTTGAGAATTCTTATGGATTCTTAGTAAAGACTAGATCGTTACCTATTTTCTTTTCGTGCGGTATTGCTTTCGGAAGGCGATCTACATATCGCTCTTCTCGCATGCATTAGCACATAAAGTTTTGACCGGCCTCGTTGTAGGGTGATTTCTACATAAATCACTTGGCGATCTGCTTAACATAGCGCAATATTTTGTGTCCCGAATAAAACAAGATCAAACATGGAAGAGAATTGTATGCGGTTGATTTAAGACTTGTGAAGGTTTTTATCGTGTAGTCGCTATGATTCTATCAAGCTTCTGATAAACCCCATTAAATTTAAATCCGAGTACATCATTCACTCACCATAGATCTTCCTACTAACTTTGATAACATACTTGACAAGTTTCAAGATGGTTATCTTTAACACTTAACAACTAACTTTAATTTCCGCACCTTTACTATACCTCTCTTTATATTACCGCTCTTTATATTTCTCGCTTTATCGCTTTACTTTATCATTTCATCATATTTACTTTCCGTCATTTTCTCTTTGTCCACTTGGACATATGTTTATGCTTCTGTTATTTTTCTTTTGTCCACTTGGACCATACTTTATTTTTTTCGCTAAAACACTAATAAATAATCAAAATCTAAAAAATACATAAGGTTCTCTTTGGACTATCGGTTACTATCCCTAGCACTTTGGAGATTCGGACTTATGGACCTAGTACCTTTGGACTCATTCTATTACTATCCTGTGATTGTTCTGTCTGTCTGGCATTGTTCTGTTGTATGTTTATGTGTGCAGGTATTTCCTTGAAAGCCCTTGATGGTTAATTCCAAGGCATTGATATAAGGATTTTACCCGAAAACAGCCGTTACTCTGCCCAATTTTCGTCAGAATCTTAATGTGCTTAATGGAAAAGGGTTCTAAGACAATAAGTTCATGTGGATCCCCAAGTGTTAATGTGTTGGTATTGATAAATCCAAAGGATGGGAAAACTACCTTGGCTCTTAATGTCGAGTGTTGGCTTCTTATTCGGTTAGACCGTTTCTTTCCTTAGCTTTTATTTTATGTACTAGGTTAGCCTCTTCATCTCCTCCCATTCTTAAATTTTCAAAATCTTCTCCCTTTTTCCAAAATATTCTTATGTTTGCAATCTTTTCAAAACCTTTTTCTTAAAAATATCTTTCGCCCTTAGTGGCTTTTCTTCAAAAGTTTAGACACCGTTAATTGTCGAAACGAGTGGTTATACCCCACGATTTTGAAATTGATTGATAATAACGAGATCTTTTCCGCGTGAGAGAGCTAGTGGCATACTCGTTGATTTTATCCGAGTTGGCGCCCTTCTTTCATTTGCGATGCAAAGAACTTGTTTGTTCTCATGCTCAAGATCAATGGCTGAGTATTTCTCTCTAACGACAACAAAGTGTTTATTCGTTTTAAAAACGTTTTTCCCAAAAGCGGAACTACATTAGCTCTGACTTCTCCATTGCACCGAGGAGGTATGTAGGCCCAAAGCTTAACGCTTTGCCGAGCTTATTTTAAAAATAAAACAAACTTTTTTTTAGCACACACGACACAGATTTTCAAAAAGGTTCCTGTGGAGTACCACAGATATGAGGGGTGCTTAAAACCTTCCCCTCATATAAACAACACCCGTACCTAAGATCTCTTCTTTTTGTTTTAAAAACAAACTTTGGTTTTTTTCGTTCTTTTCCCTTTTCCCTTGGAAATAATAAAAGCGCGGTGGCGACTTTCACTGAAATATTGATTCGAGTCAATCCCATGGCTTCGATATCAGATTTTCCCCGCTACAATAAGTGCCAAAATGTAGTTATTTTGTGTATGTAAATAGTGGCACTTATCGATACTTTTTGTTAATACCGTTTGAATAATTCCCCGTTTTTGTGTAAATTCGCATACTTTGAGTTTTATTATGTTTTTGTGTAAATATGTACCGTTTGATAGTTTTGTTGTATTTTTGTAGATTTTTCTGCGTTGTCGGAGCCTCGAGGAATAAAGTGTCGAAGACACGCTGCGGACTCGTTTTGAAGAAATAAAATCTGCTATTCCGGTGTAGCTTGCGTCGCACGCTGAAGGAGAAAAAGAAATAATTCAGGCAGAAGTTTGGGCGCGTCGCGTGCTTTGAGGGCGCATCGCGCGCTAGGGCGGTTTGGTACATAAGTGAGAGGGCGTGGCGCGCGCTCTACGATTTCAATTTTTGTATAAGTAGAAAACTCAGATTTTTTAGGGTTTTTTATCATCTATTTCCCCCTTTGAGTGGCTCTGATCCATTTTTTATAGTTTAGAGGCTTAGGAAACACCATTGGGTACAAAATTATGTGGATTGGCTATGGATTTGTCTCGATTGCCTTGACACGGTGAGAGTTTCCGGTTCATCTTCTTTCTTCCCTATGTTTCATTCCAATGGTGGATTTTGTATGTATATTTCTACTCTTATTGTATGTACATTTGTCGACCATGGGATCGTTTATATATTCGCTTTACAAATCATCATTGTTGTTGTTCTTGATCTTTTTGCTTAAATGCTTCGGATTTGTGTTGTTGTAGAAATGGACACCATAGATCTTGATTAGGAATGATATATGTTAGTTTCTAGGTTTCAGACATGGATTTAGAGCTAATAACCGTAATGGGTATCGAGTTTAATGCCTCCGTGTTGTTTGCGTCAGTTGAGAAATCACTGATGTGAATAGTGCAGTTGAGCTTTCGTCGGTGTTTTAGACATGGACACTGATGTGGCATCTCGATTGATGCCTGGTGATTTTGATGCGTATTGTGAGTGTGTTGCGACAAGATCTTCCGATTTAATTATTCGACGTGTAGAACGAAATGCAATTTCATAACTATTTCTCTTAGACTATTGAGATTGTTTATTTGCTTTTATTTACTTTTCCAGCATTTACTTTCCGCACCCAAATCATGAAACTTAGAACGCGAGATAGTCGAACGGAAGTTTTTCTCACCAATCTCTGTGGACTACGATACGATATAACCTATATCACCCGGTAATAAATAATACCTATTACTTTTTGCTTGCCGCTTTACCGCTTCAACAATGGTGAATTTAGCTATCCGCATATTTGGATAAAAACCAAAAAAGTCAGTTCTCCCACCGTATTACCGAACTGGCGACTCTGCTGGGGATCTGCTTAAAAAGGATGGGTTACCTTAGAGTTTAGATCACTTCTAATTGCTTTAAATTGCTTAACTTGATTGCTTCATTTTTAAAGAGTTGTTTGGTATTTACTTGTGTGAAAGATCCTACACCCGGATCTAGTGATACCTTAGGTAAGTGACAATAGATCATGGAGACTATACGGCATGTACCGATATGGTTGATATGATGGTCACAATCTTTTAGAACCCTAGTTAACTCATCTTTAGCCATTAGAAGGTAGTGAGATAGTCGGCTTTGGTGCAGTCTGAAGTTGGTTGATACTCGAGGTTACGCTCATTGAGATTCGACTTTAGGGATATTTTGGTCGGCCATTCGGGTGTCACTAAAATAAAGCCTGCGAGAAATATTTGTGATATGAGTCTCTTAGAACCCGGTTACTATTATAGGACAGGTTGAGCCAACTAAACCTCAGTGGGGAAGGGTACTTACCTTTGGACTTCATGCAAGCCTTTAAACTTAAGGCTATTGTGTGAATTTCTTGTGTTTGCTATTAACATGTACATGACATCATAACATCATAACATATCATTTTCACTAACCATTTCAAGGACCGAGGAATTTATCGTTGTTCTTTGTTGCAGGTCATGGCTTCCGTTCCTAGAAATTTCATCTGAATCAACTTTATAAGGGTTCCTTCCCATCTTAAATAATTGGCCTTAATGGTTCCTGAAAACTCTCAATTCACCAAAAGGCATGGTTATCTACTCAGTTTGGTTACCTCAGGTTTTTAAGAAGACATGATGAGAGTCCTGTTCCAGTTCGTTGATCTCAGGCACCACTGTTTCACCTTCCAAGATTACCAGTTGGTACCTACAATGGAAGAGTTCTCTAAGCTACTTCGTATACCCATTATTGATCAGGTATCCTTCACAGGTTTAGAGAATGTTCCAAAACCTGAAGTTATTGCAGCAGCCTTACATATGAAAAAGTCAGACATTGTGTCTAATTGGGAAACAAGGATTGGAGTCAAAGGTTTTCTTGCTATGTTCCTGATCGAGAAAGCTCGATTGTTCCTAAGTGATATGAGTTATCATGCTTTTGAGGAGGTATTGGATTTGTTGATATATGGTTTGGTGTTGTTCCTTAATCCAGATTAGCTCATAGATGTGCATGCTATCAAAATATTCTTGACTCACAACCCGATACCTACTTTCCTTGGAGACATTCTGCACTTGCTTCACACTCATACCATTAAGGAGCGAGGGACTCTCATGTGTTGCATACCTCTACTATTCAGGTGGTTTATTTCGCACCTTCCCCGATCAGTGTTAAAGAATGAATAAAGGATGCAGTGGTCTCGAAGGATAATGTCACTCTCCCATTCAAATATCCATTGGTGTGCCCGATCTCAAGAGGACATCACTATTATTGATCATTGTAGGGAACTCCCTAATGTGCCACTCCTTGGCATTATGGGAGGTATCACTTATAATCCTTCTTTAGCTCTGCGCCAATTTGGTTACGCTTGAGGGGATGGTCCTCATGACATGAATATGCAGGGTATTGTGTTCGATTACAAAGATGATCCTCAAGGTTACCGTCAAAGGTTTATACGCGCATGGAATAATGTGTATAAGGTTGCTAGAAAGACATTGGGACAAAAGAACTTCATTCCTTTGGGGCCTTACCCCAGGCGGGTGTGCACTCGTGCTCGAGATCTTACTATGCCATATCTCGTTGTCTTGCCAGTGATTATTGAACCTGAGTTTGAAGGAGATTTTCCTTAAGTTATTATTCATCCAGACATGCATACTAATCTTGAAGAGCTACAAAAATCTTGGATTCAACTGAAAGAGGAAAGAGATACCTTTGAGACTCAGTTCTATGCCAGTTAAAAGAAGGTGTTGGAGCTCACAAAGCAACTTCACAAAGAACACAACATTAATGCATATGTTGGCACAAAGAGAAGGCATCCATGGGAGACCTAATAAGCTTTTATTATTTGTTATTATAACTTGTTCTTGTTTCTCTTTCCTTGTAAGTCCAAAGTGGCAGTGATAACTATAACTTGATAATTACTAATAAAAGTTTCTCTTTCATTTTGTTTAAACAAAGTTAAATTATCGAGGTCCTTGAAAACATTGCATATGCATTTGCATACCATTCATAACACTGCATAACAGGTTTCCACAACGGGTTTCTCATCTTCTTGCTATTTATTTCAGCCGAAATGGCTCTCGAACAGACTGTCAAAGATCTCCAGGCCCAAAATGCTCAGTTCCAAGAGATGCTCCTAAGCTTAGCCAAAGGGCATGAAGAACTTAAGGCGCTCATCTCCAATAAGGGGAAGAAGAAGAAGACTAAGAAACAAGTTGGTCTCCTCAATATGGGAAGAAGATTCAAAGGTCAGATTAAGCAGGTTAAGGACCTTGAGATCCCTGTAGACAGTGACAATGACCAGGAAGATAATGCTAGCATCAAGACTGAGGTGAAAAGCAACCATGGTTCTGGCAAACCCTCTGAGGAAGAAGGGGAGTATTACTATGAAGACGAATATTACCAACATGCCGATAAGAAGTACAAGCTTTTAGAAGAGCGTCTGGAGGCTATGGAAATTCAGAAAGTGCCTGGTCTGAATTTTGAGAAAATAGGTTTAGTTTTAGGGGTTGTCATCCCTCCTAATTTCAAAACTCCAACTTTTGCTAAGTACGGTGGTGTTTCTTGTCCTAAGCTGCACTTGAGGTCTTATGTGCGGAAGATTCAGCCTCATACTACTGATAAGAAACTGTGGGTTCATTTCTTTCAAGAGAGTCTGTCTGGAATGTAGTTGGAATGGTTCTATCAGCTATAAGGGACCAATATTCATACGTGGGAAGATTTGGTTGCCACTTTCTACAAGCAATACCAGTACAATGTTGACTTCGCACCAACCCGTATGCAGTTTCAGAATATGTCCATGGGTTCTAATGAATGTTTCAAAGAGTACAGCCAGAAATGGAGAGATATGGCAGGCAGTGTTCAACCTCCTTTAACTGACAGGGAGTTGGTTGATATGTTCATGAGCACACTAACCGGTCCTTTCTATAGGAATTTACTTGGAAGCTTGCAACCGGTTTCACCAATCTGATAATGACAGGGAGCGCGTTGAAGGTGGAATTTGAAGTGGTAAAATCTAAGCAACTACATCTTCTGGTACTATAAAGAAGTTGTTTAATGGGAAAAAGGAGTCCAATGTTGTGAACGGACGGAAAGCTCCAAATAAGAATGATCGCAACCAATCTGTGGGAGATTTTTTGATCTCTAATCCTACACCTATGCAACAAAATCAACAACAAAATAATTAGCATAACCAGGACGCACCCAGCAGGCAATTTACAAAGATCAGCATGTTGTTGGCTCAGGCGTTGCAACACATGTTGAAAGCGGAGCTAATTACATTGAAAGATCCTCCTCAGAATCCCAATACTTCCTCTCCTCGCTACAGTCTAAATGCAAGGTGTGCATATCAAAATACTCTTGGCTACTAAATACTCATATTTGAACTCAATAATATCCATCTGAATTATGAGCCTCCCACCTTAGTTAATTAATTCAATAACATATGTGTCATACCCCAATTTTTGACCCTAAGATCCTGTATCATTCATATCCCAATCATTAATCAAGAGCTTCACTTGGAAGTTTTGTTTGTGGTGTTGCACTCACCTCATCAATAAGAGGGACCATCAAGCACCAATGATTGTTTACCTTGTATGCATATTATACTAACCCAAATACCAAAAATATTTCTTTGTTTCTTTGTAGGCTTTTGTTTTGTAGGTACCAAGCCAAGACATGCAATAAACAAGGCATTTTTCACATTTTTGACTGATGAAATCGATTTCCCTACTGGGTAAATCGATTTCCCTGCAGCAATCTTCAACAAAATCACATTCTGGACAGCATGAAATCGATTTCCCTCCTGGGTAAATCGATTTCCCTAGTGTATTTTGCGCCAAATTCTCTTCTGGAACAGAGTGAAATCGATTTCACTCCTGGGGAAATCGATTTCCTTAAGGCGAAATTCAAAAAAAATAGAGAGGGAAGCTTGATTTGATTTTGGCACCTATTTTCTTTGACCATATTTGTCATTTCACCAATTTTCCACCTCATCAAAATAATTTTCTTCATTAAACCCACTTAAACCCCATTTTACCACTTTTTACCATTTAATTGCCACTTTAATCACCAATTAAACACAAGCTAATTACCAAATGCAAAAAGACCAAACTACCACTACTCTTGCTCTCATCCTATAAATAGAGCCCACTACTCTCTCATTTCTCAAGCTTGGAGAGCCAAAAAACCCCTTGCAATTTCTCTCCTCATCCCTACCAAATTCACCAAAGCTTTTTGTTCTTTCATAAAGTTTGTGAGTCACACCTTGAACCTCACAAACTTTGAGCTAAACCACCATCTATTTCACTCTTTTTTCTTCAATTGTTGAGAGATCAAGATTTGTGTTGGTGATTCTTGAAGTAGATCTAAGTTTTGTTCAAGATTTGGTAATTTTCTTCATCCTTTTTGTATATCACAATGTGATTCTTTGTTGTTTGTGTTCAATGCATCTTTGATGCTATATTGGTGCTATTTGTTGGTGATTTGATGGAAAATTCGTGCTCTAATTGATGTGTGATCATAAGGTGTTTGTATGTTTGCTTAAGTCAAGTTTTATGCCTCCTAATGCTGATTTTTTGAATGCTGTGTGCAGGAAATCGATTTCCCTCTGTAGGAAATCGATTTCCACCTTATTTTTTTTCAAAATTTGAACTCCGCACTCAGGAAATCGATTTCCTACAGAGGTAAATCGATTTCCTGCTGGCAGAATGTGTTTTTTTGCCTTTTTTGTGCTTGTTTTGGCTTCTTTCTTCCTACACTTCATTAATATCATTGGATCTAGGGTGTTGATAGGTTTGAAATGACCTAATCCACCAAAATGGATGAATGATATTAATGATAGTGTGAGTTGATTATCTTTTGTGTTTTCATTCTTATTTTCATCTTATCTTTCTTTTGATCGATGAAAGTCTTGACATCTTGAGGATTCTATGGATTCTTGATGAAGACTAGATCAATTTGTTTTCATTCTTATTTTCATCTTACTTTCTTTTGATCGATGAAAGTCTTAATATCTTGAGAATTCTATGGATTCTTGATAAAGACTAGATCAATTTATGTTTCCATTCTTATCTCTTTCTTCTTGTTTTCTTTGATCGATGAAAGTCTTAATATCTTGAGAATTCTATGGATTCTTGATAAAGGCTAGATCATTTCTTCTTCTCCTTCTTATTTCTTTTGATTGACGATCTTGATACATGGAGAGTTCTCCTACATTTGTCCCGACTCGATAAAAGATCAAATATGGAAGAGAATTGTATGCGGTTGATTTATGACTTATGGAAATTTATCGTGTAGTCGCTATGATTTTATCAAGCTTCTGATAAGTTTCCATTGACCTTAAATCCGAGTACATCATTCACTCACCATCGATCTTCATTACTAACTTTGATAACATACTTGACAAGTTTCAAGATGGTTATCTTTAACATCTAACAACTAACTTTAATTTCCGCCATTTATTATACCGCTCTTTATATTTCTCGCTTTATCGCTTTATTTTATCATTTCATCATATTTACATTCCGCCATTTTCTCTTTGTCCATTTGGACGTTTATAATTCCGCTATTTTCTCTTTGTCCACTTGGACATATGTTTATGCTTCCGCAATTTTCCTTTTGTCCACTTGGACCATACTTTACTTTTATGCTAAAACACTAATAAACAACCAAAATCTAAAAAACACATAAGGCTCTCTTTGGACTATTGGTTACTATCCCTAGCATTTTGGAGACTCGGACTTATAGACCTAGTGCCTCTGGACTCTTATTCTGTTATTACTCTGCTGTTATTCTGTCTGTCTGGCATTGGATTGTTGTCTGTTTGTATGTGCAGGTATTTCCTTGAAAGCCCTTGATGGTTAATTCCAAGGCATTGAGATAAGGATTTTACCCGAAAACAGCCGTTACTCTGCCTGATTTTCGTCAGAATCTTAATGTGCTTAATGAAAAGTGGTGCTAAGACAATAAGTTCATCTGGATCCCCAAGTGTTAATGTGTTGGTATTGATAAGTCCAAAGGATGGGAAATCTACCTTGACCCTTAATGTCAAGTGTTGGCTTCTTATTTCGGTTAGACCGTTTCTTTCCTTAGCTTTTATTTTACGCAATAGGATAGCCTCTTCATCTCCTCCCATTCTTAAATTTTCAAAATCTTCTCCCTTTTTCAAAAACCTTCTTATGTTTGCAACCTTTTCAAAACCTTTTTCTCAAAAAAATATCTTTCGCCCTTAGTGGCTTTTCTTCGAAAGTTTAGACACCGTTAATCGTCGAAACGAGTGGTTATACCCCACGATTTTGAAATTGATTGATATAATGAGATCTTTTTCGCGTGAGAGAGCTAGTGGCATACTCGTCGATTTTATCCGAGTTGGAGCCCTTCTTTCATTAGCGATGCAAAGAACTCGTTTGTTCTCATGCTCAAGATCAATGGCTGAGTATTTCTCTCCAACGACGATAAAGTGTTTATTCGTTTTTAAAACGTTTTTTCCCAAAAAAGCGGAACTACATTAGCTCTGACTTCTCCATTGCACCGAGGAGGTATGTAGGCCCAAGGCTTAACGCTTTGCCGAGCTTATTTTAAAAATAAAACAAACTCTTTTTTAGCACACACACACACACACAGATTTTCAAAAAGGTTCCCGTGGAGTACCACGGATATGAGGGGTGCTTTAAACCTTCCCCTCATATAATCAACACCCGAACCTGAGATCTCTTTCTTGTTTTAAAAACAAAACTTTGGGTTTTACGTTCATTTCCCTTTTCCTTTGAAAAAATAAAGCGCGGTGGCGATTTCAAACGGAATATTGATTCGAGTCAATCTCATGGCTTCGATATCAGATTTTCCCCGCTACAGAAAAATGGCGACTTCACTGGGGATCTAGTTTTAAGTGTGTTAAGTCTATTTTTGTTTATCTGTGTGTTTTTATCTGTATATATTGTTGTGTGCTTTGTTTGTTTATTTTCCTTTTTTCTTTTTGGTGCTCAATGGTTCCTCTGTGATGAGACAAAGTTCTAACCCGAACTTTGGTGAGTAACTTGAGATAGGAGGTGGTAAGACCAATAGTCGCATGTCAGGAGCAATCCTTAACATGAGCGTCATATGGTGGAACCCCAATCAGTGGAGGCCTCATGGAAGGTAGTAGAGGTTGTTACGAATCATCGTGATAACGCTATTACTTTCAATAGTGAGTGTCCGTAGAAGCTGAATGGCCTAGAACCTTTTTAACCAATCTAAGCCTTTTTTAGGATGTAGTGCAGAAACAAGATCAAGTACCAATTTGAGCTTGTTGTCATGCGATACTACGCTCAGACGAGGTCTTTTTAGGCATATTATTGGCGCCCATGAGCAATTGTGCGTGCCAGTAATATCCGATAGAAGATTGAAAACTCTGGGAACCTTTGTAGAACCCGATTGGCAGGTACAAAATTCCCTAGATCATATCTTTTGGGATGGTTAGACCCATGGCTCCATGCTCGTGACGTCGAACCTTTGAACTATGATCTTATGTGACCTTGCATGCTCTTGATTGTGATTGATGCACAAACCATGCATTCATGCATTCATAAAAATGTCTTTCACAATTGGTTTTCAAGGAACTTAGAGGTCTTTCCTTGTAAACATCATAAGTTTCATCAAACTCAATGGATCTTGGGTGTTGATGGGGTGAAAACTCTAATCCACCAAAATGGATGATTGATTTTGATGATAACTTAATCAAAGATTTAGTCTGATGTTTGAGTGTTTACAAGTTAATATCTTAAGTTCCTTGAAACTCAAATAATAATAAAAAAAACAAATTATTTGCATTGCATGCATCATTCTGCATTTGGTCCTGCTTTCTAAAGAAATTCTCCAGAGCCTTATTTCCTTTCTCCTGGTATCATCAGTACAACACTTTTACTAAGAAGAAATGGAAAGCATCAAACAAGAGATTCTTGAGCTCCGTGAAGAGGTGGTTACTCTGAAGGCTGGTATGGAGCATCTGACTGCTCTGGTCGAGGCTCTAGTTGCTGCCCAAGTCAATCCTCCTATGATGGAAGAAAGGATGGCAAAGGTCTTTCTTGAAACTCTGAACTCGTTCTTTCCCAAGGGGACGGTAGTCAGTACACCTGCTGACTTCCACAGGGAGGTGGATATGAAAGCGCTTCAAGAAAAGGATGTCCGAAAGGAATGTTTGTTTGAAGAAGGTAACTCAGCTGGTAGTGTGAAGAAGTTTGGTAATGACTTTTCAAAGAAGATAATCAGGGGAGGAAACAATCATCATCAACATCAGAATGTTTCCTATGTCACTCCTGTATCCAATTCAGTTCATGCAATCCCAGATTATCAGCAGAGCACTCGTCAACAAGATTCTCCACTGAACGAGCAAAATCAACCTCAAAAGGGGAATTTTGATCCTATCCCCATGACTTACGCAGAATTGTTCCCTGCTCTAGTTCATAAGAATTTGGTTCAGACAAGGTCACCACCTCCAATTCCCGAGAAGATCCCTTGGTGGTACAATGCTAACGTCACTTGTGCTTTTCATCAGAATGCTCCTGGACATGACTTAGAGAATTGTTGGCCTCTAAAAAATGAAGTTCAAAGATTAATCCATGCTGGTATTTTGACTTTCCAAGATGTTGGTTATGATGTTCAAGCCAATGCTTTGCCAAAGCATGATTGAGTCACTATTGATGGTAGCCTGAAGTTCAAAAGATGTTTCGTTCAGCATATGCCCATATGGAGAGAGTTTTTCTCAGTTTTTAGTATTCTTATTGATTTCCATTTGTAATATTTCTTGTTTTTCAATGCATTGTTTGCATGTAGAAACTTGTTTATTTTTGAATGTTAATGCTAATACAATGATAATGTTTGTCTTGAAGTAATTCATTTGTTTCACTCATGTTTACTTATTTTTATGCATTATGATACCAATTACTTTTGCCAAACTCTTGCTTATGCAAATATTGGAAGGAGGATGATGATCTGAAAACGCAAAATTTCTGGTTGTATGCTTTTGAATAAAACCCTGTTTATGATGTACAGACATTGTTTCAAATTCCCAAACACCGGAGATATAAGGAAGATAATCCCTTGTTAACCCCTTTGAGCCTTGAAGTAGGAGTTTCTTTTCTAAACGAAAAAACCCTAATTTTTAACCTGGGGCAGGGTAGTGTTCAGTTGATTTGACCAAGTGTTCAGATTTCAAAAAGGATTGTCCATCCAAGTGTCAATCATGTCATATCCACATCAAAGGTTGGATCATGGGAAACCACAATGGTTATTCCCCGCACATCAAAAGGCTGGAAAATGTGAAACCACAATGGTTATTCTCCATCCGCCAAGAAAGGAGGCAGTCACAACCCTCTCAACAAGTCAAGACAAAGTCAATGTCACACGATTTGTTCAAATCAAAAGAATAAAAAGGAAAGAAAAAAGAAAGAAGAAAAAAGCTCGCTAAGTCAAAAACTTGAAAACAAGTGACTTAGGCAAAAGTTAGAGCATCCCGCTGGACGACCAATTCAAAAGAATCAGTCCAGGCAAAAGTTAGGGAAATAAATAAAAAAAGGGGAAAAGTGAAAAGTGAAAAGAAAGGACTACAAAGCAAAAGTCCTCAATAGTGAACAAATCTGTGTGAATACAAAAATGAAGACAAGAGGGTGACTGCTACTCCAAGAAAGCTTCATTAGGTCCTTAATGGCACAAAATCCTTTTGAGAGATGAATACTCATGTTGAGTTAACTGAACATAGGACTGGAGAACATCACGAAGTTGGGGTGGGCTAAATAGACTTTGAGCCTAAAAATCTTTTTTTCTGAAAACCGTGAACCAGGCCACGTTACAACCCTCAAAAGTCCTAATTGAAGCAGGGTTTATTTCGAAAGCATACTTAAACAAGAAAGCATTCCTGACTCCTATCAGTTATGCTGAAAACTTGTGTTGGTATCATATGCATACAAAAATCAATGTCATCTCTTAACTAGTGATTCATTCACAAGGTTTTGTGACATCTTTTTGAAACTTCAAGACTTACATAATTATTGCATTTTAATTATCATTCTCAGAATAAACATTTTTCTGCTTGTAAACATTTGTTTGACATCCAGGAAGTTAACATCTGATCATTAGTAGAAAACTAAAACATTGCCAGGGGCATGTTGTTTTCCCAGTATAATGCTTTTGCAAGTTTGACTACCATCATGGGGCAAAGCTCGAAGACTTTTTCGAGTAAAAGAATGTGCCAAGTTTAGTCAATCTGGGGCAGCTACGTCGAGATTTGACAAATCTCTCCAAAAATCTGTTGATTTGGGGCAGATTATTCCAAGTCTGCATGACGCCAAGGATCTCTATGAACCTTTTTGAGGTAGTTTCCTTTCATAGACCATGTAATCTGGGGCAAGTTGTGAATCCGAAGTTACCTTGATCACCTCATTAGCTTGAAGAACAAAGGTTGTTGCCATGATCAATCCAGAGTATGTCACTCTCTACCAAGAAGTTTTGAGACAACGGTTGACTGTTGGGTTTTCTTTCTCACCTTGTGTTGAGTTTTGAACTAAAATCCCCCGCATGTTAACTTGTTTGCTTTGATGTTAACTTCTTATTTCCTCTGCAAGTTCAGAATGGAGATTTTATCCAAAGAAATTTTCTCTGATTCCCCCTAATAGAGCTTGATGTGTTGTCCAACCTTTTTTGATAAGAAGAAGATTATCTGTAAATTCCTCGCAGAAATTGATAATCCCCACTGAGTTTGTTCTTCGTGGAAGAACTTTTCTTCAGTGTTCCTCCTCAGCTCATTTGTCAGGATGGAATTAATCCCTAGTTGAGTTTATTCCTCAAGGGGCAAAGCTTTGTTTGATTGTTTCTATCCAGTTTGTTCTCGGAGTTGAACTTTGGTCTCTTGCAATACTATTTTGAACCTCTCTAGGCTGGGAAACCTAGATTGAGAAGGCATTTATTTTGCACCTCTTGAGGATTATGCTTTCCTCTATAATGGAGAACTTGTTTGTGATTGATGTTCCTATCAGATATCGAAAGATTTATTTTCCAGCAGTGATGTTATTGCACTCCCTTGGAATTTGTGCTTGAAAGCAAGGGGCAGGTTTTGACTTTGAGCAACTTGTGTTATCCCCATCATGTTTTGGTTGACAACAAATTGAAGCCTCTTTATTTGAGCAAGTTTGTGCGTCTCCACATATCAATCTTATCTTCAAATCAAGTGATAATCTCTCATACTTTATGAACTTCTTGATTCCAAATGGAAGAAGCTCAACGAATGGCAGTCTCTTTCAGCAGAAGACAGTTCGTTCCGCTTAAGGATTTCTCGACAGGGTCGGCAAATGGCAGTCTCTTTCAGCAGAAGACAGTTTGTTCCCTTTGAGATAACGGATGGCAGTCTTCTTCATGAAGACAGTTCGTTTAAGAATTCTTATTTTAAAGTCAGCAAATGGCAGTCTCCTCCATTAGAAGACAGTTTGCTCACTTTTTCCCAAGATGGGTCAACGAATGGCAGTCTCTTTCAGCAGAAGACAGTTCGTTCCGCTTGAGGATTTCTCGACAGGGTCGGCAAATGGCAGTCTCTTTCAGCAGAAGACAGTTTGTTCCCTTTGAGATAACGGATGGCAGTCTTCTTCATGAAGACAGTTCGTTTAAGAACTCTTATTTTAAAGTCAGCAAATGGCGGTCTCCTCCATTAGAAGACAGTTTGCTCACTTTTTCCTAAGACGGGTCAACGAATGGCAGTCTCTTTCAGCAGAAGACAGTTCGTTCCGCTTAAGGATTTCTCGACAGGGTCGGCAAATGGCAGTCTCTTTCAGCAAAAGACAGTTTGTTCCCTTTGAGATAACGGATGGCAGTCTTCTTCATGAAGACAGTTCGTTTAAGAATTCTAATTTTAAAGTCAGCAAATGGCAGTCTCCTCCATTAGAAGACAGTTTGCTCACTTTTTCCTAAGATGGGTCAACGAATGGCAGTCTCTTTCAGCAGAAGACAATTCGTTCCGCTTAAGGATTTCTCGACAGGGTCGGCAAATGGCAGTCTCTTTCAGCAGAAGACAGTTTGTTCCCTTTGAGATAACGGATGGCAGTCTTCTTCATGAAGACAGTTCGTTTAAGAATTCTTATTTTAAAGTCAGCAAATGGAAGTCTCCTCCATTAGAAGACAGTTTGCTCACTTTTTCCTAAGACGGGTCAACGAATGGCAGTCTCTTTCAGCAGAAGACAGTTCGTTCCGCTTAAGGATTTCTCGACAGGGTCGGCAAATGGCAGTCTCTTTCAGAAGAAGACAGTTTGTTCCCTTTGAGATAACGAATGGCAGCCTTCTTCACGAAGACAGTTCGTTTAAGAATTCTAATTTTAAAGTCAGCAAATGGCAGTCTCCTCCATTAGAAGACAGTTTGCTCACTTTTTCCTAAGACGGGTCAACGAATGGCAGTCTCTTTCAGCAGAAGACAGTTCGTTCCGCTTAAGGATTTCTCGACAGGGTCGGCAAATGGCAGTCTCTTTCAGAAGAAGACAGTTTGTTCCCTTTGAGATAACGAATGGCAGCCTTCTTCACGAAGACAGTTCGTTTTGCTTAAAGATTCCTCAGCAAAGTCAGCAAATGGTAAGTCGCTTCAGTGTAAGTGACAGTTTGCATCCAGTTCCTTTTCTCAAGCCATGTCCTTGATTAAAGAAGAAGTTGATCCCTATTCTCAGCGGCAACTCATTGTTCTCAGCAGCTTATCGTCAACCATTGAGGCGGTAATTCAATTTTCTTCTACCTTCAATCATTGAGTTGGTAGCTTATCGTCAACTATTGAGACGGTGATTCGATTTTCTTCTACCTTCAACTATTGAGTAAGAGGATGGTCCACGAATCAAAATCTTATCGTCAGTGGTACGGCGGTACATCTTTTCATATCATCAGTGGTACGATGGTGTGTTTTCTGTCAACGGAAGATTGGCATTCTGATTCAGGATGCATACTTTCTCATCCCTAGTGAAAGAGGATACCCCATTTTCTCACCTCCAGCGAAAGGTGATGCTTTAACCTCTCTGGTGCGAAATGTTTTCCCCAGAGAAATTTCTTTCCAAAGTTTCATCTCTCCAACAAAGTCTTGCCTTCCCCAGCGGAGATTTGCCAGCAAGACATTTATTTTCCCCAGCGGAGATTTGCCAGCAAGACATTTGTTTCCCCAGTGGAATTCCTTTTCCTCCCCAGGGTTGTCGTGTTTCATCATCATCATAGGCATTCATTAACATTGCATTGCATCTTAGGATCAAAAATTGTGTTTTATATATTTAAGTCTCCTCGATCTTGTCAAAACGAAGATTTCCAATCATCGTATCTCCAAAATCGAAGAAACTTAAATAGGGGCATCTGTCATACCCCAATTTTTGACCCTAAGATCCTGTATCATTCATATCCCAATCATTAATCAAGAGCTTCACTTGGAAGTTTTGTTTGTGGTGTTGCACTCACCTCATCAATAAGAGGGACCATCAAGCACCAATGATTGTTTACCTTGTATGCATATTATACTAACCCAAATACCAAAAATATTTCTTTGTTTCTTTGTAGGCTTTTGTTTTGTAGGTACCAAGCCAAGACATGCAATAAACAAGGCATTTTTCACATTTTTGACTGATGAAATCGATTTCCCTACTGGGTAAATCGATTTCCCTGCAGCAATCTTCAACAAAATCACATTCTGGACAGCATGAAATCGATTTCCCTCCTGGGTAAATCAATTTCCCTAGTGTATTTTGCGCCAAATTCTCTTCTGGAACAGAGTGAAATCGATTTCACTCCTGGGGAAATCGATTTCCTTAAGGCGAAATTCAAAAAAAATAGAGAGGGAAGCTTGATTTGATTTTGGCACCTATTTTCTTTGACCATCTTTGTCATTTCACCAATTTTCCACCTCATCAAAATAATTTTCTTCATTAAACCCACTTAAACCCCATTTTACCACTTTTTACCATTTAATTGCCACTTTAATCACCAATTAAACACAAGCTAATTACCAAATGCAAAAAGACCAAACTACCACTACTCTTGCTCTCATCCTATAAATAGAGCCCACTACTCTCTCATTTCTCAAGCTTGGAGAGCCAAAAAACCCCTTGCAATTTCTCTCCTCATCCCTACCAAATTCACCAAAGCTCTTTGTTCTTTCATAAAGTTTGTGAGTCACACCTTGAACCTCACAAACTTTGAGCTAAACCACCATCTATTTCACTCTTTTTTCTTCAATTGTTGAGAGATCAAGATTTGTGTTGGTGATTCTTGAAGTAGATCTAAGTTTTGTTCAAGATTTGGTAATTTTCTTCATCCTTTTTGTATATCACAATGTGATTCTTTGTTGTTTGTGTTCAATGCATCTTTGATGCTATATTGGTGCTATTTGTTGGTGATTTGATGGAAAATTCGTGCTCTAATTGATGTGTGATCATAAGGTGTTTGTATGTTTGCTTAAGTCAAGTTTTATGCCTCCTAATGCTGATTTTTTGAATGCTGTGTGCAGGAAATCGATTTCCCTCTGTAGGAAATCGATTTCCACCTTATTTTTTTTCAAAATTTGAACTCCGCACTCAGGAAATCGATTTCCTACAGAGGTAAATCGATTTCCTGCTGGCAGAATGTGTTTTTTTGCCTTTTTTGTGCTTGTTTTGGCTTCTTTCTTCCTACACTTCATTAATATCATTGGATCTAGGGTGTTGATAGGTTTGAAATGACCTAATCCACCAAAATGGATGAATGATATTAATGATAGTGTGAGTTGATTATCTTTTGTGTTTTCATTCTTATTTTCATCTTATCTTTCTTTTGATCGATGAAAGTCTTGACATCTTGAGGATTCTATGGATTCTTGATGAAGACTAGATCAATTTGTTTTCATTCTTATTTTCATCTTACTTTCTTTTGATCGATGAAAGTCTTAATATCTTTAGAATTCTATGGATTCTTGATAAAGACTAGATCAATTTATGTTTCCATTCTTATCTCTTTCTTCTTGTTTTCTTTGATCGATGAAAGTCTTAATATCTTGAGAATTCTATGGATTCTTGATAAAGGCTAGATCATTTCTTCTTCTCCTTCTTATTTCTTTTGATTGACGATCTTGATACATGGAGAGTTCTCCTACATTTGTCCCGACTCGATAAAAGATCAAATATGGAAGAGAATTGTATGCGGTTGATTTATGACTTATGGAAATTTATCGTGTAGTCGCTATGATTTTATCAAGCTTCTGATAAGTTTCCATTGACCTTAAATCCGAGTACATCATTCACTCACCATCGATCTTCATTACTAACTTTGATAACATACTTGACAAGTTTCAAGATGGTTATCTTTAACATCTAACAACTAACTTTAATTTCCGCCATTTATTATACCGCTCTTTATATTTCTCGCTTTATCGCTTTATTTTATCATTTCATCATATTTACATTCCGCCATTTTCTCTTTGTCCATTTGGACGTTTATAATTCCGCTATTTTCTCTTTGTCCACTTGGACATATGTTTATGCTTCCGCAATTTTCCTTTTGTCCACTTGGACCATACTTTACTTTTATGCTAAAACACTAATAAACAACCAAAATCTAAAAAACACATAAGGCTCTCTTTGGACTATTGGTTACTATCCCTAGCATTTTGGAGACTCGGACTTATAGACCTAGTGCCTCTGGACTCTTATTCTGTTATTACTCTGCTGTTATTCTGTCTGTCTGGCATTGGATTGTTGTCTGTTTGTATGTGCAGGTATTTCCTTGAAAGCCCTTGATGGTTAATTCCAAGGCATTGAGATAAGGATTTTACCCGAAAACAGCCGTTACTCTGCCTGATTTTCGTCAGAATCTTAATGTGCTTAATGAAAAGTGGTGCTAAGACAATAAGTTCATCTGGATCCCCAAGTGTTAATGTGTTGGTATTGATAAGTCCAAAGGATGGGAAATCTACCTTGACCCTTAATGTCAAGTGTTGGCTTCTTATTTCGGTTAGACCGTTTCTTTCCTTAGCTTTTATTTTACGCAATAGGATAGCCTCTTCATCTCCTCCCATTCTTAAATTTTCAAAATCTTCTCCCTTTTTCAAAAACCTTCTTATGTTTGCAACCTTTTCAAAACCTTTTTCTCAAAAAAATATCTTTCGCCCTTAGTGGCTTTTCTTCGAAAGTTTAGACACCGTTAATCGTCGAAACGAGTGGTTATACCCCACGATTTTGAAATTGATTGATATAATGAGATCTTTTTCGCGTGAGAGAGCTAGTGGCATACTCGTCGATTTTATCCGAGTTGGAGCCCTTCTTTCATTAGCGATGCAAAGAACTCGTTTGTTCTCATGCTCAAGATCAATGGCTGAGTATTTCTCTCCAACGACGATAAAGTGTTTATTCGTTTTTAAAACGTTTTTTCCCAAAAAAGCGGAACTACATTAGCTCTGACTTCTCCATTGCACCGAGGAGGTATGTAGGCCCAAGGCTTAACGCTTTGCCGAGCTTATTTTAAAAATAAAACAAACTCTTTTTTAGCACACACACACACACACAGATTTTCAAAAAGGTTCCTGTGGAGTACCACAGATATGAGGGGTGCTTTAAACCTTCCCCTCATATAATCAACACCCGAACCTGAGATCTCTTTCTTGTTTTAAAAACAAAACTTTGGGTTTTACGTTCATTTCCCTTTTCCTTTGAAAAAATAAAGCGCGGTGGCGATTTCAAACGGAATATTGATTCGAGTCAATCTCATGGCTTCGATATCAGATTTTCCCCGCTACAGAAAAATGGCGACTTCACTGGGGATCTAGTTTTAAGTGTGTTAAGTCTATTTTTGTTTATCTGTGTGTTTTTATCTGTATATATTGTTGTGTGCTTTGTTTGTTTATTTTCCTTTTTTCTTTTTGGTGCTCAATGGTTCCTCTGTGATGAGACAAAGTTCTAACCCGAACTTTGGTGAGTAACTTGAGATAGGAGGTGGTAAGACCAATAGTCGCATGTCAGGAGCAATCCTTAACATGAGCGTCATATGGTGGAACCCCAATCAGTGGAGGCCTCATGGAAGGTAGTAGAGGTTGTTACGAATCATCGTGATAACGCTATTACTTTCAATAGTGAGTGTCCGTAGAAGCTGAATGGCCTAGAACCTTTTTAACCAATCTAAGCCTTTTTTAGGATGTAGTGCAGAAACAAGATCAAGTACCAATTTGAGCTTGTTGTCATGCGATACTACGCTCAGACGAGGTCTTTTTAGGCATATTATTGGCGCCCATGAGCAATTGTGCGTGCCAGTAATATCCGATAGAAGATTGAAAACTCTGGGAACCTTTGTAGAACCCGATTGGCAGGTACAAAATTCCCTAGATCATATCTTTTGGGATGGTTAGACCCATGGCTCCATGCTCGTGACGTCGAACCTTTGAACTATGATCTTATGTGACCTTGCATGCTCTTGATTGTGATTGATGCACAAACCATGCATTCATGCATTCATAAAAATGTCTTTCACAATTGGTTTTCAAGGAACTTAGAGGTCTTTCCTTGTAAACATCATAAGTTTCATCAAACTCAATGGATCTTGGGTGTTGATGGGGTGAAAACTCTAATCCACCAAAATGGATGATTGATTTTGATGATAACTTAATCAAAGATTTAGTCTGATGTTTGAGTGTTTACAAGTTAATATCTTAAGTTCCTTGAAACTCAAATAATAATAAAAAAAACAAATTATTTGCATTGCATGCATCATTCTGCATTTGGTCCTGCTTTCTAAAGAAATTCTCCAGAGCCTTATTTCCTTTCTCCTGGTATCATCAGTACAACACTTTTACTAAGAAGAAATGGAAAGCATCAAACAAGAGATTCTTGAGCTCCGTGAAGAGGTGGTTACTCTGAAGGCTGGTATGGAGCATCTGACTGCTCTGGTCGAGGCTCTAGTTGCTGCCCAAGTCAATCCTCCTATGATGGAAGAAAGGATGGCAAAGGTCTTTCTTGAAACTCTGAACTCGTTCTTTCCCAAGGGGACGGTAGTCAGTACACCTGCTGACTTCCACAGGGAGGTGGATATGAAAGCGCTTCAAGAAAAGGATGTCCGAAAGGAATGTTTGTTTGAAGAAGGTAACTCAGCTGGTAGTGTGAAGAAGTTTGGTAATGACTTTTCAAAGAAGATAATCAGGGGAGGAAACAATCATCATCAACATCAGAATGTTTCCTATGTCACTCCTGTATCCAATTCAGTTCATGCAATCCCAGATTATCAGCAGAGCACTCGTCAACAAGATTCTCCACTGAACGAGCAAAATCAACCTCAAAAGGGGAATTTTGATCCTATCCCCATGACTTACGCAGAATTGTTCCCTGCTCTAGTTCATAAGAATTTGGTTCAGACAAGGTCACCACCTCCAATTCCCGAGAAGATCCCTTGGTGGTACAATGCTAACGTCACTTGTGCTTTTCATCAGAATGCTCCTGGACATGACTTAGAGAATTGTTGGCCTCTAAAAAATGAAGTTCAAAGATTAATCCATGCTGGTATTTTGACTTTCCAAGATGTTGGTTATGATGTTCAAGCCAATGCTTTGCCAAAGCATGATTGAGTCACTATTGATGGTAGCCTGAAGTTCAAAAGATGTTTCGTTCAGCATATGCCCATATGGAGAGAGTTTTTCTCAGTTTTTAGTATTCTTATTGATTTCCATTTGTAATATTTCTTGTTTTTCAATGCATTGTTTGCATGTAGAAACTTGTTTATTTTTGAATGTTAATGCTAATACAATGATAATGTTTGTCTTGAAGTAATTCATTTGTTTCACTCATGTTTACTTATTTTTATGCATTATGATACCAATTACTTTTGCCAAACTCTTGCTTATGCAAATATTGGAAGGAGGATGATGATCTGAAAACGCAAAATTTCTGGTTGTATGCTTTTGAATAAAACCCTGTTTATGATGTACAGGCATTGTTTCAAATTCCCAAACACCGGAGATATAAGGAAGATAATCCCTTGTTAACCCCTTTGAGCCTTGAAGTAGGAGTTTCTTTTCTAAACGAAAAAACCCTAATTTTTAACCTGGGGCAGGGTAGTGTTCAGTTGATTTGACCAAGTGTTCAGATTTCAAAAAGGATTGTCCATCCAAGTGTCAATCATGTCATATCCACATCAAAGGTTGGATCATGGGAAACCACAATGGTTATTCCCCGCGCATCAAAAGGCTGGAAAATGTGAAACCACAATGGTTATTCTCCATCCGCCAAGAAAGGAGGCAGTCACAACCCTCTCAACAAGTCAAGACAAAGTCAATGTCACACGATTTGTTCAAATCAAAAGAATAAAAAGGAAAGAAAAAAGAAAGAAGAAAAAAGCTCGCTAAGTCAAAAACTTGAAAACAAGTGACTTAGGCAAAAGTTAGAGCATCCCGCTGGACGACCAATTCAAAAGAATCAGTCCAGGCAAAAGTTAGGGAAATAAATAAAAAAAGGGGAAAAAGTGAAAAGTGAAAAGAAAGGACTACAAAGCAAAAGTCCTCAACAGTGAACAAATCTGTGTGAATACAAAAATGAAGACAAGAGGGTGACTGCTACTCCAAGAAAGCTTCATTAGGTCCTTAATGGCACAAAATCCTTTTGAGAGATGAATACTCATGTTGAGTTAACTGAACATAGGACTGGAGAACATCACGAAGTTGGGGTGGGCTAAATAGACTTTGAGCCTAAAAATCTTTTTTTCTGAAAACCGTGAACCAGGCCACGTTACAACCCTCAAAAGTCCTAATTGAAGCAGGGTTTATTTCGAAAGCATACTTAAACAAGAAAGCATTCCTGACTCCTATCAGTTATGCTGAAAACTTGTGTTGGTATCATATGCATACAAAAATCAATGTCATCTCTTAACTAGTGATTCATTCACAAGGTTTTGTGACATCTTTTTGAAACTTCAAGACTTACATAATTATTGCATTTTAATTATCATTCTCAGAATAAACATTTTTCTGCTTGTAAACATTTGTTTGACATCCAGGAAGTTAACATCTGATCATCAGTAGAAAACTAAAACATTGCCAGGGGCATGTTGTTTTCCCAGTATAATGCTTTTGCAAGTTTGACTACCATCATGGGGCAAAGCTCGAAGACTTTTTCGAGTAAAAGAATGTGCCAAGTTTAGTCAATCTGGGGCAGCTACGTCGAGATTTGACAAATCTCTCCAAAAATCTGTTGATTTGGGGCAGATTATTCCAAGTCTGCATGACGCCAAGGATCTCTATGAACCTTTTTGAGGTAGTTTCCTTTCATAGACCATGTAATCTGGGGCAAGTTATGAATCCGAAGTTACCTTGATCACCTCATTAGCTTGAAGAACAAAGGTTGTTGCCATGATCAATCCAGAGTATGTCACTCTCTACCAAGAAGTTTTGAGACAACGGTTGACTGTTGGGTTTTCTTTCTCACCTTGTGTTGAGTTTTGAACTAAAATCCCCCGCATGTTAACTTGTTTGCTTTGATGTTAACTTCTTATTTCCTCTGCAAGTTCAGAATGGAGATTTTATCCAAAGAAATTTTCTCTGATTCCCCCTAATAGAGCTTGATGTGTTGTCCAACCTTTTTTGATAAGAAGAAGATTATCTGTAAATTCCTCGCAGAAATTGATAATCCCCACTGAGTTTGTTCTTCGTGGAAGAACTTTTCTTCAGTGTTCCTCCTCAGCTCATTTGTCAGGATGGAATTAATCCCTAGTTGAGTTTATTCCTCAAGGGGCAAAGCTTTGTTTGATTGTTTCTATCCAGTTTGTTCTCGGAGTTGAACTTTGGTCTCTTGCAATACTATTTTGAACCTCTCTAGGCTGGGAAACCTAGATTGAGAAGGCATTTATTTTGCACCTCTTGAGGATTATGCTTTCCTCTATAATGGAGAACTTGTTTGTGATTGATGTTCCTATCAGATATCGAAAGATTTATTTTCCAGCAGTGATGTTATTGCACTCCCTTGGAATTTGTGCTTGAAAGCAAGGGGCAGGTTTTGACTTTGAGCAACTTGTGTTATCCCCATCATGTTTTGGTTGACAACAAATTGAAGCCTCTTTATTTGAGCAAGTTTGTGCGTCTCCACATATCAATCTTATCTTCAAATCAAGTGATAATCTCTCATACTTTATGAACTTCTTGATTCCAAATGGAAGAAGCTCAACGAATGGCAGTCTCTTTCAACAGAAGACAGTTCGTTCCGCTTAAGGATTTCTCGACAGGGTCGGCAAATGGCAGTCTCTTTCAGCAGAATACAGTTTGTTCCCTTTGAGATAACGGATGGCAGTCTTCTTCATGAAGACAGTTCGTTTAAGAATTCTTATTTTAAAGTCAGCAAATGGCAGTCTCCTCCATTAGAAGACAGTTTGCTCACTTTTTCCCAAGATGGGTCAACGAATGGCAGTCTCTTTCAGCAGAAGACAGTTCGTTCCGCTTAAGGATTTCTCGACAGGGTCGGCAAATGGCAGTCTCTTTCAGCAAAAGACAGTTTGTTCCCTTTGAGATAACGGATGGCAGTCTTCTTCATGAAGACAGTTCGTTTAAGAATTCTAATTTTAAAGTCAGCAAATGGCAGTCTCCTCCATTAGAAGACAGTTTGCTCACTTTTTCCTAAGATGGGTCAACGAATGGCAGTCTCTTTCAGCAGAAGACAATTCGTTCCGCTTAAGGATTTCTCGACAGGGTCGGCAAATGGCAGTCTCTTTCAGCAGAAGACAGTTTGTTCCCTTTGAGATAACGGATGGCAGTCTTCTTCATGAAGACAGTTCGTTTAAGAATTCTTATTTTAAAGTCAGCAAATGGAAGTCTCCTCCATTAGAAGACAGTTTGCTCACTTTTTCCTAAGACGGGTCAACGAATGGCAGTCTCTTTCAGCAGAAGACAGTTCGTTCCGCTTAAGGATTTCTCGACAGGGTCGGCAAATGGCAGTCTCTTTCAGAAGAAGACAGTTTGTTCCCTTTGAGATAACGGATGGCAGCCTTCTTCACGAAGACAGTTCGTTTAAGAATTCTAATTTTAAAGTCAGCAAATGGCAGTCTCCTCCATTAGAAGACAGTTTGCTCACTTTTTCCTAAGACGGGTCAACGAATGGCAGTCTCTTTCAGCAGAAGACAGTTCGTTCCGCTTAAGGATTTCTCGACAGGGTCGGCAAATGGCAGTCTCTTTCAGAAGAAGACAGTTTGTTCCCTTTGAGATAACGAATGGCAGCCTTCTTCACGAAGACAGTTCGTTTTGCTTAAAGATTCCTCAGCAAAGTCAGCAAATGGTAAGTCGCTTCAGTGTAAGTGACAGTTTGCATCCAGTTCCTTTTCTCAAGCCATGTCCTTGATTAAAGAAGAAGTTGATCCCTATTCTCAGCGGCAACTCATTGTTCTCAGCAGCTTATCGTCAACCATTGAGGCGGTAATTCAATTTTCTTCTACCTTCAATCATTGAGTTGGTAGCTTATCGTCAACTATTGAGACGGTGATTCGATTTTCTTCTACCTTCAACTATTGAGTAAGAGGATGGTCCACGAATCAAAATCTTATCGTCAGTGGTACGGCGGTACATCTTTTCATATCATCAGTGGTACGATGGTGTGTTTTCTGTCAACGGAAGATTGGCATTCTGATTCAGGATGCATACTTTCTCATCCCTAGTGAAAGAGGATACCCCATTTTCTCACCTCCAGCGAAAGGTGATGCTTTAACCTCTCTGGTGCGAAATGTTTTCCCCAGAGAAATTTCTTTCCAAAGTTTCATCTCTCCAACAAAGTCTTGCCTTCCCCAGCGGAGATTTGCCAGCAAGACATTTATTTTCCCCAGCGGAGATTTGCCAGCAAGACATTTGTTTCCCCAGTGGAATTCCTTTTCCTCCCCAGGGTTGTCGTGTTTCATCATCATCATAGGCATTCATTAACATTGCATTGCATCTTAGGATCAAAAATTGTGTTTTATATATTTAAGTCTCCTCGATCTTGTCAAAACGAAGATTTCCAATCATCGTATCTCCAAAATCGAAGAAACTTAAATAGGGGCATCTGTCATACCCCAATTTTTGACCCTAAGATCCTGTATCATTCATATCCCAATCATTAATCAAGAGCTTCACTTGGAAGTTTTGTTTGTGGTGTTGCACTCACCTCATCAATAAGAGGGACCATCAAGCACCAATGATTGTTTACCTTGTATGCATATTATACTAACCCAAATACCAAAAATATTTCTTTGTTTCTTTGTAGGCTTTTGTTTTGTAGGTACCAAGCCAAGACATGCAATAAACAAGGCATTTTTCACATTTTTGACTGATGAAATCGATTTCCCTACTGGGTAAATCGATTTCCCTGCAGCAATCTTCAACAAAATCACATTCTGGACAGCATGAAATCGATTTCCCTCCTGGGTAAATCAATTTCCCTAGTGTATTTTGCGCCAAATTCTCTTCTGGAACAGAGTGAAATCGATTTCACTCCTGGGGAAATCGATTTCCTTAAGGCGAAATTCAAAAAAAATAGAGAGGGAAGCTTGATTTGATTTTGGCACCTATTTTCTTTGACCATCTTTGTCATTTCACCAATTTTCCACCTCATCAAAATAATTTTCTTCATTAAACCCACTTAAACCCCATTTTACCACTTTTTACCATTTAATTGCCACTTTAATCACCAATTAAACACAAGCTAATTACCAAATGCAAAAAGACCAAACTACCACTACTCTTGCTCTCATCCTATAAATAGAGCCCACTACTCTCTCATTTCTCAAGCTTGGAGAGCCAAAAAACCCCTTGCAATTTCTCTCCTCGTCCCTACCAAATTCACCAAAGCTCTTTGTTCTTTCATAAAGTTTGTGAGTCACACCTTGAACCTCACAAACTTTGAGCTAAACCACCATCTATTTCACTCTTTTTTCTTCAATTGTTGAGAGATCAAGATTTGTGTTGGTGATTCTTGAAGTAGATCTAAGTTTTGTTCAAGATTTGGTAATTTTCTTCATCCTTTTTGTATATCACAATGTGATTCTTTGTTGTTTGTGTTCAATGCATCTTTGATGCTATATTGGTGCTATTTGTTGGTGATTTGATGGAAAATTCGTGCTCTAATTGATGTGTGATCATAAGGTGTTTGTATGTTTGCTTAAGTCAAGTTTTATGCCTCCTAATGCTGATTTTTTGAATGCTGTGTGCAGGAAATCGATTTCCCTCTGTAGGAAATCGATTTCCACCTTATTTTTTTTCAAAATTTGAACTCCGCACTCAGGAAATCGATTTCCTACAGAGGTAAATCGATTTCCTGCTGGCAGAATGTGTTTTTTTGCCTTTTTTGTGCTTGTTTTGGCTTCTTTCTTCCTACACTTCATTAATATCATTGGATCTAGGGTGTTGATAGGTTTGAAATGACCTAATCCACCAAAATGGATGAATGATATTAATGATAGTGTGAGTTGATTATCTTTTGTGTTTTCATTCTTATTTTCATCTTATCTTTCTTTCGATCGATGAAAGTCTTGACATCTTGAGGATTCTATGGATTCTTGATGAAGACTAGATCAATTTGTTTTCATTCTTATTTTCATCTTACTTTCTTTTGATCGATGAAAGTCTTAATATCTTGAGAATTCTATGGATTCTTGATAAAGACTAGATCAATTTATGTTTCCATTCTTATCTCTTTCTTCTTGTTTTCTTTGATCGATGAAAGTCTTAATATCTTGAGAATTCTATGGATTCTTGATAAAGGCTAGATCATTTCTTCTTCTCCTTCTTATTTCTTTTGATTGACGATCTTGATACATGGAGAGTTCTCCTACATTTGTCCCGACTCGATAAAAGATCAAATATGGAAGAGAATTGTATGCGGTTGATTTATGACTTATGGAAATTTATCGTGTAGTCGCTATGATTTTATCAAGCTTCTCATAAGTTTCCATTGACCTTAAATCCGAGTACATCATTCACTCACCATCGATCTTCATTACTAACTTTGATAACATACTTGACAAGTTTCAAGATGGTTATCTTTAACATCTAACAACTAACTTTAATTTCCGCCATTTATTATACCGCTCTTTATATTTCTCGCTTTATCGCTTTATTTTATCATTTCATCATATTTACATTCCGCCATTTTCTCTTTGTCCATTTGGACGTATGTTTATGCTTCCGCAATTTTCCTTTTGTCCACTTGGACCATACTTTACTTTTATGCTAAAACACTAATAAACAACCAAAATCTAAAAAACACATAAGGCTCTCTTTGGACTATTGGTTACTATCCCTAGCATTTTGGAGACTCGGACTTATAGACCTAGTGCCTCTGGACTCTTATTCTGTTATTACTCTGCTGTTATTCTGTCTGGCTGGCATTGGATTGTTGTCTGTTTGTATGTGCAGGTATTTCCTTGAAAGCCCTTGATGGTTAATTCCAAGGCATTGAGATAAGGATTTTACCCGAAAACAGCCGTTACTCTGCCCGATTTTCGTCAGAATCTTAATGTGCTTAATGAAAAGTTGTGCTAAGACAATAAGTTCATCTGGATCCCCAAGTGTTAATGTGTTGGTATTGATAAGTCCAAAGGATGGGAAATCTACCTTGACCCTTAATGTCAAGTGTTGGCTTCTTATTTCGGTTAGACCGTTTCTTTCCTTAGCTTTTATTTTACGCAATAGGATAGCCTCTTCATCTCCTCCCATTCTTAAATTTTCAAAATCTTCTCCCTTTTTCAAAAACCTTCTTATGTTTGCAACCTTTTCAAAACCTTTTTCTCAAAAAAATATCTTTCGCCCTTAGTGGCTTTTCTTCGAAAGTTTAGACACCGTTAATCGTCGAAACGAGTGGTTATACCCCACGATTTTGAAATTGATTGATATAATGAGATCTTTTCCGCGTGAGAGAGCTAGTGGCATACTCGTCGATTTTATCCGAGTTGGAGCCCTTCTTTCATTAGCGATGCAAAGAACTCGTTTGTTCTCATGCTCAAGATCAATGGCTGAGTATTTCTCTCCAACGACGATAAAGTGTTTATTCGTTTTTAAAACGTTTTTTCCCAAAAAAGCGGAACTACATTAGCTCTGACTTCTCCATTGCACCGAGGAGGTATGTAGGCCCAAGGCTTAACGCTTTGCCGAGCTTATTTTAAAAATAAAACAAACTCTTTTTTAGCACACGCACACACACAGATTTTCAAAAAGGTTCCCGTGGAGTACCACGGATATGAGGGGTGCTTTAAACCTTCCCCTCATATAATCAACACCCGTACCTGAGATCTCTTTCTTGTTTTAAAAACAAAACTTTGGGTTTTACGTTCTTTTCCCTTTTCCTTTGAAAAAATAAAGCGGGGTGGCGATTTCAAACGGAATATTGATTCGAGTCAATCTCATGGCTTCGATATCAGATTTTCCCCGCTACAATATGCTTGTTTTCCTACTAAGTCAAACCAAACTTTAATACTTATAATTGATAAGTCTGTATAAGTGCCTAGAATAACAAAAAATTAACATTCTAAAATGAGAAAAATGCCATATTTTCTCACAAAATATGAATTATGTTCCTTATACATTCACATTTTACTCATTCACAATCAACAATCAGTGAGACACTACTAATTATTCAAAGCAAAACATCAATTGCTAATAGCTTATATAAGTAACTTTATAAAACACATTAAATCCAAGCAATATCAAATATTAAGCAGACAATATGCACAGTTTCAAACCAAATAATGTTCTTTTTATCCAAATAATCGAACATGACAACAAAATAATGATGCAAAATAGTTTTAAGCTAGGATATCAATATTCCTGTCGATGGATGAACCACAGATGGAGGGTTGCTTGGGCCTTCTGTTGGAGGATCATTTGGGCCGGACAATACTACTTCTCGACCCTCCGGAAAAAAACTCCCTAGTATTATCTACAAAATTAACATCAAATTTCTGTAACATTATCTTTAGAATGTAGTATAGGAAAAATATTCAAATTTCAAATAGTATATACAAATTATATAAAATAAAAAGTGTGTACCTGAACAGGAGTAGCAGCAATCAGAACACCATCAATTTTACCACCAAATACACGACCATTTGATAATGAAACAAATGACCCCTTTATTGCAGCAACTATTTCCTGTTCACTTTTATTTGTGCCAACAAACACAGAACCTTTCAATGATAGGATCTCAAATCGTCCCTAACAAAATCAAAATCAACCACACACAAACATGTTAATATTATTGAGTCATGTTATATAGACACCTAAAATCAACACCATATAGCATACGAACATTGTATCATTATACAACGTATGTGTGTGGTTTGGTGTTCAAATAACTTTTATGAATATTTATTCCAGGGTAAACATAAAAAGCTTCATAAACAACATAACAATACATGAAATATATTTACATTAGCTAAATTATTAATTTCAAAGATTCAAGTCATTTATAATTATATAACAAACCTCATAAGTCACGGTTTCAGCAGATGATGGTGATTGAGAAAATCTTACTTTAGAAATTGTCCCATTTGATGAGATAATGGTTACATTTTTTGAGAGACTATAGATAAATGCTGTAATCTTCTCCAACACATTCTGAATATCAAAATATATGCATTTACAAGAAAAATTATTAGTTGAAAAACAATAATAAACCTATAGTTAGAAGAAAAATAATAATAATAATATAAAAAAAACTATTGGGGTGCAACAATACAATGTTAAGAGTAAGATTTTTAGATGTTAAATAAATGTTCATAAATGTTTTGGTTTAGCCCGAATCTTAAACGAATCTAGTATGATCTAGCTCTGATATAGATTGAGTTCATTTGGAGAGAGAGAGAGAGAGAGAGAGAGAGAGAGAGAGAGAGAGAGAGAGTAGTTTTGTGATTGAATAATTATGTATAGAATAAAAAATATTAGAATTCCTAGATCTTATTTTTGAGATGTCTCTTATATAGAGATTTACAGAACTAACTTTCTAACGTATTTTACTTAAATAATTTTTTCCGATTAATTTTACCATAGACGTTGATCTGAAGTGTGACATGCAAAATATTAATGGGACTCATGTCTAAATTTAGAGATGTTACACATGCAAGTGTTGCAGTTTCGCTAAATGTGGTTGTTGCAATAATTATCGCGGTTGTTGTAGTATGAATCTTTATTGTGAGGTATTTGAAATACATCCTTCAAAAATCTTAATGTAACAATTTTTCATTACATTATAAAAAAATTGAGGTTTGAGGATTCTGAAATGTTAATTTTTAATGAAAATACTTTGAAGAAACATGAACGAAGTTTTCTGATGCAGTTTCTAATGTGCCTGGATGCATGATTTAAAAATCACAGTGCAATTGTGATTCGATGTGATTGGAGAGACTATCGCATCAAAAATATTACAGTCGTAATTGTGGTTGCGGACTGAAATTTTAAAAACAGAGTTGCCTATGTAGCATTGACACCTCTGAAAAATGTGGGTCAGTGTCGAACACTGAAACTTTAGAAGATGAGGTCTAACTAATAAAGACAAACTCTTGAGACTAAAACTAAAGTTTGTTTTTGTTATAAGTTATGATATTGAAAATAGAGGTACATATAAAAATATAAACAAAAAATTAAAGATTGAAAAACACATAGTTATCCATGAACAAATCACTAAAGATTATTAATGGATTTTAAATAATACTGTAAAAATTAACAATACAGTACCTCTTCTGTATTCACAATGATCATGTGAGACTTAAGTGAAGACATATTCATTCCTAAAAAAAATTCACAAGAAAACATTAAGCATATCTATTTTTTTCAAATAAGATAAAATTAACATAAAGAAAATATTTATAATTCACAGAAATGAAAGAGAATGATAAACAAATAAATAGAAAATTGCAATTTAGAGGAAAAAAACAAAATACATAAAAAAAAAATATAACAAATGAGATAGGGAAAAATAATTATTTATCAATTTGGTAATAAATGAATAAATAAATAAATAACAGATAGATTCATCAACTTTAGTCATATTTTACGAAGAGTTTATTTTTAATTATTTTTTTGTTTGACTAAATTCAATTTTTAAATTAAAACACTTAATCCAAATCAAACATTACTTTTAAACCATATATATTAATAAAAAATTATCTAATGAGAAAGACGAAAGAGATTACCATAAACGATATTCATACGGGGCTTTTGGTTGCGAGAACTGTAAGGCCGACCTCTACGCTTCTTCTGGGTGTTCGTTGAGGTGGAAGGCAAAGTAGTCGTTGGAGAAATTGGCGCATCACAGTGGCTAATAATTCCATGTGGATAATTTAGATGTTCAGGAGGAAGAGCGAAATGATGGTGAGTAAAGGTACTTTGTGAACCCAATAGGTTTGGTTGTGGTGGTGATTCATAAGCTTTGTCGAATCCAGGAGGTAACTCACACTCATAGCCCAATCCAGATCTCGACATGATTTTGGTGGTTTCGATTTTACACTTTGGATACAAATATGGTAGCAACAATTGATGTTATCTTTTCGGCTGCGCTTATGTTCTTTTGATGTAATATAGGTACAGTTTGAGTATAAATAATAACAGATATACCCTAACTTTATAACTATTATAACCGTTACAATGAATAATACCCATGTTTGTGAGTGTATTCATGTTTAGGAGGATTTTGGTGTTATCTTATGTTTACTTATGGGCCTTATTTGTTTTTATGGGCTTTCTAGAGTTTTTTTATGGGCCGTGTTTTATAGCAAATTTTTGTTTTCTCCTTTTTTTGTTGATTCTTGTTTATTTATGTACTGTATAATTTGATTAGTCCTATTATATTTTGAATCCTATATATATATATATGTGTGTGTGTGTGTGTGTGTGTGTGTGTGTGTGTGTGTGTGTGTGTGTGTGTGTGTGTGTGTGTGTGTGTGTGTGTGTGTGTGTGTGTGTGTGTGTGTGTGTGTGTGTGTGTGTGTGTGTGTGTGTGTGTGTGTGTGTGTGTGTGTGTGTGTGTGTGTGTGTGTGTGTGTGTGTGTGTGTGTGTGTGTGTGTGTGTGTGTGTGTGTGTGTGTGTGTGTGTGTGTGTGTGTGTGTGTGTGTGTGTGTGTGTGTGTGTGTGTGTGTGTGTGTGTGTGTGTGTGTGTGTGTGTGTGTGTGTGTGTGTGTGTGTGTGTGTGTGTGTGTGTGTGTGTGTGTGTGTGTGTGTGTGTGTGTGTGTGTGTGTGTGTGTGTGTGTGTGTGTGTGTGTGTGTGTGTGTGTGTGTGTGTGTGTGTGTGTGTGTGTGTGTGTGTGTGTGTGTGTGTGTGTGTGTGTGTGTGTGTGTGTGTGTGTGTGTGTGTGTGTGTGTGTGTGTGTGTGTGTGTGTGTGTGTGTGTGTGTGTGTGTGTGTGTGTGTGATCTTCATTTCTTACTAAACTCATCTTGATTTTTAAACTAACTTAGGCATTAAAGTGTTAATCTCGCAGGTCCATCCCATGGCGCCATTTCAAAGTTTAGCACCTTTGATTTAGGATTTTTCACTATCAGTTAACACCTAATTCTAGTTTTTGAACAAAATATTGACGTCATCTATGAATATAAATAAATGATAAATAAATAAATAAAATATAGATCCCTCCACTTTAATCATATTTGACAAAGTTCATTTTTTTTGTTTGACTAAATTTCATTTTTAAAGTTAAAAACTTCATACAAATAAAAAATTAATTACGCACCATATATAATTAAAAAATCATTTAATGATGGAAAAGAAAGGGATTACCATATATAATTAAGAAATCATTTAATGGAGGAAAAGCAAGGGATTACCATAAAGTATATTGAATAAATGATGTATTTCATTCGAATATAGACTAGATACATCATTTATTCAATAAACTTAAAATTATTTTATTTGTTTTTAATAAAGAATAAAGAGACTAATTATGAAGGGACATCCGACTGGCATGCACGAGTTTGAACTTGCAACTTAAAAAAAGAATGGAGATATTAGGCGCCAATAACAATATTGGATCAATAATATTAGACTATTATAAAGGATATGTCACATCTAAAGTAGGACTAATTACTCATATTTGAACTCAAGAATCTCCATCTAAATTATGAGGCTCACATATAATTTAATTAATTCAATCATCCAAGCTTGTTTTCCTACTACATCAAACCAAAATTTAATACTTATAAGAGACATATTTAAATGATTGCATGAAGAAAAAATAAATTAACATTCTAAAAAAATGACATATTTTCTCATAATATGAACCGTGTTCCTTATACATTCACAATCATCAACCAATGTGACAATAACCATTCATTCAAAGCAATACATCAATTGCTAATAGCTTATATAAGTAACTTCATAAGACACATTAAATCCATGCAATATCAAATATTAAGCAGACAAAATGCATAGTTTCAAACCAAATACAACAAATCTGTAAAAAAAATGATCTTTTGATCCAAGTAGACGAACATAACAACAAGAGAATGGTACCAGATAAATTTAAACTAATATATCAATATTCCCATCGATGGAGGAATCGCCGATGAAAGGTTGATTAGGCATTTTGTATGAGGTCATTTGAACCAGACATAACTACTTCTCGATGCTCTGAAAAGAAACTCCCCAGTATTATCTACAAAATAAACATCATCATGTAACATCATTTTAAGAGTGTAGTATACGAAAAAATATTCAAAATTCAAACAGTATATACAAATTGTATAAAATCAAATAGTGTGTGCCTGAACCGGAGTAGCATAAATCATAACACCATCAATTTTATCACCAAATACACGACCATTTTATAATGAAGCAAAGGACTCATTTACTTCGCTAACTCTTTTCTATTCACTTTCATATGCACCTACAACCATAGAAACTTTGAGTGATAAGACCTCAAATTGTCCCTAACAAAATCAAAATAACATATTAATATTATTGAGTCATGTTATATTGACACCTAAAATCGATACCATGTATGTAACATCGTTTCACATACAGACACTGTATCAATATACGATGTAGGTGTGTTTTTTGCTGTTCAAATAGCTTTTCTTGAATATCAAAATATATGCATTTACATGAAAATTAATAGTTAGAAAAAAAATAATAAACATATTTCTAAAAAACTAATAATAAAATTTAAAACAATATAAATTAATAAAACTCACATCTAAAAAAATTCTAGAGAGAATGGGGAGAGGACGGCCACGCCGGAAAGTACCCTCACCGCAAACGTCTCCAACTATTGCTACCGGAACACACACGTCCATAAATAAGGAAGATAACCAGGTTCATGATGAGGACGAAGTTGGTCTACTAATGGATGAGGAAGAGTCCAGGGATGTGCCGATTCACAAAGAAGAACTGAGTCGAGGAATCCTAAAGGATGAGAAAAAGGGAAAATTGGAAGAGGAATCCAAGGTGAAGAAACTATGGGTGGATGTGATTAATGATAATCGGAACCTAGGAAGAGGAATTACCATGGAATTTGTGGCGCCTAAGATGGTTAATGGAGAGATTGAGATTGAAATTGAGGCGACAGATGTTGAATCAGAGGTGAAGTATTGGGAGTCTGCCTTAATTATGTACGTCGTTGGAGAAGATTTCAGCATGAATGGCGTCAAGCAGTACATGGTGAAGTTCTATAATTTTGTGTCTCTATCGGAGTTGTTTTATAATGATGCAGGTTACTTTATTATTCGATTCAAATCATTTAGGGATAAAGATGAAGTGGTTATGAGAGGTCCTTACATGATTCACAACATGATATTGCTAGTGCGGGAATGGAAGCCTGCTTTTAATCTAAAGAGAGACATGCTAAAAAAAACCCATATGGATTAAGCTTCCCCAATTGCCTATTCACCTGTATGGGCGTTGTTTGAGTAAGATTGGTAGTGCTATTGGAACTCCACTGGTAACGGATGAGTGCACGGCAAATAAACTGCGAATCTTCTATGCGCATATTCTGGTTGAGGTCAATATAACACAGGAACTCACCAAAGAAATCACCGTTAGAGATGTGGAGGTTTAATGTATGAAACAACCGGTGGACTATGAATGGAGGCCTGCATACTGTGGAAAATGCCAAATTGTATTGCAAAATTATGAGAAGCAGAGAAAGCCTGTAAAATTTTGGAAATAAAAAACTACAGAAAAGGCAGACACCAAGGGTGAAGAAGATATTATTGAGCCTAAGGAAGATCCTAAGGAGAATATCAATGAAACTTGGACTCAAATAGCTACACGAAGGAGGGATAGAGGCAAATGGATCCTGGCCGAAGGCTCTTCTTCGAGTACACTACAATGTCAAAATGGTTTTGAACTGATGGGGATTTTGAGTGATCCTCTAGTCAGCCAAAATCGTTTCCCATGAATGTATCATGGAACGTAAGGGGGCTAAAAAAGATGGTTAAGACAAAAGAGGTAAGCTCTTGTTTCTCTAGTCTAAGCCCTATTATAGTTGTTATTATTGAAACAAGATTGAAATAGGACAAGGCTAAGAAGGTGGGAGATAAACTCAACCTTAATGAGAATTATGTCGATAACAATCATGAGCATAATAATGGCAGGTTATGGTTATTTTGGGACTACATGGTGTAATTTAGACATGTCAACAATACCCAACAAATTATACATGGGGGGAGGGGGTCTATGATGTGAATGGGAACTTACTTTACTGGTTTACTTCTATCTATGCCCATAATAGTTTGGAGAGTAGGAAACTATTATGGAATGATATGGTTCAGTTATACAAAAAACAACTAGGGCTTTGGTTGGTGAGCGGAGATTTTAACAATGTTATTGAGACGATTGATAGAATTGGGGGTTCCATGGTTCAAGAGAAGGAATATCTAGAAATGGTGGAGATGATGAAGGATACATATCTTTTTGAGATGGATGGGGTTGGTTATTACTACACTTGGTCCAATAAATAGGTTGAGGGGGTGATATACTTTAGGATTGATAGGGTGTTGGCTAATGTGGAGTGGTTTCAGGAACATATGGTTGTTACACTGAACATTATGCCTCCAGGCATGTCTGATCATGCTATGCATTTCTTAGAGTATCAGCAACATGGTGTGCCTAGAAGGTAACATATGTTCAAGTTTATGAATCATGTGGTGAACATGGATGGGTTCATGACAAATAAATCCGAGAATTGGAAGGAACCTATGATTGGTAAGCCTATGTTTGTTTTGTGGAAGAAGCTGCAAAGGGTTCAACCTATTATAAAGAACATGAGCAAGCCCCTTATAGGGATTAATAATACACTGAGGAAGGCCAGGGAAAACCTGTTGGAAGCCCGATTGAAGTTAATAATTGATAAGATGAACCCCCTCAATATATTGGCTATTAAGAAATGCACTGAAGAGGTTACCATGTAAAGTGACACTGAGGAAATGATTCTTAGACAAAGATCAAAGATTAATTGGCTTAGGCTAGGGGATGACAATAATAGTTTTTCCATGTCAATGTTAATGCTAAACAGAAGCAGACTGAAATGAGGAAACTATATAAGGAGGATGTCACCCTTATGGCTACACAGGCTGAGATTGAAAGAGAAGTGATGGAGTTGTATGGAAACTTAATGGGAACGACAGATGCCAACCTAAACTGCATAGATATCACTGTAACGAGGGAAGGACCACAAGTTTCCAATGAGTAGAGGAGATTTCTTTAGGCACCTATGAATGAGGCTTAAATTGTGAATGCCCTTAAAGGGATAGGTGAACTGAAGGCCCCTAGTATAGATGGATTTGGTTCCAAGTTTTTAAAGGGTGCATGAAGCATAGTTAAGAAGGATGTGTTTGCTGCAGTCATGGATTTCTTTGATCATGGTAGAATGTACAACTCGAAGTCGGTATCATCAAATTATTTCCTATTTCTTCATCTGTACAGCTGGCTGATTTTCTGACAAAACCGCTTCCTGCACCTGCGTTTTCTTCATTTTTGGGCAAGCTAGGCCTTTCTTCCACCCAAAGTCTAGCTTGTGGGGGAGTAATAAAATAGTAGTCTCAATTAACTTTAATTAGGATTTTCCTTTTCTTATATTACCATTACTATTCATGTTATATATATATATATATATATATATATATATATATATATATATATATATATATATATATATATATATATATATATATATATATATATATATATATATATATATATATATATATATATATATATATATATATATATATATATTGTAGTATCTTTTCATTTACAGTCAATTAAGTTGAATAATTCAATTTGTAACCAAATGATGACTTACATTGGAATTATTCACTTCTGATAAGCTCTATCCTTGTTAGTCGTTCTTTTTTACCAGATAGATAGAGTTTTTGATTTGTAGTTATTAAGTGATTCACATCTTAAATAATTGATTCTTACAAACACTTGGGATAGTGTTTGAGTGAAAGTGAAAGGATCTCATATTCAGGGGGGAGCTTGAGTTGAAATACAAATGTAGTAATAAGAAAGGGGCGTTGAACTAAGAAAGTTTAGATGAGACGCCGGGTACTATTGATTACTTATAAATAATAAATTTACTTTCCAGTGGGGAACAACCCTCCCTCTAGACATAGGCGGCGATGGCATGGTAAATGGTTTTAAATTTTCCAGTTCTTTGTACCTTTTACTTGTTATTTATTTTATTGCTCGGAAATTATTTTCAGGCAATATTGTATCACACATTGTTTCAATATTCTGTAAGACATCTTTTTATTGATCAAACATAATTTCAGGAACCTTGTGTAGTCATCAATAATAGTGATGAAATACCTTTTACCATCACATGTAGATTGTGAAAAAGGTCCCCATATATCATGGAAAAATAGATCATAGGAGTCAACAACAAAATTATTTTGAGAATCAAAACGTATCTTCTTATACTTAACTAAAGGGCATATTGAACAAGAATAAGTATAAAAAACATGACTCTTCGAAAAAGTAATTATTACTCATATTTCAATAAATTTTTAGAGAGATGTCCTAGTCCATAATGCCCTAAATTGCATTATTATTGTAAATAAAATTAAATAGAACACCAATGGTCTTATTTGAAGAAACATAATCTCATGAAAATGAATTAACATCACTTAAAGAATGACTTTTATTAGGACTAAAAGTACAAATGAAAAATCCTTGGCTTAACTCAGCCTTGTCAATCTCCTGTTTCAATCTCTTGTCCTAAATAATACAACAATGAACATTAAAATCAATCACTACAACGCGCAAGGCTTTTAAAAGCGCTTTTTTTGGCCTTTAACAGCGCTTTAAAGCGCTGCCAAAGCCAGCGCTGGCATAGGCTACGAAAGCGCTTTTAAAAGTGCTCTGGTAGGCCCCCCCTATAAGAGCGCTTTTCTGGAAAAAGCGCTCTTGTAGGCCCCCCTTTAAGAGCGCTTTTCAGGAAAAAGCGCTCTGGTAGGCACCCCTATAAGAGCGCTTTTTTCAAAAGCGCTTTCGTATGTTGCGTTTTTTTTTTATGCTTTTTATTATTTCTAAACCTGCACTTTTGGCAGCAATATTTTAGAACCTGTAATTTACTATTTTTTGGCAGTATTTTTTCATGAACCTATAATTTATCATTTCAAATCGATATATACCATTATAATCGATATCGATTATATACAAAAAAAAGTATTATATTATATACCATTAATGTAAATCAAAATACATATATACATATTTCTAAACCAAAACAACTAAACCAATTCACATATTTCTAAACCAAAACAACTAAATGGGAAACAACTTCCGAGTTCTTATGCAACCAATGTACGCTTCCTGTATTATCTGGAGCTATGTTGTATTGATGCTTTAGTGGAGAACCAGTAGTCACCTGAGCTATGTTGTATTGTGTCACAGAATATGAATCAAATAACTGTACCCCGAACGATCCTGCCACAGAAGACTTCGGGGTACATTACTTGATTCATATTCTGTGGAACATAATCGGCAGGGGCACATTGTGTTCTATCCTTTACCAGTCCATCCACTGTTTGAAGCTCAACCTACAATAGAAAAACGTGATTATTTACACAACATTCACATTCTCAATATTTTCTCTATCAACCAAAAATTTCCTCATCTCCGAACAAAAGACAAAATAGTTAATAAAAATAGTGCTATACCAGAACAGAAACCAATTTATAAGAAATCAATTAACAACCACATGCACATAAAAATAGTTTTTGATAAAAGAACAAGTCAATTGAGCCAACAACCAAAAACCCTAAAAAAAATCAGCCGTAGAGCCGTAGAGCCAACAACCAAAAACCCTAAAAAAAAATCTGTTCATCATCTTCGAAAAACCTCTCCAGAAACTGTAAATACATTGTTCATATTCATCCAACAACAATCACAATACACAGCCGCAAACACTAACCAAAACCCTAATTGTTCATCTTTCTCATACACGCAAACCATTCATCAGAAACAAAACCATTCACAAATCATCATCAAACATAACCAGACAAACATTCATCAAACCCAAACATTTGTTCATCACTTTCCTAATCAAACAAACCCTTCAGAAATTTGAGAGAGGAAGAGAGAATAAGAAATAAACTCAGAAAGGTCTCACCCGGTTTTGGTTTGTAGATTCAGAATCGAAACCGAACTCAGCAACAACACGAACCTCAACTCACCATAAACTCGTGTGTTTTGGATCTGAAAGGAAGAAGAACGGCGGAGGTTGCTAGGGTTTCGGAGAGAGGACGGCGGAGCAACGAAGGAAGAAGAAAGATCTGAAACAAAACGCGTGTGTTTGTAAAATATATAATTTTTTAAATGGGCTACCAGAGCGCTTTTCAAAAGCGCTTTAATAACACCCCCTACCAGAGCGCTTTTATCCCAAAAGCGCTTTCGTAGCACCCACCCTATAAGAGCGCTTTTAAAAGCGCTTTCATAACCCCCTACCAGAGCGCTTTTTAAAAGCGCTCTCATACCCCCCCTACCAGAGCGCTTTTTAAAAGCGCTCTCATAACTCCCCCTACCAGAGCGCTTTTTTTGCATCATTTTTCCTTGTTTATTAATTTTGTTTTTAGCGAGCCCTACGAGAGCGCTTTTGCTAAAAGCGCTTTAGTAGCTGCGCTGCTACAGCTTAAATTTGGCGTAGTGAATGTTGACAACAAGATTTTGATCAAGTTATTGAAAAAAATGAGATTGACATTAAAATTTGGAAAATGCAAAACACTGTATGATTTTAAACTACAATTTCAATTACTGAAATATAAATTTTGGTGTTGTTAGGTATTGTAACAAATTTATTTGACAAATATTTATAAGATTGAAAAATAGACAAATTATTATATATATATATATATATATATATATATATATATATATATATATATATATATATATGAGGAGGGATATTCTTATTCCAGGAGTAAGTTATTAACACTTACTCCTCATCATGACCATTGATTCTTTTCAATCTTATGGTTAAAATTAATAAGTAGTTAAATGTGGAGAGAGAAAAATAATACTCATTAATTTTAACCATAAGATTGAGAAGAATCAATGGTCATGATGAGGAGTAAGTGTTGATAACTTACTCTTGAAGTAAGAATATCCCTTCTACACATATTTAAAAAAAAGGTGTAATTATTAGTTTCTTTTATTTCTATTTATTTTTATTTTCAGCATGGCCCATGCCCATTAGTAGTAAGTACAAACCTAGTAATTATATTGTATTGTTGTCTTAGAGAAGGGTATGAAAGAAAAATGCTCAAGTTGTTTTAGGTTTATCTTCATTTATTAACTTAGATCTGATTGTTATCCTAGATAAATCTATCATTGGTGCTTTCATTTCTTGAATTCATGGCTCCCCCCTAACCCAACCCTTTTTCTAGAGAAATTATAGAAGAAGTTGTACAAACTGCCCACATACACCTAGATAATACTATCAACCAGACCCAACGACAAATGGATGAGAGGTTTGATAAGACAAATGCAGATCTGGAGCAGATTCAAACCAGACTGAACAATGGAAACCATGGTTTTGACTCTAGATATGAAAACATCATGGGTCTGCTCACTATGCTAGCAGCTCAAAAGGAACCGCAAAAATCTGTTCTTGCTCACGCAACTGCAAGTTCATCAGGTATCACTCATGTACCTTCATCTATTCCTATGAATACCACCCATGTTAATACCATGTTTACTCATGCCATTCCCCCCAGGGTTCCCCTATTTTTACCCATGCTACTAACACCCCTTTATACTCGGCTACCCTCTCTCACAACCCTCCACCACCTCTCACTACTTCCCACATAAGGACTACAACAGCACTCCAAACCATATTTTTCCTACCCAATTTTTTCCAGACTCACCCTATCTAACTTTCCCAACTGCCTTTGTAAGCACACAAAATTATAACATTTATTTTTATCCACAAGTTCCCCTTACACAAATGCATCAACCCCCCCCCCCCCAACTACCCCTTTTTCGAACACCTAAATTGGAACTTGCTATGTTTGATGGATCAAATCCATTAGAATAGTTGTTTCAAGATGGCAAACTTTTCAATTCTTACCAATTATCCCCTGAAAATAGATTATCAATGATGTCATTTTACACGAAGGGTGAATATTTATGTTGGTTTAAATGGATGCACCAAAATCAACAATTACTCAATTGACCCTCTTTCACTACAGCATTATGATTACGTTTTGGTCCTTCCATTTATGCTAATCGTAAAGTTGATTTATCTAAGTTAAAACAAGATGGTTCTATTGTTGATTATCAAGCCAAGTTTGAAAATTTGGGAAATTAAGTTATTGGGTTACCTCAAGATGCCACCCTCAATTGTTTTATTTCTGGTTTAGTACCTGATACTCAAAGCGAAATAGCCATTCATAGACCAGTTTTAATCTTTCAAGCTATTGGGCTTGCTAAACTCATTAAATCCAAACTAAGAGATGCAAAACCCAAATTTAAAAATCCCTTTTCTACCCCATTTACCCTATTTAATCCCCATCACAAAATCCATATGAAAATACAATAAACTCATCATTTCCCCCACTTACTGCTACATTTAAAACCCCATCTACATCCCAGCCACCTAAGATACCTATCCGACAACTTTCAAACATCCAATTACAAGAACATCGTGCACAACAGATTTGCTTTAATTGTGATGAAAATTTTATACTAGGTCACAAGTGTGCCTCTAGCAGATTTATTTTACTTCTCGTTGAAGATGAAATTCGTGAAGCCACAAAAATGGATGACCCGCCTAATGAAGAGGTTATTGAGCTAGAATCTAATGACACATATTTTCAATTATCACCTCAGGCCCTCACATGCCATTTTTCCCACAAACCTTTAAGTTCCAAGGGTTTATTGAAGGACTGTCGATAATGGTTCTAGTGGATACCGGCAGCACCCATAATATTTTACAATTGTGCATTACTCACCATCTGAACCTTTCAACAACCCAAATCCCTCAATTTTCACTTATGGTTGGAATTGGCTCACACCTTCAATGAGAAGGCATTTATAATCTACAACATTTTTCGCTGCCATGTTTATAGTATTTCCTCCCCCACAGACGAATAGATCTGGTGGAAATAGTTAGAAGATACTCAGAAGGCAATGTTCAATGATACAAGAAAGTGATCACCAAGGAACAATAAGAAGGGCAAGGGGCAAAATATTTTTTTATAGAAAAACAACCAAATATTAACGATCCAAATTAAAAGAAATGTATTAATCCAATGGAATCCAACACACCGCTTGTTTACAAAAACACGCAAGTACCCTAAGAGATGAAATCATTCCCTAGCTTAAATCACTAGGCGAACACGAGGGCTGCAGGTATTAAAGCAATATTGGGACAATAAAGCTTTTAATGCTCTTGTCCCCCACTATCTTTCAAATAATCCCAAGCAATTCATTTCTATCTCACTCCACACTACCTCATCGAGGCCGGTAAATGATACTTAAGGCTTACACCGGCTCATATAGTGCCCAGAAAAGCCTTAGGGGCAATTGTTCTGAACTGGCCAAAGGCCCAATTGACCAAGGCATAATGAATCAAAAAACCAATATATTCGAACAATATACACAATAGATTTAGACTAACAAAATCATTAAATTATATTTCAAAATACATGTAATTGAGCATTACTGAACATACCTCGTAGGTCACAGTTTCAGCCGATGATAAAGATTGAGAAAATCTTACTTTAGAAATTGTCCCATTTGCTGATATAATGGTTACATTTCTAAAGAGATTATGGGAAAATGTTGTAATCTTCTCCAATATATCCTGAATATCAAAATATATACATTTACAAGAAAAACTAATAGTTGGAAAACAATAAGAAACATATTGCTAAAAAACTAATAATAATATAAAAAAATAATATTTTCATTTATTTCAATAGATACATTATTAAGACTATTTTTTTTAGATGTTAAATAAATGTTCATAAATGTTTTGGTTTAACTGAATTTCAAGCAAATCTAGTATGGTTTAGGTCTGATATAGATTAGATTATAGACTCTTTGAGAGGTCTATTTAGAAAGAGAGAAAAGGAGAGTAAGTAAATTTGAGATTAAATTTGAGATTAAATAACTATGTATAAAATAAAAAATATTATATATTTTAGATATTGGTTTTGAGATGTTCGTAAATAGAGATTTAGAGAACTGAATTTCTAATTGATTTTATTGAAATGAATTCTTTTGGTTAATTTTACCATAGATATGTTGATATGAAGCTTGACATGCAAAACATTAATGGGACTCATGTGTAAATAGAGAAATGTTGTCTGCGGTTGCGGGTGTGAGTTTTGCGGTTGTGGTAAATGCGTTAATGTGATATTTATTACGGTCATTGGAATATGAATTTTTATTGCTAGGTATTTAAAATACATCATTTAAAAATTATTAATGTGATGATTTTTCATTACATCATAAAGAAATATAGGTTTAAGATTTCCATAATATTAAGTTTTAATAAAAATATTTTAAAAAACATGAGCGAAGTTGTCTGATGCAGTTTCTAATGCGGTTGGATGCATAATTTAAAATTTCACTGCAATTGCGCTTTAATGCTATTGCAGAGATTACCATATCAGAAACATTGTGGTCGTGTAAACCGCGATTTAAAATCATAATTGCATATTTAAGATACTAGAGAATGTGTTTCACACTTTACTAATGAGAATCAAGATGCAAAGACTTAAAGAGTATAACTCACACAAAATATATGTATATGTGGCATGACGCCAAGAAATGAAGTTCTCAACAATGAGAGGATGAGAAACCAAAGTCAAGTCAGGATGATCGTTTGATGTATGTAGTAAGAGTCATTGTGGTTGATTTTGATTGTCGTAGATGCACCGAGAACTACGAAGAAAGAATGATGAAGGAGAGGATGAGTCGCAAAAGATGGAAAACGGTTATGGCAGGAAAACTCAACTTTGTAATCTTCAATACCATATTGAACTTGAGATAAGTTGAGAGAAAATAATTTTTATTGAATGTGAGAATTCCATAACTCAACGGTTACATCTATAATTTTCATTGAATGTATGAAGGTTATGAAGGTTGAACTTCTACGAACCTAACTTTCATCTCTAACTTCTTAACCAACAACAACAATAAGCAAGCCTTATCCTACTAAGAGAGGTCGGTTACATGGATCAATTTTCTCCATAATATTTTATCCAAGACCGTGTTTTTATATAAATTTTTAATCTCAAGATCTTTCTTAATAATTTCTCTTATAGTTTTTCTAATTCTTTCTCCACCTCTAACTATTTGACTCCTCTCCATCTAATAAAATTTCCAAACCATATAATCTACATGTCTTTTCTCTACGTGCCCAAACCACCAAAGTATATTCTTCACCATCTTTTCTACTAAAGGTGTTACACCAACACTCTCTCTAAAATTGTCATTTCTAATCTTATCATGTCTAGTATTACCACACATCCGACACAACATCCTTATCTCTGCTACACTTACTTTATTCTCGTGGTTATTCTTAAGTGCTCAATATTCTATCGTATACAACACCGCAGATCTTCCTGTAGTTCGATAAAAATTTTCCCTTCAACTTGACCAATGTAAATAAAATTTTCCCTGAAACTAATGTATTTTTTCTCCATTTATCTGACATTTACTTTGACCTCATGATTTTGTTAAAGATTTTAGTGAGCCACGCAATACCTTTATCTCCAAGAAATTTCCATACTTAAATAGGTATGTTGTCTTGCCCAACTACCATAGTGTTACTCATCCTTTTCAAAACTTCTTTTACCTCTTGCTTCTATCTGACGGTAGTAATCATAATTTTGACCCTGTTCTCTAATGTGGAGTTTGCTAGAGTCAGATGAGATATCATATTTTTCATTAAATATATTATAGAAATATGTCTTCCACAAATCTTTTATATCATTTTCCTGAACGAAGACTTTGTCTTCGTCGTCTTTACATATTTTACTTGATCCAAATCTCTTGTCTTTCTTTCTCTTCCCTTAGCAAGCCTATATATCAATTTTCTCTCTCCTTAGTTCCTAAATGGTATAATCCGCCAAAAATTTAGATTCTTACTTCTTAACCAACTAACTAAAAAAAGTTATTACAAACTAATATATAATAAAATTACAATAATAACATGTAATTTTATATATATATATATATATATATATATATATATATATATATATATATATATATATATATATATATATATATATATATATATATATATATATATATATATATATTGATTGATAAATATCTATAATATCTAAGAGATGAGGTGTAACTAATAGAAGACACTTAAAGTTTTATTGTTATAAGTTATGATATAAAAATAGAAGCAATAAAAATATTTGAGGATGATATATTAAGGATTGTGATTAAAGAGTTTGGTATAACAAATTTTAAAGTTTAAGGAAGAATTCTGAAATCGTTTAATGAAATATACACTTGTAAGAAAGACACATTGTTAAAACTTATAAGTGGGAAATGCTTGATCCAAGAGTATCAGACCAAGTTCAACTATATGTATGTGTTTTTTTAATGAATCAATCTGAAACCATCACAATTTAAAATTTAAAAGTAAAAACAAAATAAATAAATTGAAATAAAGAAATAGAAAAATAAATTTTTAGTGGGAATAAATCTAAAAAAAATAGATGCTAATAATATCAGTAGCCACCACACTTATCTTTTTTAGATGCTAATAATATTATTAGCATTTATCTTTTTTAGATTTATTCCCACTAAAAATTTATTTTCCTATTTCTTTATTTCATTTTATTTATTTTGTTTTTACTTTCAAATATTTTGAAAAGTTGGGTGAAGGGCCCTAATCATATAGAATTGGTTTTATTTTAAAATAAAATTATTGCTCAATTATGATTAAATTGTTGTAAAATGGTTATAGCATCACATCATTTTTAAAAGATAGATTTAAGTGAAACGTTTAAAAGCATTAACCATATAGTATGTTTCATCAAAATGTTAGATGAATTATCACTCTAAATAAATCAATAGTCAACAATTAAACTATAAAGATCATAAAAAGAAGCAAGTGAAGATGTATTATTATAAATAAATAAAAAAACACTCCAAATAATGTATTCACAAAATTAAATCAAATTACCACTTAAAATGTAGATATGTTAATAAGAGGTACATATAAAAATATTATAAAAAAATTAATTGTTGAAAAACTTAGTTATCTATAAACATATCACCAAAAACTATTAATGCATATTAAATAGTACTTTGTAAAAATTAACTAATCCAATACCTCTTCCGTATTCACCATAATCCTGTGAAACATATAAGTGAAGATATATTCATTCCTGAAAAAAGATTTCACAAGAAAACATCATCTACATAAATCTTTAAACTAGATGAAATGAAAATAAAAGATATTTGTAGTTTAACAAAATGCAGGATGATGATGAAAAATAAATTAAAAATGTATTTTAAAAGGAAGTAAAAATAAAAATGGAATAGATGGGATAAGGTAAAAGTTATCAATATGGTAATTAATTAATTAATTAAACATAGATTCATCCACTTTACTCATATTTTACCAAAGATCCACTTTTTAGTCAAGATGGAATAAATAAGATAGGAAAAAAATTATTCATCAACATGGTAATAAATAAATAAATAAATAAAACATGGATTCATCCAATTTAGTCACATCCCTCCTAATCCTTGATAAATTTCCTAATTTCTCATTAAATTTATAGTTATATTTATTTATTCAAATCTTTTTATTTTTTTATACAACTCTTTTCAAATTACCAATTTTAAGAATTCCAAATCCACTAATTAATTATTATTTTTATATTCATAACATACTAAATATATTTTTTTTATTTTTACATTTATAAAAATACGATATCTCTTCTTAATTTGTCATGTGCATCGCAGTTTTACCAAAATTTCATTTTTAATTATTTTTTAGTTTGACTAAATTCAATTTTTAAAGTAAAAAAACTTAATACATATCAAACAATCCTTACATATCATATATAATTAAAAAAAATCCTCTAACAGAAGAGAAGAAAGAGATTACCATAAACTGTACTCATACGAGGTTTTTTATTGCGAGAACCAAAAGGACGACCTCTACGTTTTTTAGGGATGTTAGTTGAGGCGGAAGACAAAGGGGCGTCTACAGAAAATGACGCATTAGATTGGTTAATAATTTCAGGTGGATAATTTAGGTGTTGAGGAGAAAGTTGAGAAAAATGGTGAGGAAAAGTACTTTGAGAACCTGATAGGTGTGGTTGTGGTGGTGACTGATAAGGTTTGTCGAATCCAGAAGGAAACTCACACTCATTCCTTAATCCAGATCTCGACATGATTTTGGTTGTTCGATTTTGCTCACTTTGGATATGAGTGATAGCAAAAATCGATGTTATCTTTCAACTGCGCTAAAGTTCTTTTTTTTTGCAATAGGTGCACTTTAGTATAAATATTAATTGAGATACCTAATTTTATAGTTATTGTAATCGTAACAATGAATAATACCCAAGTTTATGAGTTTATTCTTGTTTAGAAGAATTTTACTGTTCACTAATATTTCATAGTGTTTTATGGGCTTTTTAGAGTTTTTTTGGGCTGTGGTTTCATAACAAATTTTTATCTCCAACTACTTTTTTGTTCTTGTTTATTTTTAATAAGTAAAATAAAATGATAATTTTTAATTAATAAGATTTTCTCATCACATCAAATTAACAAAATTATGTTTATAAAATATAATTTTTTTTCTTTTCTGAATTTTGTAAGCATGTAAAAAAAGAACTCTTGAATGTTTTGACAAACTTACAAATAAAAAATAATTATAAATTTATCTTTTTAATGATAATACTAACTATTATTTCTTATTTTATTAGTTAGTGATGGAGTTGAATTTACAACATTTATGTTCCTCTTATATCACACCTCTTATGATATTATTCTCTCCGTTCTTTTTTAAGTGTCATTTTAACATAATAAAGCTCTTCAACCAAAATAGTGATTCTTAAAGTTATTTTTTCTTATTATATCCTCATTTATTTTCTCTTTTCAAATAAATTCTCTCTTTTTCCAATAATTAATTGAGAAAATAATTAATTTTATGAAAAATGTGAAGTGGAGTTATTTGATCAATTATAACATTAAATTATAAAAACGACACTTAAGTAGAAAAAAAAAAAACTTCTAAAACGACACTTAAGAAAGAAAGGAGAGAGTAATTAGTATGAAAATTACATACTATTTTAAATATTTTTTTACTAATTTATTTTATTTAAATAAAGTTATATATATCTTCTTCGCCTCGTGTGTTCCTATTTTTTCATCCGATACTTTGAAGAAATTTCATGTATCCTTTCTAGAGTATCTCATATTTCTTTGGTGGTTTCATAATGGTGAAGAGATCATTGTCATCAAAAAGACCCTATTTAAAAGATGTTTGGTTTAAAAGATCCATATCTGTCTTTTTCTTCTTCGGTCCAAAAGGAAAAGAGTTTATCCATTACTTCATCATTAATTTGATGAGTAGGGTAAACTGGACCATCAACTATAATTTTTTTTTAAAATAGTTTTAATTTGTCAAAAATAAAAGTTGCTATTTTCCAAAAAGGTGATGGAGAGTTAAAAATAGAACTTGTGTAGGAAGTAATCAAGGGATCATTAAAGCTAGATGATCTTCAACTAATCTTGGTTTTATCGGCTAAGCAAGAATCAAGGGATCATTATAAAAGCCAGATAATCTTCAACCAATATATGTAGAAATTAATCACACAGTTCCCAACCAAAAATTTTATCGGGTTTAGCTTCTAACCACATATTTTATCCATAAATGGACTGTATCAAATCAAGGTGTATAAACAACATTTCCTTGGTGAATTTTATAACTCTAACCTTACAGAATTACATTTATATCCTCACTTACAAAGGACTTTCCTCACAAAAGGATTTGGCTATAACATTTAGTGAGAGAAAGTTTAAATAAAACTTTAAACAAAGAGAAAGAGAGAGTGAGAGGGAAATGTCAAGACATGTTTCTGGATGGTTTGAAATGAGAAATAATGTCTCTATTTATAGGCAAGAGGAATGTCCAAAACAAAATTCTCATTTAATTATTTTGACTGTTGTCTAATCGATTAGCACTTTGGCCTAATTTATTAGATCATAAAAAAAATATTTGTTGCTAGTGATTTAAAAGGGAAGAAGAGGTTGTTAGCTGTTGCACAACTTTGAGGCGTTGTCTAAATAGTTTGAGGCTTACGTTTGAACTGGTCTAATTGATTATCATAATAGCCTCGTCTGTTAGATTGGTTAAATATTTCTCTCTAGCTAAGTCATCTAGCACAATTTAAAGGTACTTTTGAAAATGTTTTATCTTAGTTAAAGTTTTAGTGTGTGTTTATAACCATATACTTTAAAAAAAAAAAAAAACTATTTGCTTTTACAAAGGTCACTCATTTACTATTTTCTGAAATTGACTTCTTCTACTAGTCCTTTTGTCAGATACTATCTTCTGTTTGTTAACACAATTTGAAATTTCTAAAGACTTTAGATAGATGCTCTTTATCTTCTGTTTTGAATTTTCTAATAATGTTTTAAATATATCTGGAACAAAAACAAAAATATATATTAACTTTATAGCATAGACTAAATTTTTTGCTATTGATGTAAAAATATCATTGTTGGTAGATAACTGTAAGTAGTTTTATATATGCTCTTTGAATTTTTATTGGCATTGAAAACTAAATTCATTAATCTTGGGAAAGAAAACATATTTAACCATTTAAAAATGTTGATAAAAATGGTCTATTTGTGGAGGATAGAAATGTAATTAAACAGATAATAAAGGAAATGAAGGATGAGAAAGAAGTGAAGGTCATCCATCTTAAAGAAATGGCATCCATTTCATGGTTCAGCTGTCTTCACATCCGACCAACAGCCTCTGCAGACAACAAAATTTCTTCACCAATAACCGTGGAACATCATAAAACAAGACCACAAAATTTACTGTAAGAAAAGAATGAATTCAAATCTTCAATTTCCATTACTTCTCATACCTCATATGCAACAAATAATGTGTTTTTATCAGTTCTTCCTTAGAAGAAGGACATGCTGTTAATAGAAGACAACTGATTCTTTACACATCAACAGCAGCAATTGCAGCTTCATCTACTGTCTCAAATGCATTGGCACTCAATGGTATGATTAATTGCTACTTCTAAAACTTTGTATTATTACTACTGCATTGATAATGATTAGTATCACAGTTTTTTCTGTCTTTCTTGTCTCATAGACGTGTCTGAGGAATTTAGTGTCTACACTGATGATGAGAACAAGTTCAAGATTGAGATTCCTCAAGGTGAATTGAATTGAACTGCAAATTTGGAAGAAATTATTGATACATTCAAGTTCAATTTAGAGACTTAAATTAAATTAATTTGTTCTTTTTTTGTTTTACTGGTTTGGATTAGAGTGGCAAAACGGAACAGGAGAATCTGCTGGATTTAAATCACTAACTGCTTTCTATCCAAAAGAGCAATCTAATTCCAATGGTATAATCATTTGTTTCTTCATCAGTTGCAAACTACAATGTATGCGTTATAAAACTAGTTGCTAACGATCGATATGCTGCTTCAGTGAGCGTTGTGATCACAGGAGTAGGACCGGATTTCACTAAGATGGAATCGTTTGGCAAAGTTGAAGAATTTGCTGACACTCTGGTGTTATTTCTTGATCAGATTCAAAACTATTGTATACTGGTTTTGTCTCTTTTGACTTTAGCTGATGCTTAATTTTTCCACCTATTTCGTTAAAATGAATATATAACAGGTTAGTGGATTGGACAGAAGCTGGAAAAAACCACCTGGTGTGGCTGCTAAACTCATAGACTGTAAATCATCTAAAGGTGCTTACTTTTACGCTTAAACTTTCATCGAAAGCTTCTGCGTTACATTAAATGTAATAAGGCTGTAACTGTTAAGGGAAAGAAAATATGGTATAGGCTCTACATATGGTTCTGATATATGCTCTTGATGAGAGAGACTTCATAAAACTGAAATTATGGGTGAATTTAGAAACTCTGAGTGCTTAATTTGACTAAAAAATGGATCAGGATTTTATTTCATTGAGTATACGCTGCAAAGTCCTGGCGAGAGTCGCAAACATCTATATTCAGCTATTGGGATGTTAACAAATGGCTGGTATAACAGACTATATACAGTAACAGGACAGGTACTGTTGGATATATTAGTGTCTATGTGTGTTTGATGTTTCAGTGTTTCAGTCTAGAGCTAAATGTTGAAGAGTAATGATTCTTATCTTGTTGCCTACATGCAGTATGGAGATGAGGAAACAGACAAGTATGCTTCCAAGATTCAGAAGGTTAACTTCTTTTCATACTTGACATATTCTGATATTTGACAGAACAAAGGTTTTGATGCTCAAAGATATTCATTCATTTTGGTGTTTAGTTTATGCAATAATGCAGCATAGTAGTTCGTTGAAGTAGGTTCTATTTGTTTGTCATGAAATTCATTCAGATTCCACTTGAAATTTGCAGGCAGTTCGATCGTTTAAGTTCACATAGAGAAGAAATATTCATGACGGGAGAGAAATTTTTCGTTGCTTTCGGTCACGGGCTCCCTCAGGATGTCTTCATGACATTATTTATTAGATATAAATGTCTGTCTAAATCCTATTAGTATGATATTTACTTCAATACTGACAGGCCAAAGCAGTATAAATGAATGACATTAATCGATGTAATGGACAAAGATATTTTGCAGTGAACATCACCACAACTTCAAGAACAATTGAAAATACTCTTTTCAAAGCAAGCAATAACAATGTAATATACATAAATTTTAAAAGTTCCTTCCTTGAAATGGATGTTTGAAACAAGAAAACAACAAGAATTTTAAAGCACTATTCATACCACTTTTTCTCATTTCACTATCCCCTACTTACAATTGCGGTAGCGAAATGAGTGTGTACAGAACACAATGGAAACTTTAAAGCCGTTTGTCTGCTGGAATGTGTAAGTAAGCGGACAATATAAAACGAAAATCCAGCCATGGATATGAAATATGTAGTTTTAACTAACAATATTGAACAGACACTCAGTGACTTTGCAACCAAATGGAAATTGAATACATTCAGCTTAACCTAAGATCAACAGCTAACTAAGACTAGTCAGTCATCAATTCCTCTTTACATGATTGCCTTCTCCGGTAGTTGATGCAGATGTTTTGCGAAATAAAAGATTAAGCTGATCAAGTAAAAACAAACTCTTCGCTTGCTCCAACTGTTGGCGTTCTTTTTCAATTTGCAGGTCTAAATCTTCAAAATTGATAAGCTTGTCCTGGATATTTTTCATCTATACAGTGCAACATCCAATACATTAGCAAGGATTATCAAACAAATAAGTAAACACACCGTCAAACAAAATGATAGCTCACTAACATATGACAGACCTGAACTTTTACAATCTCAGAAATTGCGTTTTCTACATCTGATTCTTCCTTCTCACGCTCTAAATTTGCACGCAGTAGAGATCCTTGGATAGAATCTGAAGCATTAATGCCATTTAATGCAACACCAGCCTCTGCAAGAAACATACAAACACTGTTTTTACCAAGAAAATTGAGTTTAAAAATTTCAGAAAACCACTACAATTAGTACAGTGTATAATCTTTAAGCCCGTTAATATTAATCCCATTAAGACAGATGAAAGCTTAAATTCATTCAAAAATCTATAATCTTAAGCCCGATTATATGTCAGTCTCACCTTGCTTTGGAAATGACCGATGATTAATTCTAGTTGACTTGTAAACATCGGACAAACTTGTCAGAGCAGCTTGAGCTGCAGCTTGTGCAACCTCTGTCCCTGCCAAAGCAGAAAGGAAAGCAGCCTGCAATAATTTGAACATAAAAATTGTCAAGACACAAGAACTTTCAAATAAATCATCCATCCCTCAACACGGTTCATATTCAACACTAATCAATAATGTAATTCAAAGAAAACAAGGATCGTTATAGCACACACATCATGATTCTTTATCGCTACACGTGATAAAATGAAGTTTATTTTTTCCCAAAACATTATAACACCCAAATGTAATCAACAATAATTCAAAGAAAACAAGAATCCCTTTAAGCCAAGAAAAGAACCTGAGCCATGATAGGATTGCTAGCATCAGCAAGAGGCGTGAGACGCATCCTCTTACTAGATCTATCCAAGCCAGCAGTTCCTGATTCATATTCAGCATCAACGGAGGGCTTCAACAGATCAGAACAACCATCATCAGCGAGATGAGCAGACTCGAAGCGTTGAGAATGCATGAACTGATCACCAAAAGGAAGTTTGAGAAAACGAGCAACACATTCCTTATCAGTCCTACCAATAACATGATGAGAAACCCTCTTCCAATCATCACCAAAATTCGTAATACATTCAAGAAGTTTCAGTGTTTCCTTCTCAGTCCAATCAGGTTTGGTCTCCTCACTTATCTCCACTCTCTTGAAATCAGTATTACTCGTCCCAACTTTATAGCTTCCGCGAACAAAACACCTCGCACATAGTGTCATATTATTCTGCACCCAAATTCACAGTTTAAATTGCGGAATTCAATTTCAAATTAAGTTAAATTTTAATACCATACCAGCATAAAGAAATCACTATCTATCAAGGTTTTAAAAAGCAGTCCGTTATCGCGAAAACGGCCGCGAGAAAACAGTATAAAAAGGTGTCAATACCGATATCGTTATTCACCATTTGTGATAAAGAACATTGTGGTCAATTCAAACCGCGACGGCCTCAATAGGCCTCACAACATGTGTACTAACCGAAATCGCAAAAAACTCTACATGACCGCAACCGTTATTTAATATCTTCCAATCTATCATAAATATAACAGTTTAAATGGTGGAATTCAATTTTAAATTAAGTCTAATTTTGATACACTACCAGCATAAAGAAATCACAATCTATCAAGGTTTTAAAAAACACCCGTTACCGACAAAATAGTATCGGAAGGTCCAAATACTGTTATTCACCGTTTTAGTGCAAAAATTAATTCACACAGCAACAATCACACTCAGTGTCACAACACGTGTATCGACCAAAATCACGAAAGCCTCAACGCGACCTCAACTGTTATTTAAAATCTTGCAATCTATGATAAATATAACTTTTTAAACAAGAAATGATTAAAATTATACATTTTCAATAATACGCTATTACAATGAGGAAAACTAAACTAAACTAACCTTATCACAGGCAAAGCAAGCAATGGCACAGAGATTTTTGCAGTTACTGCAAATTCTCTTAGCAGTTTCTTTGATAGGCACTGGAGGAGAATCAGTGGAATTTGAAGCTGATTCTGTTTTGGTGTCTTTATCTTCCCATTTGAAAGGTTTTGCAACCGAAGAAGAAGGATGATAATTGATTAAACCCCAAGCATCGAGAAAATCAAAGACTCTCCTGATCGAACCAACGTCACCGACTAGCGTTTTGCGAACATCGGTGAAGGTAATTTTTCTATTTGGATTGAATCTGAAAAACTTGACGATTGAGTTTCTGTAGTATTTATAAACCCTAGGGTTCTTGGACGAGTCGGGAATGTTTCGGAGTTCGGATTCGTGAATGGAGTCCCATGAGAACCATCGCGAGTGAGTTGGGATATGGATTACGGTGGTGTCGGCAGAGGGTTTGGAGTCGGGTAAAGGGGCTTCCGGTTTAGGCGTCGGCGGTGGTAGTGGTGGTGGTGGTTTTGTAGGAGGGAGAGGCAGAGTAGAAGTCGGAGGTTGAGTTTGAATTTGAGGTTGAGGTAGTTCGGCGGCGGAAGACGGTGTTCCGGCGGGTTTCTCAGGGGACGTGGTTGCCATTAAATTACAACTTGGCCCCTTGCTTCAACGTCTGTTAGTTGTTACGGTCGATACTCTATGTGGTCATAAAATTAAAATTAAAATTCAATATTAGTTTCAAGTTTCGCTCTCTATAATTTCAAGTTACACCCTTTGAGTATAAAAAATGAAATTCAAATTATATACTACAGTTCTCGAATATTTCCTCAAAATCAACGGACCAGAATATTCTTAACCGCAATGTTTTCTACTATCTACCCATTAATAAAATGTTGCCCAAACTTACTATTTTACCCTTCCAATCAAAATGTTTTACACTGCAAAAAGGTTATCTAAGTAATTAACAAATGAAATATTCAACTATGCCAATTGTATTCTTCTCATTGGTCTATTCCAAAAATTCTGTACTAACATTTAGATTGGAGTGCAATTGTCGTTTCCCCAAAATATTGATATTTTACTCCTCTGCAAAGGTCACTTCAGATTTAGAGAAAGGAACAAAGCCAAAGCATACCACATCAGATTTAGAGAATGGGACAAAGCCAAAGCATACCATACTCTGCTCCGCTCTGTTTAGATAAAGGGCTTCATCGTCCGTTTCCAGAAATCGATTGCGTTTTCCCTTCCTCAGGTATGAATGCTCCAAACAAGGTTGTGCTTCATTTTTCTCTCCCCTGTGGAATTTAAAGTGCAGTACTTTGGTTTCTCAGCTTTAGATTTTCATCTTCATCCTGCTCACAGGTGATTTTCTTCTTCATCTATCTTTTCATAAAGTGCATTCATATATATTCCTTAATATTTTCTACAATGATATTGCTCTCTTGTCAAAGTTGGGCGTGTATTCCCTTCTTTTGTATTATGGGTGTTGTTAAAAGTGTGGAAAGATCTTTACTTTGCCCGGTTTGCATCATTTATTGTAAGCTTTTGGGTTTTGTTTCAAAATTTTATCTTTATTTGGTTTCTCTTAAAGTTTTGATTTTTCTTTGTCTATTGGTGTCATTAATCATTGTTTGATGTCATTAACCACTGTTTGTTGTAAAATTTTCCGTTTTTCTGCAACATGTTTTTCTCCGGATAGGACTGTTCTTTAATTTTCTACAACATGCTTCTCCCTTTAAATATATCCATCCTGCACTTACATGCCCTTTTAATATATCAAATAACAAAATGAGTTACATATATATTTGAATCAATATTGCACTTACATGCCCTTTTAATATCTCATAACAGAATAAATTTGATATATATTTGAACCCATCTCTTTCCATCCTTTATATAGAACTACAGTTGTATCTATTATATGCCCATGTCTAGGGGTGGACAACGGGCGGTTTCGGGCCGAAAACCTCCACCCGCAAGAATCCGTCGGTAAAAAAACCTTAGCCCATCACCGCCCATCTAAATCATGGTTTGCTCGGATTGCGGGTTCTATTTTAAACGGGTTGAACGAATGGGTTAAACCGGGTTAGGCAATGAAAAAAAGTTACAGTCTCAATCAGAAAATTATTGCATGCGACTGTAAAAATTTGGAGTGAAAAAAATAGGATGAAGATGATAGAGTTGCTCTTATTTTAGATCTACATCTTCACATGATAAACTTTAAGAAAATTTGTAGAAACTAAAATTTATAATTAACAAAACATAATTATATAGGATGAGAAGAAGAAATCAAATAAAGACTAAAAAATTATTGATTCAATATTTATGGATGTTGAAGAGAGAAGAAGAAGTTGCCTTCATCATACGCAGGAGGAACTTTGTTTTTTATTTATCATAAAAAGAAAACAAGTTTGTTTCTTATGTATTGGAGTATTGATATTGAAGTATTAAAATAATAAAGAGTTGATTATTATTTTATATAATTTACCATGTCAAATTTAAGTTTTTGATAAAGTTACTCCAATATTGCAGTATTGTACAGATTTATTTCCTGTGGTGTGTCTTGTCACTATTTGCCTTCATCATACTAATTGTTTCATTTGTACTTTACTTATTAGAAAAATACCACTTGCAAATACTATTTCGCTCATCTCAAGACTGTGAGCTTCATTGGAATTGACTTCTGCAGCAGTTATAGCCAAGCAGATCACATACTAGCTCGGCAGTTTCAACAACTTTATTATATAGGTCCTACAACTCTCTTTTATTTTTTTTCTTACTTCAACCTTACTGCTTTTCCTTGATATCCGTGTGTAGTCCTGTCAATTTCCTAAGACAACTAAATATATTTTCCAATCCTGTCAGTATAAAAATACAATTATGTGTATTATTTCATATTTTCTATTTATTTAACTCTCAGCGAAAGGAATAGTAGAAATATAATATACTATGTAGGGAAGAAAGAAGAAAATTGAGTCTCCTGATGTTATTATCTCCTTTCAGTCATTTGAGTTTTACGTGCTTGGTAAATTTGTAAATTATATCATGATTATTATTCTTGAAATTTTAAAGCCTATGTGTGTCATTGGAATGGGTAGGATTGATATCGAGAAAAAAATTAAAAGAGTGTATGTTAATTGTACATTTAAATATTGACAATTTTATTTTAAGTTGAAATGAATAGGAATAGGTAGGATTGATATCAGGAAAAAAAAATTAAGTTGAAAATTTGTTTTTAAGTTGAAATATTGACATTAATTTTTTTTCGTAATATGCTTTAAAAAATCTATCATAGCTAGCCACTAAGTACATATTTCTCTACTATAAAGATTACTTGCATACTCTATCAATTCCTATATTTTCCTGTCACATTTTCAGAAAACTAACATATTCACTACATGCCAACTAGCATCCTTTGGTTTTTAGTTTGATTAGCACTAAGTTATATATCACTTATTATTAACATAGACAATGTTATTTACACTTTTATAAATAATTCAACAAATATGTTGTGCATTTCAAATGCTTTAAGGTTTATATGAATATCTTACGGATCACAACAAGACAATATTTATTTTAGTTTAATCAATCATTATTTTAATTTAAGAGACAAAATCTTTATTTTAAATATTAATTTTTTCTCCATCTCACAATTATATTTTTTCTTCTTTGTGTATGATTACTGTTCATTTTAATAAAGTAAATAATTTCAAATTTTGCATTTATATTTAAAATTGCTTAATTGTATTTGATAGTATCTAAATGTTATGACACTCATTCATGTGTTATCACATTAACAAATATTTTGTTGTTATTTTTATTACTTCATGATTATTATTTGAAGATTCTAAATTACTACATATTTTTGAGATTATTTACTACACATTTTTCGTATCGTTCAAAAAATACTACACAAAAAATAATGCACCCGGGCGACAGCACAGGTCTCTGACTAGTTTTATATTTAAAAATTGACATTGTAACTATATAAATTATTTTGTTCGATGGTGTTTCCTTTAAATTGAGAAAAAGAAAATAACAATCAAAAAAGTAAAATTGTATAATATATTTTTTAATAAAAAGTTAATATGTATTAATAATTAGGTGAAAGTGACTGGAGTATAGAAAAATAGAAATGGATAGGACACGAAGTGATAAAGAGACCGCCTTAAGACAACAAAGAAAAACTCTGAATGAAGCATAGGTAAAACACTCGAGCAACTATAGATCTCATATGAGGATTCAAACTTGACCTCAGACTATTAGGACTACTATCAACAAATCATATTAACAATAAAATGTGAATATATCTCTTTTCAGCAGAGTTAGAGTAAGAAGGTTTTGTTGATTTATTCAAGGTTTCCATCATTGAATTATCAGGTTTTTATGAATAAACAATACCTTCTTCTCTGCTCCTGCTAACATCATAAATTATGGAAGCAAGTTTTGTCATGTTGAAGCCACTTATAAGAAATTCCTGAAGAGCAAGTTCATGTTCATCTAGAATTTTATCAGACACATGAACAATTTGACTTCTTTTTAAATCATCATATTGATTTTGAAGAGATTCAAATTTATTTGTTTTTGTTCAAAATACTTTTTCAAGATTTTCATGTGTTTGGCTTTCTCTTGACAGCGTTCCATAAGGTCTTGAATTAATGTAATTAAATAAGAACGAGAAAGTTTAGAGAATACCTCTTATTCTTTTTCAGATTATGTGTCTGAAGAAGTTTAAAGCTAGCTATAAGAGCTAAATTTGTTTCTTCTTCGCCTTTGTCAGATTCTCCTTCTTTGTCAAGTTCATCCCATGTTGCCATGAAATTCTTCTTGACCTTGTTTCTGAGGTGGTTCTTCTGAAAGCTTCCTTTATTTGGTTGGTCCTTCTACAATTCCAAACATTCAGCAATAAAGTAACCAGACTTCTGACAGTTGAAGCATCCATTCTTATATTTTTTCTTAACTCTTGAACTAGATCCTCTAAAGTCACTGCTTCTTCGCGAGGGTCTTTTGTTCTTCTTGTCCAGATACCCAAATCTCTTGATCAAGAATGCCTTTTCTTCTTCATCATCGTATGAGCCTTCTTCAGAACCTCCTGCAGAATGAGCATCTTCAAATTCCCAGACTTGAGGAGATTTGGCATTTTGACCAATAAATCTCAAGGAAAGAAACTTGAGTTTCTTTTCAGGTTCATCTTCATTAAGTTCAAACTCAGGACTTTGAAGATTGCTTATCAAACTTTCAAGACTTATTATTGTCTTCAAGTCTTTAGATTCTTGAATGGTTGTCACCTTTAATTTGTATTTGACATGAAGACTCCAAAAAACAAGAACTTGAAACCTTTAGAACATGGTTTAATGTTCTCATATTCCTTCATTCTAAACAGTTCATATTGTTGGACCAAATTTTTTTTCTTTGCCTCATTAACTTGCTGATTTTCGTCATAGGTAGCACACAGAGAATTAAAGATGGTTTTGGTAGTTAATTTGCTAATAATCTTGATGTACTTTGAGTAAGGTAAAGAATCTACCAGGTGTGAGACTTTTGTGTTAGCAACCATTCCTACTCCATCAACTAGAACGAAAATGTCATCTTCAAGAATGTCCCACGACTCATCACATACCTATGATATGAGTATTACTTTTCCACCATTAAAACTCTATTGAATCTCCACTGAAGGTAGGAGGTTTAGAAATATAGTTATTTTTTCAGAAGTATTATAATCATGATTAATATTTTTTCAGAAGTATTATAATCATGATTAATCATGATTAATATTATAATCATAGATATTTTGTCATTTAAAGCTCAAGGATCGTGATTAATATTTAGAAAGAAATACTGGTTGAGTATTACACTTGATATACAATCAGATGTGTAAAAAAATACAACACATAAAGACTCTAAGACTTAGGAATTTCTATAATATCCAAGTGTTAAGAAATCCTTAGTTAAGCTTGTGATATAGTTTTGACATAGTAACAACTCTTTAGTTGTTAAGACATTGTGTTGTAGTTTTCTTCAAATCTTTAGCTCCTTAAATAGAGGAACATAAAAGAGTCGTTGAAGAAGACTTCATGCACAAATAGTCCTTTAGATAAGCACCATCATAGACGTTGGAAATCTTCCTAATATGGTTAATGTCATTGAAAGGCCATTTGAAAGTCCTTTTCTTCAAGAGGAATTAGTTGTTGCATTCCTTTTGTCTTCTATAAAATTCTGCTAAGTCTTCTCGTGATCAGAAAAAGACAAAATATCCTCAGATTCTGATAGTAACTGGACATAGTCTTCTTGATCCTTGAGCTTTAAATGACTTCTAAATCTTTAGATTCTGGATCTTCAAAGGTTGACCTCTTTAGATTCTGAGCATTCAGAGTCTGGACCTTTAGAGATTGACTTTCTTAATACTTTGGTCTTCAGAAGTTGACCTCTTCAGAGACTGGATCTTTAGATTCTGGTTTTTTAGCTTATCTTTAATGTTCAATTTTCAATGCTAGAACTTAATTTCTATCATAAATTTTAGTCTACGGTCTTGCACAATTAAACACACATTAGTATACTTAATTGTTCTTTAAATACTTTGTTATCATCAAAACCTCTGGGATGTGGTACAAACCAATTTTGTTCCAACAAGTTACACCGATGATCTTACCATCAAGTAAAACGAGTTTTAATGGTGGATTCAAACATAAGAAAAAGTTGAGTTCATTTGTTTTGTTAATGAATAGTTTTGTTTTGATATCTCAAACATTTTTTAGAGAAACTTATAGGAGCATAATTGTTATTTTTTTACACATTATTAACAATTTACGAGGATTTTTAACCTCCAGAAACCAAACCCCCTAGTTTAAACAAATTTTTTTTAGTACATATACTGACTTAGTAATTCAACTATTGTCTTGCTATCATGCCGCATCACCAGCAGTTAACATTTTTTCTCACAATTTAGCGGAAAGGACTAAGTTGGTTAACGAAACTATTTTTAAAGGATTAAAATGTAACGCTTATTAGATAAGAGACTAAAGTGAACTCTAAAATAAAGTTAAATGACTTCATCACTAATTAAGCCTTTTATTTTATCAAGGTATACATGACAAAATTTAAAATAAAAAATGGAAAGAAAAGAGTTGTTGAGGGCGCGAGTGGGAGCCAAATGAGGAGCATCTTAGGATGTCTGGTTTTGTTAAAGAGTTAAGAATTCTCAAATCAAACTCTTTTTGTCCTCCTTTATGTGTGTGTGTGTGTGTGTATATATATATATATATATATATATATATATATATATATATATATATATATATATATATATATATATATATATATATATATATATATATATATCCATCTTCCGTTACTTACTCCTGCTTGTTTTCAACATCTTTTTCTCATAATAATAACCCGCTTCCTTTTCACAATGCATCCAAAATCTAAAATTAGAGATTAGAATGAGTAACTTCCACTTTCATCCTCTTCCTTCACCATGTCATCACACATCATCATCTTCATCAACAACCATAATTCATTAATTCCAATTTCATTTTCCTTCTCATTTCTAGGGTTTTTCTTTCTTCCTCTTTTTCCTTCAATTTCATTTCTTTTCCAATATCTTTCTCTCTACCTTATATTTCATACTTATCCACACGCACTTACTCCCAATTCAATACTATTTACGTGTTCATAATCATAATTTAATTAGTCTTGTTATTTGTTTTTTTTTGGTATAATTTAATAAGTGTTGTCATTTGTTTTTTTTTGTGGTTGTTGGTGTTGAAGTTCAGGATCGAGTCCGAGTTCAAGATTTTAATTGTTGAATTCTTCGTCTGGAGATACGAGTTATATCAAGGTATATGTTGGGGAATAGGCTTGGGAAACGCAGAGCAAAACTATGCAGCATTACTTTGATCAGTTTGGGGAAATTCTTGAAGTCGTTGTTATTATTGATAAGAGCACAAGACGATCCAAAGGCTATGGTTTTGTGAGCATTTTTGCCTTTACTAATGTTGGCATTTTTTTATAACTAATGTTGCCATTATTATTACTAGGTTTTGTTGTTTCTTTCTTTGTATTTTTGTATGATTTCTTGTATATCATATCATATAAGGCTATAACTTGTATAATTGTCCAAAGATTGGTGATATATTATATACTAGTATGATTGTCTTTCTCTAGGGTTACGGGTTGAATGCTCTTCGCGCTTCAAATCGTCTCCTTTGGTTAGACGATGTCCGAGGTGCTTTACCCTGCATTCTCTTGTTGATGTGTGTTGGGTGGTCGGATTCTCAAGTGAGTGTAACTCGAGGTCGACCTCTGATGTTTGTGTTTGCCGAATCACTATATCTAATGCTTCGGCGGGGAGCTTAACGATCACCGATATTGAGATTCCCCAAATTCTTTCCTATTTTGGAGTGGTTATCCACCTCAAGTAGATTCGGGGTTTATTAAACCCGAAATGATTCTCGAGTGTTGTTGGTATCCTGTGATGCACCTTGGATCTGGATTGGACTCCGACGTTAACTATGAACTTATGGCATCCAGATGTCATTAACTACGAACTTGTGGTATCATCTTATGTCACCACTATGGGTACCTCGACAAGTGTGGGTCGTACATGTGATGCTAAGCTAGGAGGAAAATTGCAGATCTTTGGCCCGACCTTCATAGAAATCCCTTTATAGTGGCACAGGGTAACCTATATAGTTAACACTCCAACGCCCAAGTCAGTCCAAGATTAGTATAGTGAAATTGAAGATCAGAGACCGTATATCTTACTTTTCGCAATTGAACTGTTTTTATACTTTGGGTCGAGTAAAGTGGATTTGAGATGGATTGAGTATTGGTCATTTGGGCCTTTGGCCGATCTAGAATAGGTTACAAGAGAACAAGAGCATATAGAAAAAAAATGAGAAAGCGCCAAACTAATAGTACATGCAAGACACAAGGAGTCTCCTCGAGCCCGAAAGGGAAAGAAAAACGTACAACACCATAAAATAGAGTGATACAATGTTCAAAGAACTCCAAAGTAACTACCACATCACTAATGGGAACCACACATGACCTCGGACACGAAAATCAGCATCAACATAACACCATTATCCAAGCACTAGGAAAGATCACAAACTCTCAAACTCTTATTGACTCAAACATAAAATAGAGTTCTCAAACTATGTATAAAAAATACATGAAGAAACCAACAAGCTATCAAAATATCATTATTAGGCAAGACAAATATTTGTATCTTTCATGTCCTCTCCACTTATTGACATATTTGAAAAAAATAAAGGTGTTAAAGAATTTTCAAATAATTTCCACCACAAAATATCAAATCATAAAAGAATTTCTCTAATCCTCATCCATCATAAAAAAAAATTTAATATTAAATTCATGAAACATAAAATTTAGCCTAAAAATAATTGTTAATAGAAAAAACAAGTAATTATATTAGTGTAAAAAAAAATAAATATTAATTTTTTCTTAAAAAATATTTTTTTAGTAAATATAATAATTTATATATTGTTAATAAAATAAAAAATTATAAATGAGGTGAAAATCATTCATGCCAAATGTTCACTAACTCATAATCAATTTAGTTGTAATCTCATAGAAAATAGACTGAATTAAAACGGAAGATTAAAATCCTAAAAAAATTAGTAACTCAGATTTGAAAATAAAAGATCAAATTTTAAATAAAATAAAAATTAAAAAATAAAAACTACAATAAATTAAAAAAATAAAAGTGTTCAAAAATGATCAAATAGTCTGAATTACTAAATGTCAAATCATAAAAAAGTTCCTCTAATCCTCACCAAGAAAATTTAAAATTAATTTTATGATATGAAAATAAAAACTAATCTATTTAAATTTCCACAAAAAAATTAAAACTCTTTTTCTTTTTTTGCACAGGACTATAAAATTCGATTTATAAAAGTATAAGTGACTTTATATTTAAAATAATTATTAATAAAATACGAGTAATCATTCTTAGTATAAAAAACAAAACAAAAAATCAGTTTTAAATAAAAAAAAAAACTGAAAAGAAAAGGGCTGGAGAGGGCATAAGTGGGCCCGAAATGAGCAGCATCTTAGGCTGTCCGGTTGTGTTAACTAGAATTAAGAATTCTCGAAAACCGAACCCGCCTGTCCTGTCCTCCCCGTTCCGTTTTCTCTCTCTCTCTCTCTTCCGTTACTTGCTCCTGTTGGTTTTCAACAATCTTTTTCTCATAATAATAACACACTTCCTTTTCACAACGCATCCAAAATCTAAATATAAGATTAGAATGAATAACTTCCACTTTCCTTCTCTTCCTCCACCCTGTCATCACACATCAACAACCATTTTTCATTAATACCAACAATTTCACTTTCCTTCTCTTTTCTTTTCTAGGGTTTTTCTTTCTTCCCTTTTTCCCCCTTCTATTTCCACTCTCTCTTCCTTCTTTTTCATACTCATCCATCCACACGCACCCACTCTCGTTATCATAATTTAATTACTCTTGTTTTTTGTTTTTCTTTTTCCGTGGGTGCGTGTGGAACTGAAGTGATTTTGATTGATTGTTGTTATATACACATATAAAAAAAAATGGCGTATCCGGGTCCGGGTTCGGGATCGAGTTCGAGTTCGGGGTTTCAATTGCTGAATTCTCCGTTTGGAGATACGACTTATACTAAGGTGTTTGTTGGGGGATTGGCGTGGGAGACGCAGAGCGAGACTATGCGGCGTTACTTTGATCAATTTGGGGAAATTCTTGAAGCCGTTGTTATTACTGATAAGAATACAGGACGATCTAAAGGCTATGGTTTTGTGAGCATCTTTGCTTTTATTAATGTTGTTGCCATTATTGTTGTTTCTTTCTTTGTATTTTTCTATGATTTGTTGTATATTTCTGTATGATTTGTATTTCATATTTACTATAGAATGACTTGATTTCTGTCTTACCTGCATGGAATTGGAGGGTATAGGTGACTTTCCGTGATCCAGAAGCTGCTAGGAGAGCCTGTGTTGATCCAAGTCCTGTTATTGATGGTAGAAGGGCCAATTGTAATTTGGCTTCGCTTGGTCGTCCGCGCCCTCCTATCCCTTTTGGTATTATTCCCTACTTTGAATTTACTAGCCCAATTTACTTATGCTACATTTACATCCATTTCGTGGTTGTTGTGTTCTCTATAGCACCGACACTTCTGAAAAAATGTGTGTTCGTGTCAGGGTCGGTATCCAAATTCGACACCGACACTTTTGACTACTTTTAATACATTCATTTTTTCAAATTATTACCGGTGTTGATGAGTCCGTGTCAGGGTCATGTTGCTTCATATTGTGTTCCATACTTTACCTAAATGGGAATACTGGAATTTAATTCTCAAGTTGTTTATTTGCAGTTGTTTTATTTATTTATTTATTATGTGAACCTTGCATTGACATGCCTCAGTTATTAAGATTGCAAGATAATGTCACGGGGAGGGCTTATCTGTTTGACTGTTTTGTCAAGTGAGCGAGCTTGCTATTTCTGATTGATCCTTTAACCCACTGTCTTTTTTCCTTAAACAAATGAGTTTATCTCAACCGATATTATATCATTCTTTCCTTGATATGCATAGCATTTTGCTGTAATTTGAAGTTTCCAGATAATTTTCCCGATATAGAATACAGTCTGCTTCTGTTTTTCTGATTGTTTCTTTTGTCTTTAGTAGGACGGGTAAGACCAGCATCCCCTTATGTTGGAAGTTTGCAACCAGCCCGTGGTGCTTACGTTGGAAGTTATGGCTACCAGCAACCACTTTCCTATGGCTATCAACAAGGAATGGTTTATCCTCCTTATGGGTGAGTGGGATGCCGTTGAACATGTTTTTTCAAAAACTGGGTTTTGAGATTTATTTTCACTGCCAGTCTGCAAATAATTATCCTCTTACCTTTTATGTGTTATGGTTATTTTTGTGTCCATGCTTATTTAGCAGTTACTTAACTTATTTTGAACCCATTCATCGTGTTTTGTAGCGGTTAAATAACAATTGTGAGGTCAACTAGACCTATACAACCTGTCCTTGCAAACACTTGATAATTCTTTTTCCTTTCTCTTTTTGTGGCAATCAATACACGACGATCACAAGTCACTACATACAGCACCCTTGTGGTAGTGGTTAGTTAGTTAGAAGTTAAAAATCCTAAGAACTTTGGTCATTACTGGCCCATTGTATATGGAAAGCATATTGTAATTGGATGTCATAACTAATGCTCTCTCTTTCCCAAATTTTATGTCATTGTAGCAAAATATGTTTATCTCAAATTATATGTTGTTTTACAATATCGATGAAGCATTAATGCTTCTTTTCCTAATGTCCTTTATTATTTACTACTCTATTTTCCAGTTATTTTAATTTATCTTTCTCCTTCATTAATTAAGGGTATTTCTGTTAAGTAACTTAACTCGTAATTTTTCTTTTTCAAACACCATTAACTACATTTCTTAATATGCATGAATTTGGGACGAAAGGAGTAATTGTTTAATGTTAATCTCCATGTGTAAGGTATTCCTAACCAACCACATTTGCATTGTGCATCAGGATGTATTACACCAGAATCATGCTATAGAGGTATCTTTTCAACATTATATGTGGTTTTTTTATTTTTGCAGGTATACGGCATATGGACCTGAGTACGTCTACCCACAGGTCAAATTAGTTTTTTTTTTCTTTCTAATTGGCTTAAGATAAATGTCGATATTATTCGTAAGATGCTGACTTCTTCTATCTTGTCTAACAGAGTATGTACAACCCTTATGCGGGCCAACAATACCTTCAGATATATGGCGTACCGGGTGGGGTGAATACAGCCATTTATCCTTATGGACAAATGGGTCAAGCTATTCCTGGTGGTCATGGTTATACAGCAATGCAGGGTTATACATTACCAGGTCATCAGGTTGTTCCATATGCTGGATCCAGTGTTAATGCAATGACAACTTCACCTATGCCTGCCATTCAAGCCTCATATCCTAGTGGTACAGTTCTCTGTCCTAAAGAATTTCTATCTGCGACTCAGGCTGTTCCTTTTTGTTGCATTTTGAGCATGCATTTCACACATCTCAATTTGATTCATGCACCTTGTATACTTTTTATATGACGGAAAGAGTGCTGATATTATGAACATCCATCTTAGCAGGTATTCTTTGAGAAACAAAAGACCCGTATCTTGGAATTAACATTCATTTGAAAACATATTTGCAAAAAACCTTTTAAAAACATATTTGCAAATAACCTTTTAAAAACATTGATACTCCAGATTGCATACACTTTTCAGCCGTTAGTACTTAGTATATCATCCCACAAAGAGGTCAATGCACAATCAAGGCATATGTAGGCAGTTTCTGTTATCTAACTGATTTCTGTAAAAAATTAAGGGTACAACAATCTATAATAGAAGGTTGGGTTTATAATATTTTAAATATGGGCAATGGAAGTTCTGATAGATGGGGAAGTAAAAAATCTGTAATGATTAGTTTGATTTGATACATATGTACAGTGTTGTAAGATTGTATTTAGAACAAGGCATTAAAATCTGCTGATTATTATTGAGTGCAAAACTTCAAATTTCTTTGAAAATGGGTGTGAATTGTACGTGTTTGCTTTTTTTAGGAATTGGTGCACCAGTTCCAGGCCAACAATTTATTGTTTCTCCTCAGTTCATACAAGGTAGCGGTCCTGACCAAACAGCTGGTTGAGGGGGCGATTAAGGTGGGCTATTTACTGAGCATCTTGCAGTGCATATCTATGTGTACATCATGTACTTATGTTTTGAATCAACCCCTGTTGCAGATATCCTTAGTTTGCAGCAGGACTAAGAGCAGTGGAACTGCTACTTGAGTGGCGGGCTTCTAATCTAGCCTTGCAAGTATTTATTTTGCATTCTAGAGGTATTGTTTATATGTTATATATGGTCTTGATGACAGGGTGGAAATGAGTTAAGTTGCGCATGAGCAACTCATAGGTCATAACTCAACTTGTTATTTGACTCAATAAGCCAAGCGGCAAGCAATTGAAGTGGGCATAACTGGGCTTATTCACACACTGTAGTGAGTGCTCAACTTGTTCGCGAGCTGGTTTATTATGTCTAAAATCTGTCACATATTTGTTAGTAGAATAGTAGTACACATTGTGTCTTAAAATTCCGTAGGAAGTTGCAATAGAAAAAATAGCCTTTGTTACAAGCGTGAAATTAGATATGTTATATTTGATTTGGTATCCTCGATCCTTGTTGGAAGTCTATTCCAATAAGGATTGTTCTCTGTTTGTATGAATTTGAATGTGTTAGTATTAGAAACAAGAATTAGCTTTTAACAAATTTGATGATGTGCACTGCAGGTCATATAGTCATGCTCACAAAGTTGTGTCTGAGTCAGCTCCAGATGGCGAAGGAAAATGGAACATGCAGGCTGCTTCTTCCATTTGGACGTTTACGCTACCGTATTTATACCTAATACTACTCGTACTCAAGAAGAGTGTTGGTAGTATTAGATCAATGGTTGTCGGAAAAGGTTTCTGGCAACCATGTAGAAATAATAAACTTGTGTAAAAAGAAAATCACGTCTGAATCAAATTATGATTCCCTTAGTCCTCCTGTCCATTATTGGGTTTGTAGATAGTAGTTGTCATCGATGATGTTCGTGGCGATGGATGGTCCATCACCTCATATATGACTTTTGTGCATAGTAGTTGTCATAGGTTCTACCACAAAACATGATTGTAATTTTATGATTTTATGCAGAACCTGCCGTTAATGCAGGGTAGACCCATTAGAGAAGATTGCGCATTCTAGTGTTCATATTACCATCAGCATTTAGTCACATACATGTCTACCTCGTTAAATTCTAGTACTACTACTTATCTGATTTTTCTCAACACCTTTTTAATCATTGATAGAGTTGGTCACGGTAATCACGCAGTGTGGTCCTGTTGTTATCATGATATCATTGTAGTTGGTTGCTTGTGTTAGGTTGTACCGCAACTACAGGACTGATTCTCTAATCATCAATTTCTAATGATATCATGATACTGTTGGTTGAGTTGACAAATGGAATATGAATAGTTAATCAACTATTTTTGTCAAAACATAATTTACTTGTCACGCATCCAAAATTATAACTCAAATGGAAATTTTTTGACACAATAATATATACAAGTGTTTGACTTTAATAGACTGGTTTGGTGCACTGTTGTTGGGATAAGTTGTTGTTCTTTTTGCTCTTTCATGACCTTTTTCTCTATTAATTACTATCTCCAAATTTTGATCTACTTTAGGAATATATTTAGGCTGATATGTCGATTTTCCCAACACCCATTGCTATTACAAATGGATTTGGTTTATCATGTGAGTTCTTCTAGTTTTATTGCATCATAGTTATATATCCACGGCACAATTTAATTAACAAAATATATATATATATATATATATATATATATATATATATATATATATATATATATATATATATATATATATATATTTCTCTCTCTTGATTAATCCAATGGTTTGGATTGAATCCTCTTATCTCTTATTTAAAAATTCCTCCTACTTGATACATCCCCTATATATATATATATATATATATATATATATATATATATATATATATATATATATATATATATATATATATATATATATATATATATATATATATATATATATATATATAAACCATAATTTTTTACATTATAACAACATGCTAAAAACAGTAGAAATGATGTTAAATTAAAAATAAAATTTATTATCGATTATGTTTAAGTGGACTGATAATTTTAATTGAGTTCTGGAAGAGTATAACTCATAATTCAATAAATTCAATAAGTCCAAAGAGCATCATGAAGGGCCACATCCAGATGAAGGGCCACATACAGTTGAAGCGGGCGTGACCTGATAGGTTAGGTGACGGGTCATGAGTCGCAAGATCAGATCCATTATGCCAGGGAGTGGATTGCTCGGTTCACATTGTGTCTATAAAAAAAACACTTTAATAGGTGTTAGACCACGTGTCCATAAAAAGGTTACGATGTGTCCATAAAAAGGTAAGTATTTGTCATTTTTCAAAAAAGTGTCTCTTCTTTCTACTAATGGGTAGGGGTGGAAATAGACTAGGTTAGACTAGATTTTAAAAGATCTGAGTCTGGCCTACGATATACTTATAAGGCATGAGCCTGACCTATGACATATTATAAGCTCTTTTTTTCAGCCTGGCCTATGGCTTATTATAGGCTCTTTTTTCAGTTTGACTTGACCTTTTTAAAAGTCTGACCTGACTTGAATGCCTATTTAAAAGTATGTTTCTCATTAAGGTTTTCAATTAATCCATATTATTTAGCATATGAAGCCTTATAAGTCTATGAAGCCTTATAAGTCGACCTATATATGTTTATATAGGCCGACCTATTTAGCATTTTTTTCTAATATATATGCATATATAGGACAAACTATTTAGTCTTTTTTCTAATATATATGCATATATAAGCCATCATGTTTAAACTATTTATAATATATATGAAAATATAGGCCGACCTATAAGGCTTCATAGGCTTTTTTAATAGTTTAAGCCTGACATATTTAATTAAACAGACTTTTAAAAAAGCTTAAGCCCGACCTTTTTAATAAATAGGTCCGGCCTGACCTGACCTTAAATAGGCTAGGCTATAAGCCCTGTAGGCCGACCTGACCTATTCTCACCCCTACTATTGGAGGATAATCGATCTTCTTATTCTCACACTCTAGTCAGACAGTTGAGAGAGAATTGGTTTCTCACCCAACAATTTGATTCACAAATTAGACATATAAATAAATACATTAACCCTTAAGAGATAATTCATTAGTCACATATTTAACATACATAGATTTTTTTTTCATTTTCTCACGTAAGAGGGTTCATCATCTTATTGTATTTCTCGCAAATACAATTGGTATCTATCGCGAGGCCTTGATAAAACTAACCTAGGCCACACCCTCACTTATGACTCAATCTCCTTGGTCATCCCTCTCATTGGTAATATTGTGAGGCATCACAATAACTAGCAGTACCAACAACGACGACAATGAGGCCTTAGTAGAGATTTGAGTTGCTATAGAGGAGTTGCATTACTCTAACCAAGCACTGCAAGAACCTCCTGTTTGTTAGTGACCAGTTATCACGACCTCTCAAGAAAATTGTTCCATCAATTTTTGGCGAGTAAACACCAAAAGGTTTCAACGACTAGCTTGTTCAATGTATGTCAGGGGAACTCAGAGTACCAAAAGAAATACCTCACCCGATTCAATGAGCCAACTATATAGGAAATACATCCAAACTAGAAGATGTTTGTGGGAACATTCAAAAATAATTTAAAGGCAAAACACTTTAGCGAGTCTCTTGCCCTGAAGCCTGTCGTTTCAATGGGTGAAATTATGACGTTGCTTAGTTTTATCTCAAAGAGGGAAGAAATCAATGTTGAAAAGTGTTGGACAAGTGACTCTAAGCACAAGGGGGGGGGGGGGGGGTAAATTGTGGTATTTACAATTCGTGATTACGTTAAGTGTTTTCTTACTTAAAAATAATTTGTGTTAGTATTCACAAAATCAGAGGGAAACGAAGCGGAAAGAAATAAATCAATAAAGTAAATAGCGTAGTTTAAAGAGATAGGATTAGAGATGCCACCGAGATTTATATAGGTTCGTCTTAATGTTGGCTTAGTCCTGTCTCCAAATGATCTTCTTCAGATCTCACTAAAATCTTGAGCTTTTAGAGGTTATGCCCACGAACCTTTGGTACTGAATCAAGAGATTTTACACTAGCTTATCCCCTTAACCAAAACAGTTTTTTTTTCACGGGATTAACTCAGAGACCAAGTAGGGATTTCACTGGCTAATCTAAATAATTAAGCAAAACTTCTATAGGCTGAGTTCTATAACGAAACTCAATCTTTCAAGAATATCACACTCTTAAAATAAAATAGTTGCATGACATCGGTACAACACTTTCCTCTCAAGAAAGTTTCACTGACAAGGCAATATATATATATATATATATATATATATATATATATATATATATATATATATATATACATATGTATGTATATATATATACATATGTATATATATATATATACATATGTGTATATATATATACATATGTGTATATATATATATATATATATATATATATATATATATATATATATATATATATATATATGTATATATAGAGGACGACTCAAGTGAGAACACTTGGTTATTATGAGAAATGAGAACAATGAATCAGGACCATTAAATTTTAATTTGTTGATTTTAATGGACTAGATTGGTTTCTCTTTCTATTATCTTTAATATTTATTTTAAATCAACATAGAAAGAGAAACCAATCCAGTTCATTAAAATCAACAAATCAAAATTTAATGGTCGTGATTCATTATTCTCATTTCTCATTATAAACAAGTGTTCTCACTTGAGCCGTCCCATATATATATATATATATATATATATATATATATATATATATATATATATATATATATATATATATATATATATATATATATATATATTGCCTTGTCAGTGAAACTTTCTTGAGAGGAAAGTGTTGTACCGAAGTCATGCAACTATTTTATTTTAAGAGTGTGATATTCTTGAAAGATTGAGTTTCGTTATAGAACTCAGCCTATAGAAGTTTTGCTTAATTATTTAGTTTAGCCAGTGAAATCCCTACTTGGTCTCTGAGTTAATCCCGTGAAAAAAAAATTGTTTTGGTTAAGGGGATAAGCTAGTGTAAAATCTCTTGATTCAGTATCAAAGGTTCGTGGGCATAACCTCTAAAAGCTCAAGATTTTAGTGAGATCTTAAGAAGATCATTTGGAAACAGCTGAGTTCTATAACGAAACTCAATCTTTCAAGAATATCACACTCTTAAAATAAAATAGTTGCATGACATCGGTACAACACTTTCCTCTCAAAAAAGTTTCACTGACAAGGCAATATATATATATATATATATATATATATATATATATATATATATATATATATATATATATATATATATATATATATATATATATATATATATATATATATATATATATATATATATATATATATATATATATATATATATATATATGGCTAAAAAAGAAACAATCCATGTGCTAAATTAATGGGATAATCTATTAGGCACTCAAAATAATTGACTGTTAAGTCCATAAATGGAAAGTTTTGATGCTTCGACATTATTAATCATTAAGAGATTGTCCCAATCGATTATAGACTCAACCAAGAAATATTTAGTTGGATAGGTTTATGGTCTAATAGACTATTTAGTTGAAAAAGTCTTTCAATCAATCAGACACTCTCCTAATTAATTGGTTAGACCATAAAAACATTTTTAGGTGATTTAGTCATGTAAAGAGAGACCTTAACAACATTTAAAGGTGTGTGTGCAAGTTGTCTTAGTATCTTAGAAGTTACTCTGCTATTTTTACAAGACTCTAGTCACTCAAACAGACACGACCAGACGAACTTTCACACTTATCTCTTACACAACTCTGAAGCCTTTTAGCTCCTTTGCCAGCTACACCAATCATATAAGAACTTCATTGGAACCTGTAATATGACCTATGTGATGAGGCTTGATATGTCTTAAAGTAAATCACCATCATCAAAGGGTTGGAAGGTATCACCATCAAATTCAACAAGCATCAGTGTTTCATCATCAATACACCAAAAAGACCACCAACATTAGGATCATCAATTTCATACATACAAGTACATAAATCCATAAAAATAAGGCCAATAATGTCAAAGAATGTGCCACCAACATGTTCTTTTTGTCGTAGCAACAACACATGAGCCATTACACTTTTCCGTTAGGCATAATGCGACTTTCAATATAGTGGGAGGCCTGAGCCAAATAGGTGGTGCAAATACCACAAGTGAAGGTTTATCATACTAACGAATTCGACTATCTCAAAAGGGAGATTGAGTAGCTTACTGAAGAAGATAACTTAAATAATAATGCCAAAGGAAGCTCTTATTAATCCGAATGCAGGCCTAGAGTTACAGGGAAAGATCAATCCAGAAGCCCCAAATTCAAAAAATACAAAGATCCAAAAAGAAGAGAGGACGAAGGACTGCTTTATGACTGCTTCATCTAAGCATGTGACTGCTTTTATGCATTTTTTTTCTTTTCATCAATTTGATTAGCTTCATTATTATGAATGACGCAACTCCTACTATATGTATTGTTCCATTTATAATTGAAAGAAAAAAAAATGCTACTTAGTACTGGTGTAATTGATTTAAACCAGCAAGTACATTTTTCTCTTATAGTGAAAATCTTTATTGTTTGGGTCTAATAACTATGTGTAGACATGTTTAGAGTCATGTGTAGAGTTATAAAGTTACTAGTGTAATTTATTTAAACCAGTAAGTACATTTATTTAAACCAGACTATAAAGTTACAAACCATGTTTAAATCATGTTAAGAGTTTAGTTTAACAAATAGATTTTTTTATAGTGTAAAAGATATTGCTTTTTCTGAACATACCACCTACTGGATCAGCTATAATTGCTATCAAAATATTGCAATGTGCCTATAGTATACACTTGATATTAGTAATATTATAAAATATATATTATTTTGTTAAAGATAATAGTAGATGATATTTTGTTGAAAATATGTTCAAAATATAGTTTTTGTTTTATTCATTCTCAATTATTAAAAAAACATCAAAATAAAAATAATTTTTATAAACAAAAAAGTGCATTGATTCAAATATTATTTTTATAAATATATTTTTGATTTTGAAAGATCTAAGACATAAACTTTGTCGATGTTATTAGAAATAGTGTATTGGTGATTCAAATACGCATATTAGATCATTACTCTTACGTAGGCACGAGTATTTTACTAGTTACTAGGGAGAAAATATAACACAATTTTTTATAGAAGTGTTTAAAGTTAATAACAAAAGGATTCACGATGAAAGCTTTGTAATGCCCAACAACCTTCCTTTTCTGATTGACAATAGGGTCCAGGAGTATTCAGTGAGTTATGAACTCAACCGAACAATTGCTTTGATGCAGCAGGAGGTGAAGTATATCAATTGAAAACCGCCTCTACAGGGATGGACTTGCGTGAACGTGGACGGAGTTGTTAGTAAGTCTTCCAAGGCAGCATGTGGAGGACTTATAAGAAATCACAACGGGGAATGGTGCAAAGACTTCTTCAAATATGTAGGCTCATGCAATATCGAAGTAGCTGGAGTTTGGGGGATCCTGAAAGGTGCTAAATTAGCTATTAACAAAGGGTTCACTAGAATAGAAATTCAATCTGACAGCAAGATGGTGATTGACAAAATCAATGACAAGAAGGTCTTTATTAGTGCAACAACGAGGTTAGTAAACCAAATTCGAAGGCTATCAACAAGTGACACATTGATCAATTTCGTTCACGTTTTTTGAGAAGCCAACAGATGCGCCGACGCGTTGGTCAAACAAAGCTTTCAACATGATCATGGTTCTCAAGTTCTTGAAGAATGTCTGGAAGATTTAGTTTCTTTGTTTATTAGTGACTTGGTGGAGGTTCCTACTCCGCGTGTTTTCTCTTTGTAGTTCCTATGTGTTTTGGCCTAGGCCCTCTATTTTATCAAAAATAAAATAAAATAATAACAATAAGAAATATTTACAACCAGTCAGAGATAGTGATAATTAAGATATAACACTAAAGACTTATGTATCAAAACACTATTGGTTATTTTTCATTATCGTTTTCTCAAAGTTTCATTGGCGGCCAACTTAAATTATTTAATTCTTTTATTTGAATAGAGTAATAAAATTAATTATTGTTAATTTTTTTTATGAAATTTAAAAATTTTGAGCTAAATTTATAATTTGAAAAATAAGGATTAATTTATAAAATTTTAAATTTAAAAGATTGTTTTTGTAAACTTTAAAATTTATTAAGGACTAATTTGTAGTTTTTGAAACTTTTGAGAGTCAATTTACAAAAAATTTAAATTATAGGGACCAACTTACAATATTTGTAAGATTGATAATAACTGATTTCACATTTACATTTACATTTGTATGGAGTGAAAGAAGAATTTCAAATTCTTTAGTTTAAGGTAGGAGTGTTTATGGGTGCGGGCCACTCCCCAACTAGTTGACCTAAAGTGAATCAACTATAAGTTTTTTGGACCCGTTTATTTATGGGTAGATCCAACCCAATTTGCTACAATCTATATAATTTTGGTTCAAATATCATATTTTAGTTTCTCAATCTGTGGACCCACTGATGTGACATTAGTGTTTTTTATTTTATTTTAAATAAAAATATAAAATTAATATATCACTACAAACCACAATTTAGTCAATTTTTTGTTCATCACTAATACTACTGCTAGATCAATGAGTTTAATAATTTTAAGACTAAGTGTTGTTTCTTATTTTCTTTTTGTGTCATTTTCAACTAACATATTTTATGGAAATTACATGGTTTGTGGAATTTTTTTACTTTTATGGCATATTGATTAATTTTACAGATATTATATGATGTGATTTAATCCAATTTGAATGGTAGAAATTTGCGAAATTGTATTGAATTTTGTTACAATTTTTTTAATTGAAAAAAATTATAATTTTTTTTTTGAAACACAACTTAACTCATGACGATTTGGTTCGATTTTGACTGTGAAATTTCAGGTTGGATAATGAACACAACTCATTAAAGTCTGAACGGATTTGATAATGGATTAGGCCAAACCCGGTCCAACGTAACTCGCGTACACCCCTACTTTAACATGTTGTTTAAATTTTTTAAAATTTAACTTTGATAAGATACTTTGTAGATTTCCATATGTTTAACAAATTTTCAAAAAGAAAAAATCCAAACAATGAATTTTGGAAAAATCATTTTAATTTTCTTAAAAAAAAATACTTTATTTCATTAAAATCATTCATCCAAACACACTATTAGGTTTCCTACATCGATATTGTCCTCTCTTTTGAGTTGTTTTAATTAGTATAAATATTTTGAGTAACCTAAATCTAATCTCAACTGCTCTATTTTGAAATCAATAGACCAACTGGCTTATTTCATAGACTAATTAAACGTTTACTCTACATAGTCTATGTTTTTTGGTCAATCGCAGATCTTACACAAACATAATTTATGCACTAGAAAAATTATGACATTTAACTTAATGTTATTAGACATCATCTATAATTATTATACTTTTATATGAATTTAAATTCATTGATAAACATAGGAAAAATAATAAACATAAAACAACGAGACATATATTGATATAGAAAATTTATTGACTCTAGCTATATGTGAATTTTGACTCTCTAGCTAGATCCAAGAAAAAAGATTTTAAAATGGATGTGAGACAACAGTCAATACCAATGGATGTGAGGCCACCATTGGGGACACCACAGTCCCTCCAATCACCTCATATGAAGTGCTTGATAAACAAACTTCTAGTTCTCCTGCATTCTCCAGCGTTGATGATGGGATAATTGTCCCTGCCATCGAGAGTATACTGAAACTTCCTTGAAGGGTTACGATACTCCCGGTGGGTTGACGAAGCGTGACTTTCTCAATCACTCCTCTTCCATTAAGGACACAAATGGATATCTCTCGACGTCGGGCTAATTCAAAGAGAGCTTCTGGCAAATCGACTCCAACACCGATCTCAATGATGTGAGTTTTGTTTCCACCAGACATGTTGTAATGAATGGAAATGAAGGATGATGTTAGATGGTTGTTTTCTATGGTGGTATTGGTGCTTGTGTTCAGAAGTGAAGTTGCAGTGTCATAAATAGGCAAAGCTTTTGAAATGAAAAACAGCGGCGCAATAAATTACATTGACTAAAAGACCTGGTTTATTATGTACTTTTTATATATTTATAGCGACCATAGATTTGGTTGTTTTCTATGGTGGTATTGGTGCTTGTGTTTAGAAGTGAAGTTGCAATGTCATAAAAAAGGAAAAGCTTTTGAAATGAAAAACAGCGGCGCGATAAATTACGTTGACTAAAAGACGTAGTTTATTCTTTACTTTTTATATATTTTACACCGACCATAGAATTCGTTCACTTATTCTTAAACCATTCTCATTTCTTTTTTGCATTATATTTATTTACTCCTTTTGGCCATTATTACAATTCACAATCTCAAACAAATCAATTATTACATATATAAATTAATTTGATTTAGTTAATAAATATATTAGTTTATTCAAAAAAAGATATAAATTGTTAATATCATGAAAAATGTTTGTTTTTCATCGAATATTTAATATATTTATTTTATGAATTATCAACCATTTGTACTATGAGTGTTCAAATATAAATTGATCCAAATAAAATTTACAAAGTGATTCAAAAAACCAAAAACCATAAAAAAATATAATATTATTGAATGTGTTTAAATGTCATTTTATAATAAAAAAAATCATTCAGTCCAGATTGAATTGATTTTTTAAACTTATCCAAACCAAACTATATATATATATATATATATATATATATATATATATATATATATATATATATATATATATATATATATATATATATATATATATATATATATATATATATATATATATATATATATATATATATATAATTGTTGTTTTTATTCATTGATAATAATTTTTTATTAGTTTGATTTTACTTATTTATTTTTATTATTTTATTCATTTCAATCATAAGCTCTCATTTTGAAATATTAATTTATTTTGTAATATTAATTTTTATTGTATACGTTATATATACCTATTATGTATTAGTATTTGTATAATCTTAATAAAAAATATTTTTTTAATTTGGATATAAAAATTGATTTAAATTAAATCTCTTAAAATTACGCAGAATTATAATTTTTAATTTATTATTTAAATTGAATTTATCCGTAAATAAATTTATCTTTAAATTTTTACATTAAAATTGATCCAAACCGCATTGTCAATATCCCTAATTTATATTTGGCCGAAATAATAAATGTTTATTTTAATTTAACAAGTATTAAAACATGTGCATAAAGGCTTTATCTCTTGTGATTGTACCTAAGCGCAAAAGTTAAATTAAATTTATTCAAAGGGAGAGATGTGATACTTTTTATTATATTTTTGTTAAAAAAAGAAAATCATATATATATATATATATATATATATATATATATACTCCAGGAGTAAGTTATTATAACTAACTCTAAATCTAGACCATTGATTCTTTTCAATCTAGTGGTTAAAAATAATAAGTAATTAAATGTGGAGAGAGAAAACTATTACTTATTATTTTTAACGATTAGATTGAAAAGAATCAATGGTTTAGATTTGGAGTAAGTTATAATAATTTACTCCTGGAGTAAATATAACCCTCCTCATATATATAATTTCACATATTTTAGCATTTTTAAGTGAGTGAAATCTGTCGTCACACTTTTAAAATAATCAATTTGGGATTTTTTTATAAATTTAAAAAAAAAAAAATTTATTAAATTATTTAAAATATCACCATCTCTAAATTATTTATTAATCAAGGGTAAGAAAGTAATTTCTTATTTAAAAAAATAATGATAGTATAAAAATAAATTATGTTTCTTAATTTTTTTTTAGATATTAAGCCTGATTGTCTTTAAAAATATTATTCACTTAGAAAGTTTTCTATAGTTAAAAAAAAAAAGCAAAATTGTGTTAACAAATTTAGAAAAAAAAACTATTTAGACCAGTTTCTCTTAAAGAAAAAGTGATTTCTTTATTTAAAAGAATGTTATTTTCTTTATGAAAAGTAACACAAAATAAATTTTATTTTTTTCACCACTCTAAAAATTAATATCTTAATTATTAAATATTAAAATTACATCTCCGTAAGACTTATTAGTGGTTGTGGCACACTAAAAATTAAATTGTGTCTTGCGAATAAAGTGATATCTTCCTTCCTATACTTTGAAATCTCTTACAGTTAATTATGTAAATATGTTAGGTAAATTTTTTCTCAAACATAAACCGTCTCCTTCCACGAGAGTGATTACGTGGAATGCATATAAAGGTAGTGATATGATTTCGAATGTTGATGGCAGTAACCTCGCTAATCCCAATGTCTCAAGTTTTGGTGGATTGATCCAAAATGCTAATGGTTCTTGGATTCATGATTAAGTGGGTAATATTGGATATTGCAACATCCTTCATGCTGAGTTGATGGTGCTCTATCATGGTTTGTGTATGGCTTGGGAGTTTGGCATATAATACCTGATGTGTTATTCTGACTCAAACTATGCTATTAAGATTGTCTCAGAATCTGTTAATATATGGCATCACTATGTTGCGATTCTTTACAATATTAAAGAGAGTCTCTCTTGGGACTGACGAGTTCGGCTAGTCCATACTCTTATGGAGGATAATACATGTGCTGACTATCTAGCAAAGCAAAAGGTTGGTAATCATGCGACATATAAGTCTTCTTCATAACCCCTTGTTGAAATCCATTCTCTCCTGCTTGCTGATGCTAGTGGAACTTTATTTTCTAGATAATTTTTCTTCTTTTTTTTTTCTTTTTCCACTTAAAAAAAACATGTAAGAATTATTATTTAGTATAAAGTCGAATAGATTCACTCATTAACTTAAACTTGTTACTAATTGACTTTAATTTAATATATGTTAAGTGCCAAAATGTAGTTATTTTGTGTTTGTAAATAGTGGCACTTATCGATACTTTTTGTTAATACCGTTTGAATAATTCCCCGTTTTTGTGTATATTTGTATCGTTTGTGTTTTGTTATGTTTTCGTGTAAATATATACCGTTTAATAGTTTTGTTGTCTTTTTGTAGGTATTTATGCGTGTTCGAAGCTTTGAGGAATAAAGTGTCGAAGACACGGCGGCGAGCACGCGATTTTACCAATTCATCGGCGGACAAGGCTCAAAATAAGGATGATCAAATTCATCAATTTGGTTGCAATTTATTCATGGTTAGATAGAGCATGGAATAAGCTTTCCAACGCTTCGAACCGGGCGCAAATCGGAGTTACGGTTCTCAAGATATGACCAAAATAAGATTTGCTGTTCTGTTGAGCGCGCTAAGCGGGGTTGACCGTGCTAAGCGGGGTCTGGAAGCATTTTTGACCCGTTTGGCAGAGAGTTGGGCGCTTAGCGCGGGTTTTTGGCGCTAAGCGCGGTCTGGCGGTTTCAGAACAATAAAAAATAGCCCGCTTAGCGCGCTGGGCGCGCTTAGCGCGGTATGCGACTTTCAGACTTGTATATATGTTGTAAAAACACTTTTTTAGGGTTTTTTATCACCTCTTTCCCCCATGGAAGAGCTCTGATCCATTTTTGATAGTTTAGAGGTTTAGGAAACACCATTGGATGCGACGTCATGTGGATTGATCATGGATCTGTCTCGATTTCATTGTACCGGTGAGATCTTTCCGGTTCATCTTCTCTCTTCCCTTTGTTTCATTCCAATGGTGGGTGTTGTATGTATGTTTCTACTCTTATTGTATGTATATTTGTGGATCTTGGGATCGTTTATATATTCGCTTTACAAATCATCATTGTTGTTGTTCTTGATCTTTTTGCTTAAATGCTCTGGATTTGTGTTGTTGCAGACATAGACACCATAGATCTTGATTAGGAATGATAACTGTTAGTTTCTGAGTTGCAGACATGGATTTAGGACTAACAATCGTATTGGGTATCGAGTCTAATGCCTTCGTGTTGTTTGTGTCGGTGGAGAAATCGCTGATGTGAATAGTACGGTTGAGCTTTCGTCGGTGTTGCAGACATGGACACCGATGTGGCATCTCGAGTGATGCCCGGTGATGTTGATGCGTATTGTGAGTGTCGAGCGACAGATCTTCAGATTTAAGTATTCGACGGGTAGAACGAAATGCAATTCCATAACTATTTCTCTTAGACTATTGAGATTGTTTATCTGCTTTTATTTACTCTTCCCGCATTTACCTTTCCGCACCCAATCATGAAACTTAGAACGCGAGATAGTCGAACGGCAGTTCTTCTCAACCAATCTCTGTGGACTACGATACGATATAACCTATATCACCCGGTAATAAATAATACCTATTACTTTTTGCTTGCCGCGTTACCGCTTCAACAAAATGGCGCCGTTGCCGGGGATTGGTGTTTTTATTGAATTCGCATTGCGATAGTTTCTTTAGTGTTGAGTTTTGTATATATCGCACATATTGTATATTCTCACTTGTTTATATTGATACTTGTATATGTTTACTATACTTGCACACGTTTTCTATATTTGTAAATTTGTTATATCATTGTTTGGTTCCTTTCACGTTTGCTTGTGTGTGGTTAGGAATAACCGGGTGGAAGTGACTTGGAGGAACGTTCTTAAATAACAGGCGTCGAGCTTACGACGTAAAACAAGCATGTTTATTCTTTTTAGTTTATGTTTAATTTAGACAATTTCATCTGGTTTTTTAGTTTGTGTATATTAATAGTTGTGTGTTTGTCTTTGAGCTTGTTTTGAGTAGCTTGAGGAATTTGAGGTGATTTTCCAAGTTTGATCGTTTCGACTTGCGAGTGTATGGTAATGATTTTGTTAAAGTTTTGTACACGTTCAAGGTATGTGTTTACCGCTTTCTAGACTTTAGCATATTCATGATACTTAGGCTTTTTACAACTTTTATGCCATTCATTCTTTTGTATACTTGTTCATTTGTGAATCACTTTAGTTCCCACCTTTTTTGTGAGGTAGCTTTCCATTATTTACATATGCTGGAGACCACAACTCTTGTTTTGTTGTGAATTCAATGCCAAGAACAAAGTATAATGCAAGAGAAGAATAAAGGACAAGGAAGAAGAGGAACACAAGAATTGGTTATAACTGCTATTCTTTCACTTTCTCTTAGAACAAGATTACAAGTTTACAAGAATAACAAATAACCTCTCTCACCCTAAATTAGGATTTGCAGCTTAGCAATGATGAGAGACTAGTATGCTATTTATAATAAAACCTAACATACTAACTAATGGGCTTTTTCCACAAGGCCCATTACACAAGTCAACTTAATAAACAAGCTAACTTAACAAATTAGGGTTTAAACACTAAAACCTAATTTAACATGCTAACAACCTAGCATCTTCGACACAAGCATGTGAACAACCTTCGACTTCATGCTTAACCCTGTCGAACCAAGAAGCTACCCTTCGGCCATACTAGAGTTCGATCCAAAATCTCACAAATCTCCACCTTGGATCTAACTCTACAACATCAAGGGAACAAACTAGCTTTCTTCATGCAGCTTTATCAACTGCATACAGTGGAAAAACTTGCAACTCGACAATGTCTTGGTGATCATATCAGCAGCATTGTCTTCAGTCGAAACCTTCAGCACTTGGACTTCTCCACGCTCGATTACTCCTCTGACGAAATGCAGCCTCACATCAATGTGCTTAGTTCGCTCATGATAGGCTGAATTCTTCGACAGGTGTATTGCACTTTGACTATCACATTTAACAGTGATACCTCGACCTTGAAGTTTCAGCTCCTTCGCAAAACCTTCAAGCCACAATGCTTCTTTCACAGCTTCAGTTAATGCAATGTACTCCGCTTCAGTGGTTGATAGAGCAACAACCTTCTGAAGTGTTGCTTTCCAACTAATTGCTGTGCCAAACATAGTGAAAACATATCCAGAAATAGATTTCCTGGAATCCATACAACCTGCATAATCAGAGTCGACATATCCTTCGATTACTGCTTTACCATCTTCACCCAAGGCTCCACCATAAATTAGGACTCTATTCAGAGACCCATTTATGTACCTTAAAATCCACTTCAATGCTTGCCAGTGAGCCTTTCCAGGATTCGCCATGTACCTGCTTACAAGACTTACTGCGTATGCTATGTCGGGTCTAGTACAAACCATAGCATACATCAAAGAACCAACTATATTAGCATATGGGATGCTATTCATATAGGCTCTTTCCACATCAGTACTGGGACACTGATCAATACTCAGCTTGAATTGAGGGTTTGTTGGAGTCACAACTGGCTTCGAATTCGACATACCAAACTTTTCAAGAATCTTCCGTAGATATGCCTCTTGAGATAGGCATAACTTCGACTTCTTTCTATCTCTTCGAATGTCAATTCCAAGAATCCTGGAAGCAGCTCCCAGATCCTTCATATCAAACTCCTTATTGAGTTCAGCCTTCACCCTCATCACATCTTCGACATTGTTGCTTGCTATGAGAATATCATCCACATAAAGCAACAAAATAACAAATGAATTACCAGGTCGAAATCTGAAGTAAACACAGTGGTCGAACTGACTTCTAATGAAACTTATGCGTGCCATGAACTTGTCGAATCTCCTATTCCACTGTCGAGGAGATTGTTTCAGCCCATACAAGGATCTCTTTAACTTACACACATAATCATCCTTCCCCTTTTCGACATACCCTTCAGGTTGCCTCATCAGGATCGTTTCATCTAGATCACCATACAAGAACGCAGTTTTCACATCCATCTGTTCCAGTTCAAGATCGAACTGTGCCACCATGGCAAGCAGCATTCGAATGGACCTATGTTTCACAACAGGAGAAAACACATCATTGAAGTCGACACCTTCTTTCTGAGTGAAACCCCTTGCAACTAACCTTGCCTTGTATCTTTTCGACGTCACTCCTTCAATTCCTTCCTTAACTTTGAAAATCCATTTACAGCTGACTAACCTTGCCCTGACAGGTTTCTTGATCAGTTCCCAAGTATGATTATCATGAAGAGATTTCATCTCATCATCCATGGCCTTCAGCCATTCAGTCTTATTTCGACTCCTCATAACTTCCTTATAGTCTCTAGGTTCTTCGTCTAGAACCTCACTTGCAGAGATTAAGGCATAAGCTATAAGATCTGCATATCCAAGTCTCTGAGGTGGCTTGATGACTCTTCTCGATCTATCTCTCGACAATAGGTAGTCATCGTCAGTTTCCTCAACTTCAGCATCTTCTGCTTCTTCTTCGACTTCATCTGGGATATGCAATTCAGCATCAACATGCTCCACCTCAACAGGAATCTCTACCTGTTCCAGCTCTTCTGCACTTCGATCATCATCATCAGTTTTCTTAAAAGCCATTTCAGCTTCATTGAAAACTACATCTCGACTGGTGATACACCTCTTGTGACCTGGCTCTAGGCACCATAGCCTATAAGCTTTGACTCCTTCAGGGTATCCCATGAACATGCATTTCAGAGCTCTAGGTTCGACCTTGTCTTGCCTAATGTGAGCATAGGCTACGCAGCCAAATACTCTCAGTTTGTCGAGATCTGGTGGATGTCCCGACCAAACTTCTTCAGGTGTCTTCATATCTAACGCTGTCGAAGGACATCTGTTTATCAGATATGTTGCTGTCGAAACAGCCTCAGCCCAGAACACCTTTGTTAACCCCGCACTAGTCAACATGCATCTGACTCTCTCCAAAATAGTTCGATTAAACCTTTCAGCCAAACCATTTTGCTGTGGAGTACCTGCAGTAGTTCTATGCCTTGCAATACCAGAGGCAGCACAAAAACTGTCGAATGCCTCATTGCAAAATTCAAGGCCATTGTCGGTTCTCAACCTCTTGACCTTTCTGCCAGTCTGATTTTCAACCAGAGTCTTCCAACTTTTGAAATTCTCAAAAGTTTCATCCTTAGTCTTCTGAATGAATACCCATAATTTTCTGGAATAATCATCTACTATGGATAGAAAATACCTTGCTCCTGAATGTGATGGACACCTTGCAGGCCCCCAAAGATCAGCATGGATGTAATCAAGGGATCCATGTGTTCTTTGTTTGCCTTTGTTGAACTTCACTCTGCAAGATTTTCCAAGTACACAGGGTTCACAAAACTTCAGCTTTTCGATTTTGTCTCCACCAAGCAGATTTTGTTTCCCTAATTCGACCAGACCCCTTTCACTGACATGGCCCAATCTCATGTGCCAGATTTCTGTTTTCGACAAAGGTTTCGTGGATGCAACATTTGTCGAACCACTTACAACTTCAGCCTCAAGGGTATACAAGCCTTGTTTCTTCACGCCTCTCAAGACTTCCTTCGAACCCTTCATGACTCTTAGGATACTTTTCTCTCCTTGGAAAACATATCCTTTCTTGTCGAATTCACCAAGAGAAAGCAGATTTCTCTTCAAATCAGGAACATACCTGACTTCAGTCAACAACCTTATTGACTCATCATGGAGCTTGAATCTAACAGATCCAATACCTGCAATCTTGCAAGCCTTGTTGTTTCCCAGCAATACTGATCCACCATCTTGATCACATAATTCCTCGAACAAGTCTTTGTTTGGAGTCATGTGCCAAGTGCAACCTGAATCCATAATCCACTCTCTCTTAGAGTCACTGCTTGAAACCACAAGAACATCAGATGATTCGAAATCATCTTGAACAATGGCAGCGTTGCCATTATCCTTACCTTCATGATATTTCAGGCGTTCAGGGCACACCTTTCTTGTGTGACCCTCCTTTTTACAATGGTAGCATCGAATGCCAGATGCTTCGCCACTGTAAGACTTCGACTGGCTTTTGCCTTTCTTCTTGTCGAACTTACCATCCTTTCGTAAGAGTTTTCCTTTAACGGCCAAACCGTCGCCAACAGTCGAAGGTTTATGCTCCTTTCGTTCATTCAAGTCCTTAGAGTACAAGGCTGATTGAACTTCTTCAAACGTCAGGGACTCCCTTCCATACAAGAGAGTTTCTTTGAAGTGAGCATGTGATCTAGGCAAAGAACACAATAGTAACAGCGCTTGATCTTCATCATCGATCTTCACATCAATATTTTCAAGATCAAGAATCAGCTTGCTGAACATATCCAACTGCTCAGCCAATACTTTGTCTTCAATCATCTTGAATGAATACAAAGCTTGCTTCAGGTAGAGTCGATTTACCAGCGATTTGGTCATATACAAACTTTCAAGTTTCACCCATAACCCTGATGCCGTCGTCTCCTTTGATACCTGTCGGAGAACCTTATCACCAAGGCTCAACAAAATTGCGCTGTGTGCTTTCTCGATCATAGTTGTCTTCTCCGCTGCCGTTAATGCAGCATTCATGGCTGCCTCTCCCTTCAACGCTTCCAAACAACCCTGCTGAACCAGTAGGGCTTTCATCTTCAAGCGCCACAGACCGAAATCATTCACTCCGGTGAATTTTTCAATCTCATACTTTGTTGACGGCATCTTCTCCACGCTCACCGCACCAATTTGTTGTGAAAAACGATACCAATAACAAAGTATAATAGGGAATTATAGGGGAGAAGAAGAACACAATAATTGGTTATAACTGCTATTCTTTCACTTTCTCTTAGAACAAGATTACAAGTTTACAAGAATAACAAATAACCTCTCTCACCCTAAATTAGGATTTGCAGCTTAGCAATGATGAGAGACTAGTATGCTATTTATAATAAAACCTAACATACTAACTAATGGGCTTTTTCCACAAGGCCCATTACACAAGTCAACTTAATAAACAAGCTAACTTAACAAATTAGGGTTTAAACACTAAAACCTAATTTAACATGCTAACAACCTAGCATCTTCGACACAAGCATGTGAACAACCTTCGACTTCATGCTTAACCCTGTCGAACCAAGAAGCTACCCTTCGGCCATACTAGAGTTCGATCCAAAATCTCACATGTTTTAACTGGATTTTATTATATTAAATCTTTTGTTTGTATTGATTGTATAAATGTAAGAAAGTGATCAAGGCATTTTTGTTTCATTTTGAGCACAACTACCATAGCCAAATATCAATTCACCTTGTGAGTGTGTGAGCATTAGTAACCCCCTTTGAGCCTTTTTATCAATATCCATATTGTTTTTGCTTAATGCTTGTCTATGAGTGTTTGGTTTTCAATTGTGTTTGGATGTTGATTCTTTGTTTCTTGAACCCTCAACTATGATTTATAGTTTGAATTTTTACCTTGCCTTAGAAAGTAGGGAGTATTCACTTTATATTGTGGTTGAATTCCAGTTGGGGAGAGGATGTTTGCTTGCTTATATTGTGGTTGGTGTGAGGTTGTGAAAAGAAAAAAAAAAGAAAAAAAAATGTGAAAAGAAAGAAAAGAAAAAGAAAGAAAAAAGAGAAAAAGTTTGAAAAACAAAAAGAAAAGAGAGTATGCAATAATTGTGCTATTAAGTTGTGTTTTGGTGTGAAACTTGTGATGAAGAAGAAAGTTGGATTGAAATTCCATTGTTTGAAACTTTGTGGAAGTAATTACTCCCTTAGGTTTAGTCAAGTTTTTGTTTCGATTAGCTTTAGGAATTATCACTTGTTTGTTAACCAAGCCACATTACATCCTTGAAAGTCCTTGTGATTCTTGCCTTTGTAGTTTCAATATGATTTGGGATGACTGCATAATTTAATCTTTTGTTTGCAAGATTGTGGGTGAGTGAAATTACCTCATTTTGTGTGTTTGTCATCTACCGATGATTTCATTTTGCTAGGTGCGATTCATTTGTGAACTTGTATTGTTTTAGAATGTTTGGTATATTATTTGTAATTTGTGTTTGTTTCGTGTTTATGTAATCGTCCTAGTTTAAGTGGTAAGTATTTACTTTGTGTGTACCGTTTTGCATTTGAGTCATACACTTGTCCGGTTTTCAAAACTTGTTGTTGCGTAATTGCTTGAATATCGCTTTTGATTCTTTGAGTGTTTGGCCTTGTTTGGGGACAAACAAATTCAAGTTGGGGAGAGTTGTTAAGTGCCAAAATGTAGTTATTTTGTGTTTGTAAATAGTGGCACTTATCGATACTTTTTGTTAATACCGTTTGAATAATTCCCCGTTTTTGTGTATATTTGTATCGTTTGTGTTTTGTTATGTTTTCGTGTAAATATATACCGTTTAATAGTTCTGTTGTCTTTTTGTAGGTATTTATGCGTGTTCGAAGCTTTGAGGAATAAAGTGTCGAAGACACGGCGGCGAGCACGCGATTTTACCAATTCATCGGCGGACAAGGCTCAAAATAAGGATGATCAAATTCATCAATTTGGTTGCAATTTATTCATGGTTAGATAGAGCATGGAATAAGCTTTCCAACGCTTCGAACCGGGCGCAAATCGGAGTTACGGTTCTCAAGATATGACCAAAATAAGATTTGCTGTTCTGTTGAGCGCGCTAAGCGGGGTCTGGAAGCATTTTTGACCCGTTTGGCAGAGAGTTGGGCGCTTAGCGCGGGTTTTTGGCGCTAAGCGCGGTCTGGCGGTTTCAGAACAATAAAAAATAGCCCGCTTAGCGCGCTGGGCGCGCTTAGCGCGGTCTGCGACTTTCAGACTTGTATATATGTTGTAAAAACACTTTTTTAGGGTTTTTTATCACCTCTTTCCCCCATGGAAGAGCTCTGATCCATTTTTGATAGTTTAGAGGTTTAGGAAACACCATTGGATGCGACGTCATGTGGATTGATCATGGATCTGTCTCGATTTCATTGTACCGGTGAGATCTTTCCGGTTCATCTTCTCTCTTCCCTTTGTTTCATTCCAATGGTGGGTGTTGTATGTATGTTTCTACTCTTATTGTATGTATATTTGTGGATCTTGGGATCGTTTATATATTCGCTTTACAAATCATCATTGTTGTTGTTCTTGATCTTTTTGCTTAAATGCTCTGGATTTGTGTTGTTGCAGACATAGACACCATAGATCTTGATTAGGAATGATAACTGTTAGTTTCTGAGTTGCAGACATGGATTTAGGACTAACAATCGTATTGGGTATCGAGTCTAATGCCTTCGTGTTGTTTGTGTCGGTGGAGAAATCGCTGATGTGAATAGTACGGTTGAGCTTTCGTCGGTGTTGCAGACATGGACACCGATGTGGCATCTCGAGTGATGCCCGGTGATGTTGATGCGTATTGTGAGTGTCGAGCGACAGATCTTCAGATTTAAGTATTCGACGGGTAGAACGAAATGCAATTCCATAACTATTTCTCTTAGACTATTGAGATTGTTTATCTGCTTTTATTTACTCTTCCCGCATTTACCTTTCCGCACCCAATCATGAAACTTAGAACGCGAGATAGTCGAACGGCAGTTCTTCTCAACCAATCTCTGTGGACTACGATACGATATAACCTATATCACCCGGTAATAAATAATACCTATTACTTTTTGCTTGCCGCGTTACCGCTTCAACAATATACATGGTAAATAACTTTAAATTTATGATGATGAACTCATCATGAAAATGGTTTTCTTTCCCGCCAAATGATAATGTTGTAATTAATAGCAATAATTCTCTTTGATATGTTACAAAATGATAAGAAAATATGCAAGTGAGGAAATCAGTATTAAATACATGAAAAATAGTCTCACATAAAAAGTATCACTCCGTTTAAAAGCCCTTATAAAGAGTTACATTCATTAACCTAGCAAAAGAGGTAAAGAGAATAAAGTTCCACATGGACAAGTGTGGTGGTCCTAAGTCTTATGTCATATGTCACCTCAATAACCCCCTCGCCGGTGTTTCCACCAAGTCCGAGAGTGTGGGCGTAGAGGCGTTTGTGATTGCTTGTAGGTGACACTTGAGCACGTACACACGACACATCGGAGAAATCGAGCTACTCTCAGTGTTATATGGTGGCCCTCCGGCAACATTCGACCGATTTGTTGCTCCTATTTTTCACGGTCATTGCTGAAGTTTGATTTTTGAATTCAGAAATAGGCAATGCTTCATGAAGTGTTGCACAATTCAAATAACCAATGCTTGAAAAATGTTGTTGTAGGTAAAACATTACAACATTTAGTAAAAGTGTTGTTAGTAGGGTGTATTTCATCAAGGTCGCAACCTTGTGAAATAACACTACATGACCCATAAATTGATCATTCCGGATTTTAGAAAATTACATTACTAAACTCATTCTCTTCAATAAAAATTCTAGATTTCATCTGAAGGTTCAAAAAACACAATAAGGGGGGTTGGATTCGGTTTTTGATAAAATAAAAAATTTAGGACACATTTGGTTATCCTGGTTCGTTTGAACTCAAACTACTTTAGTCCACCCGCCAAAGTGACTTTTCCTCTCTCTTACGAGGACTTAATCCACTAAATCAAACTTGATTGCAACAACTTTCACAATAACAACCGTCAAAGTCTTCTTGAGATAAACCACAACTAGGTTTCTCAAGGAACAATAACAACAAAACTTAATCTTATGTGTTTACAAAGGTGCTTCTAATAAGCTGTATCACAACTGTGATGTATACACAATATTTAAGAACAATGCACAAAAATAATAAAAGAATGAATAGTAAATCGATATTTTTTTGTAATGGTTTGTGTGTGAGAGTTATTTTTTTTGACTTCAGTAGTGTCTTCAATATGAAGGATAGAAAAACACTTAGAAAGGGGGGGATTGAATAAGTGTGACTTTAAATCTTGGACGATAAAAATAAATTGCACAATTATTTTTATCCTGGTTCGCTGTTAACGAAGCTACTCCAGTCCACCCCCGCAGAGATGATTTACCTCAACCTGAGGATTTAATCCACTAATCGCACGGATTACAATGGTTTTCCACTTAGTCCACGACTAAGTCTTCCAGAGTCTACAGATCACAACTTGATCACTCCAGGAACACTGCTTAGTTCACTCCTAAGACTTTTCTAGAGTATACTGATCAACCTGATCACTCTAGTTACAAACTGCTCAGCCAACTGCCAAGACTTCCTAGAGTATACTGATCACACGATCACTCTAGTTCCTTACAACTTAATGTAATCTATTCAAGAGTTTACAAATGCTTCTTAAAAGCTATAATCACAAACTGTGATATTTCTCTTAGAGTTTAAGCTTAATCTCACTAAGATATTACAACAGCAATGTAGTGAGCTTTGATGAAGATGAAGATTCTGAGTTTAGATTTGAACAGCGTTTCAGCAAGTTTGATATGAGTTGTTTTGGTGCAGAATCGTTAACCTTGCTTCTCATCAGAACTTCATATTTATAGGCGTTGAGAAGATGACCGTTGAATGCATTTAATGCTTTGCGTGTTCCGTACAGCATCGCATTTAATGTTATACGCTTTTGTCAACTACCTCGAGCCTTGTTCACGCTGTGTCTACTGACGTAGCCTTTAGTAGCTTTAACGTTCCTTTTGTCAGTCAGCGTAGTCTGCCACGTGTACTTTCTTCTGATCTGATGTTTGTGAATATAACGTTTGAATATCATCAGAGTCAAACAGCTTGGTGCATAGCATCTTCTGATCTTCTGATCTTGAAGTGCTTCTGAGCGTGATACCATCTTCTGATCTTCAGTGCTTCTGATCTCATGTTCTTCTGATGCTTCCATAGACCCATGTTCTGATTCTGCTTCGACCATCTTCTGATGTCTTGCCAGACCATGTTCTGATGTTGCATGCTGAACCATTTGAGACACAACTTCTGAGCGCTGAATTATGCGTACTCTTTATATATTTCCTGAAAGGGAAATTGCATTGGATTAGAGTACCATATTATCTTAAGCAAAATTCATATTATTGTTATCATCAAAACTAAGATAATTGATAAGAACAAATCTTGTTCTAACAATCTCCCCCTTTTTGATGATGACAAAAACATATATAAATGATATGAATTTGCGATCAGAAAGAGTAGACGGCAAAAGATAAATTACACAGCTATAGCATAAGCATATGAATATGTCTCCCCCTGAGATTAACAATCTCCCCCTGAGATAAATAATCTCCCCCTGAAATAAATACTCGAAGAACTTTAATAAAAGACTTCCCTGATTATTTCGGTAGAGACGATCATATAAGCTTCTGCCTTCAGAGAATTCATAGCTTCTGACTTCTGCTTCCATTGGACAGCTTCAGAACTTGAATTTCTTTAGATCCTTAGAACACTCACAGCTTCTGATTCCTGCTTCCATCGTGGACAGCTTCAGAACTTGAATTTCTTTGATCTTCAGAACATTCACAGCTTCTGACTTCTGCTTCCATTCAGGACAGCTTCAGAACTTGAATTTCTGGATCTTTTAGGACATTCACATCTTCTGATTTCTGCTTCCCTCGGATAGCTTCAGAACTTTGAATGTCTACCAATCATCACTTCATGCTAGATTTGTATCAGAACATTGTTGAATGTACCAGAGCATCATCAGAGCATCTCTACATCCTGAAATGTTACAGAACAAAAACTAAACGACAAAAGTCAGCATGAGCGAGTTAGAACATAAAATGTATGTTTGAACACAATATATGTATCAGAGCCATATAGGCTGAAATAATGTATCAGAGCAAATAATGTATCAGAGCCATAACATTATATGTATCAGAGCAAATAGAATTTTGTCAGAACAGGATAGACAATGATATTCAAATTCTATTATCAGTGCTTCTGATTCATTCTTCTTTCTTGCTTCTGATCTCTGAAGCTTGACAGCACCCAGCTTGCTTCAGTTTCCAAGAGCTTATTCCTTTTACAGAATAACGCTTCTTATGGTTTTGCTTCTGGTGTTTGCTTCTGAAGATTCACTTCACTTCTCTGTACCTGCAAAACACTTAAACCATATAGAACTTGCAGTTCTTGTTAGTGAATGTGTGGGAGCCTTTACCCAGCAACTGATAGATTTAATCAAATCATTTATCATTTATCTTCTCCCCCTTTTTGTCATAACATCAAAAAGCATATTTAAAAAGATTCAGATGCATAAAAACGACCAAAGAAAACATTTACTGGAATGTAAAACACAAAGAAACTTTTCATTGATAATCAAAAGATATTACAAAAGGTTCCTATGTTTAACAAGATGAGAAACATTCCTAGCAAATACAAAGTAGAATTTCCAAAGAGGAAATGACTACAAAAATTAAAAAAAACAACATTCGGTCAAGAAACTCAACATAGAAGTTGAGCATATCTTCCTACAACTCAAGAAAGTCTTCTGTCTTTGGATGAAAGTTGATAACAACATCAAAGAAGGATCTGACTTGAGAGGTATTAGAAGAGCCATCCCGAGATGCACAGAGATCTGTCGCCTTTGAGTCATGGAGCTTCAACAGACTTAGAGTGAACGCTAGGTTTTGAGAGAAGAAATGAAAAACGAGAGAGAGAGAGAGAGAAAAGAAAAAAAAAACTTTTAAGAGGAAAACAAAGAGATAGGAAACCAAAAACCATTTTGAAGAGTATTTAAAAAGAAATAAAATGAAACGAATGATGACTAGCATTTAATGTTACGTGACGTGAGGAGAGATAATAAAGACAAATGAGGTGACTAGCACAGTTACCTATGGTCGGCGTCCCTTCAACTGCACGCACGTTTATCCACGAATAGTAACGACAGGTTTACCATCCCGAGATAAAACGTAACAGCTGTTTTGCTTTACAAGAGGTTCTGAATCAACTTAGACAATGAAACGTTAGTAATAACCGAATCATAATTTCTAAAAGATTTTAATCAGAACTTCTGATATATAAAAAAAATAATCCATGTTCATTTCAGAAGTTACTCATACATAAGAACTTCTCATCTTCTCATTCTGGGCATAAATCCATACTGATGTTCTTCAGAATGAACTTAAACCTATCTTCAGCCAGGGGTTTTGTAAAGATATCAGCCCATTGATGGTCTGTATCAACAAAGTTTAAAGATATAACACCCTTCTGAACATAGTCCCTTATGAAATGATGTTTAATCTCAATATGTTTAGCTTTTGAATGAAGAATAGGATTCTTAGATAAACATATAGCAGAAGTATTATCACAGAATATAGGAATGTTACTCTCAAATATCTGATAATCTTCTAACTGACTCTTCATCCAGAGCATCTGTGTACTACAGCCAGCAGCAGCGACATATTCTGCTTCTGTTGTTGATAGAGCAATAGTTGCTTGCTTCTTGCTGTACCAGGAGATCAAATGACTTCCAAGAAATTGGCAACTTCCTGAAGTACTTTTTCTTTCAATTCTGTCTCCAGCATAATCAGCATCACAGAATCCTACTAAGTTGTATTCTTTAGATTTTCTGTAAACTAAACCAACATTAGTAGTACCTTTCAGATACCTTAGAATTCTCTTAACAGCAGTTAAATGAGATTCTCTAGGATCTGATTGGAATCTAGCACACAAACATACACTGAACAGAATGTCAGGTCTAGAAGCAGTCAAATATAGAAGAGATCCAATCATACCTCTGTATAACTTCTGATCTACCTTCTTACTTACCTCATCCTTACCTAGGATGCATGTTGGATGCATAGGAGTTTTGGCTTCTTTGCAGTCTAGAAGATTAAACTTCTTCAGAAGTTCCTTCACATACTTGGTTTGATGAACATACGTTCCTTCTGATGTTTGATTTATTTGTATTCCAAGGAAATACTTGAGTTCTCCCATCATGCTCATTTCAAACTCAGCCTGCATAGACTTAGCAAACTCCTTTCCAAGTGTAGCATTAGATGTTCCAAAAATAATATCATCTACATATATTTGACAAATTAAAATATCCTTTTCAAAGGTTTTAGAAAAGAGAGTAGTGTCCACTTTTCCTCTAGTGAAACCATTATCCAGAAGGAAAGAACTTAAGCGTTCATACCAAGCTCTGGGAGCCTGTTTCAATCCATACAATGATTTCTTAAGTTTAAAAACATGATTAGGAGACATGGAGTCTTCAAAACCAGGAGGTTGATGGACATAAACTTCTTCATCTATATAACCATTTAAGAAGGCACTCTTAACATCCATCTGATAGAGAGTGATGTTATGTTGAGTGGCAAATGAAATTAATAGACGAATAGATTCTAACCTGGCCACTGGTGCAAAGGTTTCTGTATAATCGATTCCTTCTTGCTGACTATAACCCTGAGCCACCAGTCTGGCTTTGTTTCTTACCACTTCACCTTTCTCACTGAGCTTGTTTCTGAAGACCCATTTTGTACCAATTATATTGAATCCATCTGGTCTAGGAACAAGATCCCAAACATCATTCCTTGTAAACTGATTCAGTTCTTCTTGCATAGCAATTATCCAGTCTGGATCTTCTAGAGCATGATCAACAGAAGTTGGCTCGATCAAAGATACAAGACCTAATTGACAATCTGCATTGTTCTTAAGGAATGCTCTTGTTCTGATTGGATCATCCTTCTTTCCAAGAATGACATCTTCTGAATGACCAGAGATGAGTCTGGATGATCTTCTGACAGATGGTTCTTCAGAAATACTCAGATCCTCCAGAGAAGCTGATACTTGATCTTCAGATTCTTTGCTTCTGAGAAGCTCTGCTTCTGATGCGTTGCTTCTTGGCTCAACAACTTCTGATATGTCAATATCATAACCTGCAAAATTATCAAACTGCTTTGGTTTTTCAGAACCAAGCTTATCATCAAACCTGATATTGATTGATTCTTCTACAACCAATGTTTCAGTATTGTATACTCTGTAGCCTTTTGAGCGTTCAGAATATCCAAGAAGGAAACACTTTTGAGCTTTGGAATCAAACTTACCAAGATGATCTTTAGTGTTCAGAATAAAGCATACACATCCAAAAGGATGGAAATATGAAATGTTGGGCTTTCTATTCTTCCACAATTCATAGGGAGTCTTATTTAGAATAGGTCTGATAGAGATTCTATTCTGAATATAGCATGCAGTGTTTATTGCTTCTGCCCATAAATGCTTAGCCATATTGGTTTCATTGATCATGGTTCTGGCCATTTCTTGCAGAGTCCTATTCTTTCGCTCTACAACTCCATTTTGTTGTGGAGTTCTAGGACAAGAGAAATCATGGGCAATACCATTTTCTTTGAAGAACTCTTCAAAGGATCTGTTCTCAAATTCACCACCATGATCACTTCTGACCTTTATGATTTTACACTCTTTTTCAGACTGAATCTGAATGCAGAAATCAAAGAACACTGAATGAGTCTCATCCTTGTGTTTTAAGAATTTTACCCATGTCCAGCGACTATAATCATCTACGATGACTAATCCATATTTCTTTCCTCTGACAGATGCTGTTTTGACTGGTCCAAACAGATCAATGTGCAAGAGTTCTAATGGTCTTGAGGTAGAAACAACATTCTTAGACCTGAATGCAGGTTTGGAGAACTTGCCCTTCTGACATGCTTCACAAAGAGCATCTGATTTGAATTTCAGATTAGGGAGTCCTCTGACAAGATTCAGTTTGTTAATCTGAGAGATCTTTCTCAAACTAGCATGACCCAATCTCCTGTGCCAGACCCACTGCTCTTCAGAAACAGACATAAGACAAGTCACCTTCTGACTCATAAGATCTTGCAGATCTGTCTTATAAATGTTGTTCTTCCTCTTGCCTGTAAATAGGATTGAGCCATCCTTCTGATTTACAGCCTTGCAAGACTTTTGATTGAAGATTATATCATAACCATTGTCACTTAATTGACTGATAGATAAGAGGTTATGAGTTAATCCTTCTACAAGAAGTACATTAGAAATGGAAGGAGAGTTACCAGACTTTATAGTTCCAGAGCCAATTATCTTGCCCTTCTGATCTCCTCCAAACTTGACTTCTCCTCCAGACTTAAGCACCAGGTCTTGGAACATAGACCTTCTTCCTGTCATGTGTCGTGAGCATCCAGAGTCCAGGTACCATGACATGTTGTGCTTTGTCCTTCTTGCAGCCAAGGATATCTGCAATAGGAATAATCTTATCCTTAGGTACCCACATTTTCTTGGGTCCTTTCTTGTTAGATTTTCTCAAGTTCTGATTGAACTTGGGTTTGACATTATAAGCAATAGGAGGAACAGCATGATAATTTTTAATATGAGTTTCATGATATTTCCTAGGTTGTGTCACATGCTTCTTGGTGTGTGTTATGTGAAAACTTCGTGCATGTGAAGTGTGCCTAATATCATGAGAGTGGCCATACTTGAACTAATCATACAATGACTTGTATGTGAGTTTCATTTCATCAACAGGTTCAAGTTTGTATGGGGTTTCACCCTCATAACCAATGCCTACTCTTTTGTTTCCAGACACAGCATATATCATAGAAGCTAGCTGACTTCTGCCAATACTTCTAGATAAGAACTTCCTGAAACTTAAATCATATTCTTTCAGAATATGGTTTAGACTAGGAGTGGATTTTTCTGAATTAGAAGGAGATCCAACATTATTGGATAATTTTAAAAGTTTTTCTTTTAATTCAGAATTCTCCAACTCAAGCTTCTTTGTTTCAAATTCAAATTGCTTTTTCAGCTTTTTGTATTTGAGACTAATCTGAGACTTGAGTTCCAGAAGTTCAGTTAGACCGGAAACTAACTCATCTCTAGTAAGTTCAGAAAATACCTCTTCAGAATCTGATTCTGATGTAGATTCTGATCCGTCATCTTCTGTCGCCATCAGCGCACAGTTGGCCTGCTCATCTTCTGAATCATCTTCTGACTCATCCCAGGTTGCCATAAGACCTTTCTTCTTATGAAACTTCTTCTTGGGATTCTCCTTCTGAAGATTTGGACATTCATTCTTGTAGTGTCCAGGCTCATTGCATTCATAGCACATGACTTTCTTCTTGTCAAATCTTCTGTCATCAGAAGATTCTCCACGTTCAAATTTCTTTGAACTTCTGAAGCCTCTGAACTTCCTTTGCTTGCTCTTCCAGAGTTGATTTACCCTTCTGGAAATCATGGACAGTTCATCTTCTTCTTCAGATTCTGATTCTTCAGGATCTTCTTCTTTGGCCTGAAAAGCGTTAGTGCATTTCTTGATATTAGATTTTAATGCAATGGATTTACCTTTCTTTTGAGGCTCATTTGCATCCAGCTCAATCTCATGGCTTCTCAAGGCACTGATCAGCTCTTCCAGAGAAACTTCATTCAGATTCTTTGCAATCTTGAATGCAGTCACCATAGGACCCCATCTTCTGGGTAAGCTTCTGATGATCTTCTTTACATGATCAGCCTTGGTGTATCCTTTGTCAAGAACTCTCAATCCAGCAGTCAGAGTTTGAAATCTCGAAAACATCTTTTCAATGTCTTCATCATCCTCCATCTTGAAGGCTTCATACTTCTGGATTAAGGCTAGAGCTTTAGTCTCCTTGACTTGAGCGTTTCCTTCATGAGTCATTTTCAAGGACTCATATATGTCATAGGCTGTTTCCCTGTTTGATATTTTCTCATACTCAACATGAGAAATAGCATTCAGCAAAACAGTTCTGCATTTATGATGATTCCTGAAATGCTTCTTTTGATCATCATTCATTTCTTGCCTTGTTAGCTTTACGCCTCTGGCATTTACAGGATGTTTGTAACCATCCATCAGAAGATCCCATAGATCACCATCTAGACCAAGAAAGTAACTTTCCAGTTTATCTTTCCAGTATTCAAAGTTTTCACCCTCAAATACCGGCGGTCTTGTATAACCATTGTTACCGTTGTATTGCTCAGCAGAGCCAGATGTAGATGCAGGTGGATTTGTCGGAGTTTCACCAGCCATCTTTTAAATGAAGCGTTTTTCTCTTCCTGAATCTTTTCTAAACACGGTTAAGTGCTTGCACCTTAGAACCGGCGCTCTGATGCCAATTGAAGGATAGAAAAACACTTAGAAAGGGGGGGATTGAATAAGTGTGACTTTAAATCTTGGACGATAAAAATAAATTGCACAATTATTTTTATCCTGGTTCGCTGTTAACGAAGCTACTCCAGTCCACCCCCGCAGAGATGATTTACCTCAACCTGAGGATTTAATCCACTAATCGCACGGATTACAATGGTTTTCCACTTAGTCCACGACTAAGTCTTCCAGAGTCTACAGATCACAACTTGATCACTCCAGGAACACTGCTTAGTTCACTCCTAAGACTTTTCTAGAGTATACTGATCAACCTGATCACTCTAGTTACAAACTGCTCAGCCAACTGCCAAGACTTCCTAGAGTATACTGATCACACGATCACTCTAGTTCCTTACAACTTAATGTAATCTATTCAAGAGTTTACAAATGCTTCTTAAAAGCTATAATCACAAACTGTGATATTTCTCTTAGAGTTTAAGCTTAATCTCACTAAGATATTACAACAGCAATGTAGTGAGCTTTGATGAAGATGAAGATTCTGAGTTTAGATTTGAACAGCGTTTCAGCAAGTTTGATATGAGTTGTTTTGGTGCAGAATCGTTAACCTTGCTTCTCATCAGAACTTCATATTTATAGGCGTTGAGAAGATGACCGTTGAATGCATTTAATGCTTTGCGTGTTCCGTACAGCATCGCATTTAATGTTATACGCTTTTGTCAACTACCTCGAGCCTTGTTCACGCTGTGTCTACTGACGTAGCCTTTAGTAGCTTTAACGTTCCTTTTGTCAGTCAGCGTAGTCTGCCACGTGTACTTTCTTCTGATCTGATGTTTGTGAATATAACGTTTGAATATCATCAGAGTCAAACAGCTTGGTGCATAGCATCTTCTGATCTTCTGATCTTGAAGTGCTTCTGAGCGTGATACCATCTTCTGATCTTCAGTGCTTCTGATCTCATGTTCTTCTGATGCTTCCATAGACCCATGTTCTGATTCTGCTTCGACCATCTTCTGATGTCTTGCCAGACCATGTTCTGATGTTGCATGCTGAACCATTTGAGACACAACTTCTGAGCGCTGAATTATGCGTACTCTTTATATATTTCCTGAAAGGGAAATTGCATTGGATTAGAGTACCATATTATCTTAAGCAAAATTCATATTATTGTTATCATCAAAACTAAGATAATTGATAAGAACAAATCTTGTTCTAACACAATATATAGTGAAGCTTTTGAACCGTTTGAGAGACACACTTTTCACTTATGGAATTTTGAAATAATATGATTTAAGACCTTTCCAAAGATAGAGATTATGTCCATAGAATTGATGATTCATCCGTTAATAGAAGATCTTGAATTTAATACTTTATAACGGAAAAGAGTATCAGAGCATTGTGTCAACATTGGTGTAAGAAGCATTTCTCTTATCAAAGCTTGATTCCGAACTTCTGCTTCTGAGAAATCACAGCCAAAACCTGAGCAATCGACAGCCTTACTACTTCGATCTTGGATAGCTTGTTGTAGTGACTTTCAAAACATGATCTTCTTAGAACGGAGATTAAGTGGCAAATACTCCTTGTTCTTGTAGACTTCCTTCAAAGTCATCAAAACTACTTGTTCTTATAACCTTCCTTCAGAGATTATATCTTCTTATTCTTGTAAACCTCTCTCTTGATGAAGCCTTCTGATTCTGAGAGACTAATGTTCATACTTTCTTCTTCTTATAAGCTTCCCTCAATGCAGCCTTCTGCTACGTTTTCTGCTTCAGAACTTCTGAAACACAAATAACCGATTACGGAGCATATATGTTCTTATTAAAAATATGTGTTTGTTATCATCAAAACTATTTCAAAGATGTAGAACCAAACTTTGTTCTAACATCATCTTCCTTACATTCGAGTTTCATCAATCTTGTGCAAACTTGAATTAGGTTGAATTATCCCGATTATTCTTGCGCTCTGACTCTAAGAAATTTGAGAGTACTTGAAATACTATAAATAAAGTGATTTATTCACGATTCATGCCTAGGTACATTCAACTTCGAAAAACCATCTAGCAGCCTTATAATTTCTCAAATAATGGCTACCGAGGCTTCAATTTCACGCTTCAAATTGATGAACTAGAACCTTGTCATGTTGGATCATTTTGATGGAATAAACTTCACCCGCTAGCAAGACAAAATTATATTTCTCCTGATTGTCCTAAAGATTCACTATGTCTTAGATCTTGATTTGACACCAATTCTAGAACTAACAAAAAATGACTTCAAAATGTTGGATTCAAAGCCTATTCTATCACAAGTACACAAGTTATCAGTACTTGTAAACAAATTAAAAGCCATAAAGATAGAAATTCCTGAAACTTTCCAAATTGGTGCAATTATTGCAAAATTGTCATCTTCATGGAAAAGATATAGGAAGAAATTGATACATAGTTCTGAGGACTTCTCGTTGGAGAAAATTCATAAGCACCTTCAAATCGAGGAGGAATCAAAAGATGGAGAAAAATCCAAGTCTGTTGGATATTCCAAAGCCAATTCATTTAGCGCAAAAGGGCAAGAAGGAAACATCATGGCATGAAGAACCATCTTGGACTTAATAACGAACATAATAATTTCAAGAATTCTAGTTGACCAAAAACACCAAAAGGTGGTTGTTACGTGTGCAAGGAAATTGGTCACTATGCTCGAGATTGCAAGTATAATAAGTCCAAAACGAGGCAAATATTGTTCATGCCGATGACGACATAATCGCCACGGTGAGAAAAATAGTGTACTAGAATAGTGCTATGATACATGTGTTAATGTCAATGCCTATTATGACAAAGCAACATTCAAATCTTATTATGAAGTAAATTATGGACAAGAAGTTCAAATGGGAAGTGGAGGACTGTCAAGGGTCATTGGAATGGGATCCATGGAACTTAACTTTACTTTCAGAAAGAAAGTAACTCTTGTCAATGTATTTCATGTTTCTGACATGAATAGGAATCCTGTTAGTGGGGATCTTTTAGGAAAACCAGGTATTAAATCTATATATGAATCAGTTAAACTAATATTGACATGTAATAATGTACTCCCCCCGACCTTATTTATAAGCAAAGATTCCTTTTTTAGGTTCATTGAGTAATGAATGTATTTGGTCTGCATAGTAGACCAGATACATTCATTACTCAATGAACCTAAAAAAGGAATATTTGCTTATAAATAAGGTCGGAGTAGTATATGTAAGAAAAGGATATTCTGTTTAGGGAATGATCAAATTTTGTACCTCCGGCAATATTATTAATAAAATTTCTAATTTTTCTTATAAGTTTGAATTTGTTTCTTTATGGCATACTAGATTGACACATATTGGTATTAGTACTATGAAGAGACTAATTAAATCCACTTTGATTTCATGTGATGTTACTGATTTCAAAAAATGTAAAATATGTGTTAAACAAAAGAAGATTAGGAAATCTTTCAAAAGTGTAGAAAGAAAGACCAACTTGCATGATCTTGTGCATTTTGATTTGTGTGAATTTAATGGCATGTTAACCCTTAGGAGAAATATGTATTTCATTACCTTTATCAACGACTAACTTAATCTTGTAAAGTATAAATATGACACATTTAATGCTTTTAAAATTTATAAAATGGAAGTAGAAAATCAATGAAGTACAAGTATCAAAGTCCGTAAGAGTGATAAAGATGGTGAATACTTTTCTATAGAATTGTATGCATATTGTAAATAATGTGGCATTATACGTGAATGTTCGCACCTCATACACCATAATTAGATGTAAAAATATTGTAAATAATATGATTTCAAAAAAATTGATTTCTAAATATTTTGACTTCAAAATGTTGGATTCAAAGCTTATTCTATCACAAGTACACAAGTTATCGGTACTCGTAAAAAATTAAAAGCTGTAAAGATAGAAAATCCCGAAGCTTTCCAAGTTGGTGCAATTATTGCAAAATTGTCATCTTCATGGAAAAGATATAGGAAGAAACTGGTCTCACTGTTGAATAATTTCATCTACAGTATTAATTTGTTGAAGAGCTAGTTTCTCTCCACGACACGTCCTTCAGTTACGAACCTACCAACCTTAAAAAACTTCTCTCCATTCCCAAAATGTGGTTTAAACTGTTGTTAACTAATTTTCATCCAAGAGAAGTAAACAAACACACTCTGTCACCTGATGACCGACTTTTTATATTCCTCCTGGTTAATAATTTCTGTGTCAACTTGCCCCTGGCTATCTTCAATTTCCTACAAGACTTTATTGCTATTTCTAGAAGTCAACATCATTCCTTCATACTGTTTGGAAGAGTTCTGTCTGAACTTTTCTGCGAGGGAAATGTACCTTTATCCATGTTTTAATGATGTCTAAACATTCACCGCATTTTACATTTATGCTCTTGATCTGGGTTAGATCCATGGAAAAACTTGCTAGTGGAACGGTTGGCATGAAAATCTTTGAAAATAAGCATTTTTGGTTGCTTTTACTTTTTGCGTCGTCTGATGCAGAAGTTAGGTCGGCTCATAGATTGAAAAAGGACATTTCATCAAGCTTGAGAATGCTTGCATTGACCCTTCCGTTTGACTCATACTGGGAATAAAATATTTTATGTTTGCGTCAAAAAATCGCTCTTCCAGAGATCATCCTACCACGCTCAGGATAGCTCGCGTTGAGTGGGTCTCCTGCATAGGTCGACCGCTCACTGCTTTCAACAAACTTCCTGCTATGTTTTTAAGTCTTGGCTATTTGGTAACACACACACACACACACACACACACATATATATATATATATATATATATATATATATATATATATATATATATATATATATATATATATTGGCTTTCATCATTTGAAAACAACAAGAAAAAGTGAAAGATATACACATTATGCTCATCATCATCATCATCCTCTCATTGCATTCATCAACAATTACACATAACAATTTTTGTTAATCAAAGTGAAGAGCTGTGTTGATAAAGTTTAAATTGAAGATTGTAATTCATATTTGGGTTGAGCATGGTCTTTTCTTGAATAAAACCATTGGGGTTTTGTCCTCCAAGATCTTGAGGATTTGGGTTTTTTTGCACAAGTCTTTGTGTAACACCCGAGGCCGAAGAAGGCGAGGGGTGGTTGCACCGCATGTAACATTCGAGGCTAATTATGTCAAGAAGTGGTCGCCACATCGGAATGAGAGGTATCATGAAGCCGTGCAGGTATGGGACTGCATAGTTGAATGAGGGCTTATAAGGATTAATGGGTACTACCTATACCAACAAGATGCATATTCTTTTCGGTAGCCCGTACTATAAGAACTTCATAGTTAAGCGTGCTTGTCTTGGAGTAATTCTGGGATGGGTGACCTTCTGGGAAGTTTCCCGGAAAGCGTGTGAGTGAGTACAAATCATAATGAAAAGACTCGTGTTGGTTTGTGGGGTCAGTCGATCGTCTCGAAACCTGTCTGGGGCATTACAAATGGTATCAGAGCCAGACCTTTCCCAGTACGATGTCGTTCAAGGACGAACCATGCAGAAGCTAGTGGGCATGTAACACCCGAGGCCGAAGAAGGCGAGGGGTGGTTGCACTGCATATAACACTCGAGGCCGAAGAAGGTCACCCATCTTCTTTTCGGTAGCCCGTTCCATAAGAACTCCACAATTAAGCGTGCTTGACTTGGAGAAATTCTGGGATGGGTGACCTTCTGGGAAGTTTCCCGAAAAGCGTACGAGTGAGGTCAAAGCATGCTGAAAAGACCTGTGTTGGTTTGTGGGGTCAGTCGATCATCCTAAAAGCAGTTTGGGGCGTTACACTTTGCTTCATAGATTCAACCGAGTGAAAGGATTGGGAAATAGTGGGACTGCTCAATCAAGTAGCAGAAACCGGAGGATTGTGAAAAAATATTTGGGTTCAAATTTCTTACGATCAAAATCAGCCAAGTGAAAGGTTTGCAAAATGCGGTGTGCATGCAAACGAGTAGCGGTAACCGGAGGTTTGTTTGAAGAATTTGATGCACTTGATTAATCTTAAATCAAGGGGAGAGAAGAGAATAGTTCCAGCTTCAACAATTTTCATTGGGTGTTTGGTGACTATTTCTTCTCTTGTAAAACTTTGCTACCTATTAATAAAACTTCCTAATTTGAGATTTAGAATTTGGGGCTGATGTACCCTACGCGAGGACGACAAATGGAACAGGCTAAACAAATATGGTGTTGTTTTCTCTTTCTCTATTTAGAATTGGGGGCTGATGTAGTGCCTAAAAAGCTTATAGATAATCCATAGATCTCACATTGATTACTATTGTTCAAACACTACACTACAATTAAGAAAAATTCAACTTGGTGTGTTGTGCACACCAAGTGTTTGATAATTCGATCACTCACAAACTATTGCTTCCTTAGTTTATCTTTATCCTACGTTAACAAGTCACTGGGAGTAGCTATTATTAAGTGATATTGTTTAAACTATCGACTGTCTAGAGCATTGATTCTAGGCTCAACTTAATCATTCCATTCGGTTTCGCATATTCGATCTTACCAATTACGGATCGTTTAAACGATTGTGATCCGAGCAGCTTACGTAGTCTTTGAAAAACAATTTTTTTAAAAAGCGCACCAATAAAATTCAAGTGATTTATTCAACCCCCCCCCCTTCTTGGTCAGTGCTATCGTCTAATAGGTGGTATCAGAGCCCGGTTTATCTAGTGCTTCACATATAACTTTTTAAACAAAATATAATGATCCAAAAAGGGCGTATACTAGAGAGCCTATTTTTACTGGTGAAAATTATAGCTATTGGAAATGTTGTATGCGGGTGCTTATCAATTCTGTTGATAGAAAAATATGGAAGGTTATCCTTGAAGGTCCTATGGAAATAACCATAACCAATTAGGCGGGTGCCACCATACCTAGACCGGAAGCACAATGGAATCAACAAGATGATAAAGATTATGATTATGATTGGAAGGCTAGAAATATGATCTTATCTGCATTAGAGCATTGATTCTAGGCTAAACTTAATCATTCCATTCGCTTCCGCATATCCGATCTTACCAGTAATAGATCATTTAGACGATTGTGATCTGGGCAGCTTTCATAGTTTTTGAAAAACAATTTTTTAAAAATGAGCACCAATAAAATTCAAGTTATCTATTCAACCCCCCTTCTAGATCAGTGCTATTGTCTAACATTTTCTATAAGGCATGAATCATTGGAACAGTCCAGAGAAATGGACCTGAAAATGGTCTTTTAGAGAAAATATGTAAAATCTTTGATGGGTGAATAAAACTTGGTGTCTGTTGGTGTTACCTTTTCTTGTATTTCCCTTATTGTATCGTGTCTGTAATCTCGTTCCCGTTCAATGAATAAATTTATTTCTTGTTATTTATTCATATTTCTGTGAAGTTTTTTTTAGCCTTTTTGATTTCCGACATAGGGGGAGAAATAGTTATGATTTTGATAATATCTATTCTCATAATCTTTAACCAAAACATGAAAAACATGATATAATATGCTTTTGCTACTAACCATTTGTTTGATGTTTGATTCAGGAACTTTGTGAAAGTTCACTGGTTTTCATAGGCAGGTTATTTGGCTAGATATCAGAAGATCATTATCTGGTATAAGACCATATGGAATCAAAAGATCCAAGAAGTTGGTGTCAGAAGATGTGATCAAGATCAAGATGCATGAAGAATTCTCTGATGAGCTAAAGCATCTGAATGAAAAGTATTTGTTAGAAGTTGTGAACTTTCTAAAAATGAATCTTGCTCTGATAACTTTTGAACTATGATATTTTGATTTCTTCAAAGAATTTATTTATGCTTTGCCACTATGATGTGTTAAAAAGTTATAAACTTTTTGAGAAAATAGGTTGTTAACCTATGCTCTGATACTATGCATGTGTGCTCTGATTCAATACATGTGTGCTCTGATACAATGTATGTTTCAGAAGTTGTGAACTTTATATAAATATGGTTAAATCAAGCTCTGATACCTCTCACTGTTCAGAAGTTGTGAACTGTCTAAAAGTAAGGTAATCATGTGTTGATAACACCTATTGTTCAGAAGTTGTGAACTTTCTTAAAGTATGGTGATTAGACTCTAACGCTTCAGAATTTGTGACCTTTCTGGAAGCATGTCAATGGTAATATGTGACTACGAATTTTTCATAAGTTGTGAACTATCTAAAAGAATGTCAACATATGTTGTGACAATGTTTGTTCTGTTTCACAAAGCTGTTCATAATTTATAAACTGTCTGGAAGTTTTTGTAACCAAAGTTCTAAAAGACCAGACTCTGATACTTCAGAAATTGAGAACTTTCTAGAAGTGTAGTTAGTATGCTCTTTTTTGACATCATTCTTAGGTTACAAACCCTCTGAAGACATGGTCATAAGACATGTTCTAAGCACATGACCTAAGACATGGTCAAAAGACATATTCTAAGGCATGGTATAAGATATGGTGAGAAGACATGATCTACGACATGGTCCAATACACGGTTAGAAGACATGGTCTAAGACATGGTCAGAAGACATGGTCTGTTAGGTAATGGTTGAGGTGCTAAATCTTCTGATGACATGGTGCTTGGCACCTTCTGGTGTGTGATCAAGCTTTTGTAAGAACCAAGGTTATAGTTTTGATGTTTGATACAAAGCATCAAGAATATTTTCTAAACAGGCTCTGATACTCGTGTGTTCTGATAGCATCTAGGTTCTGAGATGAAGACCAAACAACTCTAGTCTGACTCAGATGAGACGTCAATGGGGAAATATTCCTTCTCTATATTTCTTTATGTACTTCAAAATTTATTTTGTGAGTATTAGGCTCAGGGGGGGGGGGACTTTGAACAAGCATAAATGAATTTTAAGTATTAACAGATTCAGGGGGAGCTTGTTAGCTTTTCTGAATTTGATTTTTAATGGTGATTACCCTGTATGAATTGTTCTATCAAAATACATGGTTTTGTCATTATCAAAAAAAGGGAGATTGTAAGACCAATATTGGTTTTAAATATGGCCTTAAATTTTAATGATAACTTTAAATGTTATCTTAAATAACAAGTGTTTACATTAACATGTTTCTTTCTAGCGTGTAGCTTTTGCTTTACATGTTCTGACTCCGGTAAGAAGACGTGTGACATTATCATGTTCTGAACTCAACACTCTGAAAGATTACTTGTGCTATGCTACAATGGAAGTCAAGATTATGTAATTCTACTTTTGAAACGGTTCTAAGGAACATTAGTACAAGAGCTTCTGATTGTGACTTTTGCAAGGAAGCTTTGGAGGCCTTATAAAGGTTTCCTTTGGTGTCCTATGTTCTAAAGATATGATGAAGACAAAGTTCTGAAGATCTGAAGAGATCTCTTCTGAAGACCAATTTTGAAGACTCTAAAGACTTAGGTTTTGGTAACTCAATGGTTTGATACTTCTAAACATGGTTCAACATCTACTATTTGAAGCCTCTGAATATTGGGAGATGAAAGAACAAATTTTCATTCACGTGAGGAAATAATAAGTGGTGTATACTCTTCCTAGGGTGGCGCTAGGTCAGTACTATTGTACACTATTGCCTACCTCTCCCCACTGATCATTGGAACCATACAGCTAGAATTGCATATTCAGCCTCTATCCTTCGACGAACTTCTCTTCTTGTGTTATAAAAATAAGACTTAGAAGAAGAACAAAAGAGACGTTGGAACGATGTTACAATAACTCTGAATATTGCAAAACTCATGCTGAAATGATGCTAAATCACTCTGGTCATTTCTTTGTACACTTTTGTAAGCAAGTGAACTTTTGTTCTTTAGCTTGTAGCAAGTGAGATTTTTTTTTATACTTGCTTACAACTTTTGTGTTATTTGATTGTATTTCAAATTTGTGTAATCTGCTTTCAAGAAGCATCCATGTAAACACAAAACCTTCGTATTCAACGAGTGAAGTTGATAGTTTCTCGAGAGACTATGGTTGTAGTCAGAATTCTCAAGAAGGCATTGACAGTTAGTGTTTGTGGTTTACAACAAGTGACAATTGGTCTTTGTTGTGGTTTGCAACATTGATAGATAGTCGTTTATTGTTGTTTTGTAATCAGTTTGACTATAGTGGGTTAAGTCCTTGTTGATAAGGCAAAACCACCTTGTAACACCCCATATTTCCTATTTATTAATTTAATTAGAATTTAAATTAATTATTTGAATTATTTGGTATTTTAATTGGATTAAATTGGAGAAATTGAAAAATAACGTTATTGGGCCAGAGTTGTGGTTAGTAAAAAGGAGGTGCTAAGTGTTAGACCTTACTAAAGTTGGATTTTATTTTCATAAAATAAGGAATTAAAGAAAAAGAGGAAAGGGTTAAATATGTTTTTGGTCCTTCTAAATATAGTGGTTTTCAACTTTAGTCCTTCTAAATATTTTCTTCAAAGAATGGTCCTCTTAAAAATTTTAATTTTAACTTTTGGACCCTCATGGCCAAATCGTAGCTAAAATGGTCGCTAATTCCGTCGCTAAATAAAAAACCGTCGCTAAAACCGTCACTAAAACCGTCACTAAATTGTAAAAACCGCCGCTAAATTGCTGGAGGGACCAAAAATTAAAATTAAAATTTTTAGGAGGACCATTCTTTGAAAAAAATATTTCGAGGGACTAAACTTGAAAACCGCTATATTTAGAGGGACGAAAAAATTATTTAAATTAGAAGCAAAAAGGAGAAAAGAGAAGAGGAAGAGAAGAACGTAAAAGAGCTTTGGAAGAGGAAGAACCGAGAACTTTTGCTAAGGTAAGGGGGGAATCTTCCGATTATCATCTATTATGTATTCATGAATAATAGGATTGGGTAGGTATGTTGTTTATCTCGATTGGATGTATGTTAGGTTTTAGGGTTTTGAGATAAATGGTGTAGATTGGATGCAATTGATGAATTAGAATGGTTATAGAATATGCTTGATACTTAATAACCCCTAAGTATGTTAGAAATGTGTTAGATTGTGTGATTTGATTCTGTTTTAGTGTTATAATTATGTTGGTACGAATTGGAGTGAGTTGGAGATGAGACGGTGCTGTCAAAATGGTGATTTTCTGCTACTAGGTACGCTGTAACTGGGTAACAGCCCTGCTGTAACCGATTACAGCGTGGGAAAATAGAGAAACTGGGAGTTTTTGAGTGCTGTAACCGGGTAACAGCCCTGCTGTAACTGATTACAAACGAGTTTTGAAAATAGCGAATAGAGTTACGTAAACGTGTAACCGGGTAACAACATTGCTGTAACCAATTACACCTGACAACTTTTCAAAAAAATTAATTTCTTAAATAATTCATAACTTTTGAATCGTAACTCCGTTTGGGTCCCCGTTCAAAGCGTTAGAAGCTAACGAAATGTTCTTTGTGATGAAAATAAATTGATTAGCACTAGATGATCTAATTATTATGTGGTTGGGAAATGACATGTAATTGTATATGTGTATGTCATGGATTAATGTTATTTAAGAATAACATGTATTGGTATTGTGTACTATGTGCTAGTTGCGATACATGGAATTGATGAATACTAATTTTTATGCATTATTGTGATTGTTATATGATGAATGTATGTTGTACAAGTAGGGGATAATTCAATATGTTGAATTATGGTGATATGCTTAAATGTTAAGGTTATATGGATAATTCTTATTTGCATATATGTTGTTTTTGGTGGTTGTTGAGAATGACATCGATTGTCTTGTACATAATAGGTCATTGGTGATTGATAAAAGCTATGTGAATGCTGTTGATGAATGTGATAGTGTGGTGATGTTGTGACAACATAACTGTGATGTTAATGTTATGTTTGGTGTGAAGTATGTATGATGTGATTATTGAATGGTGCTGAACATGAGCATACTAAATTCGGTGACGTGGTGTTGAGATGATTTTGTTCATCGTGATCGGTGATGATGGTAAGTATATCATATGTTATGCATGCATTCATACTCATTTTGGTGGCTGAATCCCGATGATGTTTTGGATCAGTGGATGACATAATTCCCATTGTGTGGAATTAGTGCAGGCAGAGTCGTATCTCGGTGATGTTTAGATCGGTCAGATGGGTTAATCCCATGACGAATTGGTACCACATGCATAGTGTCAGTGCATTGCATATATATATATATATATATATATATATATATATATATATATATATATATATATATATATATATATATATATATATATATATATATTACTATAACATGATTGAAATATTTCCAGTGTTATTTGATGGTGATGTGGTTAATTGTGTTTGGTGTTATTGATGAATGTTTTTCTGAAAATCTAAATATACTGTAGTTGGGTGAATATTATGCTTATGATGTTTTATTGTTGATGAACTCATAACATTTGTTAGTTGTGAATGAGACTCACCCTTACTGTTGACATTTTTCAGATTGAGGAGTAGCGGCTATTGAGCTTAGTGAGGATAGCTTATAGGCTAGTCCGTTAGTTGCGTCGGTGTCATGCTCTGATTTGTAACACCGGGGAACACTAGTTTAGAGTGGATTATTATACTATTATTTCTGTTGGTTTTGGATTATGTTTAACTGGTTTATGCATCGGTGAAGATTATGCTATTCCGTTTTAAATTAATTCCGCTGTGTTGAACATGATTTATTAAAATTAGTATTTCGTTCCTCGTGAAGCATGACAATCGATTGGGGTTTTGCTTATTTTTGAATTGTGACATCCTTGTTTCATGTTTACTCTGAACATTATATTAATTTTCGCGGGGGTTTAGAAGGGTGTTACACACCTTGGCAGATGGACTGGAGTAATTTTGTTATTTATTTTTGTCCTTGTGTTCTTGAGTTTTTGTTTTGGGAAGAAATTGTTTTAAACCTTGAAACCCAATTCAAACCCCCTTTCTTATGTTTCATGCACCTTCAATGTCCCCTATTACTCTAGAGAATGTAGCTTCCCCCTTTTGACTTCCTCTTACATACCGTAATGGGCAGGGACATGTCATTCCCCATATTTCCACAAATGGGCGAACAATACAGGAAACGGGCGATATAACTAGGAAATGAGTGCACATTAAGATAAACGGGATCACACAATAATAGATGGCCAACTAGCAACCTAACTTTGGGTGATAGGTATTATTTGTCCGCTTTTGATGAATTTGATATCACCTCTTCTATATCCTCTGCAAATATACTAGTATACCGATGAAAAAGATTATAAAAGTTAAATGCAAGATCTGACGAGCTTTTACAACTACATTTCCTTTAGTTGTTGATGTTTGAATTTAATTTGTCGTGTTTTTCTCTTAACATTGGAATTTGATCAACTTTTGTTTATGATAGCTTCTTGTTTGATGATGTTTATGATTAAAATTGCATTATTATGATGTATCATCAAAACCTTATAGTGTTTTACACATATAACCATATTTTGGACTATAGGCCCAAAAACATGTCTCTTGTAAAGTGAGTTTAATTCTGCTTTAATTGCATATTTTCATTTTTGTCAATCCTCACTTTGTCTTCAATCTTTAGATATATTGGTTCATTATCTTTGTTGTCAATTATCACTTTTAGAGCTATATTATATGAAAAATTATCATCAATATCGACTTTATGTCAATTTTATTGCGTTCCATTATGGACATAATTGACCAATATCTCTTTATTTTGATGAATTTCAGGTATCTGATCAATCTCTTATGGAGCTTAAATGTTTAATATCTTTGAAAACTTTTTTAGATTTTCTATATCTTCAATCGGACCATTTTTGTTCTTAGTTTCCTTTCTTATTCTAGAATTTTTATCTTTGGAACCAATTGGTCTAACATGTTTTATACATGGTTGAGAATCGTCATATTGTCCAACATGGTTATTTTTAGTTGCTAATATATATATGACTTAGTCAAACCATTTTTATCAGTGGATGCCTTGGTAATTGATTTTTCAAATGAATTATATTTTGAACTTCTAGTCAATATTATTTAGTTCGAGGATCAAGATTATAAATTGATAATTCTTTCTAATTTTTTTTTTTTTGGACAGAAGTAATATTTTTTAATAAAAGTAAAAATTTGATTGCAATTTACCCCTTTACCCTTCCCCGGCACACCGATTTTACTTGTGTTTTACGGATAGTAGTTTGTTAAAATCCAAAGGGTTTGAAGTTTGAACTGAATCCCTCTTACTCCTACTCTCAATCTCAATCCCCAACTTCGTGAAATCTCTGCAACGAAACGAAACCCTTACGATTTGATTCGGTTTTCGAAATGTCGAGTAGCTGGAGAAGAACGTTAGGGAACGCAAGATCCTTCGTCAACAATTCAATGGGCGGTCTTAGAGGAGGAAGCAACCTCGCTTCCTGGGTTGTCGCCGGAACCCTAGCTTACTTCCTTTGGATTAAACCTTCCCAAGACCTCAAACGTGAACAACAGGTTCTTCACTTTCTCTATTCTGTTTCTTATTTTCATTTATTGCAACGCTGATTGATTGAATTTTTGCGTGTGAATTTTCTGTAGGAAAAAGCGGCTCTTGCTTCCGCTGAGACGCATCGATATGTTGAGACTAGAAAACCTGTTCCTGATCCTCAAGTTCGTCTTCTTACCACTTTTGGTTCTTATGTATTCTAGATTCCTTAGTTCTGTTTGCTGTTGTTTTCTAAATTTTGATGTTGCGATTTTGATTTCAGGTTACAGGTTTGATATATGGAAACAAAAACAAAGATAATTCAAATAGGACACAGGATTAGCTTATAGCTTGTAAGTTTCTTGCCTTCTTACTTACTTGGAGTAGTTCTATATAAATTTGTAAAGAATTAACTGAGTTGAGTTATAGTGGATTTTGGTGGAAAAACATGCATCGACCGATATTTACCATTGCGGTGAGCTCAAAAACTGTCATGTGTATCCGCCATAGTGATGCCGTGGCGGGTATTTGTGTCCATACTTTTCTGTTATTTAAAGTATCTAGTTATTGGTTTTAATTATGGGCTGGGATTTTTGCTAAATGAAAATGTCACATGAGAGAATCGTAACTTGAGTTTAGTAACTGTACATTGACTATGTGTATACGTCCAATCGTGTTTCATGAATTTGACACGTTGCAAAGATGATCTTCTGAAAGTAATATTATGACGTGACAAAATAGTTGAACTCGATTGCGCGTACTTGTTAACTTGATTTACATTGTTGGTAATATAGTTATTATATTACTTTCTATATTGTACGGTGAAATGCTAATGCTATATGGTGCACCGATTTGTCAATACACTGATATGAATATTTTAAAATTTGATATATGATAGACCTGGGGTACGTGTTTGAATATGCTTAAAAAAGTTCATGGAGGATATTTACTTCCTAGGTGTTACCTCTTAAAACTACTAGCTGGTTTTGGTTGTATGCTGTAGGGTTTGGGCTTTGGATCAGAGTAGTCAATAGCGGCACTATCCCGCTATAGCAGAGCAGAGGCTGGCCGCTATGGGAAGAGCCTTAACGGTGCAAAACATTATAGCGGCCTCTATATGTTAAATAGCGAGTAGAGTGGGCAGAGTGTTTCCCGGCTCGGAGCGGTTTTTGTCCCGCTATTCTTTTCCCCTATGAAAAACCAAAATTACCTCATAAATTTAAAACGTTTTAAGGGTAGTTTTGGATTTTTCAATCAAATTTGAGTTGAGACTCAATCCTATCCTTCCTTCGTCGACGTTTCTGCACTTCCGTTGTTCCAAAGAATACGGGAAACCCAAATGAAGAGTCATGTGCTAAAATCTACCTATGAAACCCAAATGCTTGATACGGTACGGGTATGTTACGACATGAATACGGGAAATTCTTAAGAAGCAATAAACAATATATGGTTATGGTAGATATGTTGACACAAATTATTAAAAATATACATACCTTACATAATCGGGATAATATTTGTAAAGAGACATTAGTATTTTCCATTAATACACAACTATTTATGCAGATGATATTCACCACTTAGTAAAATAATCATTAGGCCGGTGAAAGATTGTAACACGATACGTTAGATCCTATCGACCGGAAAATTTGTTGTTTCATGCACACACACACGGAAGCATAAAAATTATAATACATGGGCAAAATAATCCACAAATCACAATATTCAACAGATTTAATTAATAATTCATAAACATCATTGCAGAGAACAGAGGGGAAAGGGAAGCTGTCGCGTTTTAGGGTTTAGGAAAGAAAGGGAACTCAGGTCTCAATTTTAAGTAAACTGATTATTTAAATCAAAACCCGGCCCAGTTAAGAAAGGCCCAACCATTGTTATTGAATATCATCAATGGCAGTGCCATGGCAGAAAGCAGTGGTGGTTTTTGGGCTTGCCGCAATGCTAAATATTGGCCGATATTGTGAGTTTTTCCACCATAATCTGCCCCAAAGAGTTGAGATGGCGGGATTTTGGCTCTCCGCCATGGTCCACCTTATGCCATAGACAGCACTGGACCCAACACAAATCAGAAACCAACACGGTTTTCGCTTACGACCGTGCCTGAAGTCTCTATCTTGACCTCGACAGTGCCAGAAAATGATCTTGTTCTTATGGTAGCATATTCCGGTAGCCGTTCCACGACCCAACACTAGATCTAGACTACATTGCTTGTAATTATAACAAAAAGAAAGCAAAGATACATCTTTCCCTAATCAATATCAAAATGTCATGAAATACTGTTATTCTTATTTAAAATAAGTCTTGAGTTTTGACTCTATTCAATAGCTTACTATTTACCGTCTCATAATTTTCACCTCCCCATTCTCATCATCCAAAAACACATAGCTTCTAATTTTAATTCACCAAGAGACAAATTTCTCGATTCACGAAGTTGATCACCACCATCATGAAATGAATTATGTACATCTCCACTAATATCTCACAACCATCCGTATCTCTCTATCTTTTTTTTAATATCAATTTAAAAGATGAGTAAAGGAGTGTTCTCTAATTCTTCTATGAACATGATGAAGAACAAGGTCAAGATTTTGGAGTTGTACTTATATCCCTTAGTATAAAAAAAGCTTCCAAAATGTGTCTGTCAATATTTTCTCTAAATTTTTTGGAGGATACTTCTAAGAATTATATCTTGGAATGTAGGCATAGTTGATACAATATTGAATATTGGAACAAAACCACACGTCAACAATTTAGTTTATACGGGCTTCATAAATATTGACTTAGCAAACAACAAAGTTGTGCGTTAGATGTAACACTGAAGTATCAAAGAGTGTCTGTATCATATTGGATATGTGTCCATTATGGATACATGAAGGGATTGCATGTATCAGTGCTTCATGGCCAATATATATAATGCTCTAAATTTCAAGTTTTTTTTGTATGTGCTTGTGATAGCTTTATTATTTGGGTTTAATGCTCTGAAATTAGAGGCACAAGAATGCTGATTTATTGATTTATTTGTGATGATGATCTTGGCAGGATTCAAAATGGAAACAAACTGCAGTGAGACTTATACTATTTTTGGATACAGGGTCAGTTTCAACTTGCTGTGGCTCTCCCTTAGTTTATCTCTAATAAAAGGTTACCGTTTGCTGTATAAATGTTGCTGAAAAAAAACTGTATTAAAGATATAGTAAATTCAATTGTTTTGTTTTATATATCAGCAGTGTTCTGCTCTTCCCATATATCCATCACTTTATCTTCCCTTCAAACGTTACAGTGTAATTTTAAGTTTTAAGCTTGAATGTTGATAATAGTAAGTACTCCCTCTAGTCCCTAGTCCCATTTATAAGAAAAAATTTACTTTGTTTTATTAGTTTTTTTTTCTAAAGCTCAACATAAACTATTTTGCATAAATTTTATTTGTGTCTTTTATTTATTTTCAACAATTACAAATTTATATTTTAATTTTTCTTCTTTTCAGCAACTAGAAATGAATTTTTTTTTTAAACTAGATTTTTAATTAACTTTGAAAACCAAGGTTAATATTTTTGCTGAATACTACAATCTGGTTATCACTTATTAGTGATGCACCTGTAACTATATACTTTGCTAGCTACAAAAATATTAAAATTTTGTGAAAGTTTTGGTCACTTCTTACCAGTGAAGTGAATTAATGAGTAAGTCTATTTATTGAAACTAAAGTTTTTTAAAGAAAATAATATATGAAGTAAAACAAAAGATTTAAAAGCTATGTTATTGGTGGATAAATTTCCAATAGTTTTTATGATTTTTTTCAATTTTAAGAATATTAACTATTAATGTGTTTTCTTAGCTAATAAGATTTCTTATTATGTTTTGTTTTTGTCTTTATTCGTAATAATATACAAGTGTCAAGAATATTTAAAACCTATAAAAAGGAATGAATAATATATTGTATTGATGATATGATTGTTTTTTAGATTTTGATATGTAGTTTATATTTTTAAGTGTATATATTTTCTATAGGAATATTTTAAAAATTCATATATTTTTTCAAGGTTTAAATATATCAATCATGTTAGAAAATCTTTGGTTTTTGTCCAGTATTAATATTTTATTTAAAAATATTAATTTTTAACAGTTAAATTTCTTTTAGTATCCCTAATGTCAAATTCCTTTGTAAAAAGGTTATAAGGCAGACGTATTTATAGTTGACACCTAGGGGTGTTCAAAACCAAACCAACCCAATAGAAAACCGCAAACCAAACCAAACCAAACCGAAACCGCAAAAAACCGCATTTGGTTCGGATTAGTTTGGGTCATCTTTTAACAAAGTCGCACGGTTTGGTTCGGTTTGCGGTTTGTATTTTGTAAACCGAACCAAACCGAATCAAACCGCATTATGTTAGAACCTAAATTTTACTTATCTCACATCCAACCCAAACTTAAACCTATTATACTTAAGCCTTATGATTACCAACAATTTTCTCATCCTTACACATATAATTTCAGTCCCGATCTTCTCTAATCTCTAATAACATTATCACACCTTCTTTGCCACATGCATCTTCCTTCTTCTTCTATAATATATACTCTCTTATATTCTTTCTTTTTCACCTTCTCATTTTTATGTAAATGTTCCGTATTTCAGTTTCGTTTTTATCGCACATCTTCTTCTCTAATCTCTCAACACTTTTTTTTTCTTTTTCACCTCCACTAATCTCTTGTCTCTTATATTTTTTTGTTCTATTATGATTATTTTTATATTGTTTTATGCTATTATTTTATGTTTAATATTCCACTTTTGTCTAATTTAATTTTTACATATTAAATGGAAAATTGTTGTCAAAATATGACGAGTTTTGTTGTTATTTGATAGTGTATGTCTAAATATAAAATCATGTTGTCATCTATATGTGTATGTATGGCTCGATAAAATATTTGTAAAAAACCGAACCAACCGAACCGAACCAAACCGCATTAGTTTGGTTTGGTTTGGTTCGGATTTTTTTTAAAAGCCAACCGAACCAAACCAAACCGCACGATTTTTTCTCTTGCGGTTCGGATGATTTTTTTCGTCAAAACCGCCCAAACCGCACCGCGAGCACCCCTATTGACACCAATAATGTTTTTAAAATCAGAGTCACTAACATGAAGGATGAAACTAAATTTTTATAAACTTTTTTATCTGCATAAAAATCCAAATCTCCTCCATTTATCGCTCCATCTTTTTCATTCGTTTTATGATCTCTAACCTCCATTTCTGCACATGAAACATGTCTTCATCGACTGTTGCAAACTCCACCCTATTACAAATCCTATATTCATATCAATCATGCTTATTTTTTTCAACTCCCATATTCATACGACGACGACACAACTAAACGGTATCCTATATTGTGCAAAAATGAGATTGTATGCATATGAGATTCCCTTCAAATTGAAGAATCCTATATTCCCTTTTGAAATCTCATATTCATACAAATCAAGAAAAAAGAGATTCATTTTTTTCTTCTTATTCTAGTGCCTATTGAAATGACAATCGTGTTGTTGTTTTTTCTATAACAGAAATCACATTCAAATGTGGTAATGCAGCCCCAATGGAGGTTGTAACTTGTATTATGGTCATAGAGACGTTATTACATTTGTGACATAGGTGTCATACTCCAAAATTTACCCAACATATTTATTCATATTTCAGTCCATCTGACTTTCAAATGCTCAAAGATACACAAGTAATATTTCCACAACAGCCTTTAAAAATAAAGCAAACAAATCTTATTGTTTTGAAAACCTGAATAAATCGAATTGCTTTTTAAGCTTTTTGTTTGGAATTAGCGTGCGTAAACAAGTGCGTTGGTCATTTGTTTGTGAGAAAGTGTAGAGAATTGTACTAGTCAAAAAATACATGTGTGCATGTTCTTTCTGCAAGGACAGGAAGACTCATGGACCTTAGTAGGTTTATAACACGTTATGGAGGTGAAAAATTGACCACTATAGCGAGAAGCCCTGTACGGTGGTATTTTAAAGTGATTTAGGGAGACTTGCTGATGATTGGTGGTGCTCGGTAGCAAGTAGGGATGTTCGCAGTTTGGTTTGGATCGGTTTTAAGACAAAAATTCATCCGATTCAAAGATAAATTTACTTGCGGTTCTGTTCGGTTTTAAATGATATATTGAAAAAACCGATTCGATCTGATCCAATTAAATACGACTTAATTTGGATCAATTTTTGGACATCCAAATTACAAATTATATTTTTATTAATATTTTAAAATACTAACAAACTTAGATTCATAGGTTTGATATAATATATAACATATGATATATTAAAAGTTTAATATTACAAAATGAGAGTGACCGATTATGGTTGTAATAATAAAAATAAATAGATAAATCAAGTTAATAAATATTATTAAAAAATAGTTATTATCTAATAATAAATTCACGTCACATACCATACTAATAAAAAATAAATACGCATAAAAATATATACACGCGGTTCGATTCGATTTGAAATTCAATCTGAACCGAGTGGTTTTCACAAAATGACATCCAAACATATCCAATAAATTTTGGTTTTTTGCAGATTTCGATATTTTTGGATCGGTTTGTGATTTCTATTTAGATTGATTTGGATTTGAACACTCCTAGTAGCAAGCGTATAATTACCTGTGGTCGTGTATTAAGTGAACGTTGTGCTCTTTATGGTGTAGGAAATGTGTATTGCTTAGGGTCTGTCCCTTTCTCCTTGAGGGCAAATGTATTTATTGAGGTTTCTAGGACCTAGGGTTTAAGTCACCCTCAATGGCGTCAATCGCCCCCTTCATCTCAAGGGAAGTTATTGACCACCTATATTTCAAGAGTTACTGGATACTATTTCTTCCTTGACTCATACGTCAGGGTTACCTTTGGGCAGGTCTCCAGGTCATCACTCGGGCGACACGACTCCTAGGCGAGGGCATTATGGTTTAAGGCCTCTATAAATATAGCATAACAAAGTCCCTCAAGAACAAGGGCTTTTCTAAGGAAGAAGTGTCTTTAAACTCTTGGAGCGCGCCCCTCGCCATGTCAATAATTTCTCTAGACAAGGATGACCATGCTCACTGGGCGAGTCCCTCCGTTAAAGTTGCCGATTTATCAGAAACCTCAATATATGAGTCAGCTTCAGATGTCCCCCGTTAGCTAAGAAATGTCAGCCAGGATGTCAATCAATCCCCTCGTGTTAGTGCTTACTTTTATTTAATGTAATTAATGACGACCTATTTTTCAAGACCTTAAACGTTAATGGCATATGTTAGAAACATGTTGTTTTTTTCTAAAACTTTGAGGGGATTTAGAGATTCTTGTATGCTATTCACTATAAAATACTTCCCTCTTAGCATTTGCTCGATTTTACCCTTTCTCTACAAGTCCGTCCAAGTTATTTTTCCCTGTCATCTCTTTGCTCACAACCTTCTCTAAGGTATAAATTCCTTCTTTTCTTTATTTTGTATAAAGGATTTTGCGAAGGTATGCTTGAGATGAGATTTTTACGTTAGATGTAAGGCTTTGGGTAAATAGTAATTTTTTGACAATTACGACAATGGTGGTGACTTCTTTTTCTACTGTTTTCTCAAGAACAAAATGTCTTCCTCTTTCGTCATGTCCAAGGATGTTGGCGAATTTGTGTCTATTTCTTCTGAAGAACAAATTCATTCTTTTTTATTGGGAGTAAATGTTTATTCTTTAGAGAATGAGGATCCAGCCGTCCTGGAGATTTGTTCGCCGTCAGAGAGAATGACCTCGCCTGTTTCCTCTGAACCTCCTTCACCGCTCCTTTACTTTTACCTCCTTGTCATCAAAGACATAGGAGTTCTTATCCACATTCTCCTTTTTATGTGGAGTTAGTGAGAATTCTTAATGCCACTCCTTCTCAATTGTTTCCTAAATCTTGGGGTTATATTAGGGCCTTTGAGATGGTGTGCGAGGAGCTAAAAATTGGCATATGCCAAGGCTCTAGGATTTCGGTCGAGGAGCATAGGAAAAGGTGGAAAAATATTAAGTCTTCCAGTATGGGTACCAACAACTCAAAGAGTCATCTTGGAGGTTTCATTCTCAAAAGGAAAAAAAAAAGTTAGTGGAAGAGCCGACTTTGGATTCACTAGATGCCAAGGCTCAAAGGTTAGAAGAAGGTTCACCTTTCGTCATTGACAAGGTGGTAGTGGCGGCGCCCTTTGCAGACAGGGCTCCTTTGCCTCCCACAGCCTGTTGGAATAAAGTCGGCATTGACATCCTCCCGGTTCAAAAGCTCCCACCTCCCTTTTTCCAAAGAGTTTCCTTCCAATTACCAAGCCTTTTTCTATAAGCCAGTTTTGGCCATTGAATATGAAGGACACCTTTTTGCTAAGGGCGCTCGTGTTATAGATGGTAGATTAGGGAAGGCGTGACAGGGTGGTAAAGGAGCTAGAGGTAAAATAAATTTATATATGAAAATCAAATTATTTGTAGAAATTTCTTTTTTCTCACTTAAAAAACTTAAAATAAATCATATAAGACCAAAAATTCAATGTAAGAACAAAATACAAATTTAGAAAACTTAAAATAAACACATTTTAGTGACTGATTAATTATATAGTATTTAAATTGGTCACAAAAATTCAATGTAATATATCATTTTTACATTAGCGAAAATTGACATTGTTATTGATATTTGGATAAAAAGGATTAACATGAGAAATTTTAAAAAATAGAGAGACCAAAATAGTCTTTTTAAATCTATAAGACCAAAATGAGCTTCGAGTATTAAGCCTATTTATTTAAATAGGACGGTATGATAAGTTTAATAAATTTTTTCAATGCTATGTAGACTAACTTTTTTTTAACTAAAGGCATATAAAAAAGTTTATACATTTTCAATTTTAAAAAGTCTAACTTTGTGTTAGCTAGACCGCAAATCTTTGTTATTCAACCTAACCTATTCTCACCCCTTACTTTCACTCAATTGAAAAAATATTATGAATAAATTTAATATTCTATTTATTATATTATATAAGCAACCACCATAAATAAATTAATGAAAAAAAGTAAACATAAAACAACAAAACTTCATTCCACCCACAAAATTAATTATTTAAATAAATATAAAGGTGTTTTAAAAATCAAAATAAATATCAAAATGTAAAATGCTAGACAATCTATCTAGAAGCGGGGATGTTTGGGTGGAGGAGTTACGATTGCAGTAGTATCCCATTCGAATATACGATCTTGAGTAGAGGATGATGGATGATTGATGTTGCTACTCATCGTGTTTCTTGTTCTAAATGTTGAATCTCTATCATTGAATAAGTCATCATCACGTACTCTCACTTGTACAACTTCGTCGAGGCATGGGAGGTGATGTTCTTTTCGATCAATTACCACCGAAGAAAGCTTTTCTGGTGCAGTGTTTTCAAAGGAAACAACTGTCAGAGTCACCGAACTTGAAGCCACCAGAGGGGGCATTACACTTCCCCCAATCACTTGTTCATTTGTTCCTGATAAGTAAACAGTCAATCCTCCAACATTCATTGAGGTTGGCATTGGGAAAATTGTCCCAGATATCAAAAGAATCTCAAACCTTCCTTGTAGGATTACAACTCTTCCTGTGGGTAGGCAAAGTCTAACATGTGTCACCAGTCCATCTCCATTGAGAATGCATATGCCCCGCCCCTGACGATGAGCGTAATCAACGACACTTTTTGATATGTCGTCTCCAACACTAATCTCAATCATATGAGAATTTAAAACATTAGTGTTGTCATGTGTTACTATGACAGGCACCTTTGGTTTGTTCCTGGAGCCAAGAGGACGCCCTCGGGGGCGACGAGAGACAGTGGAGGAAGATGCATGATGATTGTTATCTACGATGGTGTTAGTGTTTGGTGTTTCGTTTTCTGGTTGTGGTGCGGTGAATAGCTGAAGCTCTTGGTTTCTCTCAGCATCATGGTCAGACATTCTCTAATTTTTTGTACTCGTCTTTATTTGTTTGTCTTGCTTTGCCAAACCTTTCCACCTTTTAATATTAGTGGTGAAGAACCTGAGATGAATATTTTATTGATATTTTAATTTTAGTCTTTTAAAATTAGAATAATTCAATGTTTTAGGGCAAAAATTGAGGAATAAAAAACAAGATTCCAGTCAATCATAATGACCATATACAAAACGCTTTTTTTTTTTTACTTTATTTAACATATTTACATCACCCACAGAATTCATTCACTTATCCGAGACCACCGACCTTATTATATTCCATTATATTTATTTACTCTAAATGATCTATGAAACTCAGTATATTAAATAAACAAATTAAACTATTACATTCATTAGTTTAATATTTAAATTAATTCATTTATTTAATTATTGAGTTGATTTGTTCAATATAAAATATAATTTTTTTTGCAAAAAATATACAAAATTAACATCATAAATAATGTTTGTTTATTTTTTCTTTTAACGTTTAATATATTAATGGTTAAATTATCAATAATTAATACTTATATGAAATAACACAAATTTTATTTAATTTTACACTTTTAAAAAGAAAAAAAAAAAGTCTAGCACCCATGTGATTATACTTAGCTCCAGGGTTGTAATACCTGATTTGTACAAAGGGGAGAACATGGTTTTTGGTTTATAAAAGGGGGAAATGTAAGATGTTGAAACTTATCTACCATTTTAATATTAAAATATTAGTTGATTTCAATAACTACAGTACTACTTTGAAGAATTTGACTGTTTTTCTTACAATTATAAAACTAATTAATATTGATTGAATTATTTAATTTAAATTCTCATTATCTCTAAATTATTTATTAAACATATTTTTTTCGTAAATTATATGAAAATTTTACAAAATGGTGAAAAAAGTAATACAATATTACCAAAACATAATAGATTATGTTTAATTGATTTTTTAGAGACTAAGCTCATCTATTACAAAATACAAATTGTGTGAATTTTGATTTGCAAAACAAAATCTCTTTTATAAGTTTTCATCTATTTTCTATGGATTCTTAAAAAGTTGAGATTTAGAGAGAGAAATTTTAAAAATATTTCAAATAAAAGTTGTTATTGAAATTAATCTCAGTAACTGTTTTTAATAAGCGTTTTTCATTATGCTAAACATCTACGATATATATTGGATCTGAACAATAGCACAACTCAACTGAAATGTATTAGTTGGATTAGGCTATGTACAATGGGGTGTTGAAAAACAAATTTAATAGTTAAATCCTTGTAATGAGTGTTGAATAAGGTGTTTAAAGTGAGGTGTATTAATTGGTGTTGAAAGTTTTCAACATGTTGAATGTGGAAAGAGTGGGGTCCACAAAATACTTTGTAAAATTTTATTGGTTGTTTTGAATGTTTAAATTTTTTAGTGTGTTGTGAATGGTGGTGGAATAGGATGTTGATTTTTATTAAACAAAATCATTGTAGTGAGTATAAATTGAATGTGTGTTGAATTATTAGGTGGAACTTGGAAGAAAGAGAAGATAATGTGTAGTATAAAAAATAAAAAAGAAGAGTGTTGAATAGTAAAACCATTGTTCATAGCCTTAGAACAATATTAGTTGTTTATTTAGAATTTAATTCTAAACAATCATTTTTTTTTTAATTTCTAATTTAAATGAGACATAACTAGAACCCATAACTAAAAAATAATTTAGAAGAAAAAGATTAGGGTTTGAACAAAATAAGGAGAATAATTTCTGCAAAGATTCTCTCTATTTTCAAATTGGAATTTATTTGCAACTGCAAGTGTTCAAGAGTATTTACAAGGATATGAGTTATTCCCTATTTATAGATTTTGGATTTGCTTGCTCCAAAATACAAAGCCCAAAATACCTTATTTTGTTAACTACAAAAATAGGCCTAATTCGAAATCTTGTCGAGGCAAATCCTTCGACAATTCGACACACACAAATTTGACACACACACTAGGCTATTTTCGACACAACCTTGTAACTGTCGAGCAACCTGCTTCGACACAAGAAATTACAATCTCAACATAAAGTTCTTTGTGACATGGGGAGTTGATATCAATTGTCAATTAAAGCTTCTGATGATGGCACCTGATCAAGAAGATATATTAAGCCTCATCAGTCACACAATTCAAGAATCCAATTGAAGTGTAAATCAAATTGATGAATCAAGTAGAGAATCTTAAAGTTTGAAAGAGAGAAAGTGTGAAATCTTTTCTGGTCCTTCGTTTAGCTTCTTAGAATTATCAGTTAAATTATAAAAGAACAAGAATAAGTCTTGAACTACTAACCAATCACACACACAAAAAAGTAATATTTTTCAAACTCTTTGTTTTCATATAACTTCTTGAAAACTTACCAATGCTTGTATGGAATTGATTAAGAATTGTTCTATAATCAACTAGGAGAGTTTACACACTGTCTAATCGATTAAGGACTTATTTCACTCGATTTGAACAAGGTGAGAGATCTCTTGCTCGATTATAAAATCTTTTTATTGGTTAGTCCATGTATCCGTTTTAAGGTTTCCTTTTCTTGATTAAGGTTTTCATTTTTTAAGGTGTTTTAATCGATTATCAACTAAGTTTAATAGATTAAATCAATTAATTTGGCTCATGTGTCATTTTATTTTTTAGCCAAAAAAAATTTCTATATAAAAGGAGGTTTCTCCTTATTCCATTTCACACCACAATTTTGAATAGAAATCTCTCTATCTTTCTTCTACTCTCTATATTTTTTAATTTGTTTTCTTACGAGAATTGTTGTAGTGCTAAAAGATTTAAAATTCCTTTTGTAAATTGTGTTGAAAATGGTGATATGATTAATTTTATTTAGTCAAGAGTGTGATTCAATTGTGAGTTGTATTTGTAAAGGACTTAAGGGTTGCAAGCTAAACCTGAAAAAAATTTAGATGAAGATTCTTGAGCTAAGCCTATGAAAAAAATTTGTTTGATTGTCGTTGATGGTTCGTGGGCTAATAATCCTTTAAAATCTCAAGTCATATTTTAGTGGAACTCTTAAAACTAAACTTTAGGGAATAGGAGTAGCCCAAGTGGTTAGGTCGAACCTGTATAAATTTCTAAGTCACTCTCTATAAACTCTTCTCTCTATAAACTCTTCTCTCTTTAATTTCCATTGACTATTTTAATTTATGTCGGGTATCTCTCTTCATCTTCCACGTTCTTCTACCTAATTCATAACTTCTAACATAAATTTTTTATAAGTTAATTACGAATTTTGAATATCACAATTCACTCCCCCACCCCCCACTCCATTGTGTTTGGAGTCACTTGGTCAACAAGTGGCATCAGAGCCTAACTCATATTATAAGAATAATCGTCCTTGGAGGTAGGAATGACTTCAAATAATTCACTAAACAATCCCTCATCCTTCATAGATGAGGTGGTTTATGATATTTCAAAAGTTGTGAAAATGGTCATTTTATTCTCATGCAACAAGTTAATGGTATTATGGTGAACAAAGATACAAATGAATGGGCCAAAGAAGAAAAAGTAAAAGTAAAGCACATATTGAAAACTAAAATTATCATCACTACTCCTCTTAGTCATGATGAGTTTATGTGTGTTTCTCATAGCGAGACTGCAAAAGACATGTGAAACACCCTTTAAAATATCCACGAAGGAACAACTGAGGTAAAAAGGGTTAGGATGAACATATTAAACCATGAATACAAACTCTAAAATGAAACATGAAAAAAAAAACATATTGTATATGCAAAAATGATTCATTCAAATTGTGAATCACATGGGAACTCTGGGAAAATAATTTTAAAATGAGGATCTGATGATAAATTTCCTTATATGCTTAATCCGTAGTTGGAAACCTAAAGTTATTACAATTTTTTAAATATATGGACTTGTCTTCCTTGGATTTGGATTTTCATTTGGTAAATTACATAAACTTAAGATGAAGCTGAAAAAGATAGTCGATGATGAAGAATGTGACAAGAAGAGGAAAAATCTATATGTCAAGGCCGAGGAAGAGAAAGATTTTGAATTTGATGAAGATATGATATTTTTTGGTTCAAAACATCAAAATATTTATGAAGCATGATATTCAACAAGATGACCAACAAAAAAATGAAGGAAGATCATCATTCGTTATGTTATTACATTTGGATTGGTTTATTATTATAGGCAAAATGAGAGGCAAGATGACGCAAAATTTTGAGCACATCTTGGCTCATTTGATTGTGTGTGATTCTAGAGGTTATTATAAGATTTGGTTCAGGCGTGTTAAGTCCAAGATTCTACTGAAGTTTCTTTGAAAGAAAGGTCTAATGGGAAATTGTGTAAGCACCTTGTTAAGCAAGATGTCTTGAACATGTTGTGTGATATCCTTGTTCGCGTGCTACTCATATTGGGTTATGATTTACTTAAGATTTTATTCAAGATTTGTTCAGTTTTTAGTTCTTCCAAAAATCTGCTGAAGTTGCGTTTAGACAAGAAATATTTTAATCCAAATCAATTTGGAAAATATATTTGTATTCACATTTATTAAAATATTTGGAGCTGATTTATTTAAAGGAGAATTGCTTCCTTTTATATCCACTCAAATATATTTGATTGATTACATGCTTTTCGGTTTAAAGGAAGCAAGATTGAATTTGATATAATCAAAATAATTCATTCTGAATCCCTTAATTAAGAAGTTTGAATTATTCTTTATCTCAAGTAAAGATTTTATTTGATTTGTTCAAGACTCAAAATTATTTTATGTGGAAAGATGTCAATCAAAATATTCCATGTTCGAGACATCTTTCTCACTTTGGGTTGCTTCGCGTACAAGTATTCTGAGATAATTATTGCGCTTTTGGTGAAGAGTTTCCATTTATATACAATCAGAATTAGAATTTTTCTGGATTGTATTTGTGCTTTTTGCATTAAGGAAATATTTACTTGAATCTTAATATTTATGTCAATTAAGGATTTCAATCATCATAATTAAGATTTGATTATTAAGTGCATTTTAAGGAAGATTTAATTTGAATCAAATTTAGCAAGAATGAAGTTGTTAAAATCAAGAGATTTAGATTTGATCAATCAAGAATTTCAATCAACTATTGTTTGGACTCTAAACTTTTGAGCTTTTATAGGTTATGCCCATGAACCTTAATACAAGCTCATCTTGAGATTTTTACAGGTTAATCTCCTACCAAATATAGTTTTTATCTCAGACTAAGCTAACGAACATTTTTAGAGATTTTTAAGTTGATCTCAATATCCAAGTACATAAGTTTTTACAGAAAAGCTCAATAAACCACAACAGAAATTTTAAGACTGTTTTATAATGAACCAAACTCAATATAATCAAAATTAACACGCTTACATTATTTCCCAAAAATTGCAATTTTTTATACAATGTACTTTTAATTTTTGTGTTTAACCTTTCTTGTTGGACTAATGCATAAATTTTGATCTAAACACTCATTCTTTTTCTTACACACTAAACTCACAAATTGATTTCCCTCCTCTTATTCCTCACTTTCCTTTATGCTATTATTAAGACAGAAGAAATGGAGACAGATTACATGTTCAATCTTCTGAAATCAGTATCTCCAATTCCCAAAACAAGGTCAAAGAATACTCATCATTGTAAATGGAAAGGCATCTTTTGCTAATCCTATCTAATTGTTTCCATTAAACTCCCCCAAGCTCACTCTCTAGTACAATCCCTCAAGACCTTACCATTCTTTTTAATTGCAGCCATATTGAATTCCACAACAATTCACTCATTGGTACTATGACTTATTTTTATAGTCTCCCCGAGATTAAAGTTGTATGCTTTGTTCACAACAATTTCATACGTTTTTTTAAATCCAACTCTTCAAAGACTAAACCTCGGCTATAACTTGAATTTACAACTGTGGTTTCGTCTTCACTGGTTTATACATACACTAGAAATATATTCGATTATACCTTTAGTGATAGATTATATGTGTGTGTACAAACAGATGCATGCACGCATAAACTTGTATGTGTGTTTAAAGAGAGTAAGGTTAGAGAGATATCACCAAAGAGTTATTCAGGTTTGACCAACCGTGTGCCGAATCCTCTTCCCTAGTGGTCTTCTTAAGATTTTAAATCTAAACTTTTAGCTTTTATAGGTTATGCCCACAAACGTTAAGACAAGCTGATATTGAGATTTTTACAGGCTTATCCCCAACCAAATATAGCTTTTATCCCAGACTAAGCTAAGGAACTTTCTTAGATATTTTCAGGGTAATCTCAACATCCAAGATTAGTTTTTCTGGAAAAGCTCAATAAACCACAACAGAGATTTTAAGACTGGTTTATCTCACGAACCAAACTTAATGTAGTGAAAATTAACTCGCTTACTTTATTTCAGAAGAATTGCATTTTTTTACACTGTAATTTTAATTTTTTAAAACCTTTTATGTTGGCCTATTGCATAAATTTTGATCTAAACGCACATTCTTTTGCTTATAAATTAAAAACACTTATTTTTTATTATTATATTCATAAAATGTTAACTCACAAATTGTTTACCCTCCTCTTATTCCTCACTTTCCTTTAGGCTACTACCAATGCAGAAGAAAAGGATACAACTGCTCAATCTTATGAAATCAGTAACACCAACTCCAAAAGGATTGTCAAAAAACATTGATCATTGCAAATGGAAAGGCATCCTTTGACAATCCAATAGAGTTGTTTCCATGAAACTCCCCTCAAGTTTACTCTCTAGTACATCCTTCAAGACCTTACCATTCTTTATAATTTCATCCATATGGATCTCCACACTCATTGGTACTATGCCTAATTTTTACAGTCTCGCCGAGATGAAAGTTGTAAACTTTTGGTCACAACAATACAATACGTTTATTTTTAAAATACAACTCTTTAGACACTAAAGCTCTGCAATAACTTGAATCCACAATTGTGGTTTCTCCTTCACTAATATGCAAATACAGTAGAAATAATATGTCATACTATATCTCTAGTAATTGATTAAATATATGAGTGTGTGTACAAACAGACACACACATGCACAGAAATATATATATTCATTTCATATTTGTAAAATGTTAAAGGAGAATACAATGAGACAAATTACATGTTCAATCTTATGAAATCACTATCTCCAATTCCTAAAACATGGTCAAAGAATACTCATCATTGCAAATGGAAAGGCGTCTTTTTCCAATCCAATCTAGTTGTTTCTATTAAACTTTCCCAAGCTCATTATCTAGTACACTCCCTAAAGAGTTTGCCATTCTTTTTAACTTCAACCATATTGATCTCTACATAAATTCACCCACGGGTACTATGCCTTATTTTTATAGTCTCCTGGAGCTTAAAATTTTATACTTTGGTCACAACAAGTCCATACATTTTTTTAAATCCAAATCTTCGGACACAAACCTTAGTTATAACTTGAATCTACAAGCGTGGTTTCATTTTCACTGATATATACATATCCTAAAAATATATTCATCTATATCTGTAGTAATGGATTATATATGTGTGTGTGCAGACAATTGCACGCACGCACAAACGTGACATGTGACATCAAGCACATTATTTCACATACACATTAAAAACACTTATTTTTTATTATCATATTCATAAAATATTAACCCATAAATTGTTTTCCCTCCACTTATTTTTCACTTTCCTTTACGTTATTATCAATGCAGAAGAAAAGGAGACAGATTACATGTTTAATCTTATGAAATCACAACAGAGATTTTAAGACTGGATTATCTCATGAATCAAACTCAATAAATTCAAAATCAACTAAATTACTTTATATTACAACAATCGCGGTTTTTTATACATTATAATTTAAATTTTTTTTGTTTAACCATATTTGTTGAACTAGTGTATAAATTTTGATCTAAACACACATTATTTCACAACCACATTAAAATTACTTAATTTTTATTATCATATTGTTTAAACATTCATAAAATGTTAACTCACAAATTTTCCCCCAACTCTTATTCCTCACTTTCCTTTATCCTATAGTCAATGCATAACAAAAAAGAGACTGATTATGAAATCACCAACTCCAACTCCCAAAGGATAGTCATGGAACACTCATCATTCCAAATAAAAAGGCATCATTTTCCAATTCAATATAGTTGTTTCCATTAAACTCCCGTCAATCTCACTCTATAGTACACACCCTCAAAGCCTTACTATTCTTTTTAATTTCATCCATATTGACCTCCACAATAATTCACTCACTAGAACTATGCTTAATTTTAAAGTCTCCCCGAGCTTAAAGTTGTAAACTTTGGTCACAACAATTCCATACGTTTTTCTAAAAATCCAACTCTTTAAACACTAAACCTCAACAATAACTTGAATCTAAAATTGTGGTTTCGCCTTCGCTAATATATAAAAACACTAGAAAGTTATCTTACTATATCTCTATTGATGGATTAATCATATGTGTACATACAAAGTTATGCACTTACAGACATATATTCATAAAATGTTAACTAAAAAATTATTTTCCCTCCCCTTATTTCTTATTTTCCTTTATGCTATTATCAATGCAGAAGAAAAGGAGACAAATTACATGTTTAATCTTATGAAATCACTAACTTCAACTCCTAAAGGAGGGAATAAGAGCACTCATCATTGCAAATCGAAAGACATCATTTTCCAATCTAATTTAGTTGTTTCCATTAAACCTTTCACAAGCTCACTCTCTAATACAGTCCCTCAAGACCTTGTCATTTTTTTTTTTAATTTCAGTCATATTGACATCCAGAATAATTCACTCACATGTACTACGCCTTGTTTTTTTTTTGTCTCCCCGTGCTTAAACTTCTAAATTTTGGTCACAACAATTCCATACGTTTTTTTTAAAATCCAACTCTTCAGACACTAATCATCAATTATAACTTGAATCTATAATTGTGGTTTAGCCTTCACTGATATATCAGACATTAAACCTCGGCTATAACTTGAATCTACAATTGTGGTTTAGCCTTCGTTGATATATATATATATATATATATATATATATATATATATATATATATATATATATATATATATATATATATATATATATATATATATATATATATATATATATATATTCATGATTAATTTTATACTTTTCTATATAAAGGTTGTGTTTATAGTTTCTTAAGAGTATTTCACAATGAAATGAAATAAATAACATAAATTTAAAGAGAGTAAGGGCTACAGAGATTTCAACAAAGAGTTATTCAGGTTTGGGCAAACGTGTGCCTAATGCTCTCCCCCAAGAGGTCTTCTTGAGATTTTGACTATAAACTTTTGAGCTTTTATAGGTTATGCCCATGAACCTTAATACATGTTAATCTTGATATTTTTACAGACGAATCTTCTTAGAGAATTTCAGGATGATCTCAATATCCAAGAACATAATTTTTTCTGATAAAGCTTAATAAATCACAACAGAGATTTTAAGACTGGTTTATCTCACGATTCAAACTCAATAACATCAAAATCAATTCACTTACTTTATTTCACAAAAGTCGCATTTTCACATAGACTATAATTTTAATTTTGTTTGTTTAACCTTACTTGTTGGAGTAGTTTATAAATTTTGATCTAAATACACATTATTTCGCATACACATAAAACACTTATTTTATATTATCATATTGTTTACATATTCATAAAATGTCAACTCACAAATTATTTTCCCTCCTTTTATTACTCACTTTCATTTATGCTATAGTCAATGCTAGGGGTGGACAACAGGCGGGTTCGGGCAATTTTGGGTTCAAAATACAGAATCGAAGCAAACCGTGGTTGACATATAGGGGTCTGATTCTGCCCATCTTCTTAATCCGGTTTAGGCGGGTAATGATTATTCGGGTTAATGGTTGTGCAGGAAGATGATTTCAGATTATTTCGGGTATCAGTGTCATAAAAACATATTTTCTTCTCAATACACTAACCACCTACTACAACCCGATTTTTATACAAAAACATGATAAAAAACAGATCTGGGCAGAGTAAGAAGAAAACATGACGAAGAAGAAAAGAACGGTAGAGGAAGAAGGATTGCTTCATTATGCTTTAATATCTGATTCCACTGAAAAAAATAAATGGAAGAAAATAAGAAAATTCCATAGTCATTTTTCAATTTGTTGAAGAAGGAAGAATAGAGATTGAGTTTGATGTAGTACAATAAGCATAAAACATGCATATGTGAAAGAAAACAACTAATTTCGTTTTAAAATAAATAAATTATTAATACTAGTTGTATACAGTTGTATTAATTCACGTGATATTCTGCCATATTTTAGTCTTTATAGCCTATAACTATAGGTATTGATTATTTCATTAAAATAATATTCATAGCCTTTAATATCTTAATAAAAGAGAAACTATTGATACTATGAATGAATCTCCGCATTACTATATAGCATTTCTGGGCGGGTGCGGGTACCCATGGGTTTAGTTTTTCGATCTGCGTCCGCCCGATTTGACCTGAGTGAAACCGTATTTAACCATCGGCCAACCCGTTGACCGACCCAAACCGCCCATTTACCTTTAATTTTTTCGGTTTTTACGGTTTTTGGACGGGTGAACGGGTCTTGTCCACCCCTAGTCAATGCCAAAGAAAAGTAGACAGATTGCATGTTCAATCTTATGAAATCACTAACTCCAATCCCAAAGGATAGTCGTGGAACACCCATCATTCCAAATAGAAAGGCATTATTTTCCTATTCAATCTAGTTGTTTCCATTAAACTCCTGTCAAGCTCACTCTCTAGTACACTCCCTCAAAATCTTACTATTCTTTTTAATTTCAGCCATATTAACCTCCATAATAAGTCACTAACTAGAACTATGCTTAATGTTTATATTCTCCCCGAGCTTAAAGTTATAAACGTTGGTCACAACAATTCCATACGTTTTTTTTAAAATCCAACTCTTTAAACACTAAACTTCAACAATAAATTGAATCAATAATTGTGGTTTCGCCTTCACTAATATATAAAAACACTAGAAATCTATCTGACTATATCTCTACTGATGGATTAAACATATGTGTATACCTACAATATCAAGCACATTATTTCACATACACATTAAAAACACTTATTTTTTATTATCATATTCATAAAATATTAACTCAATAATTATTTTCCCTCCTCTTATTTCTCACTTTCCTTTATGCTATTATCAATGTTGAAGAAAAGGAAACAGATTACATGTTTAATCATATGAAATCACTAACTCCAACTCGGAAAAGAGGGTATAAGAGCATTCATCATTGTAAATTGAAAGACATCATTTTCCAATCCAATCTAGTTGTTTCCATTAAACCTTTCACAAGCTCACTTTAGTACAATCCCTCAAGACCTTATCATTTTTTTTAATTTCAGCCATATTGATCTCCACAACAATTCACTCACAAATACTATACCTTGTTTTTTTAGCCTCCCCAAGCTTAAAGTTCTAAATTTTGGTCACAACAATTCCATACGTTTTTTATAAATCCAAATCTTCAGACAATAAACCTCAACTATAACTTGCATCTACAACTGTGGTTTCGCATTCACTGATATATATATATATATATATATATATATATATATATATATATATATATATACACACACACACACACACACACACACACATACAAACAGACGCACGCACACACAAAGATGTGTGTATATATACATCTTTGTATGTGTGTGCTTCTGTTTGTATAGGTATGATCTATATGATATTATGTTTTAATCCAACGGTTAATTTTAAAAAATATTTATTCTAAATGAAGTTACGAACGAGTGTAACTCGTGGTGTAACTCTTCGGGTGTAATTTGATCTCTCCTATATAGATATTCATGATTAATTTTATACTTTTCTATATAAAGACCATGTTGATAATTTCTAAGAGTAATTCACAATGAAATGAAATAAATAACATAAATTTAGGTTTGGAAAAACGTGTGCCTAATGCTTTCCCCAAGAGGTCTTCTTGAGATTTTGACTATAAATTTTTTAGCTTTAATAAATTATGCCCATGAACCTTAATACATGTTGATCTTGATATTTTTACAGACTTATCCCCAGCTAAATATAGCTTTTATCCCAAACTAAGGTAACAAACCTTCTTAGATTCTGGATGATCTCAATATCCAAGAACAAAATTTTTTCTGGAAAAGCTAAATAAATCACAACAGAGATTTTTTAAGATTGGTTTATCTCCCGAATCAAACTCAATAAAGTCAAAATTAACTCACTTACTTTATTTCGCAAAAATAATATTTTTATACGCTATAATTTTATTTTATTTTGATTAACCTTACTTGTTGGACTAGTGTATAAATTTTGATCTGAAGACACATTATTTCGCATACAATTTAAAAACACTTATTTTATATTATCATATTGTTTATATATTCATAAAATGTTAACTCACAAATTATGTTTCCTCCTTTTATTCCTCACTTTCCTTTATGCTATAGTCAATGCAGAAGAAAAGGAGGCAAATTACATGTTCAACCTTATGAAGTCACTAACTCTACTCCCAAAGGAAAGTTATGGAACACTCATCATTCCAAATAGAAAGGCATCATTTTCTAATATAATCGAGTTGTTTCCATTAAAATCCCGTCAAGCTCACTCTCTAGCACACTCCCCCAAAACCTTATTATTCTTTTTAATTTCAGTCATATTAATCTCCACAATAATTCACTTACTAGAATTATGCTTAATTTTTATAGTCTCATCGAGTTTAAATTTGTAAACGTTGGTCACAACAATTCCATACTTTTTTTAAAAATCCAACTCTTTAGATACTAAACCTCGACAATAACTTGAATCTACAACTGTGGTTTCGCCTTCACTAACATAAAAAATCACTAAAATGATATTTGACTATATCTCTACTAATGTATTAAACATATGTGTATACATACAAACATACGCACGCACAGACATATATATATATATATATATATATATATATATATATATATATATATATATATATATATATATATATATATATATTCATGATTAATTTTATACTTTTCTATATAAAGACCGTGTTATTAGTTTCTTAAGAGTATTTCACAATAAAATGAAATAAATAACATAAATTTAAATAGAGTAAGGGTTAGAAATATTTCAACAAAGCGTCATTCAGGTTTGGCCAAACGTGTGCGTAATGCTCTCCTGAGAGTTCTTCTTTAAATTTTGACGATAAACTTTTGAGGTTTAATAGGTTATGCCCAGGAATCTTAAAGCACAAGAAAAGGAGACAGATTACTGTTCAATCTTATGAAATCACTAACTCCACTCCCAAAGGATAGTCATGAAACACTCGTCATTCCAAATAGAAATGTATCATTTTCTAATCCAATCTAGTTGTTTCCATTAAACTCCCGTCAAGCTCACTATCGAGTACACTCTCTCAAAACCTTACTATTCTTTTTAATTTCATCCATATTAACCTTCACAATAATTTACTTACTACAACGGTGGTTTTGCCTTCACTAATATATAAAAACACTATAATGATATCTGACTATATCTCTACTGATGGATTAAAGATATGTGGTATACATACGAACGTACGCATGCACAGACATATATATATATATATCTATATATATATATATATATATATATATATATATATATATATATATATATATATATATATATATATATATATATATATATATATATATATATATATATATATATATATATATATATATATATATATATATATATATATGGTGCCTAATAGTAATTCACAATGAAATGAAATAAATAACATAAATTTAGGTTTGGCGAAACCTGTGCCTAATGCTCTCTCCAAGAGGTCTTCTTGAGATTTTGACTATAAACTTTTGAACTTTAATAAATTATGCCCACGAACCTTAATACATGTTGATCTTGATATTTTTACAGACTTATCCCCAGCTAAATATAGCTTTTATCCCAAACTAAGGTAACAAACCTTCTTAGATTCTGGATGATCTCAATAGCCAAGAACAAAAATTTTTCTGGAAAAGCTAAATAAATCACAACAGAGATTTTTTAAGACTGGTTTATCTCACGAATCAAACTCAATAATGTCCAAATTAACTCACTTACTTTATTTCGCAAAAATAATATTTTTTATACGCTATAATTTTATTTTATTTTGATTAACCTTACTTGTTGGACTAGTGTACAAATTTTGATTTAAAGACACATTATTTCACATACACATTAAAAACACTTATTTTATATTATCATATTGTTTATATATACATAAAATGTTAACTCACAAATTATTTTTCCTCCTTTTATTCCTCACTTTCCTTTATGCTATAGTCAATGCAGAAGAAAATGAGGCAAATTATATGTTCAACCTTATGAAGTCACTAACTCTACTCCCAAAGGAAAGTCATGGAACACTCATCATTCCAAACAGAAAGTCATCATTTTCTAATATAATCGAGTTGTTTCCATTAAAATCCCGTCAAGCTCACTCTAGCACACTCCCCTAAAACCTTATTATTCTTTTTAATTTCAGCCATATTAATCTCCACAATAATTCACTTACTAGAATTATGCTTAATTTGTATAGTCTCATCGAGTTTAAATTTGTAAACGTTGGTCACAACAATTCCATACTTTTTTAAAAATCCAACTCTTTAGATACTAAACCTCAACTGTAACACCCCGAAAATTATTTCTAATTATTTAATTTAAGTAGGAAAATTATTTAATTGGAATAATTGATTTTATGAGGAATATTGAGAAATATTGGAAAATAGTTATTGGGTTGTGTTGTGGTTAGTGAGAAAGGGAGGTGTTAAATTGTTAGGCCCATTAACCAAAGTTATTCTATTTCTCATAAAATAGAAGGAAGTTGTGGAAGAGGAGGGTTACAGCAATTGGGAGAAGAGAAAGAACGTGAAAATAACTGTAGAGCTTTGGAAAGGGGAAGACCTAAGATCAAACCTAAGGTAAGGGGGGACTCTTCCTTTTAGTATCTCTTATGTGGTCTTAGGTAATAGGTAGATTGACGTATGGTTTGATTCAATTAGACATTGGGATTGTTAGGTTAGGGTGTTATAATTTGGATTGAATTGATGATAATTGTGTGAACTATTTGGTTAATAATGAGTTTAAATGATGTTTTGTGGTGTATGATTGAATGTATGATGTTTGTATGCCTGTATATGATGTCTGGAATCGTTTTTGGGTAAAAAGGATGTGAAATCGCATGGTCTATCACAGACTTGGGGTTTGCTGAAATCGCAGGTCCGCTGAGCGGAGGTCCCAACGTAGTTCGTTTCTGTCTAACGTCGCTAGAGGTCCGCTGAGCGGAGGTCTGAAGGAATTCACTTTTGTCTTGCGTCGCTGAGCGAACCTTGCTGAACGAGAATTTTTCTAAACTTTAAAATAGCGTATCTTTTGATCTGTGAATCTTTTCTTAGTGTCGTTTTGGGCGTTGTGCAAGTAATTAAATATTTTATATGATGAATGATGAATATGGGCGGTGGCCGACTTTATTTCTTTAAAACTCGATTTAATTACTTGATGAGAATTGAACATTGTGTGCATATGAGATATGTGTGACAATGTATTTGATGTGATGATGAATTGGTTGTGACTATTATTATGATTGTGATGAATGCATGGCTATTTGAATGATATTGAAAACATGTACATACTTATTCGGTGATGTGGTGTTGAGATGAGTTGTTCATCGTGATTCGGTGATGTTTTTAAGTATGTTATGTGTGTTTCATTCATTCATATGCATCTAATGATGGATCCCGTCGATGAGTGGATCGTTGGTGGCTAATTCCCATTGTGCGAAGATTAGTAAGCAGTCATCGTGTGCCCATAGGGGTGTTAGCGATGAGGTTAATCGTGTGCCCATGTGGGGTGTGAGCGACATTTAAGGGCAGTATCATGGAAAGAAGTCCTGTGAATGTAATTCACGGATTTTGGTACCACATGCATAGTGTCAGTTGTGTCACATGCATTTTGTCATAACATGATTGTGTGGATTTCTGTGTTTTGTGTTGTAATCTATTATTGTGTGAATTGATGAATAATGGATGTGAATCTGAATATGTATAATTGGGTGAACGGTATATTATGATGCTTGTTGCTTATGAATTGCATAATATTTACTAATTGAGAATGAGACTCACCCTTACATGTTGTCATTTTCAGATTGAGGAGTAACGACATTAGTGTTCGGTGAGGATGACTTGTAGAGTTTATCCGTTTATATTGGGTCGTGTCGGTCATGCTCTGATCTTGTAACACTGGGGAACGATAGTTATAGAGATTCATGAGAATTACTCTATTTTATTTGGTGTTGGATTATATTTTCTTTTGGTTATATTGATGATGTTTCTTATTCCGCTGTGATAAACATGATTGTGTTTTGGTGAACCGTTTCCTAATGAAGCATGACTTTGACCTTAGTTGATTTAATTATTTTAAATAATTGTGGCACCCTTGTGTATATGTTTTTACTCTGATATATTTATTTAAATTGCCGCGGGGTTAGAAGGGTGTTATATCAACAATAACTTGAATCTACAATTGTGGTTTCGCCTTCACTAACATAAAAAATCACTAAAATGATATTTGACTATATCTCTACTAATGTATTAAACATATGTGTATACACACAAACATACGCACGCACAGACATATACATCTATATATATATATATATATATATATATATATATATATATATATATATATATATATATATATATATATATATATATATATATATATATATATATATATATATATATATATATATATATTTTCATGATTAATTTTATACTTTTCTATATAAAGACCGTGTTAATAGTTTCTTAAGAGTATTTCACAATGAAATGAAATAAATAACATAAATTTAAATAGAGTAAGGGTTAGAAATATTTCAACAAAGCGTCATTCAGGTTTGGCCAAACGTGTGCGTAATGCTCTCCTGAGAGTTCTTCTTTAGATTTTGACTATAAATTTTTGAGGTTTAATAGGTTATGCCCAGGAATCTTAATGCAGAAGAAAAGGAGAAGATTATTGTTCAATCTTATAAAATCACTAACTCCACTCCCAAAGGATAGTCATGAAACACTCGTCATTCCAAATAGAAATGTATCATTTTCTAATCCAATCTAGTTGTTTCCATTAAACTCCCGTCAAGCTCACTCTCGAGTACACTCTCTCAAAACCTTACTATTCTTTTTAATTTCATCCATATTGACCTTCACAATAATTCACTTACTACAACTGTGGTTTTGCCTTCACTAATATATAAAAACACTATAATAATATCTGACTATATCTCTACTGATGGATTAAAGATATGTGTATACATACGAACGTATGCACACACAGACACACACTACTTTTGGAGAAAAAAAATTGGATATTAAAATTTCAAAAAAAATCCCTTAATTTTGAAGTTACTTCAAATAAATTTTTATAAAAACCATTTTTGAAATATAATTTTTTTAAAAGTTACAATTTTGACTAAGTTTTGATCTTCAATAATATATCTTTATATCTTTATGTTATAAGATGTCAAAATTAGTATTTCATTTAAAAAAAACAAATAAAAAAAACTTGTAATATTTTAAAAAACGCTTTTGTAAAATCTAATTTAAAAAATATAACAAAAAAATCTATTTTTTAAAAGCTGAAACAAACATACCCTTATTTTAAGACAAAATATTGTTGCATATGTAACATTTATTTTGGAACAGCAGGAGTAATTGGTAACAAGGAAATTGGAGCGACGGTTTTAGAAAAATTGGGATGTCCGGTAAATATTATAAGAAAGCGGAAAAAAAACTCAAACCCAAAACTAAGATTTTTGTAAAAATCCAATTAACAATATTTTTTTCAAAAATTCAAATTTTTATTCGAAATACTTGGATAAAATTGTATATTTTGGGGAATGCCATGTCAAAAATAAATGATCGCATGACAAAATCTCGTTTTAGAGGCAGTCCTCTTAACTCATTGGACTTTTCCTAATTATATGCACACCAGAAGTTCAACAAAGTAAATAAAATTGTCTTGTTTTTATACTTTTATAAAGGCAAAATTGGATCTTAACATTTGAAAATCAAGCTTATTCCTCAGTGCATTTGGGTATTTTTCCGTAGAGAAAATAAATTATTGACGGTAAAGTTGGACATTAGTTTGAACTAATCAACAGAGCTAATCCTACCATAACCATGCCTTGATTGTTTATAAATTTTTACTCATTTTGAGAATATGTGACAAACCAACCATTCAAGGGAGGAAAATAAAAATCATACAGCTCCCTGCTCAAAAGGAACGCGTACAAATAGTCGACCGTGCAAACTAACAATAGCAGATGTCTGAAGTGGATCAATTCTTGCAGGTAAGTTCACAACCTGAAAATCAAAACAGCTATTTTCATGATACCCTGATACTACTACTGTCAACATTATGATCTCCTGATGAAAATATAAAATAGTAATATGTCAAGGTATCTGTTGAGAGTAGAGAATTGCCTTTTTGAAGGGGGTGATACCCCATGGATTGTCAACATGTTCTGGCGTACCAGTTATAACAAGTCGTCCAACTGGATCGGATTGAACCCGAACCTGGATTCATTCAATCAACATCAGTAATAAAAATAGAAACCAAGTTAAAATCATAAAGGAACTAAAGAATTAAGTGCCCTTAATATCAACTAAGTTATTGCTGCACAAAAATAACAAAGGATAAAAATAAAGGAACAAAAGAAGTTACCTCCTCGCGAAGGAGCCCAGGAACCAGTGCATACACTTCAAAACAATCCTTCTGGACATGGATATAGTCAACACTCTTAGAAAAAAATCAATTTAAAGGGTACAGTTCTGTGGTTATGGTACATAGAAAGGACATGAATCAAATAAAGAATAAAACCAAACCGACTGACCGTTTCCCGCACATTGATCTTGACCCAGTCAGCTGGAGGTCCAATGTCCACTACTGCAGTGACCAATCTACCAAATGAAAATCATAATCATTTAGTCATGGTCTATTAGAAATACAAAAACTTGAATGATGCAATTAGAATTTGAGTTGATTCTAGCTCATCCCTTCAAAACCAATTTATAGAGTGAGAGATGCGCCCCACTTATAAACACGTTTTCAAACCTTAACCCATTGTGCGACTCTTAACACATACCCTCGTGCCCAAAACTGAACATTTGAAGTGTGGTTCAGGTGGCCTGATAACTATGACCAATGCATTTTGGATAAGTTCTAATACCAACTTAAAATTTGAGTTGGGCTTAACTCATCCCTACAAAACCGACTTATGGAGGGGGGCTTTCTCCTACCTATGAACACATTTTCAGGCCCAAATATATCCATATGATTCTTAACAGATACCTCTAACTTATTTCAGATTTCTAGTAATTATAAATGGTTAAATGGATTAAGGAGACAGTAATAAAGATAGTACCCATACTAACATTAGGAAAATACCAGGGTCCCTAATCATACATTTGCTTTGTCTCGGTATTGATTTACCAAACCGTGGGGAAGGAAAAACAAAATTACAGAAACCTTATGAGTAAGTTTCCAAGGACTTGAATAACTTATGGACAGGATAGTACCACTGAGTGGTGGGGCACACCAAATCGCTCTCTCGGGTTAACTATTTGTTTTATTTTGCAGTAAAACAATAAATCTAATATAAAAAATCATTATTAATTAATTTAGAACAATTCTGACATTATAATGAAGAGAACTCACAAGGAGGTCGATACCATGAAATAAAAGACAGTGGATGAAAAACCAACAGTGATACAGATATAAATTAGAATGAATGTGCATACAGGACTGTAAGTCAATTAGTACAAAAGACCAGTATAACTTAACTGCCTGTCTCCTTCTATATTTGCAGCTTTGTCAGCATGGTCCATACCAGATGGTGTCCTCTGTTTGTTGATCACGCCTAATTCAATGAAGCATGAAGAAATGAGGATGCAAGCTAGGTTTAGGATAAGTTAATATTGGTCATAATGAGCATACCGATACTTTTGAGGTTCTTTTCACGTTTTGGTGTGGGACTGAAGGTCTTGTCCTATGCACGAAAATACAAAGTGATCACGTGGTAGAAATATCCATATAAAGTCAATAAAATTACATTAAGAATTGGGGTGAAAAATTAAGGATCCTAGCAGACCTTAACAGCTGACTCAGCAACCTCACCGTATCCAAGAAGGCGCTGAGCATGCCAACCTTGCATTGCACGAGCTGCTGCATCCCTCCGAGCCCTACCTGAGCCTGGAGCCTGATAAACAGTGGTCTGCAAAAGAAATTCATTTATTCACCACTCTCCTTGCTTTTCATTTTACTGGAGATAACCAGCAGCAGATTCAACGAACCCTAGACTAGAGGCTTTACAGTTTGAAGGCTTAGCTAATATATGCCCACACCCATGTGATATCCAGCATTGATAGCTACTCTATTAGTCTTGTTTCCTTTGTTTCTTAAAATCAGTATTATTTTCCTAGACATAAAGAATTTGAGAGACAGATACAAATGACTTATCTCCAATAAGGATGTTGTTATCAATTGTCAATTTGCAGAAACTCTTTAGCTATATCATAATTTTATTTTCATTTTTCTTGTTTAAGCTTATAGCATTATGATTTTGATTTTTCTGAGACCCTACTATTCCTCTATGGACCTTTTTTCAGGAGTAACTCTTCAGTTTAGTCTTTGTAATATGGAAACTGTATGATGTTAGTTAACGTAGTTGAATAAATAACTGAATATTGTACATAACATATAGCAACATTCTATATATGAATTTTAAGGAATCACTCTGGTGCCTAAAGTTTTTAAGGTTATTCCCAGAATTTGGATTGGGCCTAACTCATCCCTACAAAACCGGCTTGTAGGGTGAGGATTCCCCCCATTTATAAACACAACACAAGCCATGTCTCTAAGCAAAGTGGGACTAAATCCACCCCTTCAAAGCCAACACAATGAAGGTGTTGGGGGCTGCAATGAGAAAAGTCAAAGTGCCGCAATTAAGGCGACAAGGGGCAGACCGCAATTAAGACGGAAAGTCCAACAGTTATAAACATCCAAGTAGAGTTGTCATGTATCAAGTTTTCTTACTTTTGTATAACTTTTTAGAAAACATTCATGTTTATATATTGAAAGCACTGGGAGACAAAACTTGTAGATCTTTAATATATAGATAATGATGGAATACATACACTATAATCTATTTCAGTATGCACCATATGCATTTAAACAGTCATTAATAAAAGGATTCAGATTAGTTAACAGCTGCATGACAGCTCGGCAGTTAGTTACATCTAGGCCATGAACTAAAAATACTGATCTCTCTGGAGAATCTGAATGTAAAATATCAATCACACAGAATATTCAGTTCGCTCCAAAATTCTCTGTATTCTTTAGATAATAATGACAGATGCTACCAAGCACATTATAATTATGAAATTATTGAAAAGTTAAGAGAAATAGTTGCCTTATTGAAATAGTATCCCTTAATTTACCGTTTTGTTATACTAGGAAGGAAATAAGGGGAAGCGCCATTCATAGGAAAATCTCCTGTCCTTAAGGTATCAATCATAAAAGATTAGGAAGGTGGCAATTTAGGATTTACAGTAGTTTTTGAACTTGGTCAGCACATACAGATACAGTGCATAAGTTCTCTCTCAATTTATCTGCTTTTCTTCCATTGTTAGATATTCATGGGTGTTTGCAAAATGTAAGCCCTTTAGTACACATGAAAACTCACAGTATTTAATTACATATTCAAGTTATCTTTCACTGCCCTGACTTAAAACAAAAAACCCATTCGGTTCTTTATTCTTTCCGCTTAATTGTATGCTAAACCAAACAAAACAAAAATATGATTCTGCAATGTTTCTTTTTTTACTCTATCACATAAACATAAAGTTTGCTGTTTTTTTCTAGCAGTATGTTCAAATCCAGTAATATGACAGTATTTGCTTCACACCTCAACTTCTGTTTCTATTGCAAAATATGTCTGTAATTGACGAATACCGCAACAAAGGAAAACAGAGGATTTTGTTTTGTAAAACTAAAGAACAATATACAAACCTCTTTTTCCACACTTGAAGGTTGATGGAGTGTACTAACAGGGAGCTGCAGCTCCCCGGTCTCTCTCTTATGCTTTTCATACTCTAAAAGCGCCTGTACAGATTGAGATTTTTCAGAAACCACAAACAAAGGAAACAGAAAAATTAAGCAAGTGGCTAGAAAAAGGCAACAAACGTCACACTTGAAATAGTACAGTACAGAAAAGCATATAATAACAGAAAATCTTGGTTTCATTTTTATTGGTATCCAGAAGTTATATGACAAGGACTACTCATGCCATGAGACAGTAATATAAAAGCAGAAGAGACACTCTCCCAATTCACACTGAAACTGATGCATATTGTCATGCATTTCAGAGGGGACGGGATATCTGGTATTACAATTTTTAGTCTATCTAATTGATCAATTTTTGCCATAAGAGAAGTGTAATCTTATTGATATGGATTAGAAATTGTATCTAATTACTAAGCATAAAGCCAATGAAACATAAATGTTACCTTCTCATAAAAGATTCTAAATGTCCATGAGACTGTAGTGCAAGTCCTGTGGTAGAAAATGTATTCAATAAGAAAATGAGCAGCAAAGGGATACTTCTCTTGAAATAAATTGTGGAAATTTTTATCTTTCAGAGTCTTAATTATACATGTCTTAACAATCAGTTATGAGCATAACTCAGACGACAACAAAACTATATCAAAATAAACAGCAGAAATGCGAGAAGTCACGATATGCTTAGTATAAACTACCGAAAAAATAACATTTCCAGGCCTTACTTAGGAGGGTGGAAAGACTCTCCTACTTGCCGCCACAACTTCGATCCAGTTACCTATATTAATCACTCAATAAGATCAGCTTCTTTTAACAAGCAAAAACAAAGCGTTGTTAATAACAAAAGGACCCAAAAACATAAGAGAACTAAATGAAGAACCCAAAACCTATTAATAAGATCAGCTACGACCAATCGATAATTTATAGCTAACAAAGAGCCCAAAACAGATTAGCACTAAATGAAATAAAAACTAAGAATATCAAGCAAACTAGAACGTAATGATATGTTCTCAAATAACAACAATCAAGTCTTATCTTACTAGACGTAAAATGTATATCTCAGACAGCATTGTTAAGAGTATAGAATGCGAGAACTAGGGTGATGGGCTATAAGCATGCAAAGAGTGAGATCTGTACCAATTCATAGCCACCCAGTTTGATAACAGCTCTCCATAACCTGCAGCGGATGGGTAAGCACAGAATCCGCAATCAGAACGGTTAATTGATAAATACATTCAAAAACTAGTGTCAAAGTAAAGGATCCCAATTAAAATACTCGCTCAAAGTAGCCAATTGAAAATGCTTGTGACTAAAAACAGGTTACTCTAATAATACATTTGAAGGGACATACTTGAGGCAATTCAATGGCACTCCATAAAACTTAGGAGGCTTAAACTCCAACGACCTCGATCTATAAAAACTCTCAAGCTCTTTCATAAACGCCTCTCGTTCCATCGCAGTACCAGTCTCATCATAACCACTCATCTGCATACCAAAAGTCCAAAACCAACCACAATAACCAAAATCCACAAAATCATTCTCACTATCTTCTCCTTTATACAGTTTCCACAATAATCAAACCAAAAAAAAAACCTACCTCATTAGCACTATTTATCACACTATGATTATTCATTTCAGTCACATTCTTAACTTTAGCCTGAGGAGCAGGGGTAGAATGGACATTTGCTGCATCAGCATCACCTTGATCAACCATTTCTTGATCCTGAGAAACAGAACCACCAACAGCACCACCAGCACCAACAGCAGCAGCATTTTCCGAATGAACGAGATCCATATCGTCTCCGACTCTCTCACCGCCTTCCATAGATAATATCTAGTATCTCTCACTAGGGTTTCGTTAGTGGATCATCATCATTCACAATCACAAACAAATAAACAGTTCCATTGAAGTTAAAAAGAGAAAGAGAAAGAGTAGTTTACCTTATTGAAGAATGAAGAAAATGTAGGGTTTAGTTTGGGGATTTACAAAGAGAAAAATGAAGAATTAATAAAAATGAAACAATGAAGAATCGCGTTGAGAATTATAACTATATTATACTACTAATGTGGCTAGTAATATTATAACACTGAATCAATCGCGTGAAGTATCATGATAATTCATAAGCATTGATGATTTTCGTGAGAATGAAAACGCGACGAATTTCGTCACAAAGACGTGCGACGAATTGACAAACGGCGGTTTAAAAGGGAAGCTTGAAATGAATCAGCTGCAACTCCAGTGATGTTCTCTCTCTCTCTCACTCTTGGGATTGTTTCTTGCATTTCAAATTACTATTTTGTCCCTAACTTGTTTTTCATTCCTATTCAAGACATGTTTTGTTACTATTTTGTAGTGTATGTGTTTGGTTAGGTTTAGTAAGAAATCTGAAATTTTATGCATATGTTTGTTTGGTGTTTCATTGCTATTTATTTATGAGATTAGTTTCTTTCTCATGTAATAAGTGAGTTTCTTAAGCGGTATCATTCAATGTTGATAACATTAATGAACTCAGATAATCACTTGATACCGAAGAAAACTTTACTTTTACCTTGCATTATACAAAATCTGCTGGATTAAAGAATCATTAAATGGGAATAGATCAAAAAGCATAACACTTTTTATCATGTTGAAATTTTTAGATTCGCATAACTAACATTTTTGTGGTAAAATTATGGTTTGAACTAACTAATTTATACAAAATCGATTTTGATGGAATGATTGTTTTCATTTATAAACATATGTTCAAATAGTATATTATTTGATGTAAGATTCTTAAGACAACATTTTACGCCCAACACTATTGAATTTAGTGCATGAATATAATTTATGAGTAACATAATAATAGGTGGTCTAATGAATCTTATATTGTTGAGAATTATGGTTGAGTCTAAAAAAGAGAGAAATAAACTAAAAGAATATTGAATTATTTAGAATTGATTCAATGAGATCTATTTTGGTTTTGAAGGAAAAAACGACTCTATATGGTTTTTCTTTTCGCATTAGAAGCAAGTTGGCGCGAGCTAAGATCTTTCTTTCTTGACTTGAATGTTTTGTGATTGTTTATCATGCCTCGTGAACTTCTTAAACTTTCTGACTAATAGATTAATGTCTTCTTTAGTATCTATATTTACGGCCTCTTAGACTTTAGGGCACACTTTTCTTCTTCTTGTCGCCCTTCACTTTCTTAGACACTCTTTTTAGCTCCATCTCATGTTCTTGTAATTTTCTAAACAAGGTGGTCAAATTCATAGAAGACAAGTTTTTGGATTCATAATCGCAGTGACTTTAGGTTGCCAACTACGATTTAGGCATCTAAGGTCTTTTTTTTTTAATTAAACATCCATTTAGAAAGAAAAAATGTACTCATAAACCTTAAGTGAGTAACAATGTGAATAAATCGTGTTTCCTTGACGAATGACCTTGATGAAAGGACCTTTATACTAAGTGAAAGTATACATTGTACCTTGATAAATGGCCTTGATGATTTGACCTTTGCACTAAGTCAAAGTATATACGGTACCTTGAAGAATGACCTTGATGAATGGATCTTTACTCTAAGTCAATGTATGTATTATACCTTAAGGATTGACCTTGATGAATGGATCTTTACTCTAAGTCAAAGTATGCATTGTACCTTAACGAATGGCTTAATAGAATTTTACACTAAGTGAAAGTATGCATTGTACCTTGACTAATGGCCTTGAGGAATGGACCTTTACACTAAGTTAAAGTATGTATTGTACCTTAACGAATGGTCTTGATGGATGGACCTTTGCACTAAGTCAAAGTATGTACTATACCTTGAGGAATGGCCTCTATTAATGGCCTTTTACACTAAGTCAAAGTATGTATTGTAGCTTGAGGAATGGTATTGATGAATGGACATTTACACTAAGTCAAAGTATGTATTGTAGCTTGAGGAATGGTATTGATGAATGGACATTTACTCTAAGTTAAAGTATGTATTGTACCTTGAGGAATTGCTTTGATGAATAGACATCTACACTAAGTCAGAGTATGTATTGTACCTTGAGGAATGATCTTGTTAAATATGCCATTAATTAACTCATTTAATCACTTGATTCAGAATAAAACTTTACTTTTACCTTACATTATACAAAATCTGCTGGATTAATGAATCATTAAATAAGAATAGTCCAAAAATGATAACAATTTCTTACCATGTTGAAATTTCTAACTTAGTAAAACAAATCATTTTTGTTGTAAAATGGTAGTTTTTACTAACTAAGTTACAAAATCAGTTTATAATATAATGGTTAAGTCCAAAAAAAAAAGAAGTAAACCAAAAGAAAATTAAATTATTTAGAATTGATTCAATGAGATCTCTTTTGATTTTGAAGGAAAATGACTTTATGTGGTTTTTCTTTCTGCATTAGAAGCAAATTGACACGAACTAAGATCTTTCTTTCTTGTGTTGAATGTATGGGTGGCAAAACGGGCCGCCGCCCCGCCCTGTCTTAAGCCCGCCCAAAAAAGTGTGGGATGGGCAAGTCCGCCAAGTGAAAATGGGCATAAAAATTTAATCTGCCCTGTCAAAGTGGTAGGTTGGCGGACGGTGGCTTGCCCGCCTATTTTTTATTTGTTTTTTAATAGATTAATAGGTTTTTTTACCTTTCAATTAAATTTTTCACTTATTTTTTAGAATTTTTTTATAAAGCATCTTTTTAACAAATTTTACTTTAAAAAATATTACATATATTCACAAATAAATGTATAAAATAAAACCATCAAAAATTGGAATTACTGGAATTAACTAAAAAATGACATGCTTAAGGCGAGACGGACCGAACGAATAAGCAGGGCGGACTTTGGGGGCGGTGGGTTTTGGCGGGGCGAGCTTTGGCAGGTGTCGCACGCTCGCGAAAATGAACAGAGTCGCCACCAATATATTTATCCCAAAGAGGGAAAGGAATATCAGGAAACCTAAGGTGAAGGAACAGGGTCTTGCGACCAGAGAATCAAGGTACGGGAGTCGGTTACGCAAGGGGAAGGTACTAGCACCCCTCACGCCCATCGTACTCGATGGTATCCACCTATGTTTGTTTCTATCTAAAGGGTGTATAAATCTAAAGCTTAATTACTAAGGGAATGCATGCAAATGAAAGAAAAAGAAACACGAGGAAAATAAGGTTTAAAAATAATTGTGCTCGCTTAGGCCCCGCGACCTAATGCCTACGTATCCTTTTCAGGAATCAGAGCGCCGTAGTTCGGCTCTTTAGTTTTTGTTTGTTTTTGTGTTTTTTAGTTGAACAGTTACATTCGCACTCCGCTGCTCGACCTCTGGAGTCTTAAGCTGGGAATGGAGCGGAAGTAACATGCTCTTAAGGAAAAAGAATGCCCTGAAGGCAAGAGAAAGAATGCCTTGGAGGCAAGAGAGAGAAGAGAGAAAATTGGTTTGTGTCTTTTAGGTGTAATTCCATGATGGACGAAAACCCACTACAAGGCTTCGCATCACTTCCTTACTTTGTTTAAGTCTGAGCCTTTATTAAGTATTTTGAAATGTTTTTGGTTGGGTGTCTTTTAAGGGAAATTAATTTGTGACTTGAATCATGCCATAAAAGAGTTTTTTGAATATTCAGAGAATGCACATCGAGGCCTACGCCACAATCGTTTCTCTAAATGAAATACATTTTTTTGAATAATTAGAGAATGCACATCGAGGCCTACGCCACAATCGTTTCTCTAAATGAAATACAATTTTTGAATATTTAGAGAATGCACATCGAGGCCTACGCCACAATCATTTCTCTAAATAACGGTTAAGAAATACACCGAGGCCTACGCCTCAATCATTTCTCTTCCGCTAAGTGGGAAAGAACATACATCGGGGCCTACGCCCCAATCATTTCTTTCACACTAAAAAAAGGCATTAGCATGATTCGCGTCGTCCTTTATTAATGTTTTAAAGTTGAGAAGAAAAATGGGAGAAAACTAGCCTAAAATGAATAACTAGCCTAAGTGTTTAAAAGGGAAGACTAACCTAAAAGTCATGAAGATTATAGGTCCTAAATCTATGGGAGCATACAAGTGAAACCACAATTACAAGTAAAAATTACAAGTAAACAATGGTACAAAATTAGTACAAAAGCATGACCAAAAGAATGACTTGAAAATATAGCACTAAACATTAAAGCAAATGATTCAAAATATAGTGCTAAGGTCCAAAAATATAGGAGAAAATGATTTTTATTGCCTAAAAGAAATTACTAAAACTAAGTAAAATCTAAATTAAAATTAAGGGAAGCAGGGGGGTGTAATTCTGAGTTACGGGGCCTGTTTAGCAGCATGGGCGCAAGGCCCTCAAGGCAAAGCCCAACAGAGTTGCCTTTTTTTTGTTCATGTTTTTCTTCAGCACACCAAGATAGTGCGTATGGGCCTTCAGGGGTGAGAGAGAAATCAGGCCCATGAGAGTTTTTTATTCAGAAATTGTTTGCCCAAAAAGTGATATGCCAGGCCTAGTGGGGGTATAAACAAGAATTAAGGCCCAACCGATTTTTGTACTGATCCATGTTATTATTCATTTTTACTATGATCCAAAATAATACAATTAATCAATTAATAAAAATAAAAGAAAAGGAAGAGATAGTGAAATTGGGAATTAGGGTTTTACTTACGTGACGATTGAGCTTCTGAAGAGCTTTCCCTCTCTTCTTCGACGTGAACGGCGGTAGCCGGCGGCGATGGAGGTTGCTTCTCTTTCAGACTCAAACGCAGCAGCAAGCCTTCTTCTCCGATCAGAGCTCTTTTCTCGTTTTCACTCTTGGTTCTCCCTGACGAACTCAACGGCGGCGACGGTCTTCTCGACCTCCGACTACGCTTCGGCTTTGATCTCCTTCTTCTTTTCGGATTCGTAATGTGCTCTTGGTACGACTGCGTTCACGATGATTGCCGAGTTGCCTTGATGTGAAAACCGCAGCGACGACGGTGTAGATTGTATGTAACCATCAATCGTGTTGAAGGGTTGTGCGCTGAGCTTTGTGGATGAGTCTCGTTCTTGGAGACTTTGCAGTGATGCAGAAGCGATACGAAAGCGAGGTTGTGAGGAAGATGATTCACAGTATGGTGAGATGGTGAAGGTGACGATGATGAAGAACGTCGTAGTTGAGAATTCTTGGAGGCTGGATCGATGAAGATGAGTGGAGGTTCAGGTTTGTTACGCTATGATTCAATGAATAGAGGTGAATTTCCTTTTCTTTCTGTTATCAATCTTCTTCTTCTCTTTGTTGTCATTTTTCTCTCGAATATGTTTTTTGCAGCACCAGAAAGATGATGATGAAAGTGTGATGAAGATTGGCACGGAGGTAAAGATGATGATGAAAGTATGATGATGGTGATTTGCTGAGAAACTGGAGAAAATGGTGGAGGTGATTCGTGGAGAATGGTGTGGAAGTGGTGAGAAGATGATGAAAATGGTTCTGGAGGAGAATGAATCGAGAGGTTAGTTAGAGTTTTGTTATGACAGTTATACATTCTGTTAGGAAATGTAACTGATTTTTGGTGGTTGTTAGGGTAGTTATAAGATGGTTGAGGTTAGAAACTGTTAGAGGGCTTGTCAGTAGATCTGTCATGCTAGTAATTTCTCTTGAGATTAGTTAAATACAGGGTTGTTTTTGTGTTGGTTTTATGAACTGTGTATGATTCAATGGTTATTTGTGAACTGGTTGTAACTATGCTGAATGATGTATATGGCAGCAGCTCTGTTTTCTTTTGTTTTCTCTTTTTCCAATTCCGTCTCGAGCTATTATGATATGGTTTTCAGTTTGCTGCAGGGCTGAATGTTGTTGGCACGGACAGGTTTGGAAACGTGCATCAATTAGCTTGCAGCCGATACATTGTTGAGGATGGGTGGAAGACGGTCTATGGAAGTTTGAAGATCGGCAATTTGTCACTTAGGATGAAGCATGACATTGGAAACAATAGGCTATTATTTATAAACTTTGAAGCATAATGTAATGGATTTTTGAATCTATATTGTAATAGATAGAAACCTGAAGTAAATGTTGAATGGGCTTTTAGAAATGAATTTGTCTTGAAGATCGTGGATGACTCTTGGATTCTGTAGTCTTAAATTATAGTGTATGTTGAATGGTAATAGAAATATTTGAATGGTGACACCTGGATATGGAATAGCAAATGTTGTTTGAATGATGAATGTGTAATAAAAATTTGAATTTCTTTTCTTGCGAACGATGATGGAATGATATAGAATTGATGCTTGATTTGCTTTTGCACCAGGGACTTTGAGCAATTCAATACCTTAAGTCAACAAAACTTGTACTTTGAGAACTCATAGTTATGAGCGGAAACTTGACTTGAATAAGGCAAACCCTTTTGATCATGAGGAACCTTTAATTAATATTTTACACTAATCCCTTGAACCCAAGATGACTCAAATGAATGCATGATATGTTGAGGACCTAATAGAATGCAAATGAGATGAGAAACATAACCCAGATGGATGTAAAAATTGGGTGGGCAAATTTTGGGGTGCAACAGCTGCCCCTATTTAATCGTCTTGAACCTGAAGGTGAGATTGGCGCTAGCCTTTCGATCATTCAAGGTGGAAGAAGATTAAATATCAGTGGAACCTGAAAATTTGCCTGATGAGAAAGATGAGATCCACTGGGGTGAAGGTGATGTCAACTCCATTGAGGAAAAATGTATCAACTCTGGATTGAACAAATTAACTCTGGGTTAGAAATGAAATAGACCTCAATTCTGGGTTGAAGAAGAAAAGTGGGTCGACTCTGGGTCGAAGAATGAAGGAAAGTCAACTCTGGGTTGAAAAGGAAAAGCGGGTCGACTCTGGGTCGAAAAATAAAGGGAGGTCAACTCGGGGTTGGATAAGCGGTAAACATCAATTCTGGATTGAGAACGGAAATGGAACTCAGTATTAGTGGGACAAGATATGGGTATCAACTCTGGGTTGAGAAAGAAAGCAAGGAAATCAACTCTGGGTTGAAAGAGGACAGATGAATGATTAGGAATAACCGTCAACTCTGGGTTGAGTGGGGGAGAGAAAAGATAATCGTCAACTCTGGGTTGAGTGGGAAAAGACAAGAGAGAACCGTCAACTCTGGGTTGAGTGGGAAGGAGAAAATATAACCGTCAACTCTAGGTCGAGTGGGAAAGAGACGTCAATTCTGGATTGAACAAAAGGTAACCGTCAACTCTGGGTTGAATGGGAAAGAGATCAACTCTGGGTTTGAATAAAAGATAACCGTCAACTCTAGGTTGAGTAGGAAAAAGATCAACTGATGACCGTCAACTCTGGGTTGAGAGGGAAAGAAAAATTAACGAGGAATAACCGTCAACTCTGGGTTGAGTGGGAAAAGAGAAAAGATAACCGTCAACTCTGGGTTGAGTGGGAAAAGACAAAAGATAACCGTCAACTCTAGGTTGAGAAAGAAATAACCATCAACTCTGGGTTGAGTGGGAAAGAGAAATAATCAATTCTGGATTGAACGAAGGATAACCGTCAACTCTGGGTTGAGTGGGAAAGGACAAAAGAATCAACTCTGGGTTGAATAAAAGATAACCGTCAACTCTGGGTTGAGTGGAGAAATACAAATGATGACCGTCAACTCTGGGTTGAGAGGGAAAGAAAAATTAACAAGGAATAACCGTCAACTCTGGGTTGAGTGGGAAAAGAGAAAAGATAACCGTCAACTCTGGGTTGAAAGAGAAGTGAACATGATTGAATATGGGAGATGACACCACAATGGTAACTCTGAGTGATCCAGTGGAATATCAATTTGAATGCTTTGTAGGGACTTCATCTGATGAGTAATTTGGCTTATGCTTCACATGTAATGCTTGATTTATTTTATGCACTTCTGGAGATGCAATGCAATGAATTCTATATGTAGTGTACTGATTGATCAGGGTTTCTGCTTTGTATGGGGAATAGATTGGATGGAGTTCTGAAACTCTGCTTAAGAATCAAGGTAGGGTGGATGCCCCTGCTTTATTGATGATTGGATTTTTTAGGGATAATGCAAATGAGAATGCGATGATATGTGTGATGTATGTATGATTATCAATGGAATGATTGCTTCCTGGATACAAGGAGTGAATGGAGTGTGTCCTTGCGGAAAAGTCATTGCTTGTGAAATTGTTGGTGAAGGTGAGGTGTTTGGCTTGACCCCTCAACACTTGTCTGGATATCTGACACTTGATTGAAGATGAAGAAATGACTCGTTTCTATCTTGCCCCAGCTTGTAAGATCTCTTGAGATAGAACTTTGATATGCTTGAATCATGGAGATTTGCGATGGTCTGCCCCAGCGTAGATCATGGAATGAACGCCCCAGATTGAAAGGAACTCTTCCACCAAATGGATGTTTGGGATATTTGCTCGGTGGATGACCAACCTTTGCCTTTGTAAGATTACTCGATGGAATTTCAATGTTGAACTATCCTTGGTATCAAGTACTTACTTTCAAGTTAGAGACAATTCTGTTTTGAAAAGGATAATGAGAATGCAATGCACATGTTAATCTCAAAGAAAAGTTTTATTTGTCAAAATGTTGTACTGATACGAACACAAATGACACAGCAACATTAGGAGTCAGTTTGACATGATTTTACAGTTTGTATGCTTTCGGAACGAACCCTGCTTCAATTAGGACTTTTGAGGGTTGTAACGTGGCCGGGTTCACGGTTTGAGAAACAAAGGATAAAGGCTCAAGTTCTACTTAACCCACCCCTTCTTCGTGATGTTCTCCAGTCCTACGTTCAGCTAGTTCGACACGAGTATTCACTTTTCAGGAAGGATTGTGATGGATGAGGATCCTTTATGGCTTTGGCGGAGGTGGCAGCCACCCTTTGATTCTTTTGTTGATGGTCACAACAACTTGTCCCTTGGAGGATTTTTCTTTTGCTTTGTTTTTTACTTTCCCTAACTTTTGCCTGGACAAAGAGTTTCTTTTGAATTTGGTTTTCGTTGTCCAGCGGGATATGCCCTAATTTTTGCCTAAGTCATTTGCTTCAAAGCTCTTCCTTTCTTCTTCTTTTTTTTTGACTTAGCGGGCTTTTGTTTCTTTCTTTTTTGATCATGATTCAATACTTTCTTTTCATTCTTTTTTGTCTCGTTCGGAAACAAGTTGTATGACATTTGTGATTGACTTGATGAAAAGGTTGTGACTGCCTTCTTCTTGGTGAATGAGAGACATACATTGTGGATTGTGCTCTTCTTCTTTTGTTGTGATATATGGAATATGATTGATCCTCTGATGGAATACCTGAAAGTTGAGCGCTCGGTCGCACTACGCTCGGTCGCACTAACTGAAGACTACCCTGCCCCTGGTTAAGATTGAGGGTTTTTGTATTTTTTGAAAAGAAACTACTACTCCTTAGGCTCAAAGGGGTTTACGAAGGTTCACTCCCTTATAACTCCGGTGTTTAGGAATTGAAACAATGCCTGTACATCGTCAGCAGGATTTTTGTTCCAAAAGCATACAGTTAGTAGTTCATGTGTTTTTTTTTTATTCTTCATCATTCTCCTTTTTTGTTTGCTTAAGAAAAATGAGTGAAGTATCAATGAACATAATGACAAGATGAAATGATTTGAGAAAAACATGTATATTACATTATTTTTATTTATTCAAACAGAATGAATTTCTTACAATGAGAAGTACTTGATAACAACAAAAGTAATACAATTGAAAATACTAAAGAAATCTATACAATGGCAAGCTTGGCCTTATTCTGATGCAAATGAAATGTTCTCTGACAAACATAAAGTCTTCATGGTCCACTGGTGGAAGCTCCATTGTGAGGTGGCATGGGATTGTTGATCACATTAGGTGCCACAGGTGCAAACGCAATCTCTTTTGCGTCAAGCAGATCCTAAACTTTGTCTTTTAGAACTCTGCACTCTTCAGTAGTGTGACCAGATCCTCCTGAGTGGAATTCACACTTGGCATTAATCTTGTAATTTGGAGGGAGGGGATCAGGAGGAGGCCTAGCTTCAGCTAATTGAATCAGTTTTTGATCAAGCAAGGCGGCGAGAAGTTGGCTATAGGTCATTGGTACAAGATCATACACCCTTTTAGGCCTACTCTGCCTCTGTTGACCTTGTCTCTGCTGATAACCTTGTTGTTGGAAACCTTGTTGTTGTTGTTGGACATATTATTGATAAGGGACCCAAGGTTGTTGACCAACAGGTGCCACATAAGCTTGAGGGGCGGTGGCGGCCACTTGATAGCAAGGAGCTTGATCTTGAGCATAGGTGGCACTGGTCTCGCCTTCTTTCTTCTTGACAAAGTTACCCTGAGGTTTCTTGTACCCATATTGGTTTGCAGCAGCAGCATTGGCGGGATTCTGGATCTTACCAATTTTCAAACCATTCTCAATTCTTTCACCAATCCTGACTAGATCGGAGAAACCAGAAGAAACACTACCAACCATTCTCTCATAGTAATGTCCTTGAAGAGTGTTCATGAACATGTCAACCAGTTCGGATTCAGAAAGTGGTGGATTCACTTGAGCAGCCATTTCTCTCCACCTTTGAGCATACTCTTTGAATGTCTCATTGGTCCTTTGCACTTGATTTTGAAGTTGCAACCTAGTCGGTGCCATGTCAATGTTATACTGATATTGCTTGAGGAAAGCATCAGACAAATCCTTCCAAGATCGGATTCTATTACGCTCCAGATTCATATACCAGTTCAGAGATGCCCCAGATAAGCTATCTTGGAAGCAGTGAATGAGCAATGAGTCGTTGTGGATGTGAGAAGCCATCTTACGACAATACATGATGATATGGCTCTTCGGACAGCTCAAACCCTTGTACTTCTGGAAGTCGGGAGTCTTGAACTTAGGAGGGACAACCAGATTAGGAACTAGACACATATCCTCAGCATCCATCCCATAGGCACTAAATCCTTCAATGGCTCGAATTCTTTCCTCAAGGATTTTGTACTTCTCAGCAGATTTCTCAACGGGTCGAGCTCTTTCAGCAGTTGGTATTGTTTGCATTTCTGGATTAGCAGAACGAGTACCACAGAAAGCAGGAATAGGAATCTCTGTTTGAGAAGGTCGCACAGGGAATGGGAAGACGGGATCATCCATAGTCATTGCTCCAGAAGTCACGGGTATAGTCCCACCTTGGTTTGGAGCTCCAAGGGTATCAACAGTCATGAAGTTGAATGGCATCCCAAGAGTAGCATTAGTCCTTGCTTGGAACTCAAATGGAGTAGAAGAAGGTGGAAAGACCTCAAGTTGGCTAGCAGCAGCTTGGTTACCAACAACAGGAATCTCTTGTGTAGCAGGAACCCTTTCAGTTCGCAAGGCTTGGATAGCTTCCAGGATAGCATCGACCTTAGTTTTCATTTGATCCATCTCTTCTCTAATGGCAGCTTGATCTTGTTCGTAATTCTCCATGATTCTTCTTCTGTGAGCTCTTGTCAGATATCGGTGTGGAGGAATCGTCTTGACTGATCTGATGGAGAGAAATAGGTAAGAGTATTGGTAACCATGAATGCACATGCATGAATGCAAAATGTTAATGATGATGCAAATGCAACATAAATCAGGATCAAGGATCAAGGCCTCTTGGATAACAACTTCTCATGGTCAATAAGATATGGTCGAATCCTCCAGATTCAGAGGTTCGACGTTGCTTTCTGGATAAATAGCTTGTGCATAAGTCAAAGATGGTCGAACCCTCCAGATTCAGAGGTTCGACGTTGATTCTGATAGATAGCTTTTGCATAAGTCATATAAGGTCAAACCTCCATATTCAGAGGTTCGACATTGATTCTGATAGATAACTGATGTAGAACTTCTGTATAAGTCAAATGTCCCAGGATCAAAGGCTCGACGCCTTTTTGAATGCCAGGAAAACCAATAGTCACCAACATAACATGTACCTGCACCTGTATAGAGTATGATTCCCTCCCCACTCACAGGTGTAGTCTAGGTCAGGGTAAGGTCATGAAACGCAGTATACGGTCCGCCCGAAGGTAAGCATCGTCACAGCGCGGATGCGGGTGACGATAATACCTCCGTTTGAAACCACTACTCTGCTCGTGGTCACATAATCCATCCCGAGACGTACACCTCGAGACAAACTATGCTCCCACTCTATCCTAGGGTCCCTAGAGTGCACTCATAGCCTGTGTATTGGGCCTTTTACCTCATAGAACATCCCACCCAACCTGCAAACAGAGAGAAAATATGTGGCCCCCACGGGGACCCATAATATAGTCCAGATGCATGCGGGAAGTAAACATGATATGCAAACAGGAAATAGACATGATATACAAACATATATACAAAATGTAAACACATAAACAAATAAATAAACACCCAATAAAAGAAACAAACAAAGGCTAGGATCGACTTGCTAAGAATGGACCAGCAAAGGTCTATCACATCCCCAGCAGAGTCGCCAGCTGTCGCACGCTCGCGAAAATGAACAGAGTCGCCACCAATATATTTATCCCAAAGAGGGAAAGGAATATCAGGAAACCTAAGGTGAAGGAACAGGGTCTTGCGACCAGAGAATCAAGGTACGGGAGTCGGTTACGCAAGGGGAAGGTACTAGCACCCCTCACGCCCATCGTACTCGATGGTATCCACCTATGTTTGTTTCTATCTAAAGGGTGTATAAATCTAAAGCTTAATTACTAAGGGAATGCATGCAAATGAAAGAAAAAGAAACACGAGGAAAATAAGGTTTATAAATAATTGTGCTCGCTTAGGCCCCGCGACCTAATGCCTACGTATCCTTTTCAGGAATCAGAGCGCCGTAGTTCGGCTCTTTAGTTTTTGTTTGTTTTTGTGTTTTTTAGTTGAACAGTTACATTCGCACTCCGCTGCTTGACCTCTGGAGTCTTAAGCTGGGAATGGAGCGGAAGTAACATGCTCTTAAGGAGAAAGAATGCCCTGAAGGCAAGAGAAAGAATGCCTCGGAGGCAAGAGAGAGAAGAGAGAAAATTGGTTTGTGTCTTTTAGGTGTAATTCCATGATGGACGAAAACCCACTACAAGGCTTCGCATCACTTCCTTACTTTGTTTAAGTCTGAGCCTTTATTAAGTATTTTGAAATGTTTTTGGTTGGGTGTCTTTTAAGGGAAATTAATTTGTGACTTGAATCATGCCATAAAAGAGTTTTTTGAATATTCAGAGAATGCACATCGAGGCCTACGCCACAATCGTTTCTCTAAATGAAATACATTTTTTGAATAATTAGAGAATGCACATCGAGGCCTACGCCACAATCGTTTCTCTAAATGAAATACAATTTTTGAATATTTAGAAAATGCACATCGAGGCCTACGCCACAATCGTTTCTCTAAATAACGGTTAAGAAATACACCGAGGCCTACGCCTCAATCATTTCTCTTCCGCTAAGTGGGAAAGAACATACATCGGGGCCTACGCCCCAATCATTTCTTTCACACTAAAAAAAGGCATTAGCATGATTCGCGTCGTCCTTTATTAATGTTTTAAAGTTGAGAAGAAAAATGGGAGAAAACTAGCCTAAAATGAATAACTAGCCTAAGTGTTTAAAAGGGAAGACTAACCTAAAAGTCATGAAGATTATAGGTCCTAAATCTATGGGAGCATACAAGTGAAACCACAATTACAAGTAAAAATTACAAGTAAACAATGGTACAAAATTAGTACAAAAGCATGACCAAAAGAATGACTTGAAAATATAGCACTAAACATTAAAGCAAATGATTCAAAATATAGTTGTCATACCCCAAAATTTGCCCATACTCTTCTCCTGCACAAAATCAAATCAAAAGACAAAACTCCAAAACACACTCTCCTATACAAGAGCTCTGAATTAGGGTTTGATTAATTCGATGGAAAATCATTGAATCAATGACTCAAGGTGGCTCCATAGGGGCACAAACATCCCAAAGAATCTCCATGCAAGGTTTCAAGTCAAACAGAACAAGTTGGTCCCTCAAATCATGATTAGGTCAACAGTTGATCCCCAAGGGCAAAATAGTCATTTCAAATACAGTCAAAGTTCAAGATACTTGGTCAACAACATCCTCATAACCCTAAAATCATCATTTGATCAAGGGTTGATCATGATGATACAAGAAAAGATCAGAAAAGTCAAAAGTCAAAAGTTACTATTTTGGGCATGAACTGAAGAAGTCAACCAAACTTTGAAAATTCACCAAAAATTCATACTTCATCAGAAAAATTCCCACCAAAGCTCATTTTGAAGGGAATTCACTCCTCTATCCAATGGTCCAAGAATCAAAGCTCACAGGTCAATGGTTTAAGAATTATGGCCTCATACATTATAGGTCCTTCTCGAAAGTCAACAAAAAGACACTTTCTTCAAAAGGTCATAAAATGAGAATGAAAAATGATTTTGACATGGAACCAAAGACATTGGTTAGAGGACTCTCTAAGGTTTCCAAAAAGTCCAAGAACACCTCCATACCTCAAAAATTGAGGGAGATACACCTTGTCAAAGATAGGTAATTTTGGAGGGAAAAATGTGAAGGAACTTGAAAGTTTTTGCTAATGGGCCTATACTTTTAGGATCCAAACTTGTTCCTTATGCTATTAGGGGCCCATAAATCATTTTCCACGAATTTATGTGATTTTAATTAATTTTATAAGAATTTTATCCACTTAAAATTCAATGAAATTAAGGAAAATTTGAAAGATTTGGAAGAAAATTTGTTTAAAATCAAATCCAATCCACATTTATTCCGAAATTCAATCAAATTTCGTGCATTGTATGATTGGAACAAGAGTGACTCAATTAAGGCAAAAATAGAAAGATTTCATGGCATATTTCCAATCAAATTTTCCAATATGCAAATCAATGATTCAAGGAAGATTTGATTAATTTCTCTTGCCCTAATCACTCTAGTATATATACACAAGCTATTCAGATCCTAAGAAAAAGAGGTTTGCAGCATTAGAAACCTAATCCCGAGTTCAAAAAATTCATCAAAAAACTCAAGAACCAATTTTCAATTCTAGGCCGATTCAAGGGATACAATTGATCAAGACTTGTTCCTTGATCATCACTAAACGATTCCCAATCGCTTTCGAGTCACAGAACGTCACGAATCAAGCGCTGTAAGTCACTTATAACCGATTCTTAAATTGCTTCGATTCAACATATTCAGGCATTCATTCTCAAAACTAATTGCATATTTGCGTTTAGAACATTGTATCTATCGTTTCTGGAAACTTTGGTGCGTTATTGTGCTGTTATGATCATGTTGCCATGTTAGGGTTCATGCTCTCGATTTAGGGCTTTTCTTCACAGGTAAAATTAGGTCTAATTAAGACCATGACTGAATTCGCAAGGTCCATACGAAACTAACGGACCTATCGCGAAAAATTTCTGTTGTTGTTTGCTCCTATTCGTTATTTTTCAGGTATGAACATGGCATACTACGACGCTTCTGAAAAGAAGCGGTGTTAAAAGTGAGAGTTAGAGGAAGAAGACGACGATGTGTCGCCCTCTGATTAGCCAGTTCAAAATAAGGCGCGCGCGCGTTTCCCTTGGATTCCTTTGGATCCAGTGCGTTATGAAACACGCACTAGCGTGCACCTGCGCCATCTCAACCTTCCAGCTGTCCCAGATCGCATCTTCCTTTGATCCAACGCGCGCAAAGCTGCGAGTCCATCATGAACCACACGCGAGTGCCACACCTGATAAAAGCTAAGAATTTTCCAATTTTTTTTTGTTCTTAATTATATGGCTCATTATTTTTATTTTACATACATATATAATATCATTTAAATTCCTTTCTTTTTCTTAATAATGTTAAAACTATTATAAGTTTTTATTTTCAAACTTTTTTTTTAATTTTAATTGATACCAATAATTTATTTATTTTATTTAATAGTAATAACATTTGTTTTTCTTCACTTGTATTTATTTATTAGTACATGAAATTATATATTATATTTATTATATTATATTTATTTTATTATCTATTTATATTTTAATATTTATCATATATATTTATTTATTTTAATCATATGTTCATCTATGTTTCCGATTTTAACTATATTTAACTATTTAATTATTCAAAAATTCATATGTATTTTATTTCAATTCCAAAAATTCTTAAAAATTATTTCTTACACTTTAACTTTCTTGACCCGATTTAATTAATTAGGTCGCAAGACCAATAATTAATTAAATCAATTTGTCATTATAGTAAAAAAAAAAAAAAAAATTTGAATCCTAATTAGGGTTTACCCTGCACTAAAAATCTTCTTCTTCTGTGCCTTTTCAGGGTTAGCAATATGATCAATCCCGACTACGCGCCTGATTCAAAAACCCAAAGTTAAGTATTTTACTTAATTTAATTTAACTTTCTATTTGGGTTATTTTATATAAGGGTTTGTTTCGCCTTCATCTTCTTCTGCTTTGTCTCTTTTCAGGGTTAACCTTAAAGGCGCCCTATTAACCATATCAGATCAAATCCAAGTCAAAGCTAAGTATTATTTATTATTCATTATTAATTTATTTATCTTTTATTTTATTAAGGTTAACCCTAATTGTCCCCGAACCGATAATGCACTCACCCTCTTTTGTTTGCCATTTTTTCTTTCTTTCAGGGTTTGTCAAATGCCAAAACTACGTCATTGGTAACCCTAAATCTTTTCTTCTTTTTTATTTTATTATTACTTATGTCAAACCCTATTAAGGGATCCGCTGGTTACAAATCCCCTCTCCTCCGCTGGTTTCATTTTCCCCCTTCCCTTTATTGCTTTATATACTGCGTGGTTAGTAACTTAGGGAGTGCAACTTTAAACTGAATTAGAATAACTAATTAAAAGATAAATATCTGAACATAATCACGTGATTGTTGCACACACGCACCCTTTTGGGGTAACCTCTCTGTTGCCTTGTTGCCTGTTGCCTGTCGCCTTCGTGTTTTTTTGCAGAATAAGCCACGTCCCTCGAATTCGAGGATACCTCAGCCATGTTGCCTCGATAAAAAGGTCACGACCCTAATGATGCTGCCTTCGATACACAAATGACCTCGACCCTCGGATGTTGCCTACGGAAAAAGGCTGAGGTATCTTCTGGCTGCCTACGAAAAGGCTTATTCTGAACCTTACCTTAGACTACCTGCCCTTCTATGGCATGGGACAGTCTTATGGCAAAGGATGCTTCGATGACCCTTCAACCTCCAAACGAAAGGCTTCCTGCCCTCTTATGGCAAGGATAGACCCTTTCATTCTGAAAGGCAAAAAGAGACCTATCATCTGAGTTTAAGGTAATTGCCCCTAATTGCCTTGCAATGCTCAAACCTTTTTATTATATTCTTTCTCATAATTTTTCAAAAGGGCAACGCTTATTCACAAGCTAAAGTCCCTATCTCTTTCATCTACATTTTCTAAACAAACGAGTAAGCAAAGCAATTAAGAGCCCATGGAAAACCATGGATGCAAAGGGTGCCTTACACCTTCCCTTTGCATAAATTACCCCCCGAACTCAGATTTTCTTTAAAAGGTTTTTTTCTGTTTCTTTTTGCCTTTCCGAATATTGTTTGGATAAAATAAAAGTCGGTGGCGACTCTTGCTTACCGCAATATTCCGATTAATAAAAAGTCAGTTCACCGTATTACAATAGTGCTAAGGTCCAAAAATATAGGAGAAAATGATTTTTATTGCCTAAAAGAAATTACTAAAACTAAGTAAAATCTAAATTAAAATTAAGGGAAGCAGGGGGTGTAATTCTGAGTTACGGGGCCTGTTTAGCAGCATGGGCGCAAGGCCCTCAAGGCAAAGCCCAACAGAGTTGCCTTTTTTTTGTTCATGTTTTTCTTCAGCACACCAAGATAGTACGTATGGGCCTTCAGGGGTGAGAGAGAAATCAGGCCCATGAGAGTTTTTTATTCAGAAATTGTTTGCCCAAAAAGTGATATGCCAGGCCTAGTGGGGGTATAAACAAGAATTAAGGCCCAACCGATTTTTGTACTGATCCATGTTATTATTCATTTTTACTATGATCCAAAATAATACAATTAATCAATTAATAAAAATAAAAGAAAAGGAAGAGATAGTGAAATTGGGAATTAGGGTTTTACTTACGTGACGATTGAGCTTCTGAAGAGCTTTCCCTCTCTTCTTCGACGTGAACGGCGGTAGCCGGCGGCGATGGAGGTTGCTTCTCTTTCAGACTCAAACGCAGCAGCAAGCCTTCTTCTCCGATCAGAGCTCTTTTCTCGTTTTCACTCTTGGTTCTCCCTGACGAACTCAACGGCGGCGACGGTCTTCTCGACCTCCGACTACGCTTCGGCTTTGATCTCCTTCTTCTTTTCGGATTCGTAGTGTGCTCTTGGTACGACTGCGTTCACGATGATTGCCAAGTTGCCTTGATGTGAAAATCGCAACGACAACGGTGTAGATTGTATGTAACCATCAATCGTGTTGAAGGGTTGTGCGCTGAGCTTTGTGGATGAGTCTCGTTCTTGGAGACTTTGCAGAGATGCAGAAGCGATACGAAAGCGAGGTTGTGAGGAAGATGATTCACAGTATGGTGAGATGGTGAAGGTGACGATGATGAAGAACGCCGTAGTTGAGAATTCTTGGAGGCTGGATCGATGAAGATGAGTGGAGGTTCAGGTTTGTTACGCTATGATTCAATGAATAGAGGTGAATTTCCTTTTCTTTCTGTTATCAATCTTCTTCTTCTCTTTGTTGTCATTTTTCTCTCGAATATGTTTTTTGCAGCACCAGAAAGATGATGATGAAAGTGTGATGAGGATTGGCACGGAGGTAAAGATGATGATGAAAGTATGATGATGGTGATTTGCTGAGAAACTGGAGAAAATGGTGGAGGTGATTCGTGGAGAATGGTGTGGAAGTGGTGAGAAGATGATGAAAATGGTTCTGGAGGAGAATGAATCGAGAGGTTAGTTAGAGTTTTGTTATGACAGTTATACATTCTGTTAGGAAATGTAACTGATTTTTGGTGGTTGTTAGGGTAGTTATAAGATGGTTGAGGTTAGAAACTGTTAGAGGGCTTGTCAGTAGATCTATCATGCTAGTAATTTCTCTTGAGATTAGTTAAATACAGGGCTGTTTTTGTGTTGGTTTTATGAACTGTGTATGATTCAATGGTTATTTGTGAACTGGTTGTAACTATGCTGAATGATGTATATGGCAGCAGCTCTGTTTTCTTTTGTTTTCTCTTTTTCCAATTCCGTCTCGAGCTATTATGATATGGTTTTCAGTTTGCTGCAAGGCTGAATGTTGTTGGCACGGACAGGTTTGGAAACGTGCATCAATTAGCTTGCAGCCGATACATTGTTGAGGATGGGTGGAAGACGGTCTATGGAAGTTTGAAGATTGGCAATTTGTCACTTAGGATGAAGCATGACATTGGAAACAATAGGCTATTATTTATAAACTTTGAAGCATAATGTAATGGATTTTTGAATCTATATTGTAATAGATAGAAACCTGAAGTAAATGTTGAATGGGCTTTTAGAAATGAATTTGTCTTGAAGATCGTGGATGACTCTTGGATTCTGTAGTCTTAAATTATAGTGTATGTTGAATGGTAATAGAAATATTTGAATGGTGAAACCAGGATATGGAATAGCAAATGTTGTTTGAATGATGAATGTGTAATAAAAATTTGAATTTCTTTTCTTGCGAACGGTGATGGAATGATATAGAATTGATGCTTGATTTGCTTTTGCACCAGGGACTTTGAGCAATTCAATACCTTAAGTCAACAAAACTTGTACTTTGAGAACTCATAGTTATGAGCGGAAACTTGACTTGAATAAGGCAAACCCTTTTGATCATGAGGAACCTTTAATTAATATTTTACACTAATCCCTTGAACCCAAGATGACTCAAATGAATGCATGATATGTTGAGGACCTAATAGAATGCAAATGAGATGAGAAACATAACCCAGATGGATGTAAAAATTGGGTGGGCAAATTTTGGGGTGCAACAGCTGCCCCTATTTAATCGTCTTGAACCTGAAGGTGAGATTGGCGCTAGCCTTTCGATCATTCAAGGTGGAAGAAGATTAAATATCAGTGGAACCTGAAAATTTGCCTGATGAGAAAGATGAGATCCACTGGGGTGAAGGTGATGTCAACTCCATTGAGGAAAAATGTATCAACTCTGGATTGAACAAATTAACTCTGGGTTAGAAATGAAATAGACCTCAATTCTGGGTTGAAGAAGAAAAGTGGGTCGACTCTGGGTCGAAGAATGAAGGAAAGTCAACTCTGGGTTGAAAAGGAAAAGCGGGTCGACTCTGGGTCGAAAAATAAAGGGAGGTCAACTCGGGGTTGGATAAGCGGTAAACATCAATTCTGGATTGAGAACGGAAATGGAACTCAGTATTAGTGGGACAAGATATGGGTATCAACTCTGGGTTGAGAAAGAAAGCAAGGAAATCAACTCTGGGTTGAAAGAGGACAGATGAATGATTAGGAATAACCGTCAACTCTGGGTTGAGTGGGGGAGAGAAAAGATAATCGTCAACTCTGGGTTGAGTGGGAAAAGACAAGAGAGAACCGTCAACTCTGGGTTGAGTGGGAAGGAGAAAATATAACCGTCAACTCTAGGTCGAGTGGGAAAGAGACGTCAATTCTGGATTGAACAAAAGGTAACCGTCAACTCTGGGTTGAATGGGAAAGAGATCAACTCTGGGTTTGAATAAAAGATAACCGTCAACTCTAGGTTGAGTAGGAAAAAGATCAACTGATGACCGTCAACTCTGGGTTGAGAGGGAAAGAAAAATTAACGAGGAATAACCGTCAACTCTGGGTTGAGTGGGAAAAGAGAAAAGATAACCGTCAACTCTGGGTTTAGTGGGAAAAGACAAAAGATAACCGTCAACTCTAGGTTGAGAAAGAAATAACCATCAACTCTGGGTTGAGTGGGAAAGAGAAATAATCAATTCTGGATTGAACGAAGGATAACCGTCAACTCTGGGTTGAATGGGAAAGGACAAAAGAATCAACTCTGGGTTGAATAAAAGATAACCGTCAACTCTGGGTTGAGTGGAGAAAGACAAATGATGACCGTCAACTCTGGGTTGAGAGGGAAAGAAAAATTAACAAGGAATAACCGTCAACTCTGGGTTGAGTGGGAAAAGAGAAAAGATAACCGTCAACTCTGGGTTGAAAGAGAAGTGAACATGATTGAATATGGGAGATGACACCACAATGGTAACTCTGAGTGATCCAGTGGAATATCAATTTGAATGCTTTGTAGGGACTTCATCTGATGAGTAATTTGGCTTATGCTTCACATGTAATGCTTGATTTATTTTATGCACTTCTGGAGATGCAATGCAATGAATTCTATATGTAGTGTACTGATTGATCAGGGTTTCTGCTTTGTATGGGGAATAGATTGGATGGAGTTCTGAAACTCTGCTTAAGAATCAAGGTAGGGTGGATGCCCCTGCTTTATTGATGATTGGATTTTTTAGGGATAATGCAAATGAGAATGCGATGATATGTGTGATGTATGTATGATTATCAATGGAATGATTGCTTCCTGGATACAAGGAGTGAATGGAGTGTGTCCTTGCGGAAAAGTCATTGCTTGTGAAATTGTTGGTGAAGGTGAGGTGTTTGGCTTGACCCCTCAACACTTGTCTGGATATCTGACACTTGATTGAAGATGAAGAAATGACTCGTTTCTATCTTGCCCCAGCTTGTAAGATCTCTTGAGATAGAACTTTGATATGCTTGAATCATGGAGATTTGCGATGGTCTGCCCCAGCGTAGATCATGGAATGAACGCCCCAGATTGAAAGGAACTCTTCCACCAAATGGATGTTTGGGATATTTGCTCGGTGGATGACCAACCTTTGCCTTTGTAAGATTACTCGATGGAATTTCAATGTTGAACTATCCTTGGTATCAAGTACTTACTTTCAAGTTAGAGACAATTCTGTTTTGAAAAGGATAATGAGAATGCAATGCACATGTTAATCTCAAAGAAAAGTTTTATTTGTCAAAATGTTGTACTGATACGAACACAAATGACACAGCAACATTAGGAGTCAGTTTGACATGATTTTACAGTTTGTATGCTTTCGGAACGAACCCTGCTTCAATTAGGACTTTTGAGGGTTGTAACGTGGCCGGGTTCACGGTTTGAGAAACAAAGGATAAAGGCTCAAGTTCTACTTAACCCACCCCTTCTTCGTGATGTTCTCCAGTCCTACGTTCAGCTAGTTCGACACGAGTATTCACTTTTCAGGAAGGATTGTGATGGATGAGGATCCTTTATGGCTTTGGCGGAGGTGGCAGCCACCCTTTGATTCTTTTGTTGATGGTCACAACAACTTGTCCCTTGGAGGATTTTTCTTTTGCTTTGTTTTTTACTTTCCCTAACTTTTGCCTGGACAAAGAGTTTCTTTTGAATTTGGTTTTCGTTGTCCAGCGGGATATGCCCTAATTTTTGCCTAAGTCATTTGCTTCAAAGCTCTTCCTTTCTTCTTCTTTTTTTTTGACTTAGCGGGCTTTTGTTTCTTTCTTTTTTGATCATGATTCAATACTTTCTTTTCATTCTTTTTTGTCTCGTTCGGAAACAAGTTGTATGACATTTGTGATTGACTTGATGAAAAGGTTGTGACTGCCTTCTTCTTGGTGAATGAGAGACATACGTTGTGGATTGTGCTCTTCTTCTTTTGTTGTGATATATGGAATATGATTGATCCTCTGATGGAATACCTGAAAGTTGAGCGCTCGGTCGCACTACGCTCGGTCGCACTAACTGAAGACTACCCTGCCCCTGGTTAAGATTGAGGGTTTTTGTATTTTTTGAAAAGAAACTACTACTCCTTAGGCTCAAAGGGGTTTACGAAGGTTCACTCCCTTATAACTCCGGTGTTTAGGAATTGAAACAATGCCTGTACATCGTCAGCAGGATTTTTGTTCCAAAAGCATACAGTTAGTAGTTCATGTGTTTTTTTTTTATTCTTCATCATTCTCCTTTTTTGTTTGCTTAATAAAAATGAGTGAAGTATCAATGAACATAATGACAAGATGAAATGATTTGAGAAAAACATGTATATTACATTATTTTTATTTATTCAAACAGAATGAATTTCTTACAATGAGAAGTACTTGATAACAACAAAAGTAATACAATTGAAAATACTAAAGAAATCTATACAATGGCAAGCTTGGCCTTATTCTGATGCAAATGAAATGTTCTCTGACAAACATAAAGTCTTCATGGTCCACTGGTGGAAGCTCCATTGTGAGGTGGCATGGGATTGTTGATCACATTAGGTGCCACAGGTGCAAACGCAATCTCTTTTGCGTCAAGCAGATCCTAAACTTTGTCTTTTAGAACTCTGCACTCTTCAGTAGTGTGACCAGATCCTCCTGAGTGGAATTCACACTTGGCATTAATCTTGTAATTTGGAGGGAGGGGATCAGGAGGAGGCCTAGCTTCAGCTAATTGAATCAGTTTTTGATCAAGCAAGGCGGCGAGAAGTTGGCTATAGGTCATTGGTACAAGATCATACACCCTTTTAGGCCTATTCTGCCTCTGTTGACCTTGTCTCTGCTGATAACCTTGTTGTTGGAAACCTTGTTGTTGTTGTTGGACATATTATTGATAAGGGACCCAAGGTTGTTGACCAACAGGTGCCACATAAGCTTGAGGGGCGGTGGCGGCCACTTGATAGCAAGGAGCTTGATCTTGAGCATAGGTGGCACTGGTCTCGCCTTCTTTCTTCTTGACAAAGTTACCCTGAGGTTTCTTGTACCCATATTGGTTTGCAGCAGCAGCATTGGCGGGATTCTGGATCTTACCAATTTTCAAACCATTCTCAATTCTTTCACCAATCCTGACTAGATCGGAGAAACCAGAAGAAACACTACCAACCATTCTCTCATAGTAATGTCCTTGAAGAGTGTTCATGAACATGTCAACCAGTTCGGATTCAGAAAGTGGTGGATTCACTTGAGCAGCCATTTCTCTCCACCTTTGAGCATACTCTTTGAATGTCTCATTGGTCCTTTGCACTTGATTTTGAAGTTGCAACCTAGTCGGTGCCATGTCAATGTTATACTGATATTGCTTGAGGAAAGCATCAGACAAATCCTTCCAAGATCGGATTCTATTACGCTCCAGATTCATATACCAGTTCAGAGATGCCCCAGATAAGCTATCTTGGAAGCAGTGAATGAGCAATGAGTCGTTGTGGATGTGAGAAGCCATCTTACGACAATACATGATGATATGGCTCTTCGGACAGCTCAAACCCTTGTACTTCTGGAAGTCGGGAGTCTTGAACTTAGGAGGGACAACCAGATTAGGAACTAGACACATATCCTCAGCATCCATCCCATAGGCACTAAATCCTTCAATGGCTCGAATTCTTTCCTCAAGGATTTTGTACTTCTCAGCAGATTTCTCAACGGGTCGAGCTCTTTCAGCAGTTGGTATTGTTTGCATTTCTGGATTAGCAGAACGAGTACCACAGAAAGCAGGAATAGGAATCTCTGTTTGAGAAGGTGGCACAGGGAATGGGAAGACGGGATCAGCCATAGTCATTGCTCCAGAAGTCACGGGTATAGTCCCACCTTGGTTTGGAGCTCCAAGGGTATCAACAGTCATGAAGTTGAATGGCATCCCAAGAGTAGCATTAGTCCTTGCTTGGAACTCAAATGGAGTAGAAGAAGGTGGAACGACCTCAAGTTGGCTAGCAGCAGCTTGGTTACCAACAACGGGAATCTCTTGTGTAGCAGGAACCCTTTCAGTTCGCAAGGCTTGGATAGCTTCCAGGATAGCATCGACCTTAGTTTTCATTTGATCCATCTCTTCTCTAATGGCAGCTTGATCTTGTTCGTAATTCTCCATGATTCTTCTTTTGTGAGCTCTTGTCAGATATCGGTGTGGAGGAATCGTCTTGACTGATCTGATGGAGAGAAATAGGTAAGAGTATTGGTAACCATGAATGCACATGCATGAATGCAAAATGTTAATGATGATGCAAATGCAACATAAATCAGGATCAAGGATCAAGGCCTCTTGGATAACAACTTCTCATGGTCAATAAGATATGGTCGAATCCTCCAGATTCAGAGGTTCGACGTTGCTTTCTGGATAAACAGCTTGTGCATAAGTCAAAGATGGTCGAACCCTCCAGATTCAGAGGTTCGACGTTGATTCTGATAGATAGCTTTTGCATAAGTCATATAAGGTCAAACCTCCATATTCAGAGGTTCGACGTTGATTCTGATAGATAACTGATGTAGAACTTCTGTATAAGTCAAATGTCCCAGGATCAAAGGCTCGACGCCTTTTTGAATGCCAGGAAAACCAATAGTCACCAACATAACATGTACCTGCACCTGTATAGAGTATGATTCCCTCCCCACTCACAGGTGTAGTCTAGGTCAGGGTAAGGTCATGAAACGCAGTATACGGTCCGCCCGAAGGTAAGCATCGTCACAGCGCGGATGCGGGTGACGATAATACCTCTGTTTGAAACCACTACTCTGCTCGTGGTCACATAATCCATCCCGAGACGTACACCTCGAGACAAACTATGCTCCCACTCTATCCTAGGGTCCCTAGAGTGCACTCATAGCCTGTGTATTGGGCCTTTTACCCCATAGAACATCCCACCCAACCTGCAAACAGAGAGAAAATATGTGGCCCCCACGGGGACCCATAATATAGTCCAGATGCATGCGGGAAGTAAACATGATATGCAAACAGGAAATAGACATGATATACAAACATATATACAAAATGTAAACACATAAACAAATAAATAAACACCCAATAAAAGAAACAAACAAAGGCTAGGATCGACTTGCTAAGAATGGACCAGCAAAGGTCTATCACATCCCCAGCAGAGTCGCCAGCTGTCGCACGCTCGCGAAAATGAACAGAGTCGCCACCAATATATTTATCCCAAAGAGGGAAAGGAATATCAGGAAACCTAAGGTGAAGGAACAGGGTCTTGCGACCAGAGAATCAAGGTACGGGAGTCGGTTACGCAAGGGGAAGGTACTAGCACCCCTCACGCCCATCGTACTCGATGGTATCCACCTATGTTTGTTTCTATCTAAAGGGTGTATAAATCTAAAGCTTAATTACTAAGGGAATGCATGCAAATGAAAGAAAAAGAAACACGAGGAAAATAAGGTTTATAAATAATTGTGCTCGCTTAGGCCCCGCGACCTAATGCCTACGTATCCTTTTCAGGAATCAGAGCGCCGTAGTTCGGCTCTTTAGTTTTTGTTTGTTTTTGTGTTTTTTAGTTGAACAGTTACATTCGCACTCCGCTGCTCGACCTCTGGAGTCTTAAGCTGGGAATGGAGCGGAAGTAACATGCTCTTAAGGAGAAAGAATGCCCTGAAGGCAAGAGAAAGAATGCCTCGGAGGCAAGAGAGAGAAGAGAGAAAATTGGTTTGTGTCTTTTAGGTGTAATTCCATGATGGACGAAAACCCACTACAAGGCTTCGCATCACTTCCTTACTTTGTTTAAGTCTGAGCCTTTATTAAGTATTTTGAAATGTTTTTGGTTGGGTGTCTTTTAAGGGAAATTAATTTGTGACTTGAATCATGCCATAAAAGAGTTTTTTGAATATTCAGAGAATGCACATCGAGGCCTACGCCACAATCGTTTCTCTAAATGAAATACATTTTTTGAATAATTAGAGAATGCACATCGAGGCCTACGCCACAATCGTTTCTCTAAATGAAATACAATTTTTGAATATTTAGAGAATGCACATCGAGGCCTACGCCACAATCGTTTCTCTAAATAACGGTTAAGAAATACACCGAGGCCTACGCCTCAATCATTTCTCTTCCGCTAAGTGGGAAAGAACATACATCGGGGCCTACGCCCCAATCATTTCTTTCACACTAAAAAAAGGCATTAGCATGATTCGCGTCGTCCTTTATTAATGTTTTAAAGTTGAGAAGAAAAATGGGAGAAAACTAGCCTAAAATGAATAACTAGCCTAAGTGTTTAAAAGGGAAGACTAACCTAAAAGTCATGAAGATTATAGGTCCTAAATCTATGGGAGCATACAAGTGAAACCACAATTACAAGTAAAAATTACAAGTAAACAATGGTACAAAATTAGTACAAAAGTATGACCAAAAGAATGACTTGAAAATATAGCACTAAACATTAAAGCAAATGATTCAAAATATAGTGCTAAGGTCCAAAAATATAGGAGAAAAATGATTTTTATTGCCTAAAAGAAATTACTAAAACTAAGTAAAATCTAAATTAAAATTAAGGGAAGCAGGGGGTGTAATTCTGAGTTACGGGGCCTGTTTAGCAGCATGGGCGCAAGGCCCTCAAGGCAAAGCCCAACAGAGTTGCCTTTTTTTTGTTCATGTTTTTCTTCAGCACACCAAGATAGTGCGTATGGGCCTTCAGGGGTGAGAGAGAAATCAGGCCCATGAGAGTTTTTTATTCAGAAATTGTTTGCCCAAAAAGTGATATGCCAGGCCTAGTGGGGGTATAAACAAGAATTAAGGCCCAACCGATTTTTGTACTGATCCATGTTATTATTCATTTTTACTATGATCCAAAATAATACAATTAATCAATTAATAAAAATAAAAGAAAAGGAAGAGATAGTGAAATTGGGAATTAGGGTTTTACTTACGTGACGATTGAGCTTCTGAAGAGCTTTCCCTCTCTTCTTCGACGTGAACGGCGGTAGCCGGCGGCGATGGAGGTTGCTTCTCTTTCAGACTCAAACGCAGCAGCAAGCCTTCTTCTCCGATCAGAGCTCTTTTCTCGTTTTCACTCTTGGTTCTCCCTGACGAACTCAACGGCGGCGACGGTCTTCTCGACCTCCGACTACGCTTCGGCTTTGATCTCCTTCTTCTTTTCGGATTCGTAGTGTGCTCTTGGTACGACTGCGTTCACGATGATTGCCGAGTTGCCTTGATGTGAAAACCGCAGCGACGACGGTGTAGATTGTATGTAACCATCAATCGTGTTGAAGGGTTGTGCGCTGAGCTTTGTGGATGAGTCTCGTTCTTGGAGACTTTGCAGTGATGCAGAAGCGATACGAAAGCGAGGTTGTGAGGAAGATGATTCACAGTATGGTGAGATGGTGAAGGTGACGATGATGAAGAACGTCGTAGTTGAGAATTCTTGGAGGCTGGATCGATGAAGATGAGTGGAGGTTCAGGTTTGTTACGCTATGATTCAATGAATAGAGGTGAATTTCCTTTTCTTTCTGTTATCAATCTTCTTCTTCTCTTTGTTGTCATTTTTCTCTCGAATATGTTTTTTGCAGCACCAGAAAGATGATGATGAAAGTGTGATGAAGATTGGCATGGAGGTAAAGATGATGATGAAAGTATGATGATGGTGATTTGCTGAGAAACTGGAGAAAATGGTGGAGGTGATTCGTGGAGAATGGTGTGGAAGTGGTGAGAAGATGATGAAAATGGTTCTGGAGGAGAATGAATCGAGAGGTTAGTTAGAGTTTTGTTATGACAGTTATACATTCTGTTAGGAAATGTAACTGATTTTTGGTGGTTGTTAGGGTAGTTATAAGATGGTTGAGGTTAGAAACTGTTAGAGGGCTTGTCAGTAGATCTGTCATGCTAGTAATTTCTCTTGAGATTAGTTAAATACAGGGCTGTTTTTGTGTTGGTTTTATGAACTGTGTATGATTCAATGGTTATTTGTGAACTGGTTGTAACTATGCTGAATGATGTATATGGCAGCAGCTCTGTTTTCTTTTGTTTTCTCTTTTTCCAATTCCGTCTCGAGCTATTATGATATGGTTTTCAGTTTGCTGCATGGCTGAATGTTGTTGGCACGGACAGGTTTGGAAACGTGCATCAATTAGCTTGCAGCCGATACATTGTTGAGGATGGGTGGAAGACGGTCTATGGAAGTTTGAAGATCGGCAATTTGTCACTTAGGATGAAGCATGACATTGGAAACAATAGGCTATTATTTATAAACTTTGAAGCATAATGTAATGGATTTTTGAATCTATATTGTAATAGATAGAAACCTGAAGTAAATGTTGAATGGGCTTTTAGAAATGAATTTGTCTTGAAGATCGTGGATGACTCTTGGATTCTGTAGTCTTAAATTATAGTGTATGTTGAATGGTAATAGAAATATTTGAATGGTGAAACCTGGATATGGAATAGCAAATGTTGTTTGAATGATGAATGTGTAATAAAAATTTGAATTTCTTTTCTTGCGAACGGTGATGGAATGATATAGAATTGATGCTTGATTTGCTTTTGCACCAGGGACTTTGAGCAATTCAATACCTTAAGTCAACAAAACTTGTACTTTGAGAACTCATAGTTATGAGCGGAAACTTGACTTGAATAAGGCAAACCCTTTTGATCATGAGGAACCTTTAATTAATATTTTACACTAATCCCTTGAACCCAAGATGACTCAAATGAATGCATGATATGTTGAGGACCTAATAGAATGCAAATGAGATGAGAAACATAACCCAGATGGATGTAAAAATTGGGTGGGCAAATTTTGGGGTGCAACAGGAGGCGACAAATTTTTGCGGGACAGACTTTGATGGACGGCGGATCCAAAATCCCAAATCCGCCATTTTAGGGCGGGTGGATGGGCCACGACCCGTTTTGCCACCCCTAGTTAAATGTTTTGTGATTATTTATCATGTCTCATGAGCTTTTTAAATTTTTTGACTAATAGATTCATGTCTTTTTCAATATTTGAATATACGTCCTCTTAGTCTTTGAGTGTGATATCACCCATGATCCCACGGATTTCTTAAGCAACAAAGTGTTTGAAGATTGAGAAGAACGCTATTTTGTTTATATCCTTCCACACATTCACTACCAAGATCAACTGGAGAGAGGAAACCTCCTTCCTTTCATTGAAATTTGTCTGCACCAATGACAACAACCTCAATATTGCAAGCTTCATGAAAATCTTAACAAACTATTTAATAACCGTTAGTTTCAAGACACATATCTCTCAATAATTACAAATCTCCATAGTCAGTATGTGAATTTAAACAAGAGTTGAAGATGAAAGAAATCCTACTTGCAAGAGATTTTGAGTTTTAAAAAATGGAGGTTGTTGATTCTCACAAAATCACTCCGAAAAATGTTATCAGATATGTGAGTTCTCATGTGAATGTGATAACAAAAGGAGTTTGTATTTGCTTCATATTAAGCACAAAAATGGATGGAAAGTGTTAGTTAGATTCGAGTAAAGAACATTTTATGATTTTAGTCAAATGAGCAAGTAGAGTGAAACAAGATCTCATAAAGAAAAGCTACCTATTTTCCCATGATTCGAGTCAGTTGTAAGCTTGATTCGAGTCGCGTACACAACTTGATTTGAGTCAAACTGGGCAAAGCCAAATAGGAAAAACATGGAAAGCATTATTATTCTAGTCAGTTGAAAGTCTGACTCGAGTCAAACTAGGTGATGACTAACATGAGGCGTATGATTCGAGTTAGTGTAACTTGTAATTCGAGTCACAGTGTTGCATGATTCGAGTAAGTGTAAATTGTGATTCGAATGACAGACACTAACAACTTCATGTTCTATTCTGTTTGATTTGATTTGAGTCATAGATTGCGAGTGACTCGAGTCACACACACAATAAATCTTAAATTTTAAAGTTTTTCAAAATAGTTTGAAATTTCACTTCTCACATAATTTGAATGAATACCAGATATGGTTCTTGTTCCATTAACTCAAGCAATTAACTTAAAGCATCATGATCAAACTCAAATACAACCAATTGAGTCATGCATGCTAAAAATGAATCATTTTGAAACTCAATTCAAATACGTGCAATTGACGAGGAGACTCAATAAACAAAAGTAAATGAAGTGAAAGCTTAGAAGACAAGGAAAAAAACTGTATTGGAGTTCTCCCCTAAATGTATTAGGGACATTCAATTTCAACTCCCCTGCTTAAAACATCTTATGCTAGGCAAAAAATAAAGTGTGATAGTGGGTCACCTTGTCTGACACTACTCTTATAGTATAAATATCCTCTTTGTACTCCATTGATGGAAACTGAAATGGAAGCATAATTCAAAATGGTAATGATCCCCTGTCAAAATTTGTGATTGATTCCAAATGACTTTAGAACCTTGACCACAAAACTCCAACTTATAGTATCAAAAGCCTTAAAGATATATACCTTCATCGCTAAGTTACCAACACTGCTCCTACTGTTGAGAAGGTTGAAATCTTAAAGGTCAACAAATGCAGTCTCTAATATTTCAACCATGGATGAAGGCCCTTTGCTAAGGAAAAATGATGGAAGGAAGAACCTTTGCCAGCCTGTCAGTAATTATGTTGGTTACAATATTGTGTTTGAAGTTTGCAAGAGTAATAAACCTATATTGATCAATTGTGTTTACATTGGGAGTCTTGAGAATCAAATCGAAAATGTTGGCATTGTAATTAGGGATAATCCATCTATCCGTAAAGAATTAAATGAATTATTATAGACAAACTCATTAGGGATGATAGTCATATCAGGTATCATATCTACTTTTAACTATGGAGTGACATGAAAAGCTCATTTGATGAGGTAAAACTCAACACTAATTGGCTGATAGGAAATGGTAACTGTAACACACTTCTAAACCCCCACGAAATATATTAAATAATTTAGAGTAACATGTAATTGGATGCTACACTTCACCAAAAATCATTTTTCTTTAAAAAAACACATGTTATGCTTATCACAAGGAACTCAATAAGTAACATTCACCGAAACATGTTAACACAGTGTAATAAGGTTCATAAGTTGAATAATATTAAACCATCATTTATCATCTCCAAAACTTAACAAAATTATTCAACCAAAGGAAAATTAAGAGTTATCAACAACTCTAAAATAAACGTTCCCCAGTGTTACAAGTCAGAGCATGACACCGACGCTACAACTAGACGGACTAACATATAAGTTATCCTCACCAAAATCAAAAGCAGCTGCTTCTCAATCTGAAAAATGTCAACAGTAAGGGTAAGTCTCATTCACAATTAACAAATGTTATGAACCTATAAACAATAATATATCATAAGCACATTATTCACCCAACTACAATATATTCATATTTTCAGAAATCCATTCATCATATACAATCAACCACATCACCGTGAAATAACACTGGAAACCTTCCAATCATGTTATATCAATGTATATATGCAATGCACTAACACTATGCATGTGGTACTAATTCGTCATGGGATTAACCTATCTGACTGATCTAAACATCACCGAGATACGGCCCTGCCAGCACTAATTCCACACAGTTGGAATTATGTCATCCACTAATCCAAAACATCATTGGGATTCAGCCACCAAAAGATGATTCTGAATACACGCAACATATAACATACTTACCATCATCACCGATTTGATGAACAACATCATCTCAATATAACTCATCATTATCCTTACCAACTTAGTATGTATATGTATCAGCATCATTCAATAATCAATCATACATCATCACAACAGTTACAACAATCACAACACAGTTATATCATGACCGCGTTATCACATTGTTACATTTAACCACATGTGCCTACAATGTATACTTCATTAGAAAATTAAATCGGGGTTTTTAAAAATTAAAATAGAGCTACTGTCTAAAATGCCATTTATTTACATAGAATGTTTAATCATTAACACAACGCTCAAAACGGCACTTAAAAAGGATACACGGTTTGAAAGTTATGAATTTTATATTTTTTTAAAAAAACATCATGTGTAACCGGTTACGGCATGGGCGCCACCCGGTTACGCATTTACGTCACTGTATTCACTATTATTGAAATTCTCCTGTAACCGGTTACAGCAGGGACGATAATCGGTTACAGCTGACAAAAATGCCCAATCTTATTATTTTTCCACGCGGTAATTGGTTACAACATGGCTGCTACCCGGTTACAGCGTGCATAGTCCCAAAAATATCAATTTGACGGCATCTCAGCCCCTCTATTCATCACCATTTCAAACCAATACGAATATCACATCGAAATAGAGCCAATTCAGCAATTCAACATAATTCTATCACGTCACAATTCTATCTAACATCCATAAACATTCATATCCTTACCATTTGATCAAAATTCACATAACTGAACCTCAGACCTCAAAACCCCAAAACCTATAACACATGCAATTGCGAGAACTAACCCACCTAATCAATCATATCATTCATGTACCCATAATAGATCGTAATTGGAGAGTCCCCCTTTACCTTAGCAAAAGTTCTTGGTTCTTCCTCTTCCTCTTCCAAGGTCTTTCACATTCTTCTCTTCTCTTCTCTTCTCTTCTCTTTTCTCCCTTTTAAATTCTATTTTCCAATTTCCTTATTTTCCTTCTTTATAAAAAATGGAATATAATTTCAGTAAAGGCCTAACACTTAGCACCCCCTTTTTACTAAACACGACACTGACCCAATAATGTTATTTCTCAATTTCTCCAATTAAAATACCGAATAATCCAAATAATTAATTTAAATTTTAATTAAATTAATAAATGGAAAATATGGGGTGTTACAGTAAGAAAATAAAATTCTGGTTAGATTGTTGGAATGACAGACCTTTGATTGACTCTTTGGGAATCACAAACTTGAACCATCAATTTCTCAAGACAAAGGTTAGCTCTTACGTGGTTAACCATCAATGGCACTTACCCTTGTCCATTTAGATGACTTTTCCTTCTCTAATTTAAACTCTTAACCAAACACACAATCCTTTAGAGGATAGGAGGATAAATGCATTTGGAAGGATGTCAAGCTTACTCTCAAGTGGTGTATGAATTCAAGGCTAAATCATTTCATTAGCGAAAATTGATTTGGAATGCTCACATACCTCATTCAAGATATTTGTTGTTTTGGAGGTTTATCCCAAATAGCAATCAGAATCTTTAAAACACCTCTTTTTTAGTGCTTCTTTGCAGATAAACTTTGGACGAATATTGCTTTAGTTTTTGCTCATAACATATTATCATTAAGGGATATTTGGACTGCCTTGAATAAACTGTGGTCTGATCAATGTAAGGTGGTCGTTATATCTACTATAATCAACACCATTAATACTATCTGGCAGACCAGAAACAATGTCAGGTTCAAGGTTGTGAAAACTCATTGAAAAACAGTTGTCACCTCTATGACTAGGGAATATACTCACATATTTAGAGAAAAAAATCATTATGCAAATAAATTAGCTAACATCGGATTACATGTACTTTAAACATTGTTTCCCACAAGGAATCGAACTCGATATTTCCCAAATGCCGTCCTTTGGAGGAGCTCCTTTACCATTGAAACTCAATTGCCTGGTTTATCCAAGTACCTTTTTAATGTACCTTTGTGGTGGTTATTGACCACCTTTAAAATAAAAACCATTGTCATTATTTATGTAATTGTAATAGATATGGAAAATTTCTCAATGCACCCCATAATTCTCTCAGTCACCTGGCGAATTTCCATTTATGTCCCCTGCTTCCATAGATGTACATCCAAAAACACTTTTTTTTCTTCAAAATTTTTGGTTTTTTCCGTATATTTATCTACGAAAGCGTAAAAACCATAGTAAAGAGTATGAAAATACAATGAATTTCAGTTCATCAATTCTTTCGCATGTACAACTACGGAATACTCTTTTTGAACACATTCCGTTGATGTACCTACAGAAGAATTGCTGATATATTTTAAAAAGTTTTTATAGAATCGAGTTCGTGGTGAAATTCCGCTTCTAATGGTGTATTCATTTGCTTGAAACAGTTAAGAATCATGATTTTTCCATAGTATATCATAGTAGTGTAATGTAAATGTAATGCTATATATAGTACACGAAAAGAAAACATCTTATAAATCTTACAAATAGTGTAAAACATAATAAAAATAAAATTACATCAATCTAATAAAAACACAGACATCAAAAGTGTCTCAAACTGAGACCGATGAGAATATTAGTTATAATCCATATTGAAACAAACTAAGGCCCCCCAAAAAGCTCAGCCAACATCAACAGTAAAACATAACTTCTTTGACGTTATGCAAGATAACTGAACTCTCTCGGAGCATAGTCGACCAACACATTATCATATGTTGTATGATGAAAATAGATTCAATGCAGAACAACTCCAAAGTCTTAGGTAGTGTTTGACCCAACTTTTTATCTACTTTTCTTCTCCTTATAAGGAGATGAAGGGCCAAACACATTTTTTATAAAGCTCTTATGAAAAAAAGTAGCTTTTTTTTCAAGACAAAAAATTAAATAAAAGGAGCTTGTAAAAAAGGTGTTGAAACCAACTTTTTCAGAGCTTAAAACATGTGGCCGCGGTTCGAATCCCAACGAAAGCATTTTCTTTAAAAAAAAATTGTGCTAGTGCAGTAAACGGCAATTTTTCAATTTTTTCTACGGTTCATAACATCTAGAGTTATGTTTTATTTTATTTTTTTCTTCTTCTCTTTACATCATCATTTTTGTAGATATTAGTTTTGTCCAACTTTTTATTCGTTTTGTATATTATATCTTAATTTATTGTATAATGATTTTCAATAATAATATTATTAATTTCTTATACTATACACTATATTATAGAGGTTAATACAACAATGAATCAATACGCATTATATATATATATATATATATATATATATATATATATATATATATATATATATATATATATGAAAAAAATAAAATTAAAAAAAAATAAAATTAAAAATAACTTTAAAGTTTAAAAAATAATCATAACCAAACAACTTTAACTTAATTTTAAAAGCTCTTATTTTTAACTTTAACTTTAAAGTAACTTTTAAGACTTAAAAAAGTCGGGCCAAACGAGCTCTTAGTTGTTTTAAATTACATTTAGTATAAGTTATAAGTAAAACTTTGTAGCTTATCTGCACTAGATCTAATTTTATCATACAACACATGATAATGTGTTGGTCGACTATTCTTTGGGAAAGTTCAGTTATCTTGGATAACGTCAAAGAAGTTATGTTCTACTGTTGATGTTGGCTAGGCTTTTTTGGGGGCCTTATTTTGTTTGAGTATGGAACTTATGTTTTGCCGTTGATGTTGATGCATGCTGTACAATCCTCCTGGTCGGCCATAATGTCAGTGTGATACAAACAAAGTCGAATTAGATACAATTAAGGGTCAGTTTGTGTCAGCTTTAAAAAAATGAATTTTTTCTTTGTATTTTTGAAAGTAGATTTTCTAAAACCGTTTTTCAAAATATTACAAGTTTTTTTATATTCGTTTTTTCTAAAATAAAACACTAATTTTGACATCTTATAACATAAACATACATAATTGAAGACCAAAACTTAGTCAAAATCATAATTTTTTAAAAAGTTGTATTTCAAAAATGAGTTTTATGAAAATCTATTCGAAATAGCTTCAAAATTAAGTGATTTTTTGAAATTTTGATATCCAAATTTCCCCCCACAAATAGACGAAATATCTAAAATCACATTTTAAGAATAACTATTCAAACAAAATTTTCATTTGAAGCTTTTATAAAAAGTTTCTTTGTAAAATTTTTTTCACAAAATTTAGTAACACTATAAAAATCATTTTTAAAAAAAGGCAAAACAAACGGGCCATAAATTAGAAAAAAATGATTTTTCTATATTCCGTAGATATAGCTACGAAATGACCTAACGTTCATCTCTTTCGTAGATGCATCCACGAAAGTTTCTGAAACCTCCAAAACCCAAAAATGGCGTCGGGTCACTGTTGTAGAGGGTTAAAAATCTCCAATTTTGGTGGCTTGAACGTCATTTTAACACATCAAACAACACCTTCATTGTCTCTAAACTATATTTCTAAAACAATCCAATCATTGCTACACCTAAAAATCGAATTCTAACTCTATATTACAAATACTCTTAAATAACTGGAAAACTCAAAAACTTACTGATTAAATTGAGTTTTGAACTTGATAGAGTGTGTTGATAGTAGATGTGGACGTTATCGATCGAACTTGAGAGAAAGAAAACAAACTTTGGGGGAGTTTGATTTTTGAGGTTGAGAAAGTATGAGAGTTGAAGAAGAAAAAAGTGAAGAATAGGGAGGAGAAGAGTGTGGTGCGAGTTATAACATCAAATTATTCCTTAGATGCATCTACGAAATAAATCAACGTTAAATAAAAAAAATATATTTCTGGAGATTCATCTATCTATCAAAAATAATTTTGTCAATTTACTGATTTGTGAGAGATCCATGGAGTTGAGTAAAAAATTCTCTAAATAGAATTAAAAAAAAATTAATCAACAAGAAAAATAAAGGCCTAAAAAACACAAACAATAAAGAAAGAAAAAGAATGGTGAGTGACAATGGATGCCGTATTGCTGAGGCACAAGAAACAATCTATGGACCCATTATAATTCTAGTTCTAATTAGACAAAGCCAAAACCAAATCTAAAATCATCTCAAACCAAATAGAATAATTAAATAAATAAAAAATTAAAAAAAAGAAAAAGAAAAAAGAAAAAATAAACAGAAAGAGAAACGAAGCATTAACCATGGCAAAGAAATGGCAACGGAAACAACGAGAAGAAGAGTAACAATGTTGCTCCGTCGTTAACGAGATCTCTTCTTTGTTTCTCAATATTTCTCGTTTTTCTTCCAACTTTCACCCTAATTCGCGATGGAAGCTTTGATCGAATTATGCGACCTCATCGCGCTAAATCCATTGCAATTCCCTGATAAACTATCCTGGATATGCGATAAATGTCCTCCGCCGGAGTATCTATCCGCCGGATCGCCTAGGGTTTCGCGTTCTCAGCTCAATGCCGTTATCGCCGTCGCTCGTTTCTTATCCAAGTGCTCCGATTCCGCCGATCTACGCCCTAAATCAGTCGTCATCGAGTTCCTCCGTTCGATTCCGTTTTCCTTTGCTCAGTCGTTCTGGCCGCAACCTTTCAGCGTGGATTTCGTTGCGTCGTTTTTTATTGATTTCATTGGTTATGTATCCAAAGCTGCGCAATCGTCGCCGGATTTCTCCGACGAGGTTGCTGGATTCACCGGGGAGGTTGTGTTGTCTGCGATTGCGGAACAGAATTCGATTATTGCTAGGGCTTTTTTGGTTGCTTTGTCGCAGAATTTTCTTCCTATTGTATCTTCGGATGCCAATAAATTGGTTACTTGTTTGATTGAACAATTTGCTGCTGGACCTGTTCCGGCTACGCCGGTTGAAGTTAATGCTGGAAACTCTGATAATTCTTCTTCCCAAAGCTCTCCTCCCAATGGCAACCATCAATCTGGTAGTCCGACTAGCAATGTCTCTTCTAAGGGTGCTGGGGATGATGCTACTGCTAGCACTGCATCGTCGAGAGGGTCCGTTGTCATGAACGGAGGTAGTCATATATGGAGGAGTAATGCTGATCAATTGGCCCAAAATTTGGGTTTAAATGATGGTGGTTTTGGTGGGAGCTCTTCTGGCCAACAGGTTACTTCCTTTGAGGAAGAGTCTGTGGAGTTCTTGGAGAGACAAGAAATAGCTTTTAAGGTGATTGCTCATGTGTTGGAAAAGGTTCGCGTTGATCCTGCCCTTTTGGAGCAGGCTAGGTTGATTGGGAAGAAACAAATTCAATCCATGTCTGCGTTTCTTAAGGTAATTGTTTTTCTAACTATGCTTTCAGTTTGCATATTTTCTTACTCGCTGTGGAATGTGGACTATGGAGTGTAGTTAAAGTTTAGGTTTATCCGAGGAGTGGGACATGTTTTAATGTTTGCAAGTTCTTGCAGATTAGGAAGAGGGATTGGCATGAGCAGGGGTCAAGTCTAAAAGCTAGAATTAATACCAAATTGTCAGTTTATAAAGCTGCAGTTTCAATGAAAATTAAGAGCCTCTCGGCTCTGGATTCTGATTCAAGATCTGTCAAGAGATTGGTTTATGAGGCAGTTGCGATATTGATAGATGCAGCTGAGGCGTGCTTGCTGTCCGGATGGAGGAAGTTGAAAACATGTGAAGAGCTCTTCGGTTCCTTGCTTCTTGGGGTGGCACAAATTGCTATTGCTCGAGGAGGTCAACCATTGCGGATTTTGCTCATTCGCCTAAAACCAATTGTTCTCAACGTTTGTGCTCAGGTGCACTTTGATTACTTTTAATATAATATTTCCATTAACATTTTGTTTTTGAACTTGAATTCCAATTGACATATAATTTAATGAAATTTTCTGTTTGTTTGTTTAATATTTTTGAAATGATAACTGTTACAGCCCGAAACATGGAGTAGCAATCAGGGGACCATGTTTGATAGTGTCACAAAAGCCAGCTGTCAGATTATTGAATCTTGTTGGGCTAAGGAGCGAGCCCCTGTAGACACATACATCATGGGATTAGCTACAAGCATACGCGAACGGAATGATTATGGGGAACAGGTTTGTATACTAATTTCACGTATTCACGGCCACGAGGCATAGACTGATAGTAACTAAAAATGGGATTTGCTAGAATATGCCTACCAATTTGTATAAAGAAGTATTTTAGCAATATGCGTCTTAGGGTATTTTTACCAAATCTTTAGTTATCACTTGCTAAAACATTACTTCTAAAAAATGAGTAGGTGTGTTCTAGCAAATGCCTAAGGAGCTGCTAACTTACACACTTATTTTTTAGCAAGAGTATTTTAGCAACATCCACTTTTGGGGGTGTGTTTAATCATTTTTTATTTATAACTCGCTAACATACTTCTTCTAAAATATAAGTGGTGTTAGCAAATCCAATAAAAATATATATGTTTGAGTGTGTCAATGTTCTACTCATTTTTTTAATTGTTTTTGTATACATCTATCTATATATTCTTTTGTATGCATATTGGTTTTGTATTTCATTTATTTCCAAATATTTTGTGGACAGTGCACATGTGCTTTCTGATACATCAGTGCTTACTCCCCTTAATTTTATCAGTTCCATTTGTAATGATATCTATTTATATGGCCATTGGTCTGTAGTTTTTTCCTGTTTCTTCAGCATTTTATCTTGTGCCAAAATTGTCGACATTTTTTTTTTATTCTAAGCATGCTGTTTTCGTCGTATCTTTTCATGCATTAAACTATTCGCTTGCTTACGAAATCTTGTTGCCATCAGGACAACCAAGACAAACCCGCAGTTCCTTTTGTACAGCTAAATGTTATACGTTTGTTTGCTGAACTAAGTGCTGCAGTCAACAAATCCGAGCTGGTAGATGTGATATTACCTCTTTTCATAGAAAGCCTAGAAGAGGGTGACGCTTCAACTCCAAGTTTATTGAGACTCCGAGTATGGAACCTTATGTTCAATATATTATGAAGTTCTATAAATCTATTCTGACTCTTTTGATAAAAAGAGTAATTCTTGTACGGATATGCTGTCTATAGGCATTGCTAATGCAAGAATAGCACTGATCCTTTGGCTGCTGTATATGAATCTTATATTGTTTTTGTTGCAACCCATACAGCTTCTAGACGCCGTTGCTCGAATGGCCAGTTTAGGTTTTGAAAAATCTTACCGCGAGACAGTGGTTTTGATGACTCGAAGTTATTTGAATAAACTTTCCAGTGTGGGATCAGCTGAAAGCAAAACAGAAGCACCTGAAGCTACAACTGAGAGAGTTGAAGTACGTAGTATCTCAAAATGTCAACAACAACTGCTAAATTTGATTAGTTTGGTGTAATACAATATCAAATGGATTCTCACTAGTTCAATTAAATTCTAGACTCTACCTGCAGGATTTCTTCTTATTGCGACTGGTCTTACTACTGATAGACTACGCGCAGACTATCGCCATCGATTACTCTCCCTGTGCTCAGATGTTGGTTTAGCTGCTGAGTCTAAAAATGGAAGGTATACCTATTTTTTACGCTGAGCACATGACATGAGAATATATATCATAACATGTGAAGTTTTGTTCAGAATTTTAGCAGGCCTTTATTCAACTTCATTTCCTTGGAGAAATATCTTTTTTGAAGATTTCACATCTGATGCTTACTCAATACAGGAGTGGAGCAGATTTCTTGGGTCCCTTGCTCCCTGCAGTTGCTGCAGTTTGTTCCGATTTTGATCCAACTTCAAATGTGGAGCCATCAGTTTTAAAGCTGTTTCGAAACCTTTGGTTCTATGTTGCTCTTTTTGGCCTAGCCCCTCCTATACAGAAGACCCAGGTAACAACGAAGTCAGTTTCCAGTACACTGAACAGTGTGGGAAGCACCGGTACAATTTCCCTTCAAGCTGTAAATGGACCATATATGTGGAATGTGGAGTGGTCTACTGCTGTTAACCGAATTGCACAAGGGACTCCTCCACTAGTAAGTTTATCACAAAATAGAGTAGTTTTTGGGCAAACAGTTCAATTGGTGTTTATGTGTAATATGTTTGTGTTTAATAGAACACATCATGGCATCTGTTGCTTTGCCTTTGGCTTGGTTTTATCTTACAGTATTTTAACCACTTAGCTATTTATCAGGATCTTCTTTACGTTGTTTACTTTGACTTTGATTTAGATTTTAGACCGTGTTATTTAAAGCGTCATGCTAATGGGCGTGGTCAGAGAATTGATTTCCCCCTTTCAAGACATTGAGTAAGGGAACGGAATCACATGGAGTTTTTATGATTTTTAATAAGAATTGATATAGAATGGGTCATCATTATATGTCAAGGAAAACAGACAATTATTAATAATCCCTGCTTGTTTAGACTGGCCATTCTCACCTCTCTAGGAGGGAATCAAATTCCTGAACCAAAGACCAGAATGAAATCATCATTTAATATTTATTTTTAACGAACTAAAGAATTATTATTTCTGCGGAAGAAATAGGAATGCAATGACTGTTTCATGTACCAAATGAGCGCTAGGTTAAATGTGTCAGGTCTATGTAAAGCAGTCTAAGAAAATTTAGCAACAATGTTATTGCATATCCTTTTTGTTGAATGCTTTAGTAGACGTGGACTTCTTTTGTTAAGTTCAATACATGCAAATTGCATACTTTAGCTGGAGGGGTTGGCATATGGATCTGAACTATACACGCAATGAAGTATTGTTTTGAAGCATATCTTGACTGTTAGAATACTAATATTGAAATAACAATTGGATAGCTTGAAATTTATGGCTTGTAGCATTGACATTTTTCTTCCATAATAACTAAAAGCATGGATATACTTATTCTGCAACTGTGGACTTTAGTCTCGGGAAGTTATGAAATACTTTACTAATGTAGCTACTGCTTGCACATAATACAAATATTTATGTTGCATGATAGTTGTGTTGTACTATTTTTATTGATTCTGGCATGGTGGCTACAAGGTCTCAACCTTGAGTGCCAGGACAGTTATGAAAACTAATAGCAGAGGTTGTATAATGTTGTGAAATTATAATCCATTATTATGAAAATAGTTTTTATTTTAGAAAAGGTTTATTATTCTGGATGTTTCTAAACTATTTGAAATTTTTTAAATAGGTGAACCTAAAAAGTTTGTAATTGAGTTCATAAACTTGTCAATAATTTGTAATTAGATTCCTGAACCAAATTTTTAAAATCAGGTCCTTAAATTTTTATATAAAAAATCTGTAATCAAGTTGAAACTGATAAAAAGGTTGTATATTGTTGTGAAATTAAAATCCGTGAAAATAGCTTGTAATTTAGAAAAGGTTTAATTATTCTGGAAGTCTGTAAACTATATTGCTGCTATGTATTACGAACTCAGCGACTCTCTTTCACTAACTTAATTTGTCTGTTCTGAAGTTTACTTGTGTCTCTCTGTTTCTCTCCAGGTTGTTAGCTCAGTAAAATGGCTTGAGGACGAGTTAGAACTAAATGCTCTGCACAACCCAGGCAGTCGCCAAGGCAGTGGCAACGAGAAAGCCGCTCTTGCACAGAGAGCTGCTCTTTCTGCGGCTTTAGGAGGGAGAGTTGATGTGACATCAATGACCACAATCTCAGGTGGATTGCATTTGCCATATTCCTTACATTTTTATAAAATGTCAATACCTTGTTAGAGAGGCTCTTCCTTTTGTCTTTGTAACATAACATATTAGTTTCATTATCAGTTTCATTACTTATATAACACTTCCTCCTATGTCAGATGCATTGCTGACTGGAAACAATTCACTGAAGTCAATATATATATTTTGAATGCATTGTTGTTTTTTAACAGTTAACACACTTAGACATGTGTTGGGATCTCTTAGACTAACATTTCCCGTTCAACTTGTTCGTAGCTTTGTTCCAATAGCAAGCATCGAGACAGATGATCATTTCTTAGGTTGCATGACGTTATGTCTTTTGTGATCAATCCATATTCTATGGAAGTGTGAATTTAGATGTTTTTGGTTTGTGTATGCAAATATAAAGTTTCATGGTCGATGGTATTGTCTTTATTATTTAATTAGTAGAGTATTGGTTAAACAACAAGTTGTTCCAATAGCAAGCATCAAGACAGATGATTATTTCTTAGGTTGCATGATGTTATGTCTTTTGTGATCAATCCATATTCTATGGTAGTGTGAACTTGGATGTTTTTGGTTTGTGTATGCAAATATAAACTTTTGTGGTTGATGGTATTGTCTTTATTATTTAATTAATAGAATATTGGTTAAACAATAAGTTGTTCATAGCCTTGGCTGTTGACAAGCAACTAAAATTTAACTTGCCCCTTGTTTGGTTCATTAAGTTCTCATGTCTCTTGTGCTTTCTGTCTGGGTTGGTATTCACTCCCTTGCGCCTTCTTAACTCATGTTCATTTTGTATTCCCCCACTCAATCATGACTTGCATGGGGATGTCTTTTTCATATTTGTTTACAGGGGTGAAGGCTACTTATCTTCTTGCTGTAGCTTTTCTCGAGATCATCCGTTTTAGCAGCAATGGCGGAGTCCTAAATGGTGGGACCACTTTGGATGCTACTCGAAGTGCTTTTACTTGTGTCTTTGAATATCTAAAGACTCCAAATTTAATGCCAGCTGTCTTCCAGTGCTTAACAGCGATTGTCCACAGGGCTTTTGAAACAGCTGTGTCATCGATGGTAAGTTTTAGTTCCACAAAGTTTTTGTTTGAAAACAATTGTTGGAAAAGCTTTAGCTAATTTTAGACAGGTTCAACTACATTATGTGTTTAAATTGCTGATATTTCCTTTACGTATAATCACGAGGTCTCAAAGCAAGGAACAAAACCAAGTTTTTTTTACGGTACCATGTTTTCATAGTAGCATTCTTTATATAAATTGATCAAATTGATATTTAGGAATCATGTTTTAATCTAAACATTGTTTACTATTCATCTGAAAGGCTGCATGTAGTAGCAATGAAAGCCTATTTAGATATTTAGGAATCATGTTTTAACTAAACATTGTTTACTATTCATCTGAAAGGCTGCTTGTAGTAGCAAAGAAAGCCTATTTATATGCAAAACAATTTTATATTTTCTGTTTTCTCATATGGAGAATATTGTTTTTGCTGTATTCACAATTGATTGTTTATTATGAATAAAGGCAAGAGGGCTGAACCTTGGATTTTTATTTATCCATCATGGAAGTACTACAACATATTGATTGATTATTTACCAAGAAGCCTTCACAATTCAATCTATCTGTGCAGAAAGTTTGACTATAAATTTATCATAAAAAGTATAATTGTTTTCATTGAAGCAAATTTGCTCTTGAAATTTGTACTTGTGCTGTTATGCTTTTCAAAAAAAAAAAACAAACTTACCACTTTTTTCAAATCGAGTCTTCCTCTCCATTCTAATTTAAGTCTTATACTTTCTTCATTTTTTCCTTTTCATTTTTGTGTTTCTTAATATGTACATAATTCATTGTATTCCTGTCATTTTTCTCAATGCCCAATCCCCAGAGCTTTTTGAACAACACTAGTTGTTCATGAAACATTTATTTTGTTTCATTTAAGTGTAAGCTCCTAAACGACCCTCCAAAGTGATGACTGTTTTTCATTATATTTGTCTTTTTGTAGAACTAAAGCGATGAAATAAAAAGAAGAATTCAGTAACTATTTTGTATGTTTGAGGAACTGATTTGGTCACAAATTTTGGAGGACAAATTTTAGAGTTTATTCTATAAATAATTAGCATCTGCGTGATGGCATCCACTAATCTTTTCGGGCAAAAATGAACGGCTTTTTCTGTATATATGTACATCGACAAATGGCGTAGGTTCACACCCTTTCAAGTGCTGCAATGGGTTGCAGTTAGCTGATTTACTAGTGCTTTCATTTGTGTTTGACCGTGTCCACGCTGGTCGCTTTGTTAAAGGCTGATTTGTATGCTGTTATTTGTGTCGGTCTATGTGCACAACTGATTAGTCTGCCTGCAGGAAAATCGAGTATCTGAGATAGGCCATGAAGCTCAGGGCCGAGACTCAGTACTAACAATGCATACCTGTTTCCTGATCAAAAGTCTGTCTCAGAGGGAGGATCATATACGAGATATTGCAGAGAACTTGTTAAATCAACTTAGAGACAAGTTTCCACAGGTAAATTTTAAATTGTGTTGTAAAAACGTGTATGCATGTAGAATATGGTTTTCTTGGTGCGTCCTCTGCCTTTTTTCTTTCTTTTCGGAATTCTCCTTTCTTTTGGAATTCTTCTTTATCATAGTTATGAGTAAAACCATATCTTTGCAGGTTTTATGGGATTCATCCTGCTTAGATTCATTGCTATTTTCATTTCATGACGACCCTTCTTCAGTTGGCATCAACGATCCTGCTTGGACATCAACAGTCCGTTCCTTGTATCAGAGAATTGTTCGGGAATGGATAATTAAATCACTTTCAAATGCTCCATGCACAAGCCAGGGCCTACTTCAGGTTTAACTGATTTATTTCATTTAAAAAAATTAATATTTCATTGCTATCACGCTCTAAATGTTTGCTATGAAGGAGATAAACTATGTTGTTTCCTATATTTAACAAGAATTATAGTTTTACTTGAATATTAAAACACAAATTCCTCTTCTAAGCAAATGTCAAGTGCTGGACGTTCTTTTTTTTCCTTTACGGGTGAGCATCATTGTCTATATTCACAAACAAATCACATTATTTGAGCCATAATTTTCTAAGCTTCTACTTCTGTTGATAATCCTCATTTTGCACTCATCACCTTGTTTTTTGTACCGCAAGTGTTGGTCTATGAAAAACTGCACTGCACCTTAGCTGTTAAATGGAGAGATTTAATTGGGAATCAGAAGACGTACTTTCCTATCTTATAATAAATTGTAAGATACATGATAAAAAATAACTTTATAGGGATGAGTTAAGCCCAACCAAAATTCTAAGATTATATATGAACTATTTTACATGGGATCTCGAGTTTGACAAGCATTACTAGAACAAATACCAAAGTTAGACAAAAGCATAACCATTAAGCTTAACATCAAACATTGTCCAGCATCATTGTCTACCCTTAACATAAGCAAACATGCTTAACAATATGAAAAACCAAACTACAATATTAGGTCAGTGCTTACTCTGGTAGCTGAAGCCAAATTGAAAGGTGTCACCACACCAAACCAAGCCACATGGATATTGGGTCAGCGGTCACTCCGGTAGCTGAAACCCAAATTTGAAGGTGTTGCAACTTCAAATGCCCAAGGTGTTAGGCCAGTGCTCACTCTTACAACTGCAACCTTAACTTAACTAGGGTGTCTCAACTTGAAAACAAACAGAAACAAATACCGAGCCAGCGCTCACTCTGGTGGCTGAAACTCTAACTCTAATCAAAATAAGTTATGTGGCACAACTTCAATCTAAACAAAATAGGCAGCCTTTTTTATACCAAGGGCAACAAACCAAGGATTCTCTTGAGTGGTGGCAAATCCATGAACAACCCAACAATAGGAGCTACATAAGACAGCAAGCCACCAAAACCCATATAGGGTAATATAGACTAGATACATTGATTATTCAATGAACCTTTTTCTCTTATAAAAAGGAACGGAGGTAGTATTATTATAGTGAAATATACTAGATAGGTTTTATACAAAAGACTAAACACTAATCCCTATTTATAGGGATACAAAGACTCAATCCTAAATAAATAGGAAATCAAGAACATATCATTATAATAATAATACCTATTATAAAATCTAATCCTAAGAGATGATCTCAGATACTCTATAATTATAGGAAATGACTTAAGACACTAATATAATATAAAACGTATTATTAGATGTTTTATGAAATTCCATTTAATTTTTCTGTGATTGAAATTGTTAAATTATGATTATTCATTTAGTCTGAAGTCCTCACAGTTCTTTTGGCACATCTGGATCTTTGTATTTTGCATCAGGATAAACTTTGTAAAGCAAATAATTGGCAAAGAGCACAGCCTACAATTGATGTTGTTTTACTTTTATCTGAGATAAGAATTGGCACTGGGAAAAATGACAGCGGGTCAACCCAAACAGGAAATATTCCTGCAGTCTTGGCTGCAGCAGCTGCTGCTTCAGGAGCAAACTTAAAAGTGTCAGAATCTTTTAATTTAGAGATTATCAGTTCTGGCAAGTGCAACCAAGCTGCAGCAACAGTTAAGTGCAACCACGCTGGAGAAATTGCCGGTATGAGGAGATTGTATAACAGCATTGGTGGATTTCAATCCAGTACTACACCTGCGGGTTTTGGGCTTGGAGCTGGGCTTCAAAGAATTATATCTGGAGCTTTTCCTCAACAGCCACAAGCAGAGGATGATTCATTCAATGGAATGTTGCTTAATAAGTTTGTACGTTTACTTCAACAGTTTGTCAACATAGCAGAGAAAGGTGGGGAAGTGGTCAGGTCTGAATTCCGTGAAACTTGTTCTCAGGCTACTGTGCTGCTTTTGTCAAATTTGGTACACACATTTCTCCCTTGTATCTAGATGGTAGTAGTTATAACTTGCAGGGAATCCGTGTTTGTACATTTATCTGAGTTATGCTTTTCTTATGGACAAGAGTTCTGGATCCAAATCGAATGTGGAAGGCTTCTCACAACTTCTCCGTCTTCTTTGCTGGTGTCCTGCATATATCTCCACTCATGATGCAATGGAAACTGGTGTTTTCATATGGACATGGCTGGTTTCTGCTGCACCTCAGCTTGGAGCTCTTGTCCTTGCTGAGCTTGTTGATGCATGGTTATGGACAATCGACACCAAACGGGGTCTTTTTGCATCTGAAGCAAGGTACTGTGGGCCTGCTGCAAAACTAAGGCCTCACCTGGCCCATGGGGAGCCTGAATCACAGCCTCAGATTGATCTTGTTGAGCAGATAATTGCTCATCGGCTATGGCTTGGATTTCTTATTGATCGTTTTGAGGTTAGAAGTTGCTCGCTATATTAGTTAAGTTAAATTTTCTTGTCTTGAACCTGTTTTTATAAATTGTAATAATTGCTGTTTATTTTATGATGGTTGTGTTCTTAACTGGGCATATTGTTTTGATATTCCTAATGCATCAATTTTTTTGTTAATTCACCACTGCCTTGTAAAATCTAAATATACTTGGCTTAACTTGCTAGGAAAATTGTTTAGTTTCAGACTTTAGTAACTTAAAATATAACTAGAGTAACCACCAAATGGTAGTTTCTGGTGTTCTGAATGATTGCTCAATTGCTGATGTATGTTTTGATGGTTTTTTAAACATTCAGTATCTTCATACTCATCACATTAACCTAATGAACAGATATTGAGATGCTTGAAGAGGCCTTTGTTGTTCCTTCCTCTTTTGCGTTAAACATTGAAATTTGAATCTAGCTTCAACTACAAAATTTCATTTTTCCGTTCCCTGGGTTACTGCTGATCTTGTCTCTTGTAGGCGGTTCGGCACCAAAGTGTGGAGCAACTTTTGCTTCTTGGTAGGATGTTGCAGGGCACAACAAAGCTTCCCTGGAACTTTTCACATCATCCTGCAGCCACTGGCACTTTTTTCACTCTCGTGCTTCTAGGGCTCAAGTACTGTTCCTGCCAGTTTCAGGGAAATCTACAAAAATTTCAATTAGGCCTTCAGCTGCTTGAAGATCGGATTTATCGGTGAACACGATTCTCTCTTTATAGTTTTTTTTTTGGCATTCTCTTAGCATCATATTTCATAAATTTTTATTTTTTGTTATCCATCTAAGTATTGTTGGACTATGTGCAATCTTTTTGTTAAATATTATTCATGAAGCATTTTTTTCTTCTCTTCTGCATGAAGTATGTGTTTTGCAAGCTTGTTCTGTATTCCTTGTTCCATGTCTTTTCTGGCATGGTTTCCACTCCCTTACCGTGGTGGCGTGAAAGTTTTTTCTGGAAACCGTGCAGCTTAGGCCTGCTTCACTCTTAGAAGATCAATTTATTTCTGCATGTCAATATACTTTTGAGGACTTAGATGGGATGAGTAGGAACTGGTGAATTCATGCAGACTAACTCAGCCTCTGAATCTGCCACATGAATCTTTTATGCCAATATTTCATCTTCTCATTATGTTCTCCATGACTTAACACCACCAAAACTACTTCCTTCCTATCTTTAAAATCTGACCAAGACATAATTTTAGTAATGTTTACTTTTATTTATTGCCAATTCAAGCTGAATGCTTTCCCTCTGTATTCAAGAGTTTTCAGGAAGTGACTGAGGTGTCAAAGTAACTAATGTTTCTTTTGTATTTATTCTTTATTTTTTATTTTCTACTAAACAAGAACAAAGCCTTTTTTCTCTGACAATGAACATTTATACCTGTTAAAATGTTAATCCAGTTATTGACTTCAATTTCAATTGCAGCTTTTGGAGGTTAGTTAATTTGTACCTCTTCGCCAAACTAGATTTCTTGGTCCTTTAAAATATTATTGGCAACATGCATCCTTGCTTTCACGTTGGCAGTTCTGCCAGAGCAATTAATTTCTTGCAAAGATGACTAACTGACTTGTATTCATCATGTTCACCTTTCTTTAGAGTTTAGACTAATTCAAATTGTTTGGTGCATTTGCAGGGCAGCTTTGGGTTGGTTTGCTTATGAGCCCGAATGGTATGACACAAACTATACAAATTTTACTCAATGCGAGGCTCAGTCTGTTACTCTATTTGTTCACTACCTTTCCAACGTCAAAGGAGATGCTGTTCATTTTGGTTCTAAAGGAAATGGACAAGAAAATGGGAACTCTTTAGCAGATGTGGTAATATTTTGATGCCTAACATTGACATCTGCTTACAATGGCGGCTTTGTAACATTAGTGATTTAGTTTGAATTTTAACATTATGTCCTTTTTGTTTTCATTTTTTTGGTTTCCATTTTTTGAGAATCTTGCAAATACTTTATGCAATTATCCTAATATCTACATATGTATAGAATGATCTCTATCATCCTGTTTGGGGTCAAATGGAGAACTATGCTGTTGGTAGAGAAAAACGGAGGCAGCTGCTTTTAATGCTATGCCAACATGAGGCTGATAGGCTTGAGGTCTGGGCACAGCCCACTAACACAAAGTATATATCTGTTTTTAACCACTGGGATTTCATTATATATTTTCTTTTCTTCCTGTCCTGATCTATCGAATACTTGATATGTATGTATTTTCAGGGAAAGTAGCTCTAGACCCAAAATTAGCTCAGATAAATGGATAGAGCATACTAGGACTGCCTTTGCGGTAGACCCAAGGATTGCTTTATCAGTGGCTGCTAGGTTCCCAACCAATACATTTGTGAAGACTGAAGTAACTCAGCTTGTTCAGGTATTTTTTCTTAACAACGTTGTGAACTGGCATAGTCAATCGAATGCCTGCGTTATGGGAATTGATTTACCATTTATCAAGTCAAGCTTTATACATTTTGAAGAAAAACTACTCCCTACGCTCTTTCGGTGATGGAGTCTTTAAGCAATATAATGTGGTTTGAGGCATTAATTGGTTTTGATGCAGAAAATTAAAATGTGTGGCAACTAAGGTTTGAAAGAACAAATGTTTTATTCTGTCTTGTGCTTACCAAAGAAATAAAGTCCGGGTGATGAGAAAATGAAACCATAGTAGCAGTATTCACATTCTGACCAATTTGTTTGACATTAGACTTTATTAGGAGCTTGAAAATGACTAACAAAAATTAAAGGATGCCTATGGAGTTCTGCAGATGCACTAATCAGGCCTGGAAGGGGAGAAAAAGAAACCGTAAATGTAGTTGTGTAGAATCATAGTCTGATTGTATCATTACCCAACTGCAAATAAAGCAATTTATTTTCTGTATTCATAATCTGACCTATTTGTTTGGCATTTGACATTGTTAAAAACTTGAAAATGACTTATAAAAGTTAAAAGGTGCCTAGCTGTAAAATGAGTACGGATTTCGGCAGAGGCACTAAACTTGATAACACCAAAGTTTGGAATTAATTCAAGTTGAAAAGTCTAAATTCCTGTTTGAATTAAAGTTTGCAAATGCCATGGAAGTTTGAATAAACTTTATTTTGCAAACCTAAGTTTAGTTAAAAGTAAATTTAATATAACATGCTTTATGTTTGGGCTTTTTTCCCTCTGAAAAGTAAGTTTCTGAAATGTAAATTGGATAGTAATAGAAATCAAAAACAGTGTATGAAGCATAAAGGAAACTGAGAGAAAGTGAGGGAGAGCATTGAATCAATCTAACTGTTCTGTTGTAGTAATGCACAACTGATTTGTGAATGCAAGGTGTGGGCACTTATACCCAGCCTAAAGACTGTGATGACTCAGCAGAGCCAGTTACAACAATAAAGCCTTGTTTGGCCAAGATAAAATTGCTAGTACTGGTTACAACAATAAGGCCTTGCTATATATCAGCTGTGGACTCATCTAAGTTCATTATCTTGAGAAATATGACATTATAACTTCACTTCGCAGGCACATATAGTGGATGTTCGCAATATACCTGAAGCATTGCCTTACTTCATCACCCCAAAGGCTGTTGATGATAATTCTGTGCTATTACAGCAATTGCCTCATTGGGCTCCTTGTTCTATTACACAAGCTCTAGAGTTCCTTACTCCTGCATACAAAGGCCATCCACGGGTCATGGCATACGTTCTAAGGGTTTTGGAATCCTATCCTCCTGAACGTGTGACCTTTTTCATGCCACAGTTGGTGCAGACATTGCGACACGATGACGGGGTTAGATATCTGCTGAAACTTAAATTCATGGTTTATTCCCTTAGTATGTGTTTCCTCCTACTGTTTTTCACATAAAACCTGATTGTTTGCTTTTGTTTCATTGACCATTCAACATCTACAGCATAAATAAACCTCGTGCATAGTCATTTAGTCATTACTCTTCTGTCTTGATTATAAGCCAAAAAACTAACTTCACATTTATTAATAAAACTAATTAGGGGCAGATTAATTTTTATGATATCATAAATAAAATATGGGTATTTTCAAATGTACCTTTCATAAGAATCTGTTCCATTGCAAGTAAAAGAGTCATTGGAAAAAAAAACTCATTGATTGAGGGCTATTTTAGGAATGACATTATTAACTATAGTAAAAGTAGTTATATTTGCTAATATTTGAAGCAAAAAAATAAGTTCTATATTATGATCTCTAATAACTGATGTAAAAGTTGAAATAGGACCATACCAATATTTTGATCTCTTTTTTGTTGTTGAGATTCTATGTGAAAGAGAAATAGAACATAGTTGAATCTAAAGCAGATTTCATTGATTCATTGTCAGAACCACCTTACAACATAATAACTGTAAGCTAGTTTTTCTCGTTATGAGAATAATTAGCTTACCTAACTGACAACCATCAACTACCTTACTCTACCATTTGTTGTATATTTCAATGTGTTTTCATTTGATGACCAGCTGCATATGTTAATTTTTGCAGAAATTAGTGGAAGGCTACTTGCTTAGAGCTGCTCAAAGAAGTGACATATTTGCCCATATTCTTATCTGGCATCTGCAGGTATAAATTGTGTTATCAATTATTAATTTTCATGCCTGAAAGTGATGGCTATTCATTTTTGCTTATGTTGTGCAAACTATTCTTATGGCCTGCAGATTAAGATTCATTTCTTGGAATATATTGATTCTTAAGAAATTCTTTGTTTTTTATTCAATAAGTGGTTAAAGCACTGAGTTTCTTTTGGACAGGGTGAGACTGTACCTGAGGCAGGGAAAGATCCAAACAGTGTGAAGGTATGCTAACAGCAAGTTTCTTTATGACCAGCATATTTATTGCTATCATATACCAATGAAAACATCATGATTTTGAAACTCAAATCTATTTTGAAATGTGATATGATATATGATAACAAGGTGCCAAATTCTGAACAGGGTGCCCTGACACCAGCCAGATGCACTGACTCTGAGTTGCTTTTGTTTTCATCACCAATAAATGAAATGAGTTACTACCTCGGTCTCTAAATATAAGACACCATCGACTAAACAGGGGAATTGAGAAAGTTAATTATTGTATAAATTTTGTTAGCATTCGTTTTCCAAGTTACATTGAAAGAAGATTAATTCATCTTCCCTCATCTTTGTATTTATTAGAAATAATTGTTGCAGTTGAAAATTTGAAACTGAGCGGAGAGAAAATACAGGGAGTTCGTCTATTAAGTACAAAAATATGAAGGATGTCTAGGATTTAATGAACAAATCTGGCCACTGCTCTGTCCCTGGAGCATGATGAACTTGAAGCATTTCGTTTAACACCTTCTCACAAACAAGGAGCAAGGCAAGTTCAATGTTCTTGGTAGGAGCATGCAGTACTGGACTGAACTAGAGAAACAGTACGCTGGTTCAGAGAAGCGTATCTGGAACCATAAAATATCAGCAGTCGCCGGAGCTAGGATATGGTACACAGCTTCCCCTAGCAACCGCTGTTTGCTTCCTAAACCACCAAGATATGAGATAAGGACCAATATAGCTACTTAGAGGTATCAGTTTTGTTAAGAGTCCCACATCGGACAATATATGGCCTGGACATGTGCTTGCTTATAAGTTGGGGCAATCCTTATCCTACAAACTGGTTTTGTAGGGTCTAGTTAGACCCAATCACATTTCTTAACATGGTATCCGAGCTTCGTTTTAGATCCCGGTGGGCCACCTGTTATCAGGTTTCCGCTATCAGTCCAACCACTATTTTCACGCTCCAGTTGTCCACTCCTGGGCGTGAGGGGGTGTGTTAAGAGCCCCTCATCAGACAATATATGACCTGAACATGTGCTTATAAGTGGGGGCAATGCTCACCTACAAGCCGGTTTTGTAGGGTCGAGTTGGGTCCAATCAGTCACATTTCTTATCAGGTTTGATAAGTATCCAAGCATTTGGAGAACCCTCCCCTAAAAGCTAGCTATCAAGGGGGAAGAACCAAACTGCTCAAATACTTCACTAAGCACCCCATGCTAATCGATGTGGTACTTGGGTACTCCATGTTGCCGAATTCCCTATCATAGCACAGCCTCAGATAGATGACTTTCCGGGGGCTGTACTCAATAACTTTTTACTTTGCCTTTCTGTTCAGCCTCTCCATAGGTAGCCCTTTTCAAGCCTCTCCATAGGTAGCCCTTTTCAAGCCACTGACAGCCAGTTTTGATACTAATTGATAAGTACAAAGCACTTGGGGAGCCGTCCCTGAAAAGCTAGCTATTAAGGGGTAAGAACCAAACCACTCTATTGAGTATCTCATACTACTTGATGTGAGACTTGGGCACTTGGGGAACCCTCCCTGAAAAGCTAGCTATTAAGGGGTAAGAACCAAACCACTCTATTGAGTATCTCGTACTACTTGATGTGGGACTTGGGCACCCCATCAATACCAAAGTCTCTATCATAGCTGTCCAATCAGCATTACAAAAGGCTTTATTAAGAGATGATGGCTGTTTGGGTAGAGCAGGGGAATAAATCTTCATTGAATGGAATATATTTAGAGATCAATAGCATACCACCAGGAGATACACATTCATAAAAGTTGATTAACCTAAAAAGACACATTCACGTGATCTAAAATCTAGTTTATGATCATTATATGCTCTCAGTTTATGCTTTGGTTTGTTGTTAGTGTAACTGACTTAGCAACTAGGTAGTTAGAAGGCATCTGAGTAGGATTGCAAACCATAAACAGCTGAACCTGTAACTTGCAATTCAATTTTATAAAAATGGCTTCTCAGGGTCAGAAATTTTCTTAGATTCTCTCTTCTAATCCATTTCTCCGTTTCCATCATTTTCTTAAAGATGCCTAGTTTCTCACAGTGTTTTTCAGGACATGGAAGTTAGTCTATTGGCCAATACTTTTTCCTAGACTTGCTTAAATCTTCATATCTGGCGTTCAATCTGCGGCATCCCTGTGAAAATATACAACTAAGTCTTATCCCACTAAGTGATGTCGACTATATGGATCAACTTTCGCCATAATGTTTTTATCAAAGACCATGCTTCTATCCAAATCATTAATTTCGAGATTTTTCTTAATAATTTCTCTTAATAACCCATGTGAAAATATAAATAAATATATTCAAAGTAAACTTTGTTTTATCTAAGAATATTGAGTTTATTTTTCAAATCATACTTACTTTAGTTTGTATGTGTATGTCTTTTTATATCAGAATGGCTCATTTTTAGAACTGCTGCCTGCTGTAAGGCAACATATAATAGACGGTTTTAATCCAAAAGCACTTGATATATTTAAAAGAGAGTTTGATTTCTTCGACAAAGTTACATCCATTTCTGGTGTATTATATCCACTCCCTAAAGAAGAACGCCGAGCTGGTATCAAAAGGTACTGGACAGATGTCTGAAGACATAATTTCTATTGTTAATTATTCTCAGGTTAAAATTTCAAGCTATTATTGATTGGAGCTAATGTTTTTTTTTTTGAACTATATGTGATAGGGAGTTGGAGAAAATTGAACTGGATGGCGAAGACCTTTATCTACCAACAGCAACTACTAAGCTTGTTACGGGCATTCAAGTAGATAGTGGCATTCCCCTACAATCAGCCGCAAAAGTCCCAATCATGATAACATTTAACGTAGTTGACCGAGATGGGGACAAAAATGATGTAAAGCCACAAGCTTGCATTTTCAAGGTAGGCTCAATTCAAAAGCATTGACATTTACAATTACTGTCATCTTGTCAAAACACCTGCAAAACATTGCACTAAAGAGACTTGGTAACTTAAATCTCTTTGAATACATTCTTACTCAGTATGGCTCATGAATACCCATTCTAGTTACGCATTTTTGGTGAGTGCGTGGATGGCTAGAGACAGTTTCTATTGATAGCAACGGGAAGATTCAAGGAAGCCCAGATACTTCAAACTAGCCAAGCACTTTACAAACACTTTAGCTCTACTTTTTGCAATTTTTTACTTTAGGATTTTCAACATTTTTACCAATGGAAATGAAAATACCTGAACATTTAGATAAATATAACATTTTATTTTTAGATAACTCATTTTAGTTTTTAAAGTAATTAACTAATTCATTTATTTGATTAATTTTTTTGTTTATAATTTTATGTATAGTATTACAGCTATGCTGTTGCAGTATTTTATATTTATTTACTATTTGCCTATTCCGCACTTCCAAGTCATGCAGTACTTGTGCTTTCTAACCTCTAGTTCAATCATATCTGAATGACATAAGTGTCATTGTGTCAAACAAATCCAAGTATTTCAGTAATTATATGGTGGTCTTATATGAAAAAGTGTATTATAATTTTTCCAATTGGTTTATAGATAAACCAATCGTTTTGCACTTTTATTTATTTTCTTGATTCTTGTCAATTGTGCTTGGCTTGTGTTTTCAACTTTCATTCTTAGGCTGACCGAGTTCTCTTACATTCCAGGTTGGAGATGACTGTCGACAAGATGTCCTTGCCCTTCAAGTAATAGCACTTCTTAGAGATATATTTGAAGCCATCGGTTTAAATCTTTATTTATTTCCTTATGGTGTTCTCCCTACTGGTCCTGAGAGAGGTATAATAGAGGTAAGTTTATTCCTAATCCTAATATGCTGAAGCATCATGATAATTGTGTGACATCTGGTATTTGTAGCAATAATATTTTTCATTTTCCAGATACAAATATTTGTTTGGCACCTTGTTTTGATAAATAATTTAAGAAATTCAATATCACTTATCAATCTAAATTTTGAAATTCCTTTTTGGCCTTATCTAAATTTTAAAAATAACAAACGGCGTTCAAACAGTTTAGTCAGTATAGTCGGGAATGATATCAATGTTAATTATTTTTGGTCATATGTGGGATAATTATTTCGAATATTTGTATTGTTCTTTTCTTTTGTATATTTGCCAGGTTGTGCCTAATACACGTAGTAGAAGTCAGATGGGAGAAACAACAGATGGGGGGTTGTTTGAGATATTTCAGCAAGACTATGGACCTGTTGGGTCCGCCAGTTTTGAGGCTGCACGCCAGAACTTCATCATTAGCAGTGCTGGTTATGCCGTCGCGAGTCTCTTGCTTCAACCAAAGGATAGACACAATGGGAACCTTCTGTTTGATAAGTAAAGATTTTTATCTTTCTTTGTTAATTTGTCTGCAGTTCTTATTATAATCGCCAGTTGATTTAAGTTTATATTTAGATGCCTCTGAAACATTGAATATCCTAATTGATTGATCCCCTTGGTCCATTTCATCCGTGATGTTCAGTTTACCTGCTCTCTCTGCATTCTTCTACTGCAAATATACGAAGTGCTGGTCCAATAAACTTATCACTAATATTATATATATGCTGATGCAGTGTTGGGAGGCTTGTTCATATTGACTTCGGTTTCATTCTAGAAACTTCTCCAGGTGGGAATATGCGTTTTGAAAGTGCACATTTTAAGCTGAGCCACGAGATGACACAATTACTGGATCCATCTGGTGTTATGAAAAGTGATACATGGAACCAATTTTTAAGGTAGTAATGGCTTCTCTTTAATCATTTCTGTTTTTTTCTCATTTCGTATATTGAAAATTGACTGTTCTTTCGACGTTTGTTGCACATATAGGTTGTGTGTGAAAGGATACCTCGCTGCCCGTCGACATATGGATGGGATCATCACGACTGTGTCATTGATGCTAGACAGTGGGTTACCTTGCTTCAGCAGGGGTGACCCCATTGGTAATCTTCGGAAGAGATTTCATCCTGAGATGAGTGAGCGTGAAGCGGCTAATTTCATGACCCATGTATGTAAAGATGCTTATAATAAATGGACAACTGCTGGTTATGACTTGATACAGTATCTACAGCAAGGCATCGAAAAGTGAGGTAATATAGGACTGACCTAAGGTGTACATGTTTGCTTGTAATATCAAAATTCATTGTTGTCATATGTTTTGATTTTTTGAGGAACTTTCTCCATTATAGTATATTGATGAGGGCATAGTAAAATTAGCGGATGAAGATTTAGAGAGTCATGTATTTTCATTTTGTGCGTCCCTCTTGATGTAAAAATACAGTTGTGTAATCTTATTTATTGAATAGTAAATATAATTCATTAAGATGATGAGTCCTGTTAATGTACAAATACGGTTGTGTAATCTTGTTTATTGAATAGTAAATACAGTTCATTATGATGATGAGTACAAGCTCCCACACCCTTTTCCCAGTCCAACTTATGTGATCCTCAGGAAAAAAAGGAAATTGTGAAAGAGAATATCCTTTCCTGAGAGTTGAATATCTAAAGTTTTTTTCATTTATAATAAGTTTATGATTTTAAGAATATGAAACATCCATCTATTTTTTCGGGTGATAATCGATGTATCTATCTCTGTATTATTATTGTTATTATATGCAAAATTACCCTGTGCCATGTCTTATTCCATTTAAACACAAGTAATATCCAATATTTAATTTAAAAATAGTGGTGAAGCATAAATAATTTTTTCTATATTGACAAATATTAGTGAATTAATGGTTGAGTTAATTTCTAAAAAAAGGGACTTCCACCAGCGGTAAAATTTTAATAACTATAATCAAGTATTTGGACTCTAGTGAGAAAGAAGCTTCCACTAAAGACGAATCGTTCGGGTACTTGGCCAGTGAGTCATTCCTCTGAATTTTAAAATCAGATTAATCGGTTCACTATGTGAATCGGAACGGATGGTTAAATCCAAAAAAAAAAAAGTTAATAACTATACTATTTTTTTAAGGAATGACTTATTCACCTAAGTAGTGGAAAATTATAGAAATTTCAAAATGTTCTTTTGATTATGGCAATATATTTTAGGATGCAGATTAACCAATTCATGTTCTAATTGAGGTTCACTCCATTTTCTCCAAAATTTAATTCGGAGATGCATATCTGAATTCATTCATTTACACATTTATGCATTGCTCACAAAAACACCATCAAAATAATGCATTAATTATTTAAACTACTTATTAAATAAATTTCTCATTTAAATAACATATCTAGACTATCTATTATATAATCTAATGTTTAACTTATAGAGTAATAAAAAACAGTATAAAAAATAATTTTTTTACTAAATGTAAATTTAGTTTGATGTTGAGTTTACTCTTTGATCGATTTAATGTTAATGGTAGGAACTTTGAAATTAGTTGAATGAGTTTGAGAGAATGTGAGTTGAGAGAGTTTGAGATTTGAGAGGTTTTGAAATTTTTGATAGAGTATTTTGAGAAATGAAGAAGAAGAAGAGTCTAACGCGCTTTTTTATTTATTAAAACAACGTTCGGAGATGTATTTTTGTAATTTACATGGAAATTTATTTCCGTAATTGTTTTTGACATAATCTTTAAAATTGATTTAGAAACGAATGTGTTTGAAGTGCGTTTGTAAATGCATTTTTAAAATCTGGAGATGATTTTGATTTTTCGAGAATCAATCTTTAGAATACACGTTAAACAATGATTTTTTTTCCTCTCTCAAAGAAACTATAACAATGGGAGGCTTTGATAACTACAAGCTCAAATACGAAAGAAATTTTCCACTTTGATTGGAAACACTACTATTTTCTTTTGTTGAAACAAAGCAGATACATTGTATGGACACAATTATATTGGGTTTGATTAAGGATTACATATGAAAAGTTCGAGAAATTTATCTGGCAACACGATAGTTGCATCCAACACTTCCACGCATTTTGAAAGAGAATTTCTCATTGCACCTTTACTTTTTTTTTAAGATACTGTGCAAAATTTTTAAAATTTCCTCTATTTTCGGAGATACATCTCCGATCGCACTAAATTCTATTTTTTAAAAATAAAATTCGGAGATACATCTCATGAGTCTTTTTAAAGGTGAGTTGGAGATGTATCTCCGAACATGACTGATTCCAGAAAACTCAAAAGCAGAGATATGACAGAACAATTGCACACCAACACCAACACTAACACCAACATTAACACCAACATTAACATTGCATCAAATAAAAACATTCATTATATAGATATTCACGAAAATAAATTCAACATGATATAACCATTTCATCGGGACGTTGCAACATAATGATTATATCCTCGACGGATCTTTGAATCTTCGCATCCACTTCAATCGGACCCTTTAATTCATAATAGAGAAAAATACTCCACATAACCTTTAAATCTTCATCCGTCTTCAGTTCAAGGTTGGTGAAATTGACCTCCCCTTTGCTGTCAAATGAGGGTGACCGATACTCGACCTTAACAACTCTGCGATTTTCTAGAAAGCACAGCAGAGTATTCAGTTTGGATATCAGATATGCGAGGAATGTTTCCTCGGTGACCCTAAATGGAAGTGATGATTTCTCGCCATTGAAATACAAATGCAAGGTGGTGATATGAACTCATTCTCTGGTTTTAGTGTGTTATACAACAAATAAGTGTTGAGATACACCATATTTATACAAGTATTGGGTCGCTTCGGACCTCAAAAACCTTCAGAAATACATATCCGAATAAACCACACCTTTTATTATAAAAAAAGTGAATTCAGAGATACATATCTAAACATTTGAATGAGGTAAGTTTGAATATATATCCAAAAACTTACCTAGACCAGATAAAAAACAGAAAGTTTGTAAACAAGTACATACAATGTAAACCAAACCATAAAATTAATGTATTAAATCATATCAAAATTAATACATATAAAAAACTGTATCGATTAAAATCTAAAAATCATCAAGAGATCTAGTATCGCTTAAATCTACAACTGGTTCCACCTTCGTCACGATCTTATTTGATTCTTTTTCAAGCTCCATCAATTTGGGGAACTCTATCATCCTCTCCATAAATTAATCCGGTTAAGTTTCCGCCTCATTTGTTGAATGTGCCGTCCACTCGATCGTTGTAGCTGTAATTGGACACCTAGGTTTCAAATAAATCTGGACAAAATGTAGGCCCTTTGAAAGTGACCCTGTGCACATGATGCGCCTGGAAGATCTTTTAGATGGACTACTCCGTAATGAAAAAAATGTCTCTGAGAACCCATGTCTTGTCAGATCGATACACACTCTGTCATATGCATTTGTTATAAAATGACCCAAATTCCTGGCTACCATGTGGACCCATTGAAGCATATGTTATCGAGCAGTATACAATTGCTCATTTATGAAACATTGACCAACGTCTATTATCGGTTTAACATCATCCTTCACTTTTTTCGGTTTAACATCATGCTTAACTTCAACTGGTTTAACTTCAACTGGTTTAACTTTATATATGTTATTTTTTACATAGTCGTTGCGTTGTCTAATTTATTATAATATACCTTCTGAGCATCACTAAAAAATTTAAAATTTATTGTCTGGACTCTGGGTACAGAGATGCATCTCCAAATTCTGTCTGGTGAGAATATGGAGATGCATCTCCGGAATAATTTATGGCAAAAAGGAGGGTTTTAAAGAGTAATTCATAGTGTATACATAGAATTAATTCAAAGATACATCTTTGTATTTTTTTAAAAACATTTTAACAAATACATGTGCGTATGAAGATATATCTCTAAAATCTGAATAACAATTTTAAATTTTTTTAGAATGCTTTTCAAATACACAAAGGATGTATTTGGAAATTCACTTGTTTTATGGGTTCTTGTTAGTCGAAGTATTTAGTACTTCCGTGTTTGATAAAATATCACATTTGAATTGTGTGTTGAGGTTTTTAAACAATAATAAATTATTTAAGTGGTAAAATTAGTGGAAAATACCATATTTGAATTGTGTTGTGTGTGGCTCACATAAATTTTATGTAAAAGAAAGTCACATATTTCACAGTGTTTCTTCAAATTTATTTACTTGTATTTTTTGAATTTCATGTTTTAACTTTTCAGTATCATGTTTTCTTAACTTTTAAGTCTCTAGTTCTAAGCATAAATTTATTCCATCATTTTTGTTTTAAATTTCCGATTAGTCGTAATACTTTCATTTGATTAAAGACTAATCCTCACAGCATTTTGCTTACATTTGTTTATTTGGTTACTTTTCTCATACTATCAAAACCGTTTCTCAAATTATCATAAAATTTGTTAACCTTCGTACTGGTTGATTAGATATTTATTTGTGATAAATTTTTATAATTTAACATTAAATAAAAAATTGCTGCATTGTAATATACTTAAGATATGTCTCTTATAGATTTTAAAAAAAGTTGATTTTATGTTTATATTTTTAAAATGAAATTTATAAGTACTTATTAAAAATAATAAAAGTTGTTTCATATTCAATTTTTGTAAATTAAAAGGATAATTATGACATTCACTAAGTTAAATATTTTATCATTAAAAATTAATAAGATAAAAACAACATAAATTTTAAAAAAGTATTTTCAAGAATAAATTTTATGACAAGTTATTTAAAGTAATTTTGATATTTTAAATTTAATTATGCAAAAAATTTACAGCAAAATGATTAAATGCATACAATTTTTTTTTTTATGAAAAATTATTTCAATCCATGTTCATTTAAGAAAATAAAATTTTCTTTTTAAAAAAATTGTTTGTACAATATATATATATATATATATATATATATATATATATATATATATATATATATATATATATATATATATATATATATATATATATATATATATATATATATATATATATATATATATATATATATATACTTTTTTTTTTACTCATTAATGTAAAAACTATTACTTTTTAGCTAAGTATACTATTTTTAACTTATCATTTCAGTTTAACTACCTAAGCAATCCAACTTTACACGTGAACTTGTTAGATTGACTACTCATTGAAACCCAACATGTGAAACTTATCAGCTTAACTTCTTAATATAAAAAAAACTATTAAAATTATAAATGATAACCTATCTAAATGGTTAAAAATATACCCCACTTAAAAAATCACTACTGGTATTTCTTAATGTTCTTTAAACTTATTTACTTTTTGGTTTGGAGTGTTTGGTGTTTTCCTTAACCATTCAGTTTCATTATTTTAACTTAAATTTTATTTCATCATCTTTGTTTGAACTTTGATAAAAGAAGTGTATAAGTCATTTATTTTCATAGTAAATGATTAAGCATGTAACCCTACTCCACAAGGTTAGTTTTTCAAGTTAACTAGTTATGCATGCTAGGGGTGGACAAGCGGTCGGGTAGGGTCGGATTCGGGCCCAAAACACCAATCCGGCCCAACCCTCGGGTGACAAAGTATGGCCCATAACAATCTTATATTTGGACCGGTTATGTTCGGGTTCGGTTTCATCCGGATCGGGTAACTGGGCCGGGTAAATTTGGATATGAACTATTGTTGGACCAATTCAAAATCTAGCCCAAATAACAAAATCCAATATTTTTTTTTCTAATTTTTTTTATTCAGCTTAAAAATCTATCTATAATTGTTAAATTGGGCCTTACTTGTTTCACACATATCTATTGTTAAATTTTAAGATGAATGTGGGCCTTATCTTTACAATAATTTACTTTAAAAAATTGCCATAAACATTTGAATCAGACTTGACATTCTGATTAAATTCAAATTCACCATAGTCTTTGATTTCACATAATTTAAAACTGAACCAAATTCTGCTGCATCAAGTTCAAAGTTCAATTGTTCAAGCAACAAAAATTATCTAACAGCAAGTTCATTACAATTTAACAAATAAGCTTCACAAGCTACATAATAACACAATCAACATAACTTTTAATTCATGTCCATCATCACAACTTCCTGGTCCAGCATCAAATTCCTTCCTCTTTCCCTTTAAGACAAGCTCCTTCTTCTAAACATTGAATGAATCTTAACCAAAACAAATTTAAATTAATTTTAGTTCAAAGGGAATAAACTGCACTAATCCATATAAAAAATACTAAAATAAATAAATTTGATCCTTAATATATACACGTCAGTACTCATCTATAAACTAAAAAATGATTTGATAGAATAATTATAAAAGAGTAACATACCAAAAATTACACAATGGAACATGTATGAGGCTCTGGACCTGTATGAGGCAATATTACTAGCAGCACCTGTATGAGGCTCTGGACCTGTATGAGGTAATATTACTAAAAGGAAAAAACCATGGCAAATCTATGAAGTAACTAAATTATAATGTAAACAGCACACCTTACATTATTAAGTAAGTCTATATTTAGTCAGAAACTCACTTCGGCTGTAGGCGGATGAGCTTCTTTTGTGCATAGCAATCTAGCTTCTTCCACAGCATTGAGGCTATCTACTTCCACAGCATTGAGGCTATCTACATCATTTATAACTAATGCAATCAGCCAATAGGTTTTAACTCAACCTATCCACATCATTTATACCTATATGTTAGTTTACAATGTTCAAGGAAGCATGTTTATAAACTGAAAAGTGTTAATGAGGTTATGACTAAAAGCATCATATGAATATTTCATTCAGCAAATCAAATTTAATTACAGGGAACTTCAAATATATCAGCAGTAAAACAGACAATTGCCCACCTTTAGAACTCTCTGTGATTTCTTCTAAGACCTTCTCCTCGTCAAGCAACAACATTTGCAGTTTGGGGATTTTATCTTCAAGTTTTGGTATCAGGTCAGTCTTTACCCTCTTTCAAAAGAGCTTCAATTTCTATCTTTTCCTTCTCCAGCCGGGCTTAGTATCTCCTGTTCAGCATCACAAACAACAGCAACAACAACAGCCAATGAGGTATCAATACACAAAATCCACACAATTACAAACCAAACTAATTCAGTGAATAATTGACTCAGTTATAATTACCGGAGGAGTGTTGGTTGTGCAGGGATGTTTTTGATATTCTTTCAAAAAGTGTTGGTTGTGCAGGACTGTTTTTGATATTCTTTCAAAAAGTGTTGGTTGTGTTAATGTCGGCTTCAAAAAAACGAGTCATCCATGACTCCAAAAAAAGTAGCTGCAAATATCATACAAAACATTAGTAATAACACATACATTAAAGCACCAATATTTAAAGCAGAATCATATATGTCTCAATTCATGTTACTTTCAAGGGTGGCTAAACTGAACTAACACTTCACCAAACATTAGTACTTTCTTATCTAATCTAAGAAACAAAAAGTGTTGAAGCAGTATTGAAGCAGAATCAAATAGTGTCATGATATATAGTCTTTTCACATATAGATGTAAACCAGTATTGAAGTAGTAAATTCAACCTTAAAAAGTGTTTAGGCACAGCCAGAAGGCTGTGACTGAGTCTGAGATGAAGACGATGCTCCACTTCCGAGTGAAAGTTCAGCAAATCCTATAAAGAAGAAATTAGCAACATATTATAAAACAAAATTAAAATTAACACTTAAGACAGATAGAAACAATATACCTTTTAAAGCATCTTCAGAAATCTCATAATCTTCAGTAAATTCCAAGTCTTTGAACTGATCTAATGAAGGCCTCAACCAGTTTTGTGCACAAATAAGAGCCTCAGCCATTTCAGGTTTGAGAGAGCTTCTATATACCTCTAAAACCCTCCCACCAGTGCTAAAAGCACTCTCAGAAGCCACAGTTGAAACTGGTGTAGCCATTATGTCTCTAACAATTTGGGACAGAACTGGGTATTCTCTAACATTATGTTTCCACCAACTTAAAATGTCAAATTTATCTTTATCCTTTTCATTAAACCTTATGCATTTTTCTTTTAAATAGCTCTGAAGCTCAGTTACTTCTTCAACCGAGTCCATAGACTTCAAATGTTGCTGAAAAGCATTCTGTCTAGCTACATGTGCCGGTACTTCGATGTTGGCAGCAGTTTCACCATTAGAAACAGTGGCTGCCATAACTGGGACAGGTCCTTCGACATTGTCATAGGCTTGTTTGTAAACCATGAAGATTTTTGAGAGATTGTTATTGATCTCTTCTAACAAAGATTTCTTAGTTTCTGAAAGTGGTCCATACATATCAGTAAAGCACCAATCCACAAATCGTAACTTATACCGGGGATCAAAAATAACACCCAAATAGAGGAGTTGGTTCATCTTAGTGATATCAATCCAATATTTCTTAAATTTATCCAACATTTCCTTAGCCACACTAGCAAACAACCCATTTAGGTCCAAGTTTAATGACTTAAGCTCAACGTAAATTCCAGCCAAGAAAGGGAAAGCTGTATGCAAACTTGCTTTTGTTGAAACAGAAAAAACAGTTGTCGCTTCATAATAGTTCTTCAAAAAATTAATAAATACCCTAACATTCTCCCAATCTTCACTACTAGGGGGGGAATCACCTTCAAAGAAATCCCTATAATCCTCAACCTCATCTTCTAGCTTATCAAAAGCTGTTTCATACTTCTCAGCTGCATCTAACATCAAATACGTCGAGTTCCAACGAGTTGAAACATCAAGACATACCGACTTCTTGCATGTAATATTGGCATAACCCACACATTCGTTGAACTTTAACGCTCTATGAGGTGAAGATCTCACATACCTTATCGCATTTCGAACACTTGAAATTGAGGTGCTGGCTACTTTTAATCCATCTCTCACGACCAAATTCAGTATATGTGCACAGCACCTCATGTGAAATCCAAATCCATCCATAAAAAGTCCATTCATGTTTCTTATCTTCTGCTCTAAATACTTAACAGCAACATCATTTGATGCCGCGTTATCTACCGTGATAGTTGAAACGTTTCTAAGCCCCCACTCCTTCAGCACATCCTCAACCTTCTTACCAACTGTTTTACCTCGGTGATTTGGGATAATCGCAAAGCTGATTATCCTTTTTTGGTATTGCCAATCCCTATCTATAAAATGAGCGGTGAGGGTCAGGTAGTTTAGATTTTGAACGGAAGTCCAACAATCTGTTGTAATTGCCACCCTACTACAATCAGAACCAAATAATGCTTTCAACCTCACTTTCTCATCAAGATATATCTGAAAACAATCCCTAGCTATGGTTCTTCTTGATGGTATTGTAAATTGGGGTTGCATTTGGTAACAAAAGTACTTGAATCCCTCTCCTTCAACTGTTCTAAAGGGTTTTTCATCTAAAATGATAAAGTAAGCCAACCCCTTTCTACAACCTACAGGATCAAACCTAGAAGACGTTGGAACCAACCCAACTCCCGGAATTGTTGAATATGTCAATACGGTTTGGGTAGGGTCGGTTGAAAGGTTCAACGGATACTTAGGACATGTTTTCATGTGACTCTTTAAATTTGACGTTCCGTGTTTCTTAGAGTCACACATATACTTTGAATGGCAGTACTTACATGCCGCAGTAGCGGGATCACTATCGGGAATAAGGTTAAAATGGTCCCATACCTCAGACCTCTTTCTAATAGCATTTGCATTAGCTCTTCTTCTCTTCCGGCCAATAGGAGGCTGATTTGTGCAGACCTCAATGGGTGTTGTTGCTGCTGGTGCGGTTGCTGCTGGAGGTTCTTGTTCCATAACTGAAACAAAATACATAACAAATTCAAACTAAATAGATAACAAGTTCAGAAATAGATAACAAAATACATGTTATATCAAACCAAATAAATTAATAAAGGAGTTCAGAAATAAATAAACAAAGTACATGTCATGAATAAGTTCAGAAATAAATTAACAAAATACATATCAATAGAATTTTCTTATTCTAATTCACTTAATTACTGTTTTGATAGAAACATTATATATGTCCAACTAAAAGCAAAATATTTAATTTTCGTAAGCTCTTAGTATATATCCAACTAAAAGCAAAATATTTTCAAGGGTCCAGTATTTAGTATTCACAGCTTTTAAGGTAAATCTAAATATTATATTCAATGAAGTTTGTTATAATTAATTTTATGTTAGATATCTAGACATCATTAGCATTTCTTTGTTTTGGAATTGAAAGTCCTTGTATTTATTTTGAAGAATACTATGTGGTCAATGACATATTAGCTTAGTGTGGTGAACAACCCCTAACAACATGTAGTTTCAACAAGCATATAGTAAATGACAGGGCATCACATAATTCACATACACCTAATCATGAATAAAACTTAGCCTAAACATACCGTTATTTTGCGTATTTTCATGAACTCCTTGCATATCTCGCACTCCTTGCATATCTCGAACTCCTTGCATATCTCGAACTCCTTGCATATAACAAAAAAAGTTACTGACTAATTACACAACACTGCATATCAATAAAAGTAATTCAGTACAATTGAAAATTCTGAGTTAAATGGTCTAAAGTTCAATAACTTACCAAAAATTTATCAGGTTTGATGTTGTATATTACTTCCTTTAGTCTTCAAATGAGCTTTCTATGACCTGCCAAAACACCCCCCACAAAGTCAAGTAAGCTCTCTATGAAAGTCAGTACAGTAGCCATCAAGATTTAAAGTCAGTAGCAATCCAACTATTTTATTGTAAGCAAGCAGTAGTTCAAACACATTAAACACACATAAAGCAGATAAGTTTCAGGTTATAAAGCAGTGCAAGCAATAATAAGTTTATGTGTTTAATGTGTTACAACTTACAACTATTGAAGCAAAATTAGGCTAAGACTAACCACCTGAGTTGCATAAGTTCTTCGAAAACATCTCTTCTCTTGATTTATCTGAAAATATGAAAAGAAATAACACATTAAACTCTAAATCACCAATGGAGAGAATGAAAAGCAAAATCACTACTCTAAATACACAGTTTTAACATGAACGATGGGTGCTGACAACCGGATGTTGAAGATTGAGGCTTGTGGTTGAATGATTGTCGTGATTTTGAAAGCTGATTTCGTGATTTTGGACTTTAAAGGTTGAGGTTGAGAGGTTTGTGATTTCGTGAAATTAGAAAGAGAAAGCTTGAGATTATTGTGAGTTGTGACAATGTTAGGTTGAGGAAGGAAAGGTGTGGATGGTGGTGGCGACGACGGCGTGTTGATGGTGGTGGCGACGACGGCTAGGGTTTGAAGCCATGGATGGAGAATTGGAGATGAATGAACGGCGCTGTGTTGTATTGTGTTTAGGGTTAGGGAAACTTTTGTGTAAATTGACAAAGAAGAGTTAATGGATTGGGCTGTTGGGCCTATCATTTTACATATTAATGGGCCATTCATATTAATTATTATTAAATAATAATAATAATAATAACAACTTCGGTCGGGTGCGGGGTCCGACGGGCCCAAATAATCCATCCGAACCCGACCATCTTTACCCTATTATAACCACCCCTTTCACCCGCCCAACCCGCAGACCCGTTACAACCCGACCCGGCGCTTATTTTTTTATTCGGTTCGGTCGGGTATTGTCGGGTGGTGTTGTGTTGTCCACCCCTAATGCATGCAAATCCAACAAGTGAACTTTACTACTTAAACATGCAAAAGTGAGTCTCGTGAGACTATTTTGTCTTAAAAGACTGGATTCATTGTTTTTTATGTGGCAAATTCCTATGAGTCGCTAGCAGAAGATTCATGATACCGTCTCTAATCGTGTTTCGGTTATCAAGACTGTATTATTATTATAAGTGTATTTAAATTTGAAGTGAATTTAACAAAGTTAGTAGTAATATTGGATTTTTTAAGATTGAAGGTTAAATATTTCAAATACTACTTATTAAATAAGAATATTGTAGTTTATAAAATCTAATTCAATTAATAAATGCCGATATTATGATGAACATGGATATTAATATATTAGACATTTTTATTTGAATTTGAATCCAAAATTTCACAATACGTGCAAAATGGATGAAACACCATCAACACTGATTTCGTTGTCAAAGAATATCTCACAATCTTGAAGTCTTTGAGGCAAACCTCTTTGTCTAGTTGGTCTTCTTACATTTTCATTAGTACGAGCTTCGGCGCGCGACTCTTCTATAGTTTCATTTTCTCCATAATTTGAAAATTCACTTGTAACGAGTTACAGGCTGGTGGTAATCGATTAGAGCCTACGGGTAACAGGTTACAACCTGCTCGTAACCAATTATAGCCTACTGCAAATGCTTTTATTTGTGGATCACCACGTCTCGGCTGATCACAATCCTCCTATTTGCAGTATCGAATAGCTTGTAACCTCCAACGGAGTGATATCCTATAAGTATCATCATCTCCCTTAACTTCTATCTAAGTTGGTCCAAAACATGTTGATACGCAACAAAATTGAAAAATCTCAAATGATCCATATTCAGTTTTAATCCAGACCATGCCTTTTTTGGTGTTATCTTCTCAAGCTTCTTTGTAGGACACCTATTCAACAAATAGGCAGTTGTGGATACCGCTTATCCCCACAACTCTTACGACAAGTTCTTCCCCTTTAACATGCTTCTCACCATGTTCGTATCAGATTGATTCTTCCTCTCGGCAACACCGTTTTGCTGCGGTGTATAGGGTGGTACTACCTCACGCACTATCCCCTCTTCATCATAAAACTTCCAAAAGTCTTTTGAGACATATTCGCCTCTACCATTTGTTTTAAGAATTTTGAGCTTGTGGCCGCTTTGTCGCTCAACCATAGACTTGAAATTCTTAAACAATTAGAATACCTAATCCTTTCTCTTGATTAAGTATATCCATAATTTTTGTTATAATCGTTGATAAAAGTGACAAAATACCTATTGCCACTAAAGGAATCAACTTGCATTAGCCCACACACATCATAATACGCCACATCAAGGTGATGCTTGGTTATATAACCTACATCCTTACTGGATTTACCCTTGTGTTGCTTCGCTTGCACACACTTTTCACAAATCTTAGCTGGTTGATGAATGGCAACCCAATTAATATTTTGTTCTTTTGTAATGCATTGAGATCTCGAAAATTAAGATGCCCAAGATGGTAACGACATAACCACTCATATCGACTTGCTGCTATAGCAAGACACCTATGCTCCATAACCTTCAACTTAATCTTGAAATTTCTATTGACACCCATAAGATATTTAAGGACCAAAACCCCGTTTGCATCCATAGCACACAACATCTTTTCTTTCATGTGAATCTTGTAACCATTCTCAAACAATTGGCCAATATTTAGAAGGTTACATTTGATTTCTGGAATGTACAGTACATCTTTGATCAAGGACCAAACTTTTGACAATTGTAGCATTGTGCCTTGATCATGTCAATCTTTCCTCTTCTGCCTCTAAAGTTTCCTTGACCATCGTTTTTATTGCAGATGTTCTCACCCTTTTGAAAAGTCGAATTCTTCAAATTTTGAGACTCTTTTCAACCAAAATTATGAAAATTCCACTTACTTTTCACGAGCCATTTTCCTATCAACTTCTTGTTCTTCTCAATGAAATGAGCTTGCAAAGCGTTCTTCGCTTTTGTTTTGTCGTTACTTTTCTCCTCTAATCTCTGCTCATGAATTTCACAAGAGCATTGAAGCTCATTTTTTCTCAATGTTGCAAGATCCTTCGAATCTTCGATCGCCACTACAGCGCAAGATCTTCGACACAACATTTTGCTCATAAACAGTTTCTCCACATGACTTGATTTGGATCATTGATCGCGCAATTCTTGTCATGTAGTCATTGATCATCTCCTTTTCCTCTATTTGAATCAACTCAAATTGACGTCTGTGAGTTTTAGCCTCACCACCTTTTCCTTATCAGTCCTTGCATATGCATTTTCCAAGATTTCCCACGCTTGTTTCGACAACTCGCAATCACCAAATTTTTCAAAGTTGTCCACAACCACACATTGATGCATAAAAAACAACGCTTTGTAATCTTTCATCTTTTCTTCCTTGTGTGTTGCTCACTGTGTTTCTGTTGCACCTTCGACAAGGGGATTCACCCCATTATTGATCATTTTATGAACATCTTAGTATCCAAACATTACTTTCATTTTCTTGCATCATTTGTTGTAGTTCTTCGCGTCATGAGTTGGTAGGTTTGTAGGGACTCTATCATTGGAGACATAATTCATGTTGTACACTATCTGTTTGTGGACAAGAACCAGGCTCTGATACTAAATGTTGGAACATGCAATCACATTATTGGTAAACAATGAAGTATGTGGAGAAAGAGATAGTGAAAGACAAGAGAATTAGAAAGAGAGAGAGATAATTGAGGGTGAGAATATTATTTTTCATTAACATTGATCAGGATTCCTCCATGAAATTTATACAAGCATTACAAAGTGATTGGACACAAAACACACAATTCAAAAACCGAAAAAGTTAAAATTCGGGCTTGTAACATGTTAACTCAAAATTGAAAAATACCATCAGTTGTAACTGGTTATTGCGAATGCGTAGCTAATTACGCCAACTCCAAAAGTTCTTTTTCTACTGCTTAGAAGAGTTTTTCACCTGCATGTAACCAGTTACACCCCGTGTTAACCGGTTACAACACTTGAAATACTACAAAACTCTTAACTCTCACCTCTATCGAGACGAATGTTGATTTTTTCGCCTTTGCATGTTATCACCATATATAAAAACAACAAGAACAAACAAGCATTGTCCCACTAAGTAGGTTCGCTACATGAATCAACTTTCGCTATTAATTTCTATCCAAAACCATGTTTGTAATAGAGGCAGTCACGACAACAGACACCCACAAGCAAAAGCTAAAGGTTTAAAAAAAATGCAGATGGTTACAAGTAGATAACAATAAGGGCATTTCATATAAAAGGAGCCCCTAAGGGACATTGTTGTTCAATACAATTACAAAATCACCCGAAGGGGAAGAGAAGTGCAAAAATTCCTGAAGGAGGCAACCAATAACCAAATAAGGAAGCCAAGGTATGGGCAGCTACTCATCATCCATTAATTGACCATTCTGAACCACATAAAATGGGTCCACCATACTATAAGTCTATAATCCATACTAGGATATAGAAATGTGGTATGTATTTTCACCCTCTCAAAATGATGGACATAGATAGCCACGACTTCATCCTTGAGTAGCTAGACCTTCTCTTTTAGATTATCCAAAGTGTTATTCGCCCTCTTAAGTGATTGCTTCAAACATCCCGCCTCTTCTAAAATTTAATTACATATATAATACCCTTTCTAATTTAAGTTTCTTAAATTTTTTATTTTCATTAATCCTTTAAGACATTCAAATCTTGCTTGCTTCACGAATTTTGTTAGGTTGCCAACCAATTGCAATTCAGTCTTGCAATACTCAATTCTCATCCTCTCTTTACCAACTTAATCCATAAAAAATGGTAACTTCTTTCTATGTGTTTGTTCCTCCAAGACTCATAGGATCGTTTACCAAATCAATTGCTGACTGATTACTTCTAGCAACTTAATTTACACATTGTTTCACACATTTAATTCTTCAAGCTACAACTACACTCAAAGTGCTTAACATGCGGCATAGGAGGTTGCAACATACTCTATCTCACATAAAAATAAAACTATAAATTATATTTGATTTAAGGGTAGAAATATATGGTGTTTATTTTTCACTTTTAAACTTCCCAAAATAAATTAGAATTTGATAAAATATTCTTCAAATTCTATAATAAAAAAAAACCATGTAATCAATCTCTCTATCCTTAGTTTTTTTTAAGTTTGGAATATTTTTAGTTTTATAATCTAAATTGAATTTGGATTTTATAACTCAACCTATCATTATTACTAGGGTTAAATATGTTTTTTAACTTTATAAATATCTCAAATTTTATTTTTAGTCTCTATTAAAAATATATTTAGTCCTTACAAAATTTTATACATTCAGTTTTAATTCATGCTATTTTCTAAAATTTTAAAAATTATTTAATTACTCTTTAATTTTTAAATTTTGGAATAATTTCACATGTTTAGAATATCGTAAAATGTTTATTTACAAAATTTTAAATTTTTTAATAATAAGAAGAATTAAATATGAATTTTTTTAATTTTAAAAGGTAATGAAAATTTCAATTTAGAAATTAAATATTGAGTTTTTTTTCAATGAATTTTTTATAAAGTTTTAAACATGTATGCAAAATAATCATTTAAAAATTTATATTAATTAGAGAGTGGGATTAAGACTACATGCATAATAATTTTGTAAGAATTAAAACATGTCATGTTTTATTAGAATCAAAAACAAAATTTAGTAATTTTATAAAAATCAAAAATATATTTAACCATTATTATTATTATTATTATTATTATTATTATTATTATTATTATTATTATTATTATTATTAACTAACGTTCACTATATTTTTTAATTAACGATTAAATTATAGTCTCTATAATTAAAATACTAATGAGAAGTGTTTTACTTTTTTGAATTATAGAACTCAAATTTAATTTAGATTAAGATTGTTAATTTAAGAAGGGAAATGCTAACAGGTGCTTTTAGGATAATGGTTAAGATTAATGAATTTATCTCGATAATTTGCATATTTGATACTTTAAAAATTAAAATATTAAATTTTATATAACTTTTTTTTAGAATGCTTAATCATTACACTGATGACACAGGTTACCAAGAACTAATAAAAAATATGTGAGAAAGCGAAAGGTTTTGTTGTTAGATCAGAGGAGTGTGTTTTTAAGAGTTTGAATTTCAAAATCTAGATACCGTTTATGTTAATTATGAGAATTTCTAAAAAAAATTAAAAGGAATAAAAAAATCACAAAATATATTAGCATATCACGAACCATTTTAAAATGTTACATGCTTTTCTTCAAATTTGTTACCACCTCTGTTTTACATAAAGATGTTTTATTTATATTTTTCCCTTATTTTAAAATAACTGTTATCTTTATTAAAGATGCAACAAAATCCATACACACAAGAGTTTGGTAAGAAATGAGAACACTATTGCTCACCTCAAATCCATCCGTTAATTATTTGAAATATTTAACTTTGATGATTTATAATATTAACTGTTTGGTTATTAATATTTTAATTTTGTATAATTTATTACTTTTAGTCTCTATTAGAGTTCTGAACACATTTAGAGAAATTGACTATTTCAATTTACAAAATTGATTGCCATGCGGATATAGGATGAGGCGGGGATACTGGTACCCATTTGAAATTTTCTATCCATTTGAGTTTGGGTCAAAGAACAAATTTTTAATTGAAGTTTAAATTTAGGTTTGAGGAAAGACAAAACTCCTTATTGCGTCGCTTCGTTACCATGTCTAATTTATACATTATTAATATAATATTTATTATTTTTAAATATTATTATAGTTATGATTAAAAATGTTTTTGGTTCTCGTAAAACTTGAGATATTTATAAAGACAAAAAACATATTTAATCCTTATATTTACTTAATTATTATATTAATTATAATTGATAAAATATTTTAATAATGATATTAATTTACTATTAAAATTAATAAATATAATTATTTTTCTAAAAACTGTATATACAATCAAAAAAACATTTTTATGAGAGATATAATTGTTCATTTTATTTGAAATGTTTGTGTTTTTTTTTTTAATTCAAGGCGGGCAAAATATTTGATTATATGACTGAAATGTATAACTATATTCAAATTTATTTTAAATATTCAAATATAATTAAATAGTTATCTATCAATTTATTTAAAAATAATTAGTTATTTATTACTATTTTAATTTTAGATTTGATTATAATTTAATTATTATTCAGAAACATAAAATGAAACAAGATGTTTAGGACGACTTCAATACTAAACAATTTCATAAATTAGAAATCGATGAAATAAACATAAAATGAAACAAGATGTTTAGGACGACTTCAATACTAAACAATTTCATAAATTAGAAATTGATAAAATCATTTCGTACTTATACAGTTAAAAAAGGAGAGCAATTCTTGTATAGACACGACCCTAAATTTACATTCTTATGAACAACCAATAAGAAAATGGTACTTTTTAAACTTATTTTAATTTTAATTTTGTTTTTAATTGGATTTATGAGGTGGTTGAGATTATGAAGGAGAGAAAAAAATTAGTATTTATTTTTTATTAATTAAAATTTTGTGATTGGTTGTGTGTAAAACAAATTTCTTAGATATGTGTCTACCTAAGAATTTTCCCAAATTTTTTATTTTATTTTAATTAATGATTCAATTTCTTCTGATAAATACTTTTTACTTTTTCAAGCCCTATTTATAGGGAAAAGTTTATCTTTTAGATTTTTTTTGCAATAACTATGTATTTAATTTATATATTATTCAAATACATTAGGATTAATAATAATAATAATAATAATAATAATAATAATAATAATAATAATAATAATAATAAAATTTGACTTTAGGATTAATTTTTGGAGGAAAAACACGTTGATGAACATTCGGTAGTATTATGCGAGGACAGAGTTAGTCATATGTTTCATTTATGTTACTTCAAACATTCCATAAAAAAAAATACTGCTTCAAATCTTTCAAGAAGCTTTTGCCTTGCAAACATTTACCGATAAAATTTGAAAATTTAACATTAATCCCTAAAAAACTGCTATATATTGTTAACTTCTTTTTTATTTGACAAGTTTTATTTTTTAGATAATCTTTTAACTTATCATAGCTAATTTTATGAAACTATGCATGCAAAAGTTCTTACATGTAAACTTGTCACATCAACTTCTTAAACATGCAAAATTGTGAAACTATTTTGTCTTAAAGTCTAAATTCATTTTTATAAAAAAAAAAAAAAAGTCTGAATTCATTGTTCCTAGTATGTTGTAAATTCAAATTCCTAGGACTTGGTAAAAGAAGATACAACTCATTACAATAACCAAAGCATGAGTCATTTTCATGATGTATACTAATCACTGCTCATGCACAAAATCCAGCAACATAGGGTAGGTTACTTCCTACTACTGAACACCTATACACATAGCACAGGTGCATTAAACAAAATTAAATTATTTTTGCCATTTGTTACAATTTTAATGTTTAATACATCTTCAAATAGAGCTAATTAATTAAGGAAATTATTACAACCCTCAAACCATAACACATAATAATAGTGATAATAATAATAATTTTTTACTCAGGTTCACACAAATTTAACAACTCCGTCTCTATATCAACACAATAATTTTAGTAAAACTAAAGTTATACTAACTTAAATGGTAAAATAACATTAAGAAAACATATATGTTTAATTAATATATTATATATTCATGTTTTATCTGCTAAAATTTTAAGAAAAATGTGTAATTGTTCATACAAAGGGATTATAAGTGGCGATATTATATCTATTTTAAAAATTTGTTTTTTTTTTAAAAAATTAAATCTAAATTTGGACAATCAAATTTTAAAACGATAACCAATTTTAAAACTGATTTAAAGAGAAATATGGCTTTAGTTTTTTTATCCAACCAAACAAATAGTTAATATTTGAATATAATTTGATTTAAAAAAAAAAAACTAACCATGCAATGCACCCCTACCATTAACATTTTTGTTGCCAATAGTACTAGTCATATGGGTATCTTTCTAAGTATCATCTAAGTACTTTTAATAGTGCTACAAACATTTGATAAAAAGTACTACTACAAACATTTCAAGCATAAAAAGTACTACTACTTCAAACATTTCAAACTTTTGGTTTATAAAAATTTATTTATAATATAATTTCACAATTCAAGACATTATTAAACATAAGAATGATGAATTGTATTAATATTATCAAGTCAGAGCTTACTGTATATCAGCTTAACTACCTATGCATGCAAACTCTACACATTATTTTAGAGTTTCTTGTGACACTAGTTTGTCTTAAATTTTGAATTTATTATTTTCTATGTTGTAAAATTCTAAGACTTGGTAAGAGAAGATTCATAGAATTTATTACAACAACCAAAACATAAGTCATATTCATAGAATTCATTACAACAACCAAAACATAAGTCATATTCATGATGTATACTAGTCGGTTTTGATGCATAAAATCCAAAATCATAGGATAAGGTGTCTCCCTATTACTACTGAGCACCTATCAACATAACACAGGCCAATTTAATAAAATCAGATTATTTTTGTGATTTTGTTAGAATTTTATTGTTAAATACTACAGCTAATTAAACAAGGAAATTACAATCCTCAAGACATAATCAACATAATAATGATATTAAGTTGCACACATCATTCGATTTTGAATCTAAACCCTAAACCAACATAATATAGAAACAATTAAGAGAATAAAAAAATATGAAAATATATGTGATTATCTTTACGTCCTCTACTTTTTACACAAAATTTTTAAAAATACACACAACATCACAAAAACAACAATGTATTTCATACTGCTTATGTCTAAACATCATTTTCTAAAGTAGTTAATAGTCGATGATTTATTTTTTGCATATGATTGACGAGGTAGCAACTTAAATATATAAAGTTAATATAGCTTAAAGATATGAAATGATTTGTTTAATTTTCTTTATATATATATATATATATATATATATATATATATATATATATATTTCAATTACAATTACAATGACTGATGAGGTAGCAGCTTAAATTTATAAAATTAATATAGCTTAAAGATATGAAATGAGTTGTTTAATTTTTTTAAATATATTTCAACTACAATTACAATAACATAATTGAAAAAAACAGATAAATTATGTACTAATTGATATAACTTATCAATATAAGTTATAAATTGATTAAAAAAAAAGTTATAAGCATATAGCAAAATTAGTTACCAAACATATTTTTTAAACATATAAATTAGTAGAAATAAATTATAAACTTAAAAAAAATAATTTTTCCATATAAATTATGAGAAATAAATTATAAACTTAAAAAATTATTTTTCCATATAAATTATGAGAAATAAATTATAAACTTAAAAAATGATTTTGCCAAACAAAGTCTTAATTAATATCTTGATTATTTGTATTTTTTCTTCTTACTTGCCTATAAATAGCTCAGCTCATTTCCACTCCAATGCATATTTCACAACAAAACAGTTTTCTCACAAACATAACAGAAAGAAATGGCACACAAAGTTGTTATGTCTCTCCTCCCTTTTCTCTTGCTCTTGCTAATTGTGAGTTACTAACTTTGCATGCATGCTTCTATCTTTTATACTTACATTTTTCATCATATATTTATCATAACAATCTATCAATTTCATCTTTATTTGCAATTGTACATGCATGTAGAATTTAATGCATGCTTCTAAGATCCTTCTCCTTGGTTGTTTTTCATGCATTCAACTCAATCCAAATCAAGTTGTTTTATACGATTTCACAAAATTATATAGATTTTAGTTGTAATGAAGTTAAAAACATTCCACTTCCTATTAATTATATTTCAAATTATATATCTATCTGCTATATTTCTTCCATAATGAATATATCTCCCACTATAAACATTTGTGTTTCAAATTACATAATGAATATTTCTTCCACTATAAATATTTGTGTTTTTTTAATCATATATACTATCCAAAACATGTAAATTAATTTGTCACTCATTAATATCCCCTTATTTAATTGTATTGTAGAATGACAATGGAAGCTTTGCAAGAGATATGAATCAAGTTGATCAGCCTTACCTTGATGGTTGGCTAAAAAACACTCCACTGAAGAACCAAATATCCTCCACTGACTCCAACCAAGTTTACCTTGATGGATGGTTAAAGAATACAAGAGATGAGAAAGCAAAAGTCAACCCTGACTCCAACCAAGTTTATCTTGACGGATGGTTGAAAGATACCAGAGACGAGAAAGTCAAAGTCAACCCTGACTCCAACCAAGTTTACCTTGATGGATGGTTGAAAGATACTAGAGATGAGAAAGCCAAAGCAAACCCTAACTTAGAACAAGTTTACCTTGATGGCTGGTTGAAAGATACCAGAGCCGAGAAAGCCCAAGCCAACCCTGACTCCAACCAAGTTTACCTAGATGGATGGTTGAAAGATACTCGGGCTAAGAAAGAAAAAGTCAACCCTGACTCCCACCAAGTTTACCTCGATGGATGGTTGAAAGATACTCGAGCTGATAAAACAAAAGTCAACCCTAACTCCAACCAAGTTTACCTTGATGGATGGTTGAAAGATACCCGAGCTGAAAACGCAAAATCAAACTCTGACTCCAACCAAGTTTACCTTGATGGATGGTTGAAAGATACCCGAGTCGAAAACGTAAAATCCAACCCTGACTCCAACCAAGTTTACCTTGATGGATGGTTGAAAGATACTCGGGCTGAGAAAGAAAAAGTAAACCCTGACTCCAACCAAGTTTACCTTGATGGATGGTTGAAAGATACTCGAGATGAAAATGCAAAATCCAACCCTGACTCCAACCAAGTTTACCTTGATGGATGGTTGAAAGATACCCGAGCCGAAAACGCAAACTCCAACCAAGTGTACCTTGATGGATGGTTGAAAGATACTAGAGCTGAGAAAGTCAAAGCCAACCTTGACTCCAACCAAGTTTACCTTGATGGATGGTTGAAAGATACTCGGGCTGAGAAAGAAAAATTCAACCCTGACTCCAACCAAGTTTACCTTGATGGATGGTTGAAAGATAATCGAGATGAAAACGCAAAATCCAACCCTGACTCCAACCAAGTTTACCTTGATGGATGGTTGAAAGATACCCAAGCCAAAAATGCAGACTCCAACCAAGTTTACCTTGATGGATGGTTGAAAGATACCCGAGCTGAAAACGCAAAATCCAACCTTGACTCCAACCAAGTTTACCTTGATGGATGGTTGAAAGATACCCAAGCTTTGAAAGAAAAATTGACTCTTGACTCCAACCAACTTTACCTTGATGGATGGTTGAAAGATATACGAGTTGGAAAAGAAATGTCCTCCCCTAACTCCAACCAAGTTTACCTTGATGGCTGGCTGAAAGATAGCCATGCCGAGAATTCCAAGCAAGCTTACCTTGATGGTTGGTTGAAAGACTCGCATGCAAAGAACCACATTAAAATTGGACAAGATTTGGCAGAATCAAACAGAAAACTACCTTCAAAAGTTGACCATACAGAAGCATTCAAGGTATTTTTTTTTGGTATAGAAGATCTTTATGTAGGGAGTGTAATGACCTTGCAATTTCCTATCGTTGAATATGCTAAATTCTTGCCAAAAAAAGTTGCCGACGACATTCCAGTTTCTAAATCACAAATTCCAAGCCTTCTTGATCTATTCTCACTCACAAAAGATTCTCCTCAAGGTGAAGACATGATAGGCATAATTAATCAATGTGAGTATGAACCACAAAAAGGGGAGACCAAGGCTTGTCCTACTTCTTTAGAGTCCATGGTTGAATTTGTTCATAGTGTTATTGGCGCAGATACGAAATATGACATTCATTCGACTAGCTATCCCACAACATCAGCGGTACCTTTGCAAAACTACACTGTTTTGGATATCTCAGAGGATATCTATGCTCCTAAATGGGTAGCATGTCACCCTAGGCCTTACCCATACTTGCTTCACTATTGCCACTACCTAGACATAGGTAGTAAGATTTTCAAGGTTCTTCTAAAGGGTCAATATGGAGACACAATGGATGCTTTAGGAATTTGCCACCTCGACACATCTGCTATGAATCCTACTCATTTTTATTTTGACCTACTTGGAATGAAGCCTGGGGAAGGTCCATTGTGCCATTTCTTCCCTGTTAAGCACCTTCTATGGGTGCCACGCCCACCAGCTGCCACCAAGTGAACATAGGGAACTACTAATTCATATCTATGTTTTTAATTTCCGTATCCTGTAAGGTCTTGTTTGTGGACTAAGTAAGGTCTTATTTTTAAGAACTAGATAATTGTGTTTTAAAATAAACCTCAATTTAAAGATTGAGATGAAGTCACTTTAGTCTAGTATTTCAAACTTAGGTAGTTGTTTGTTAGACCTTTAAGTAAGGAGTTTAGAACAATTATCCTAGTATTATTATATGTGTTATCCTCTATATTGTAATTCTGCTTTGTATTAATGAATATTAGAAATTTCCTTAATTCTATTACTGTTAAATCATGAGAATGACAGTAAAATAATAGTTTCTATATCATTTTTATTGGGTTAAATTGAAGCCAATTAATTAAGTATATACTCCGCCACTGCTTATAAGTATTAACAAAAGGACGTATTAAGCCCTGCCTTACACAAATCCATTTTCAGTTATAGTAATTTGACAATTTAACATTAATCCAAAAAAATGTTATATAATGTTAACTTTTTTTTTGGACAAGTTTTACATCTATCACCATGTCTAGGTTTTTCTCATATGGCCTGCCACATGAACATCTCTCCCCCTAATTTTCCACATCAGCTTCCTCAAATTTATTTCCTCATCTTGCAGTTACACTTTAGTTGATTAATCATATGCCCATCCAGGTTCCAAATTCGTTCCGAATTATTCATCTTTACGGTTCTCTCACAATAATGGATTTCATATTTATACATCAGTTGTAAATTCTGCCGTTATGATTTCTTGCTCTCTGAAATTGCACAACCATGTCAATGTTGTAAGGCTGGTTTTGCATCAGGCAACACTGTTTCGATTGGAATCTATCCCGGAACGGTGGGGAAGTTCAATCAATGATCGATGGAACTCATGGCACATGGTTGTACGATGGGAATCTCTGCCTCTAGGACCACCATAATATTACTCTTCATCTTCCTCTCCAACTTTTCATTCGCCATCGCTATAAAAAAGGATATCGCCTTTAAATTCACTCCTCTCTGCAAAAACACCGTTCAAGGCAAATACCTTCTTTCCGATAACAATGTTAAACATTTTTCTTTTTTCAATTTAATTTTAAAATAATTGTTTTATATATTTATTTATTTATATTTACATGAATATTTATTCGTAGGTTATGTTTGCAATGCTCTTCCAATTGATTCAAAGTCTCGATGTTGTCCTCAAACCGGGAAGAAATTCTCATTTATATGTTTGTTACCCAACTCTTTGATTTAGTTTAAATTATGAAAGTGAAAATTAATAACAAAAATTGGTTATTGTGTTTAATGATTTGCAGTGGATGCAATCTTCTTTCACAGTGTTGAAATTCTTATGAATATTGTGTTTCTTGTTGTCTCAATCCTGCACTGGTAATTTTTTTTCATGGTTTACTTGATAATTCAAGTTCTCCAAAGAGGCTAATGGTTTAGTTGGCTTTTAATTCAAGTTCTTTCCCATTCTCTTATTTATTGTGTTATGTTAAATTCGGGTACAAGCATCAACCATGTCTCTCCCTGAAATAATTGCTAAGCTGGGGTTATTAATGTATGTTATCTATTTGTACTTTATGTTATCTGATTTCTTTTCTATGATGTTATTAAAAATCATGTCACGTGGAGAGTTACCAAAAGAATTTTGCTTTGCAGATTGCAGATTCATTGATTGGTTTTTTTTAGTCGACTTCACCGGAAAAGCACATAGCTTGCTGAACATCGGGTCTGTAAGTCTGTCATATACATGCATCAACATTTTTTTAATTTCTTCATGCCTGTAGTTGAGAGGTTCAAAAGTGAATGGTATGAATCAATCAGGGCATCCACTTGATATGCTTGATGCTGTTTTATCAGATACAATTGCCAAATTTCCTGTTGGTATCCAGGTATTGATTCGTTTTATTCACCAAATTAGAACGTTCATTCGTTTTAATTAGTCTTCGATGAATATGACTTCAACTTACTCTAACAGGCTCTGCTTCTTTTATGCAGCGGGTTACATCAATGTCAGCAACATTTTATTTGGAAAGTGTCTTGAAAGGAGATATCTATATGGAGTTTCACTGTAATGCCTTTTTGGTATCAAGAGGAATGTGAATGTGAATGCTTTTCAATGGTAGAATTATTCAAATGATTCAGTCAATTATTTTAGACGAGTTTCATACTTAATCAGTTTTACTGTGATAGTAACTTTAGTTTTGAAAATTCCCCAAGACATGATGCCTATGTACCCAAATTTGAAGCTGAACTTTCTGAATTATGTGAGAAATTGGTAAGTCACCTATCTGTTGAAATCCTCACCCTACATTCAAAGGAGTTGACATTTGTTTGTATGGTGATGTTCTTCATATTTTATGGTGTAATAATCATAAGTGATGGACCTAAATAGAAGAGTAAAGGTCGGGAATGTCTTAATCAATAGGTGGAACTACCGACGTCGCCATAAAGTGATACCTTTGAATATACTAATCAATGTTCAATCTACATGTTGTCCAGTTTAAGCGATTACAATGACGTTAGAATGCATTTTTGTAATCAGTAGGTAATGGAGCAGTGCATAGCCAGATTAGATGTTGTTATCTTCAGTGCCATTCTTTGTGAATTGCTGATTACATTCCATCTGATCCTATATCGATCCAATTATTGATCCCAAGGTTCTCCCCATTCCACTTGGCAAATCAAACGCTGGAGCCGACGCTCTTCTCAAAACTGCGGTAACATTTTATGTCAAATAGTTTTTTGTTTAAGCTATAGAATGTAATTTATTCAAACAACTTATATATAGAAAATTCTATACAACTTTGACTTATTAATAGAATGTTTTGACACTTCACTTATCAATATATATACAATGATTAAATGTACTTTTAAATATGAAATGTGCTTGATAGAGGCTCACTAAATTTGACATGGCATGTGGTGAATATAATTTTGTTGCAGGATGATCTCCAGGAGGAAAATGACACCCCCGCAAGCAATAACGATTGCAAACATTGTTGGGGAGATAGGATATGAATCTTATATTAACCAGCTGATAAGAAGCCTGTTGTCAGAAAGTCACACACCAGTAATGCTGAGCTCGATAAATTAAAGGGATAAATAGTTGTCACCCCCTACCATTTAGGCGAGTTTTGGGTTTCCCCCTATTAATTTTTTTTTAAGGTTGCCCCCTTATAAAACTCAGATTTCAATACCACTAACCCCTAAACTCATGTTACACTGACCTGGCCAAGTATGATCCTTGTTGGCATTTTAATTATTTGCTGACATGGAAATAATTTGTATAACTTTGTTAATTGGCAAATTAGGTTACAGAATTCCCAAAATTTTCTTGCTCTTCTCCATCGTCCCAACTACAGTCATCGTTGTTCAAAGGATCATGTCTTGTAGAAAATCGATTGGAAGTAGCACAAGCAATACAATTATGGGTCCACCCAGATGCGGTTGTGACCTAGCTATGAAGATGTGAGTTTTGTCGACAGCTCGAAACCTAAATCGGAAGTTCTGGAAGTGTCGCAATGCTGGGGTAAGTTGAGTTTGAATTTCTAGATTTTTTTTAACCTGTTTCTTTCTTCTCCCGAATGTTGATAATCACTGGGTGTTGGGTTTTTTGTTTATGCAGAATGAGAATAGCTGTGATTTGTTTATATGGGATGATGAATATGGAGACTCACTAAAATGGAATTCTAATATTCAAGGGGTTTGTAAAATCTGTGACAAAACAGAAAAGGAGTTACAAACAGTTTTGAAGAAATTATTGAAGGCAAAAATGAAGGTTGAAGTAGAGAGGAAGACTGCTGTTAAGCTGAAGATGGCACTTGTTTTTTCTTGGTTGTTTTTTGCATTTATGTACAAGTTGATGTGATTGTCAATTTTATGTAGGTTGAAGTTTATTTACTTTCATCTGTCAAACATTTGATGTACGAGTTTAGTTACAATTTGATGGATGAAATTGTTGATTTATGTTGCAACCAAAGTTGATGAAACATTTGATGACTGCTATGAAACATTTGACCTTAGCTTTGCCCTTCTTAATCTTGTTTGGTACACTATTGGCAGAGCTTGTTTGCATATTTTGACTGATGTCTGGTATACTCGAAAGCATCTCATCAGTGATGTCTCCAAATACATCAGCAGAATAGGCAGTCTGTGTTGTAGGATTTTCACTTGGGATAGCTTCAGTTTGACTTGGGACATGTTCAGTTTGGCTTTGGACATGTTCAGCTTGACTTGGCACAGGTTCAATTTGGTTAATAACAGGTTCAGTTTGACTTGGGATATCAACACTTGCACCTGTTTCGTTTCAGCTGCGCTTACACCAGTTTCAGCTTCAGTTTGACTTGGGACATCAACACTTGCACTTGTTTCAGCCGCACTTACACCAGACTTAACCTTCTTCTGCTCCATGCAATGAAAACACTAAGCATTAGAAACAATTTAAACTCATCAGAAATATAATAATCACCAGACATCATTTACATTACCTTTCTCTTCAAACCATTAGGATGTTGTTTCTTGCTCTTGCAAGATTTCACATTGTGTCCAACCTTATCACATTTAGTGCATCTATAAGATACACCAGGCAATCTTCTTCTAGCCCCTCCCTCACCAGTTTCCCTAATCCTCAGCTTCCTAGGTCTGCCTGGACCTTTCTTGTAGTTTGGGGGTAAGAGATCCTCAGTATCAACCTCATGCCATATTTCCTATCCATTAATAGGGCTCACAGCAAACCCATAACATTGAGCATATTTATCCCTAGAGTAGCATTCATCTACAAACAATTCTGGATTATGTTGTCTAAAGCTTAGTGCTGCAACAGCATGCCTACAAGGTATGCCTACTAACTCCCAGAAGTTACAAGTACAAGACTTTCTAGCTATATCTACAATAAACTGTTGTTTGTTATATGAGTGTGTGACTTGAAATTTTTCATCCATAGCCCAAGTAGGTAACCATGCCCACTCATTGCCACTTCAGTATCCAATCTTTTCCTAGGTATTAGCATTATATTGTGTGGCCATTTTTCAAGTTTCATTGCAGAGTTACTACACCTATTCATCAAGTATTTTCCGATCCATTCACACATAGTTAGTATGGGTTTGTCTCTAGCTACTAAGATGGTTGCATTGAAAGACTCATCAATGTTATTCATTAGTACATCACACTTAGGGTAAAAACTAAAAGCATGCTTACACCAACATTTTGTAGGCACTCCCATTAACCATGCCCAAGCCTTTGAATCTACTCCCTTGAGTTCATTCATCTTTTGCTGCCATCCTTGTTGGTAAGTTGCTTTGGCTGCTCCCATCATGATGTCTCTAATCAATGCACCTCCTCCAAACTTCTTCTTGAAGTTTGCATACAAATGCCTCAAGCAAAGTCTATGCTCAATTCTTTCTGACATCTCCTCGAAAACAGCTACCAAACCCTGTCATAATGATACTATTCAGTTACCTTATAAAACTACAAAGAAAGTTAAGGATTTATAAAGTTCATACTAACCTTTTGCTGATCTGAAATAAACACATATCTTTTGTCTACACCAACATCTTCCATTAACAACTGTATGAACCATCTCCAGCTCTCCTTTGTTTCTGTTTCCACAACACCAAAAGCCAAAGGAAAATACTGGTCATTGGGGTCTCTGCCAACAGCTATCAGCAATTGCCCTCCATACTTGGTCTTCAAATGGCACCCATCCACCCCAACAAATGGTATGCAACCATTTATGAATCCTTTTTTACACCCATCAAAACAAAAATAAAATGAACCAAACCTTGGCCGAATAGTTGGGATTGGTCTATCAATTTTAATCTTCACTGTGTTCCCAGCATGTACCCTTTGAAGCTCGGCAGCATACCTCCATAAGTTAGCATATTGGTTGTCTGCATCTCCCTCAATTATCTTCTTAGCAATCAACTCTGCTTTCCAATCCCTTCCAATAGTTATACCCACGGAGTGATTTTGCCTCATGTCTTGGATTATATCAGAGATCCTAACTGTGTTTGTTATTTGCATTTTCTTCACTACATACTTGGCCACCCACCTAGAATTTGCAGATCTATTTTCTAAAACCCTAGCACAAGTATGGGTGTCATTTATAGTTTTTATGGCAAAAGTTTCTTTCTGGCCCACTCTAGAGCAAAACATGGAAAACCCACAATTAGCCTTGCACTCCACCCTAACCCTGTACCCATCATTCTTCACAAATTTTATTTACCTCCCATTTAAAACTGTCCACTCATGAATTGCCTCCCTAAATTCATCTAGGGAATTAAACTGCATATCCCACTTAAATTTAAAGTCCTTATTAAATTTCTCTTTTCTGAACTTCTCAAACTTAGGCCCTTTTTCATCCTCATAATTATCTGGATCGGAGCAATCTAACTCCTCACATACATAATCCTCATCTTCCAATTTCTTCTTGTTGGGACAAGGTAACAACCCAACTATTATTTGGCCCTCCCTAAGTGGTATAGTAACACCAGGTCCATCATAACCAAAACCATCTATAAGAGTAGTAGTCCTTTCATCCTCACTATCATTCAATCCTTCAACAGCATCTTCATCACTGACATCTTCATTAAATTTAGTAAACTCATTCACACATATAGGTCTCCCATTAGATGTTACCTCACTTACATCATGTTGAACAAACATAACCACATCCAATTGCTCACCAACAACATAAGCAGACATATCATAGGCATCATCGTCACTCTTGATTTGAAAAAAATCTTTATCAATAGCAGTGATTCTAGTCCATAACTTGTAGGACCCATCTAAGTATCCCCACCCATTAACTGGATTATGAATTTGACTCATGTTCCACGTTTCCATGTCTTGCCTATAAACTGTTGTTGAGGAACCACCCCTGTATACGATTTCACCATCACCCATTCTTACAAACACTCCTCCATGGTGGAATATAACGTTAAACATTGGCAAATTCTGAAATAAAATGTGAAACTAATAAATATTGTACATGCGAAACTAATCAATATCCAGTATAACAAGATATTGAAACTAACCTGACTGGGTTCCCCATCATCACCGCCGTTCTCAGCCGTCGTCTTCACTTTCGTCTTCTGCGCCGTCTTCGTTTTCTTCTTCTGCGTCGTCTTCGTCTTTAATAGGGGGGAAACCCAAAACTCGCCCAAATGGTAGGGGGTGACAGTTATTTATCCCTAAATTAAACAAGGGGATTTATGTATGTCTTTTATGTAGTTTTTTTTTCCAATTGATTGTTCTTTTGTGTTGTGTGGAAAAAAAGTCATGACTGAAGTTGATATTTTAAATTACGGTTGATGTCACTGTCACATAAAAAAGGAATCATGATCAGAGTCAATCTTTACGGAGAATCACAGTCAAAAGCATACATTAAAAACTTTCATGTTTCAATCCAAATTGAGGCTAGACTTTAAAAAAACATCAGTATAGTTTTATTGCACCAACTTGATCATTTTGAATGCAATCTTTTTGCTTCTGGTTTTTCATAATTGAGTAATGATCTCAGCTAACATAGAAGGAAGTTGATCCAAGACGAATTGCGCAGGAGGCGGAGGATTATGTATCTGAAATCATTCGGGCCAATCCTACGAGGAGCTGTAGGAAAAGGAATATTATTGATGACAGAATCCATGATTGAGTTTTGTCCGAAGTTCTTTTAATAGTCATTGCGACTTGAATTTAGATGGTTGGTTTGTAAAATGGTAGGGGATGCTACTCCTATTAATATTAATATAACAGAGTCATGATGGTAGAAGTGATAGTCGGATGCCAAAATTATGGCGCGTTGCATGAAGAAAAACCTATTGCAGGACAAATGAGGATATATAATAATTATCTATTTAAATAGTTAATAAAAATATATTTTCATATAAATAAAAAGTATTTCATATATAATAATTATCTATTTAATATATAATAAGTATTTCATATATAATAATTATCTCATTGAGGTTGTAGGTATTACTGATTCAGGTGCTTACATTGAAGCTGCTTCTAATGTGGTTCCGTTTTCGACGCCGCAACAAATGCTTTTCATCCGTCCGGCTACTTCGCCTCTTTACTTGATTCTCATCTTAAGGTCATTGGAATTTATCCTCATAAGAGTTGTGGATGGTTCTATTTTTGGTGTTTCACCTGGAACTAATCCTCAGGCTACACTAATGATGCTTGGAAGGTGAGTTTTTTGTGGATGGTTCTTTTTTTTTCTCTCTCTCTTTTGTTAAAATTTTTTTATTGAAGGAGTTTTCTATCAACCTTTTCATAATATCTTTTTACAAAATTTGATTCCTAGCTTTCTATTTTGTTTTTTAATATCTAAATCAAATGTAAGAGTTTATATAAACAATAATGAAAAATTGATTTAATATCTGTTTGTAAGTACTATAAGCACTACTCAAATATATGAGTTTCCAAAATCAATACCATTGGTAAACCTTCAACAGCAGGAAACTACTGTCTCAGGCCTTCTGCTGTAGGAACATGAGTCTCACCACGCTATTGTTGGATAAATAAATCCAGCGTCACCCTTAGGGATTCGAATGGGCTTAACATCCCAACCCATGGCGCCTAGAGAGAGCTTACAAACCTCGCTTTAGGTGCAGCCCCTGAGGGCTCATACTATAAGGAAATAAAGTTGCGCCCTCACTAACAGCAATTGCTTTTAGCGCAGTGGTAAGCGCTTGATCCTACAAGTGGTATCAGAGCATGGTCATGGGTTCGAATCCCCCCGGCTGACACTGGGGGGAGATTGTTGGATAAATAAATCCAGCGTCACCCTTAGGGATTCGAATGGGCTTAACATCCCAACCCATGGCGCCTAGAGAGAGCTTACAAACCTCGCTTTAGGTGCAGCCCCTGAGGGCTCATACTATAAGGAAATAAAGTTGCGCCCTCACTAACAGCAATTGCTTTTAGCGCAGTGGTAAGCGCTTGATCCTACATCTATAAGCAAATTTGTGCAGCTGCACAACAGTGACCGACATGACTCCCTGGAATTAATCCTCCAACTTTTCTTGATGGAGCTTAAGCTCTTGCACCTCTCACCAAAAGTTTATTGGTCTGGGAAGTAATGATAATGGGTCCATAGAATTATTAAACATAGAAATGTGACTGTAGAAAACTTCAGTTGGGTTAATACTTCTCTGCTTAATCTGGTATATGATTTTTCTTCTCCTGTTGTTTGGGGTGTTTTCGTTCTCTACTGCTAAATGACTAAGTTATTATATTCTATTCTAACAGCTTCTATGGCTAGGGTGACTGAAAAAAATAAGACAGAACTTTAGCACACTTCACACTTATTTCAATTCAGATGTCCATTTTGTGATTTTGAAATTCAGCTTCCTCTGCCCTCCACTGATTTCCAAGAGGATCATTGCTCTGCTCTAAAATATATGGTATAACCTTTATGTTTCCTACATTTCTTGATTATTTTAAATTAAGCTATAGTAACTTATATCTGTAACAAGCCAACTCATGCAAGAGCCCTATGAGAATGAAGTGTGGACACTGGACACTACACTGGTCTACCCGTAATTGAACCTTTTTTAATAAGGAGGTGGCAAAGTTTGAAGTCGTAACCACGTAGTTATTGAGACCGACGACATTCCATACATGGAAAATCCCAAAAGCTTAATGTTTTAGGTGAGGACACCTAAATGGCTTATATATTATTTGTCCATCATTTAACTTCTGATATATGCATGAGCCTGTAATGTATACATCTATAAGATTCTTTGGACTGATCTGTCAGCTAATTTCAAAGGATTGCTCCAGCTCTGTAATAAAAAAGTGCTACACAATGGATGATTCGACTGCACCTGCTTTTTCTCTATTCCGGTATGTTTCTCTGTCTAATTCTTAATTAGGTTCTATGGCATATGGTGTGAGACAAAAAACTATGAATTTTGAGTTTTCTGCCCATCGACTTTTAGAGATTGAAATTTTCTATATTTTATAGGTACTTACGGTTTTTCCTACACACGTGATTAGTCTTTTGTAAATACAAGATATAGTAATGTGTAATCTCTTTAAACTACTGGAGAGTCGTCTAACATATTCGAGCAGCCTTGCAAAGTCGAAAGAACGACCTCAGATAGGGTAGGCAAAATTATGCTCATGTTACATGTACAACTATCTAGATGTTGTTTTGAACTTTGAAGTATTCTTCTGTATTTCAATTTCAATTTAGAATGCACCATCCAAATTTAAGTTCAAGATTATTACTTCTTTGGAAAATATTATTACATTTTTTCTTTCTAAATTGTTATTTAATGCAGGCTGTAAGCATCTTTCTCGATATGGACGAGTCTGGTGTATGAGCAAACGAGTTGATATATAAATAAATTGAACTTCAAGAACTTAAAGTTCATCTCAAAGGTGGAGTCTATAGCTAGAAGTACCAGTCTTTTTTGTGAACTTGGAATTTATTGTACAACTATACTTGGATAGTAACAAAATATATAGAATATAATGTTTCTGTTAGCATCACTTTAAGGCCACTGTGTTTTTATCCTTCTTTCAATGCATCCATCTTAAGACTAATATTGTTACAATGGTGAAAAATCAATATAAGTGAAACTATAAAAAAAAAGAGAAACAACACTAAGAAAGAGAGTTATAAGGGATGACCGATGACATTTACTGTAAGCTACAAATGAATGAGTATTATAAGGCCCAAAGTTGAAAAGGAGATAGGTTGTATGTATCATATGTTAGAGTAGGAGACATACTGATTTTTTTCTTTTGTTTTTTATAATGGAAATGCGGTGGTGTTGGGGTGGTCAATTAAGAGTTTAAAACAAAATAGATAAATAAAGAAATTGATTATAAATTATATGTAGTAATCAATATTTGTTATAAAGATAAATAGCAAAAGAAAGTCCTCAAGCCCTAATTCATGTGAATGGGTTTAATACAATAATTTTAATTTTGTAAACTCTATAATATACTTATTAATACCAACATTTTATCTTACATCCTTTTCACATGTTAAACCATTTATCTAACACCATATTAACTTCATACCCAAGTATCGTTTCGTTATGCTTCCGTCATTAAACAAATAATTTAAAATCATACGAACTAAATGCATAAAGACCAATCAATTTAAATTAAAATAACCATTATATACCAATAACATTTTTTACACAAACATCACAAAAAACTACTTCAAAACAAATTAAAACAAAGTTTTAAGAACACATTACTCTACTACTATATCATATCTTCATTAAATTCTTCATCATCGTCACAATTATCTCTTTACTAACACAATTCCTATTAAGTTGTACCATTATGTTACATACTTTCACAAACACTTAGGCCCAGACTATTCAAAAATAATTTCTGTTTTTCACACATCTTTTTTCATTATATTAACCTATGGCCTGACTTTTAATCTTTTACTAACACCTCTAATTTTCCTCAACCCAAATGCGCGAAAACGACAGGTACTCATGCGAACGCACGGGTATCACACTAGTTTTAGAAATTTTTTAACTTATCAAGTCAGTTTATTTTATGAAGCTATGCATGCAAAAACTCTTATATGTAAACTTGTCACATCAACTTCTTAAACATGCAAACTTGTGAGCTTATTTTGTCTTAAAGCTGAATTCATTGTTTCCTAGGTTGTAAAATCCTAGGACTTGGTAAAAGAAGATTTTAGCAGAAGATTGATACAACTCATTACAATAACCAAAGTATGAGTCGTATTCATGATGTATACTAGTCACTGTTCAAACACAGAATCCAGCAACATAGGGTAAGGATACTCCCTACTGCTGAGCACTTATACACATAGAACATGTGCATTTAACAAAATTAAATTATTTTTGCCATTTGTTACAATTTTAATGTTTAATACATCTCCAAATAGAGCTAATTAAATAAGGAAATTATTACAACCCTCAAACCATAATCAACACATAATGATAGTATTAAGTTGAATATCATTCCAATTTATAATTTCATAAAAACCGATAATAGTGACAAATTTTTACTCAGGTTCACACAAATTTAATAACTTTGTTTCTATATCAACACAATAATTTAAGTAAAACTAAAGTTAGACTAACTTTAAATTGTAAAATAACATAAAAAAACATATATGCTTAATTAATATACTATATATTCATGTATTATCTGCTAAAATTTTAATGAAAAGGTGTTATTGTTCATACAAAGGAATTATAAGTGGCACTATTATATCTATTTTAAGAATTTGCTTTTTTTTAAAAAAAATTAAATCTGAATTTGGACAATCTGATTTTAAAACGATAACCAATTTTAAAAGTGATTTAAAGGAAGTATGGCTTTAGTTTTTTTATCCAACCACATAAATAGTTAATATTTAAATATAATTTGATTTTAAAATAAAATAAAAAAAACCATGCATTGCACCCCTACCATTAACATTTTTGTTGCCAATTGTAGTACTATGTCAGGATACACTTAGTTAGTACTACCTCTGGTCCCATTTATAAGAAAAGATTCTTTTTTCAGATACATTGAATAAATAATGTATTTGGACAACATGTTGTCTAAATACATTATTTATTCAATGTATCAGAAAAATGAATCTTTTCTTATAAATGGGACCAGAGGGAGTAATATATTTCATCTATGTACTTTTACACGTGCTACAAACATTTAATAAAAAGTATTCCTACTTCAAACATTTCAAGCTTTTGGTTTATAAAAATTCATTTATAATATAATTTCACAATTCAATACAATTTTAAACCAAAGAATGATACATTGTATTAATATTATCATGTCAGAGCTTACTGTATATCAACTTAATTACCTATGCATGCAAACTCTACACGCTATTTTAGAGTTTCTTGTGACACTAATTTGTCTTAAATTCTGAATTCATTATTTCCTATGATGTAAAATTCTAAGACTTGGTAATAGAAGATTCGACAGAAGATTCATAGAATTTATTACAACAACCAAAACATAAGTCATATTCATGATGTATACTAGTCGGTTCTAATGCATAAAATCCAAAAACATAGGATAAGGTGTCTCCCTATAACTACTGAGCACCTATCAACATAGCATAGGCCAATTTAATAAAATCAGATTATTTTTGTGATTTTGTTATAATTTTAATGTTAAATACTACAGCAAATTAAATAAAGAAATTATAATCCTCAAGACATAATCAACATCATGATGATACTAAGTTGCACATATCATTCGATTTTGAATCTAAAACTGATAATAATGACAATTTTTTACTCAGATTCACACAAATTTAACAACTCTGTTTCTATATCAACATAATATAGAAATAGTTAAGAGAATAAAAAAACATGAAACTATATGTGATTATCTTTATGTTCTCTACTTTTTACACAAACATTTTAAAAATACACACAACATCACAAAAACAACTATGTATTTCATATTGCTTATGTCCAAACATCATTTTCTAAAGTAGTTAATATTCAACGGTTTATTTTTTGCATATGACTGATGAGGTAGCAGCTTAAATTTATAAAATTAATATAGCTTAAAAATATGAAATGATTTGTTTAATTTTTTTATATATTTCAATTACAATTAAAATAACATAATTGAAAAAAACAGATAAATTGTATACTAATTGAAATAACCTATCAATATAAGTTATAAATTGATTAAAAAAAAGTTATAAGCATATGACAAAATTAGTTACCAAACATATTTTTGAAACATAAATTATGAGAAATAAATTATAAACTTAAAAAATGATTTTGCCATATAAATTATGATAAATAAATTATAAACTTAAAAAATAATTTTGCCAAAAAAAGTCTTAATATCTTGATTATTTGTACTTTTTCTTCTTACTTGCCTATAAATAGCTCAGCTCACTTCACTCCAATGCATATTTCACAACCAAACAGTTTTCTCACAAACATAACATAAAGAAATGGCACACAGAGTTGTTCTGTCTCTCCTCCCTTTTCTCTTGCTCTTGTTGATTGTGAGTTACTTGCATGCTTCTATCTTTTATAGTTACATTTTTCATCATATATTTATCATAATAATCTATCAATTTCATCTTTATTTGCAATTGTGTATGCATGTTAAAATTAAAAAAATTCAATATGTTCATAATCTATCATTTTCATCTTTATTTGCAATTGTACATGCATGTAGAATTTAATGAATGCTTCTAAGATCCTTCTCCTTGGTTGTTTTTCATGCATTCAACACACTCCAAATCAAGTTGTTCTATATGATTTCACAAAATTATATAGATTTTAGTTGTAATGAAGTTAAAAACATTTTATGTCCTATTTTTTATGTTTCAAATTATATATCTATCTGCTATATTTCTTCCATAATAAATATTTCTCCCACTATAAACATTTGTGTTTCAAATTACATAATGAATATTTCTTCCACTATAAACATTTGTGTTTTTTTAATCATATATACTATCCAAAACGTATAAATTAATTTGTCACTCATTAATATCCCCTTATTCAATTGTATTGTAGAATGACAATGGAAGCTTTGCAAGAGATATGAACCAAGTTGATCAGCCTTACCTTGATGGTTGGCTCAAAAACACTCCACTAAAGGACCAAATATCCTCCCCTGACTCCAACCAAGTTTACCTTGATGGATGGTTAAAAGATACAAGAGACGAGAAAGCAAAAGTCAACCCTGACTCCAACCAAGTTTATCTTGATGGATGGTTGAAAGATACCAGAGACGAGAAAGTCAAAGTCAACCCAGACTCCAACCAAGTTTACCTTGATGGATGGTTGAAAGATACTAGAGATGAGAAAGCCAAAGTCAACTCTAACTTAGAACAAGTTTACCTTGATGGCTGGTTGAAAGATACCAGAGCCGAGAAAGCCCAAGCCAACCCTGACTCCAACCAAGTTTACCTAGATGGGTGGTTGAAAGATACTCGGGCTGAGAAAGAAAAAGTCAACCCTGACTCCCACCAAGTTTACCTCGATGGATGGTTGAAAGATACTCGAGCTGAGAAAACAAAAGCCAACCTTAACTCCAACCAACTTTACCTTGATGGATGGTTGAAAGATACCCGAGCTGAAAACGCAAAGTCAAACTCTGACTCCAACCAAGTTTACCTTGATGGATGGTTGAAAGATACCCGAGTCGAAAATGCAAAATACAACCCTGACTCCAACCAAGTTTACCTTGATGGATGGTTGAAAGATACTCGGGCTGAGAAAGAAAAAGTAAACCCTGACTCCAACCAAGTTTACCTTGATGGATGGTTGAAAGATACTCGAGATGAAAATGCAAAATCCAACCCTGACTCCAACCAAGTTTACCTTGATGGATGGTTGAAAGATACCCGAGCCGAAAACGCAAACTCCAACCAAATTTACCTTGATGGATGGTTGAAAGATACTAGAGCTGAGAAAGTCAAAGCCAACCTTGACTCCAACCAAGTTTACCTTGATGGATGGTTGAAAGATACTCGGGCTGAGAAAGAAAAAGTCAACCCTGACTCCAACCAAGTTTACCTTGATGGATGGTTGAAAGATACTCGAAATGAAAACGCAAAATCCAACCCTGACTCCAACCAAGTTTACCTTGATGGATGGTTGAAAGATACCCAAGCCAAAAATGCAAACTCCAACCAAGTTTACCTTGACGGATGGTTGAAAGATACCCGAGCTGAAAACGCAAAATCCAACCAAGTTTACCTTGATGGATGGTTGAAAGATACCCTAGCAGAAAACGCAAAATCCAACCTTGACTCCAACCAAGTTTACCTTGATGGATGGTTGAAAGATACCCAAGCTTTGAAAGAGAAATCGACTCTTGACTCCAACCAACTTTACCTTGATGGATGGTTGAAAGATATACGAGTTGGAAAAGAAATGTCCTCCCCTAACTCCAACCAAGTTTACCTTGATGGCTGGCTGAAAGATAGCCATGCCGAGAATTCCAAGCAAGCTTACCTTGATGGTTGGTTGAAAGTCTCGCATGCAAAGAACCACATTAAAATTGGACAAGATTTGGCAGAATCAAACAGAAAACTACCTTCAAAAGTTGACCATACAGAAGCATTCAAGGTATTTTTTTTTGGTATAGAAGATCTTTATGTAGGGAGTGTAATGACCTTGCAATTTCCTATCGTTGAATATGCTAAATTCTTGCCAAAAAAAGTTGCCGACGACATTCCAGTTTCTAAATCACAAATTCCAAGCCTTCTTGATCTATTCTCACTCACAAAAGATTCTCCTCAAGGTGAAGACATGATAGGCATAATTAATCAATGTGAGTATGAACCACAAAAAGGGGAGACCAAGGCTTGTTCTACTTCTTTAGAGTCCATGGTTGAATTTGTTCATAGTGTTATTGGCGCAGATACGAAATATGACATTCATTCGACTAGCTATCCCACAACATCAGCTGTACCTTTGCAAAACTACACTGTTTTGGATATCTCAGAGGATATCTATGCTCCTAAATGGGTAGCATGTCACCCTAGGCCTTACCCATACTTGCTTCACTATTGCCACTACCTAGACATAGGTAGTAAGATTTTCAAGGTTCTTCTAAAGGGTCAATATGGAGACACAATGGATGCTTTGGGAATTTGCCACCTCGACACATCTGCTATGAATCCTACTCATTTTTATTTTGACCTACTTGGAATGAAGCCTGGGGAAGGTCCATTGTGCCATTTCTTCCCTGTTAAGCACCTTCTATGGGTGCCACGCCCACCAGCTGCCACCAAGTGAACATAAGGAACTACTAATTCATATCTATGTTTTTAATTTCCGTATCCTGTAAGGTCTTGTTTGTGGACTAAGTAAGGTCTTATTTCTAAGAACTAGATAATTGTGTTTTAAAATAAACCTCAATTTAAAGATTGAGATGAAGTCACTTTAGTCTAGTATTTCAAACTTAGGTAGTTGTTTGTTAGACCTTTAAGTAAGGAGTTTAGAACAATTATCCTAGTATTACTATATGTGTTGTCCTCTATATTGTAATTCTGCTTTGTATTAATGAATATTAGAAATTTCCTAATTCTATCACTGTTAAATCATGAGAATGACAGTAAAATAATAGTTTCTATATCATTTTTATTGGGTTAAATTGAAGCCAATTAATTAAGTATATACTTGTTTGAACAATCAATCTAGTCATATATTGTATTTTTTTCTGTCACAATGTCTGACTAAAATAAAAGTCCACATGTTCAAATATATTAAAGAAGACATGAAGCTTTATTGTGAGGAGTTATAAAGACCTTATACTTGATAGGTTGAATGAGAATTAGTAAAATTTAACCAAATCTAAAGATAGCATACTCTATTGGTGTATAATATTCTGATCAGAATAGATGGAAAGAAACACATATGAACTAATATGAACTAAGTGTACTAAGAGGTGTGATTGTTTCTTGTTACTTTATGGTTAACAAGTGCGGAATATCATATCACATATACATATGTTTTTTTAGTTTATTTCGATAAACTTTATGAACTAGCTTGTATTCTGCAGTATCAAATATTCGCACTTGCGGCACTATAGCGGTTTTTAGCCTCACCACAATTGTAAATATCGGTTGGTATTGCGAGTTTTCCAACCTAATCAGCCGTAACAGTGCTACAATATGTAAGGTATGGTGGGATTTTGGCTCTCCGATATGGACCGCCAACTGCCATGAACAACACTTAGGCTACAAATTGCGGTGTTGCCCACCATCTGGATGTTAAATTTGAAATTGTTTTTGTTGAAAAAGTTTTTATAAGTGGGAGACATTCCTCAGTGTTACAAGCTGTCGGACCAAATTATGTGTTTTCATTGGAAAATTTAACCTTAACTTAGATTCAATTGAGCATACATTTTTCTTGTGAATTGTACGTATGACAGGTTTGTGCAGCAATTGTTTGATCTTTTCATCAATTATTTTGAACTTTATCATGTTTCTTTGTAATAACTTATTGTAAATAATTTGGGAGAGGCCAGTTCCAATGAATCGGCTACTGCAGGTTTTGATTTTTCTTGTCGATATTATCATTTTACTTTAGCGGCCATCCCGATATTTCTTATCTGGCTCCGCCACTGCTTATATGTATTAACAAAAGGGTGTGTTAAGCCCTGCCTTACACAAATCCATTATCAGTTATAGTAATTTTATGAACTACATAACAGTAAAACACCAGTAGTATTGTGTCATGCACATTGCACATAAGTTACATACTTTAAAATACAGCTACTTACTACATAGAAAACAACTTAATCAGAAAAAACCGTAACGCAATCTTGGAACAACTAAATCCGAAACAGACATATAATAATCAGTTAAAAAAAAATGCTACTGAGCAGAATCTTCAGAAAACCTGGCATCAAAAGGGGCTGAGGGATGCGAAAGAGCTGAACTAGAAGAACCAGCTCCAGAGCCATGCTGCAATTCAATCACAAGCCAACGAACCGCTTTACTCATCTGTTCCAAGCGAACCGCACTGATCGGTGGAAGACTAGTCATGGTAGCTTGTCCAACCTTTCCTGCCACATGCCCGGTAGCCTCGTCAACTAAACACTCTGATCCAATCCTTTGCTTGACAGACTCCACATACTCCTCGGCTTGATCACACGCTACTCTAAACAATTCCCACTTTTGCTTAAAGCTTTCAAGAGCGGTATCGGTTGCTGCTGTTTTATTCGGGGTTGCACTTTCTTTGGCTTCAAGAACAGTTGCTGCTGCAGCAACAAAATCTTGGTATGCAGTATTTAGAGAATCAACAATGCTATCCATTGAGCCTGTTTAATCATGATAAACAAGGAAATTTAAAATTGACTATGAAGCATAAACACAAACATTAGACACCATACATGACCGATCTCTATAGCACCGACACGACACTGACACTTATGATTGCGTTCAATTTTTTCAAATTATTACTACCAGACACCAAGGGCAAAAAAGGCATATAAAAATTAAGGGTGAAAAACACTAGAACAGTCGTATGAAGAAATCAGTATAATTAATAAATTCCAGAACAAATTGCAAAAAGACAATCCAATCCTAGATTTCATGTAAAAGAATCAACAGAAATAAGATATGAAATCGGAAGCATACGAAAAAATTGAAAAAGAAAACGGAAGAAATCGAACCGTGGTGATGAAGATGATGAGGTCGGAGTTGGGAGTTGAGTTTAGTGAGAAAAGGAAGTTGTTGTTTCAGTTACACCAATGGCATAGCGGTCGGTAGCCACCAAAATGTTGGGTTGGTTTGTACTTACAATCTCTCTGTTTTTTTTTTCTTGTTTTTTTAATAAAGAATACAAGCACGCAGGTTTGTAAATTAATTGTTTGTTTTTGGTGCAATTTATAATTGTTTTTAATTTTATAAATAATTATAATTGTTATTATCAATGTTTTACAAATCGGATCGAATTGTCCGGTTTAACCGGTGACTTCGGTCTGATTAGTCTTATACAGTCGCAGGTAGGTCAAAATCGGAGTAAAACCGAATAAGCTGGATTGAACCACTCAAAACTGTTTGAAGTAAAGAATCGGAGTTGATTTTGTAAAACCGTCTGGTTCAAAAAAGTGCATGTCATTGACAAATTTTTGTATTTTTTTAATTAAAAAATTGAAAATAATTATTATGTTAGCATCAATGCTTAAAACATTTTCACTTCACAATACATTAACACAAAAGAGCAACACAAATTTCTAAATTATAACACCATGTTATAGTTTTGTTTTTTGTTTTTATATACTAAGGAGGGCCAAAGGTCCAAAAGAAAACAACTACAAGAGAGAACTCCTAAAACTAGGAACCAGTCTTCTATCCTCCATGTTAAGCAGTATTCAAGGGGAGGATTTCTATAAAAAATGGTATCACCTTGCAACTTCTTACCCTCTAAAGCAAGCAAATTAGCACATCTGTTAGCCTCTCGATAAACATGATGAATTTCTACTTCTTCAAACTGAGAGAGCATCTTTGTTATATTAGCCACTAAGCTCCCCACAAGCATATTCTTGTTTTTATTCTTCACCTTAATGCAATCAACAGCTCTGCAGGAATCAGATTCAACCTCCACTTTCAAGAATCCAAGATCAAGAACCAATTTGATACCAATATAAACACTCCATAACTCAGCCATTAGAGGACTACAAGAACCAATGTAATTGGAAAAACCGCCAATCCATGCGCCATGATTATCTCTGATAATTCCATCAAATCCTGATAAACCATTGATATCATGAGCACCATCAATGTTTAGCTTCACAAATGCAAGCTTTGGAGTACACCAATGGACAAGCTTCACATCACGCTTTCTCTCCAAAACTCTGCCGCTTAATACCATCGCCTTGTTGTCTTGAAGAACTTTATCCGCAATCACTTATGCAGCAAAAGCTGGTTGCTTGAACATACAATCGTGAACCTCCTTGTTCCTCCATGTCCAAAACGTATGGCAAGCGATAGCCCAGGTATTGCCCCAATCAACACTACTATGCAGCTCACCGAAGATATTCAGCTTAATCCAGTCATGTCAACCTGCAAGAAAGAAGTTAGACCTGGGAGTATTAGGAACTATGCATTCCCAAACGTCTTTCACCATATTGCAATCTCTCAGCACGTGCAGTGAGGTATTGTGAGCAGCTCCACACAAGGAACAACCGTCCAGACCAAATCCTGACAGGCTGATACGATTGTTCGTAAAGCGATCATGCTGAAGGATCCAAATAAAAGTTCCGACTCTCTCAGGAGCATTTAGATTGTTTCTTTAAGTGTGTCATTATATTGTGTAATTATATCTATCATTAATTTCAAAGTATTAAATTTGTAATGGATTTTTAAAATATTTAAAATAAATTTGTGAACATATAAATATGTGACTTATTCATAAAATTTAGCTTTATATTCTTAATTTATTTAATAAATGATTCGACCGTAGGTTTAGCCGGTTGAACCAAATGAATGTTAAACCGAAAGTCTTGCCGGTTCGAACTCTGGTTTAGTTTTTAAAACATTGATATTATTAAATGTGTTAATAAAAATATTTTAAAACAGTTGGAATAAATGAAGTTAGGAAAAGCTTTTCTTAATATGTGTTAACAAATAAAGGGTTAAATATGCCTGAGTTCACTGTAAATAACTAAACATTTAATTTTAGTTCCTATAAAAAATTCTTTCAAACAATAGTCCTCATAAATTTTTTCATCCATAATTTTGGTCTCTCGCGTCAACTTACTCTAACGAAAGCGGACGTGGAAAGCTACGTGGAAGACAGCTTGACAAAAATCTAAACAACAATATTTTTACCACTTATAACTAGAAGCGACGAGAGATTAGCGGAGCTTGAAGCTCCCTCGACGTCAAAATAGCGACCATATAAGCTACTAGAACTTTTCGATTCCCATTTTTTCCAAATCAAATTTTTTACAGGAATCTTAATTTATTGTTTGTTACTCTCTCCTGTGTTGTTTTTATTGTTAGTTCGGACCTCTCTTTTGTGTAAAGTGGTAACTCAATTTGGTTGTTCCCCAATGTCTCTTTAGTTGCTAGTTGTTGATTTCACCATTGTCATGTTCACCCCCTCCAGAGGTATTTATAGTGATTCTGAAAAGGCTTTGGCATATGATCTCGTGAACAAAGCAATGATGTTTCATCCTTCAATTATACATTTTTTTTATAGACAAAATTGTATTCAATAATGAGTACTAGGGGTACTCAAACCCAAATACAACAAGAAACCAACAAAATCATCAGAGAAAGTTCAGAGGATGTTTACACCATTCGTAAAAATTACAATTTAACCTGTTCGCTCCAATTTGAAGCCACCACCAAGTGAACATCTTGATTTTGATAACAATACCTTCCACATCATCTTCCTCATTGTTGAAGATTATGCCATTTCTAACCTTCCATATGTACCAAGTTGTTGCCAACCAAACAACCCCCTCCCTTCCTCTTGACACTTTTCCTTTTAAGCAATCCATAAACTGCAGATAATTGTCACAGCATGTTTGATTATTATAAAATATTCTATCCATAACTAACCAATCAAACACTAGTTGCCAAGCTCGTTGCACAATCCTGCAGTTCCACATAATGTGATTAGCATCCTCCGGCAATTCATTACATAAAACGCACAATTTGTCAATCTCATTAGTAATTATTCCTCTCCTTTCAAGTTGACATCGAGTTGGTAGTCGATCATGTAACAAACGCCAAGCAAACAACTTAACCTTTTGAGGTACTTTAGACTTCCAAACCTTCTTCAATGCTTCAACCATTGCCGCGGTCATCAAACTCTCCTGCTGACCCTGCACCAATCTATCATAATACAATTTCACAGAATAACAGTTTCCTTCTCCAAATGGCCACACCAAAACATCATCTTTGGACCGGATCGACTGCACCTCTAGCAGAAGTTCATCCAACTCCCTCGCTTGTGCCATTAAATCTGGATTATTCACATCCAAATTCTGCTCAATCTTCCAATGCCATTGATTGTCTGCCCAATATCCATTATTCGCAACGGAAGAATACTTGTCAAAAGATACAACATACAAATTTGGGAAAATGTTTGATAATTTTGAATTACCAATCCATTTTGAATTCCAAAATGGAATCACCGAACGATCACCCAGCCTCCATGATACAGTATTTATTAAACCATTATTAGAATCAGACCTCTTAATTGACATTAGATCTCGCCACCAAAGAGATTTGTTCCCTTTGATTCTACTTCAGCTTCATCCAAATACAGTGACTCAAACCACCATAGCGGTGCCTCATCAGAGTTGCCCAGATTGCATTACGGTCCACGCATAGTCTCTAGAGCCATTTTCATAACAAAGCATGATTGAAAGAAGTCGCATCTTTGATACCCAATCCACCTTCTTCTTTGGGTTCACACGCAGATTTCCAATTCAGCCACAATATTCCACATTTATCAACCGAACTGTTCCATAGAAAATTCCTTTGGATACACATAATCTCGTGAATTATTTGTACCGGAACTTTAAAAAATGAGAAATAATAGACAGGTAAATTTGACAGAAATGAATTAATCAATGTCACGCGTCCTCCCATTGACAACAATCTACCCCTCCATGTTGATAGCTTAGCCTTCAAACTGTTGACCATTGGCTTCCAAATTCCAGTCTTCTTTGATTCCCATCAACAACAATTCCGAGGAATTTGAAAGAAATTCGATCAATCCTACAAGAAAGAAATTGTGCAGCTGCTAGCAGAAAATAATCCTCAATTCCTATACCATATATTTTTCTCTTACAAATGTTAATCTGTAATCCATAGACCATTTCGAAACCTCGCAATATTGCTTTCAATAACCACAAGTTATTCCAGGTTCCTTCCCCCACTATTATCGTGTCATTCGCGAACTGCAATAAACTGAAAGCTGCCTCTTCATTCACCTTAAATTCCTTAAAGGTTCCAACTTCAACTGCCTTTTTAACAATTCTGGCCAAGCCTTCCGCTGCAATAGCAAACAAATAGGGAGAAAGGGGATCACTCTGCCTCAATCCATGCTTAACAGAAAATTCACATGTTGGACTTCCGTTTGCGAGCACTGACATATCACTTGTGAAAATTCCAGCTTCTAACCATCTCATCCACCTTTGACCGAACCCAACTTTCTTCAAAATCCCTCTCAAGTAGTTCCAATCCACACAATCATATGCTTGAGCGAAATCCACCTTAAATAACATACAGTTTTAATGTTCTCTTTTAGCATAATCAATAATCTCGTTCGTTAATAAAATGACATCCAAAATTTGTCTCCCCGGAATGAAAGCTGTTTGATTGTTGGATATAATCTTCCCTGTTACCCTTCTGAGTCTTGACGCTAAGAGTTTAGAAATCATTTTTTACATACTTCCAATCAAGCAAATTGGTCGAAATTCCTCCAAACCTTGAGGATTTTCTACCTTAGGAATCAAATATAGGAAAGACAAAGGTCATAGCTTTTGGCAATTTCGCACAATGATGAAATTCTTGAACAAACCCAATTATATCACTACCAACCACGCTCTAACATTTTTTGATAAACTCCAAATTAAATTTTTCTGGTCCTGGACTTTTATCCCCTTCACTATCAAATATCACTTCTTATATCTCCTCCCTTGAAAATGAAGCTTCCAACTCCTCACTATCTTGCCTTGATAAACTTTTAAAAACCAAATTATCTAAATTCGGATGCCTTACTTCCCGTTATGCAAATCTACCAGCGAAATGATTTTTTACTTCTGCTTTCACTTCCTCCACCTTATCAAGCACCCCGTCATCCGTTTCGAATGCAACAATTGCATTCCTCCTGAATCTTGCTTTCATCAAAGTGTGAAAGAATTTTGAATTTAAATCTCCCTCTTGAACCCATCTTTGTCTTGATTTTTGTTTAAGCAAACTTTCTTTCAGGTGCAACTTGTTCCAAATAGACTCAGATGCTCCTTTCCTTTTTTCTTGTATGTTGTTTGGTACCAAATTTCTAACATTCAACATTTCTAATTATATTCCGTTTAACTCTTCCACATTCTCTTCTACCTTTAAGTCAATCCACCCAAACACTTGTTTGTTCCACCACCTCAATCTCTCCCTTAATCTTTTGAATTTTTCTTTGATCACAAAATATTTCTTTCCCCTAACCTCAAAAGAATCCCGTTCTTTCTTAACAAACACCATGAACTGAGTGTGTTAAAACCATGCCTTAAACACCTTAAATGATTTTGGTCCCCAGTTTACATTGCTGGACAAAATCCAAACAGGTTTATGATCCGAAATATCATGATTTCCCGATGTTTGAGCAACAATATTTCACTTCTGAATCAAACCCTTCGATATCAAGAATCTGTGTAGCCTACTACTTGCAGAACCATTCGAATTGATCCAAGTATGTTTATTTCCTACAACTGGTACATCAGTTAACTCCATCAAGTCTATGAAACTGTAAATTCTTACATCTCCTTTCTTCTTCCCTCAACATTTCGCCCACATCTTTCCTCCTCAACTTTTGAGGCATTAAAATCAGCCCCCAATACCCAGTCCCCATCAGAATACTTATTCCTCAATTCTAATAACTTCAGCCAAAAATTTCTTTTATCACCTAACAAACAAGGAAAGTATATATTTATAAATTAAATATTAATACATTTCCAAGCTGCTTTAATTCCCAGATAGCCTTTCCACATGAAGCTAAAGGTTGGTTCAATAATGCCCTTCTTCTAAATCGTAAGAATCCCTCCTGACTGACCTTCAGATTCCTTCCCCGACCAATCACAATCATTAGCTCCCCATAAGCTAAATACCATTTCCTCCTTCATGATCTGCATTTTCATTTCTTGGAAGAAACATAATTCTATTTTCTACCTTGCCATTACTTGACTGATCCGTCTCCTTTTTACAGAGCTTCCACTCCCATGAATATTGAAGGTTCCAATATTCATTTCTCACCGTTTTTACTCCCCAACACCTCATTGTCGTTCTCCCTATATCTTGCTTCCATATTACGAATAATTCCCTCAAACGTCTCCTCATCCTCATCTCCATCTATTCTTAATTCCTTAATTGATCTGCACACCTTCCCTGGTAAACTGCTATCTAACTCTTTACAATACCTTGAATTTCCTTATTGTATCTCTTGGTCGTTAATAGAACTTCCTTCCAAGTTCGTTTTCGTTCGTCTTGTGTCTGATTCCTCCGAAATGGTCTCCATCTCTTGGGATTTAGGGTTATCACTTTGGTAAGAGAATCCACACAAGTTTCTTCGACGAGGTAAAAGATTATTGAAATATGATGGAACTGCATGGACCGAAAGAGACTCTAGGATACCCTCAATGGATTTTTTCTTCTTTCTTCTACCCCCGTCTGGGCCAAGCCCAAGTTTAACACAAGGCCCAATTGAGGAAATAGGATCCGAACACTCCAAACTAGGGGTCCCACCACCCTGATTTCTTTCAAACTAAATAGCATTACTATTTTCCTTTTCTATATTTTCCTTCAACGTTTCCCTTTTGCTCACCCTTCCCTCATTAAATTCTTTGTCAGAATTCACATTAAATATTGTTTCTTTTCCACATATCAGAGCCTCTTCCTTCCTTCTCCCCATGCACTCATCACTTTTCCCATCCCCTAACACCTCCTTATCAACATCTCCGCCATCCTCTTTTTCTAGCTCTTCAGACCTTGGCACGGTTTCATCATGAGCATGTGACATCTCACTTTCCCCAACCATTTCGCCATCTTCTGACTCATCTTCATCTTGATCTGAACTAGTTTCCACGTTCATGATGTTGCCATTTCTTTTTCTTCTTGGTTCCTCAATTATCTTAGGACCATGCATATCCTCCTCCATTTTTATGCTGAATACATCATCATTAATCCCAACATTAAAAACTTCATTCAAGACCAACGAATATTTTGTTTTCACCAGTATTCTTGCCACATCCATATTCTTCCTTCAATTATACATGAGTTAGTGACAAGAAAACACTCAAAGGATTGCTCAGAATCTGTTTGATGAAATGGTGAAAGAATTTAGGGATTTATGGAGGTTTTTTACCTCCATAATCTAACTATTTTTTTAAGCAAGCACACATATCTGCAGTTTAGTGAATCGCTTGAAGCCATTTCCTTTCTCCTGAGACGATTATTCTTTAACAATAGGTAGACTCTGATATCACTGGCTGAGAAAGTGACTCCAAGCACAAGAGAGGGGAGTGAATTGTGGCATTCAAGATTTGCGATTACTCTAAAATTGATTACTAAAAAAGACTCTGTGTTAGTATAGTTAAAAATAGTTATAGAAAGGGGAAATGGAAGGAAAGAAATGTAAAGGAAAGTAAATTGCTGAAGGTAGAGAGAGTTGAGAGAGATTGCACTAGGATGTATAGATGTTCGACCGATCTCTTGGCCTAATCAAGCCCTAGAAATAAAGTTCTTGAGAATTCCACTAATAAAATTTAATAAGCTTTTCCCATGTTATGTTCACAAAACTTATTACAATTGGTTGGGAGATTTTACAAGGTTGGTCCCTCAAACCTAAACTAGAATTTTTCACAGGCTAAACTCATTAACCAAGAATAAAATTTTGACCGGCTAATCTTGGAAACCAAACAAGGGTTTTGTAGGAAAACCTCCACATAAAGACTTCGAGAGAATCACACTCTTGATAAAATTGTTGAACATCGATACAACTAAAATTTACAAAAAGTATTTCACTCGCAAAAGCACTAAGAAAAATTTTAGTGAAAGAAATAATATAAGAGAGAGATGTTAATAGAGAGAAAAATGATTTAAAATTAATTTCTAGTGTGTTAAATAATGAGGATACACCTTCCTTATATAGGAGAAAACGTAGCTTAAACAGGAAAATGATCTATGACCTTTTTAATGCTACTAATCAATTATGCACATCACATAATTGATTATATTGCACAAATATGAAAAGGTTTTCAAATCGCGCCATTACTAATCAAATATCAACACTAGTAATCTATTATGAAGCGTTATAATTGAGATAATTGATTATGCCTATTGGACAATCATTTATTCAGAGTATTTTTTCACTCATAATTGATTATTTGAGCTTGTAATTAACTAACTGAGAAAATTATTTTAGGTGATTTTATCAACTAACTATATAAAAAAATATTTAAAATTATATAAAATTTTATAGGAACGAACATTCTCACCCATATTAAATTAATGAAGACTATCTTATTCAATAGAACCTTATACTTGTAAAAAAAAAACAATAATTTTAACCTTGTAACAAACATAAACATAACTAATTTCTAACCATTATTTCCGAAAATGTAATTTTTGAACTTAGAAACAAACATCATTTAATTAAACTTTCTATCTATTTAGAACTTAAAATGATTAACTTTAAAATAAGAGATTATTTTTCATAAATTTTTGAGTTAAAATGTTGAAATGAATCCAAATGATATTTTAATTTTTTTCTTAAAATTACAACAATAAATAAATGAGAATACTTTGGTATCTCTGAAATTTTATTAGGTATAGTATTCACGTGAGTTGTATGATTTGGATAAGTTTATGTCATTAATATTAAGTTTATTTATAAATAACTATAATATTAATTAGTACTGTAAATAATATACCTTTTCATTAAATAACAAATTACAAATTTCACTCAAACCAATTCTACTTTCTCACCACCTCCTCTTTCTCCCTCCTTCGTGTAACCCCTAAGTTGTAACTAACTACTCCTTATATTAAATTCAAATTCATTCAGATAAATACCTATTTTGACTCCTTTCAACCAACAGAATTTCCTATATTTTCTCTCCTCATATCTCTATATATATATACTACAAAAGTGAGTTACATTCTTCACCTTCAAATTTTTTTCTCTCGCTCTTCAACGACACAACCATATTCTCTTTCAATTACCTCTCCACTAGGACACTATCATGGGCAAGCGCAAAGTCATCTTTTCTGAAACAAGTCCACCACCTCATCCATTTGTTGAAATTCGTATTACAGAAGTAAACCCTACTTTAACACGAAGGAACCCTACTTTAGAACTATTTCCGTGCATGTTTCCAACACCTGAACCACTTGTTGAAACTCCTATTACTCAAGAGAATCCTACTTTAGAATCGAACCTTACTTTAGAACTATTTACGACTCAAAGTCCTGTTTCAAAACCGGTTCAGAGTCCTGTTACAGAACCAGAACCGGTTCAAAGTCCTATTTTAGAGCCGGTTCAGAGTCGTGTTCCAGAACCAGAACCGGTTCAAAGTCCTATTTTAGAACCGGTTCAGAGTCATGTTCCAGAACTAGAACCGGTTCATAGTCATGTTCTAGAACCAACATTATTTCAGTTTGACAGCCTCTTTCCTCAATCAATCCCACCACCTCAACAATCAATGCATTTGCCTCCTCGCGAACATGCTCGCCGTGGTCAACAAAGTGAAAAACCCGAAACTATCGATATACCTTTCAGATGGGCTACTAATCGAAGAGCAAACGTTTGCAGTTTCCATTATCTTATTCAAAATGAAATCTTTGATATTACAGGAGATGTCGAGTGCAAGAATTGCAAAAGAAAATTCGAAATGTCATTTGACGTGAGAGAAAAGTTTCCTGAAATCTCGGACTATATTTTGAAAAACAGTCAAGCCATGGATGAAAGGGCGCCACCAGAGATATGGATGAATCCAACATTGCCGGACTGTGTGCATTGTAACAAAAAAAACTGCGTGAACCCAATAGTTGCCGATAAGAAAAAGAAGATTAATTGGTTGTTTTTGTTTTTGGGACAAATGCTTGGCTGTTGCAATCTTGTACAATTGAGATATTGCTGCAAATACAACAACAGCCATCGAACAGGTGCAAAGGATAGAGTTCTTTATTCAGCATATCTTGCACTCTGCAACCAACTTCATTCTAACCACCTTTAAATATCTCATGATGATGATCTAGGTTATTATTGTATTATTTCATATTAGGGTTTGTTTTATGGTTTTATTTTTTAACAATTTTTAGATGTAGTTTACCTCTACAGTTTCTTATTGGTCTTATTTTAGAATACACTTGTTAAAATCTTCATGCATGAACATAGGCTATTTGTTTTATGAGTCATGTTGAGTTTAATTTCTACTAAGTTTCTGTTTGATTTTATTTTTTATTTTAATAAAAAGGCTATAACTCCATTCTAAAAACTTTGTTTTTACCCCTTGTATTATTATTTGTTTGCTTTAATTTTTAGATGTTTTCAATTAGTTTTGATTTAACTCTAGATCTTATATATAAGTCACGTTCCTCCATACTTTAATTTGTATTAATTTTGTGTTTGATTTCAATATTAGTAATGTTAATTTTAGTTTTTAATAATTAGTTGATAGTAAAATCCTATGAAAAATCCTACGAAACTATATTCCTTCATTCAATGAAAAAAGAAATACCATTGGCTTCATGATATGATTTGAAAAATTCTTAGGGAGAGACATACCTAAAAAATTGTTTTACACACAACCATTCACAAAATTTTAATTAATTAAAAAATAAATACTGATTTTTCTCCCTCCTTCATAATCTCAACCACCCCATAAATTCAATTAAAAACAAAATTAAAATTAAAATAAATTTAAAAAATACTCTTTCTTATTGAATGTTTCTAAGAATGTGGTTTAAGATCGTGTGTCCATGCAGGAATTGCTTCTATGATGGAGTATTTTAAGGAGAAGGTTGGTGTGGATTTGGTTAGGCAAAAGTCAGAAGCACGGTAAGTTATATATACTTATCATTTATAATTTTTAAAATAAAATTTAATATATATTATTATAAATATTTTTTTAAAAAAATATTTATGAAATTAAAATAAAAGAAAATGTTGAATTATAAACTAAAAGAATAGTCAAAATTATTAAAACCAAATAATAAAATTAAAAAAAAAGCTCATCATAAGTTTTTAACATCTTAGATACTAAAATTTTATAATATAAAATATAAAACAATTTAATCATGTACATTTTAACCATCTACAAATTAATAACAACAAAATAAACATAAATAAAAGTTAATAAAAGAGTGAAAAACAAATGTAGGACAATATAATTAATAATAACATCATCACGTATTTAATTTTATTTTTTTCGAAAATTTTGAAAAATAAATATAAGTTATGGATTAATCAAATATTTAAGATATAATTGTGAAATTTTTTAAAAATGAATATAATCAAATATTTACAAATTATTGTTTTTTAAAATTTAAATTGATGTCTAAATTAATCATCATAGCTTAAAGTTTATTTGAGATAAATAAATCAAACCTGAGACCTTGAGAAGAACAAACTCTCAAGACCCAATCATTTTACCGCTAGACCAACCTAATTTATATAAGAAATGCAATTTTGAGAAAAAAATAAAATTATAACTAATCACTAAAGAAAGCAAAAATAATTAGTTTTTTTATTAAATAAAAAATTAAAATACGTGGAGTATGTTAAATAGTGGAGGTTGATATTAATAATAAAATTAGTGAGGTAATAATTTTTTTTATTACTAATTTAAATTTAATTTTATTATAGTTGAAAATATGGAAACCTAGGTATTGTTTTTGTTTTTTATTACCTAAGTAATTAGAAACATGAAGTATTATTATAAGCCAATGAAATAGGGATTGTTGGAAGATATAGTTAGATTTTTTTTTAACTTTTAATTATTTTATTTTATTAATTGAAAACATGTGGTTGAAAACATGGGGTATAATTTTATTATAAAAATAATTGGTTAGAGGTATAAATAATAAAATAAAATAGATAAATATATGAATAACAAATGACAAAAGTATTCTCAGTTTTGGCACCCAAAAATTTAATAAATTTACTATAATTTTTTTTAGAGTTATTTAATAGAGCAATTCTTGCATGGACACGGGAAAAAAATTTTAAATAACCATGTTTATTAAAAAAAATACCAAAAAAACCAAGTTTTTGTGGTATTTACCAAACTGTCTAGGTTTGGGGTACCAGACAGGTGGATGCGCCAAATGATTTGGCGAATGCTTATTGAAATAGCCAAACCAAATGGCGCAAACGTGTAGAAATTAGGGCTAGAAAGTTTTAGCCATTTCAAATGGCGCATAAGGCCATCATGCAACACATAGGCGCCATTTCATTTGGCTCCTATGTGTTGTGCCTTTTTTTTTCAAAATTAACCCGTTTCGGGTATTTTCGCGCAAAGTTTTTATTTCCGGTCTTTTATTTTCGTAAAAACGTCTGATAAATCGAGTTCGTAAAATTCTTATTAACCCTAAATAATGTTTGCGTCGTTGATTTCGGTTTTTTACTAAAGCACAATTTATTGATGAAAGACTGAGGAAAGGTTACAAGAGTTGCATGTGAAATTGTTACATTGTCGAAAAAAATACAGAGTAGATTAAACTTACGACGAGGTTGAGCCACGACTAGGGCATCTTTTTCTATTGTGCCCCACCTGACGACAAATGCTGCATTTTCGTTCCATTTTGTCGTGGACGTCCATTTCGGTTCTAATCCGTGTACTATTGGGACGACCCTTTTTCTTTCGCCGCATTGCATCGTTATGCCAAACTACCTCTCCATCATACTCAGGCCAGTAATCCTCCTTGGCTACCACTGGAAACGCAGCACTGTAAACTCGAAGCAATGTCTCAGTCTTGTAAATTGGAGACAGTAGTGATTTTGCGTCGCGGTGCGCATACGCACATGCAGCTATGACATGTGAGCAAGGCATACGAAAAGCTTGAAACCTTCCACAGTCGCACCAATCTTCGTCCAGAAGAACCCTATATTGTTGTCTTGGCAAACCCTCATTGTGGTCAATTGTTTCGCATACACTGAACGTGCGGTTGAATCCGTCGAAAGAAGTAACTTGACGAGTGTTTGCTTTTGCCGATTGCTGTTGCATAAATTTCATGCAACTATCACTTAATAGTTGACCAGATTGCCTAACATCACCCCATTTCCTGCCTCTCGTTGAGAAGAGCGAAGCCATCCTAAAGTAGGTAGCCTCCACTAGTGCTGTGATAGGAAGGTTACGAATGCCTTTGAAAATTCCATTCATGGATTCCACGAGATTTGTCGTCATATGGCCCCATCGCACGCCTTTGTCGTAAGCCCTTGTCCATTTCTCCCTAGAAAGGTTATCTATCCAACTACCTGCCTCTGGATTTGTCATTACAATCTCACTTCGATAATGCTGGAATGTGGGTTGGGTCAATGCATAACCAGCATTGACCAGGGCCTTCCTTAGATGTCTGTCCTTGATCTCCCGCATGAAGTTCTGGGCGATGTGGCGAATACAATAGACGTGTTTTAATGGCGGGTCATGCCATCCGTTTGCTGGATTATTATAGGCACTCTCAATGGAAGCGTGCCTATCGGAGATTAAACAGATGTCAGGCTGAGGAGCAACATGTTCTCGGAGGTTCCTTAGAAAGAAACTCCAAGCCACCGCAGTTTCACCTTCGACAATTGCGAACGCCACTGGAAATATGTTGTTGTTCCCGTCTTGTGCAACCGCCATGAGCATGGTTCCTTTGTATTTACCGTATAACCATGTTCCATCAATTTGAAGTATGGGTTTACAATGTGCAAACCCTCGTACGCAAGGTTTGAACGCCCAAAAAAGCCGATGGAATATTCCGTTTCCTTGGACAGGGTTTCCATCCGGGGCATGCGCGGGCAGTGTCTCTAGAATAGTAACAGTGCCAGGTGCGTAACTATGTAGCGCATTGAGGTATCGGGGAAGAATTTTGTATGACTACTCCCAGTTGCCGTAGACTGTCTCAATTGCCTTTGTTTTTGCAACCCACGCCTTTCTGTAAGATGGAGTGTAGTTGAAGGTTGTAACTATATGCGAGATAATATTTTTGACCTTCAGAGACGGATCAGAGCTTATTAGAGGCAAGATCTCCTGACAGATGAGATCGGCACTGAGTTTCGTATGATCCTGGGAAGTGTTAGGGTTGACACATGTGTGTTGTTGCGTAATCGACCCTATTTTCCATGCATTACTTCTCTTCCTATAAGAAGCCAACAGTCTGAAGCCACACTCTGGATTCTTACAAGTGATTACATACCGTTCCAGGTTTGAACGATCTACTTCAAAATCAACGTTGTGTGCCATGTGCCATTTTTTTATTGTTCTAAGACATGCCTCCTTAGAGGGAAACTTGTCTCCTTCCTTTAACTCATCGTCATTTTGGATGTACGGTGTGAAGAAGATGTCGGATGATGGTTCGTCACCTTGAAGGTTCAAGTTACTCATATGCGCTGGAGGTGCGTACACATGGGCTGGAGGCACCGGAATGTGTTGCTCGTCGTCGGATTCCTCGTTGACCATTTCGTCAAATTCAGTTTCCAGATCTTCTTCTTCCTCGTCTATGACATCAACCTCTTCTTGCTCATTGACTGGTGGGTCTATAACTTGCGACTGGATAACCTGAGTTTCTTGTGTCCCAACATGAAGAGTAACGTACAGCTCGATGGAATCCAAGCCAGAGTATTCGTGGGTAGTAAACATATCTTGCAGGTCTTCGTCATTTGCAATCTCCATCTCATAAAACTTGACGATGTTGTTGTCGTTGAAAGAGGGACATTGGTAAAAAAATGTTTGCAATAGGACCCATTGCAATCTTAGCTTGTAGTCGCTGAATGAAGTATGTAAAGGTGGCTCTTTTGCTTAACAAAAATGGCACAACTTGCGTGTTTCTCATCACAAAACCAGCTATTTCATGTGAGTAAGTCTCACCGTTTAGATGGGCATGTACAAGGTATTGGGTAGTTGAAGCCATTTTTTCGGGTTAGTGTTTGGGTGTTGTAATTTCAGAGTAGGTAATATTGATTATGGTGGCTTGGACGAATTCATAGACAGCGACCCACGAGACAACCCACTTCCAGGCCCAGTGACACAGACCGAGCAAGAAGCACGAAGGGGTAGGGGTAGGGGTAGAGGTAGGGAAAGGGGTGGTGCTAATCTTCGCGGCGCCATCAACGATCGCGGTAAACGTGTGATAACAAGACCAGGGTGCGGAACAGATGGCTATCTTGGTGATGGACGTCATTAAGCATTTTGTTGTGTTTTCTTTAGTCAATTGTGTCGATGTATCGTTTCTTTAATCAATTGTAATCGATGTTTCGTTTCTTTAATCAAATGTTACCGATGTTTCGTTTTCGATTATCAAATGCCAATTTTCGTTTTGTGCACTAAATTATAAAAACTTAAAAAATAATTTGAAAATTAATATATATATATATATATATATATATATATAATGACCACTTAACTAATAAGAAAAATTGAAAAAAAAAAAAATAGCTTAGCCTAATGCGCCAAATGGTTTGGCTATTAGGGCAAAAAAGCTAGCCTAATGCGCCATTCCATTTGGCACAAACACTCCCTATTTTAGTGTTAGCCAAATGGTTTGGCGTATTCACCAGATTTCAACACTTATGCGCCAAACCAAATGGCGCATTCACTTTCAGCCGGTCCCAAACCTAGACAGTTCGGTAAATACCCCGAAAACTTGGTTTTTTTTGTATTTTTTTTATTAAACATGGTTATTAAATTTTTTTTCTGGACACGGTCCTAAATCTATATATTTAGGAACAACCAATAAGAAGACAGAGAATTTAAATTTATTTAAAATTTAATTTCCTTTTTAATTGTCAACATGGAGGGTGGTTGTGATAATGGAGGAGAGAGATAATTTTAATTTTATTATTTAATTAATAAAAAAATGTGATTGGTTGTGTGTAAATCCAGGTGGTATGGCTGTGTCCATCTAAGTATTTTCCTATTTAATATTATCAGTGGAGGAGGTTAGTAGAAAACTAAAAATAAAAATGAAAAATAAATTAATAGTGGTAGAAATTAAAAAAAATAAATGGTTAGTGGCATAATAAATATTAAAATAAAATAAGGATAATGGTAACTTGAAAATTGTGTATTTTTTCCATTAAAAAATTATAATTGATGTTTTTGATTGCCTTTTTCAACACAAACTTTCCATTTATGAGATTTTTAACATGTGTTCTAGGGCACAAGTTAGGAGTTAGATATAAAATAAATTACTCGGAAATAATATATGAATAACAAATGACAGAAGTATTTTCAATTTTGGCGCAAAAAATCCCTCAAGAGAATTAACAACTTTAATTAATAAGATTTAAAATAATTGTTCTTGTAATTAATATATAAAAATTATATTAAATAATAGACAAAATATCCATTTTGATCTCTTAACTATACACTTGAGTTCAGATTGATCCCTTAATTTTTTTTTTCATGTAACTTTGGTCTCTTAACTTTCAAAAAGTTTCATTTTAGTATTTTTTGTCTAATTAGCGATGAAAAAACTTTGAAATCGGTCGCTAAATTTGTCTGTAATTAAATCAAAAGGACTAAAATGAAACAATATTGAAGTTAAGGAACAAGGTGACACGAAAAAAAAGGAGAAATTTAAACTTAAGATTATAGTTAAGGGACCAAAATGAATATTTTTCCTAAATAATAATATTAAAATTAAGTGTTCGGTTGAATTTGAAAAAGATAGACAATATTAATGTTGAATTAGAAAAAATTAATAATTAGAAATTAAAAAACTCATAAATTAACAAATAAAAAGAAAGTAAAATTTTAAAATTCGTAAAATTATCAATGAAAGTAAAAAAAAAAAAATATTTATAGAACAAACTTGGTTTTTGAGTTTGATGACTCATAATTGTAATCAATTTCTTTCACATCTCTTGACATCTTGTCCACCCGTAGAATTTAATCAAAGATTTCAGTTTCAAAATTCAGCATGCGAACACATTTAGTCACCTTCACGTTTGGAATTTAAACGATCAACTTCATCCTCTAATTTAGAGATAATAGCCATGAAGAGATAATCAGTATCAGAAATACATAATCAGTCATACTAAGATCTTTCTTCTGGCTGTAACGTGGTCGAGTTACAAAAGTTATTGGTTTTTTTTGGATTCACAAAGCCTAAATATAAGAGAGCAACATCCTTTTTATATATCATTTTGATTTTTAAAAAGTCTCTTTTCTTTTCTTTCCACTTTACAACGCTTTTTTTTTTTTTTTTGGTAATTTTCTTGTATTTGTATTGACATTTGATTTTTTTTTTTTTTGTCAAAACATACTCTTTTATTTATTTTCTCCATTTATTGCTTGGTTTTTTTAAAAGAATTATTTTCTCCAAAAATTTATTGTTTGAAATACTCTTGCATTTTTTAGTGCTCTCATATCCTTAAGATAAGGTGGTGAACATTGTTTTTCTTTTAAAATTGTGTAAAGATTGTAATGTTGAAAGAACAAAACTTTAACTATTTAGTAGGACTATTCAAAAAAACCTTGAACTAAACCGAACCATTGAATCAAATCGATCTGAAGTTAAAATAATCGAACCGTTATGTTTGGTTATTGAATCAAATCATATTGCACAATCAGTTCTAGAATTGAACTGAAACTAAAAAAAAGAAAAATACAAAAAAATGTTTTTAAATATTTTAAAAAAATTAAAATATCTTAATGGTTCGGTTCTTTAATAAATGGTTTGATTTGAGAAAAATTAACTTCTAACGGTTTGGAATTTCAAAACGGTTTACTAAACCAATGATTTTGGTTCGGTTCAATTTTGAGTTTTTGAAACAGTTCTATTCACTTTGAGTGAATTTTTCTATGGGTTGGTTTCGTTCAGTCTTCTCACTGAACTATATCATGCACAACCCTACTTTTTAGGCTCAAAGGGATTGACAAAGGATCACACTCTTACAAGGTAGGTTTTTTGACCAAGTATTTTTTCACTCAATAACAAATAATGCATTGATCATATTCATGACTTCAAATATATCAAGTAATAGTAAGAATGATTTGAAATCCACAAAGTTAGTTTGCATGTCCACTCTCATTATTTATGTAAAATATGAAGTTGCGCACATCTCACCTGATCAGGCTTATATGACTATTGACTTTCATTAACATGTTTTCATGGCCATGCTATAGTAAAATCAATTTTTTTGTAAACAATTAGTTTATGGCCATGCTATAATTTACAAATAACCAAATATCAATTATGAATGAAGCATTTAAAAATAAAATCTTTTTATCATGCCATCATTCATGAATTTTGTCATTAACTTAACATTTGTGATTCTTATGCATTTGACTTTTACCATCTACAAACAATTTAAAAATACAAATATTTGAAAAATTTCAAAAAAATTAAGCAAGTACTTAATGATGAAAACAATTTCAATGTCATAGGTTTTGTGTAGGCTTCAACTTTGATATTCCTTGCATTTCACCCATGCAGAAAAGTTTGGCATGTCCTTAGGTCATCAAAATATGGATGGTATTTCCGTGAACCTCACTTGGCCATAAGAAATCTCGTTTAACCACCAATATGCATCAGAGCATGCTAAGCAAACAACAAGGCTCGCTTAGCCACCAAAGAGCTGTAGAGCGTGCTAAACGCATAATAGGGATCACTTAGCCGACTTCCTTCAACATTCCATGGTACATGTTGTACTTCTTTGAATTCATCTTACAACACGGTATATAAATGATGATCACACATATATTTAGTCATATATTAGGTCCAAGAGATACTCAGATGTTTTGGGAATTTGGACATGCTCGTGTACTTAGTACAAGATGACTAACATGTCCAAAACTCCACTTGTCCATGGAATTTGTCAGTGATACACATAAAACTTAAAATATACACACAAATTGTTCAAACATAATTAACTAGAAAGCAACAAATAGAAAACATATAAAGTTCACATTGATGGTGGCAATATGTAGTAGTAGGTCAATCATCAATCATTAATGCAAAGCAAACATTTGTGATGTGCATCACTAATATCCCGAGCACGAGTAAAGTAGGTACGCAAGTTATGGTTCACAACATCCAAGCTTAAAGGTTCATGTTGGTGTTATTTGTGTGTTGCAGATGGAATGATCGGACTACTTTGTCTTATAAGGTTTTTCGCCATACAATAGCATTGAACAAAATATTCGTCCATTTTTGTATCAAGGCAACGATGGTAATAATTAGGGAGATGTACTTCAAACGTTCTATAGAGTCTAGTGATCAATCTTGAATAGGCCAAAGAGGTTTTGAGATTGGCGCACGATCGTCCAAATCCTATGAGATGGTTTTTCATATGTCTATATCTTGTTTGGTCAAAATATACTAGATAAGTTAGGTTGACTTGAGGATTGTTGAAGAGGTATTAAGCTTAGGTGTGACATTGGACTGGATAAAGGTTAGCCACAATTGAATTTCAATGTTGACGTTAAACATTTTAAAATGGATAGGTAGGTCAACTCTCCCTTTTTCATAGATTTCAAATCTGAATACAAATAGCTTCTTACTTTGTATTTAGATTTCAAATCCAATACAAATAGCTTCTTACTTTGTATTTTTTAAAATAATTAAAAAATAAATACTACTCATCAACAAAATTTAATATCACCACAAACCATTTTTAACTATCATAATTTACTCAATACAATACTATATTTAAAAATATAGGTAATAACATAAAGAAATGCTAATGAACCTCTTACTACTACTACTACATTATTTTTATATATCGACTTTAACTAAAGCATTAATTAATCATAATTTTGATTACTCCTTAATTGGCGAGTTGGACCTCCCCATCATTGGTACCCTTGGTACTTGACTTCCCTCTAAATTTACCAAAAGATCCTTCCATTTCTTCAAGAGTCTTCCCCTGTGTTTCAGGAAGCAACGTGTAGAAAAAAACCCACCCACAAGCTGCAATTCCACCAAACAAAAAGAAAGCCCCTCCAATACTTATCTTATCAGACAAGGACAAAAACGTCATTGAGATTACCCCACTAGTCACTCTATTCACCACCACACCCGCAGACGCTCCCTGAGCGCGTAGCTTCAACGGAAAAATCTCAGAGCTATAAACCCATGTAATGGGACCCGCACCAATCGAAAACGTTGCCACATAGGATAAAACAGATGCAATACTCAATCCAACGGCCCACATCTTCCTCACGCGCGAATGATCAACAATCGTAAGACTCACCGCAAGAGTGAGCAACGAAATCACCATTCCACCGACACTTGATAATAATAACGGTCTTCGCCCGACCCGATCCAACAAAAAAGTAGCTACTAAAATAAAAACCGTTTTCGCCAATCCAACGGCTACGGTTGCAAGTAACTGCTCCGTATCAGATTCAAGCCCCGCTTTACGGAAAATGGTTGGACTATACAAAACGACGGCGTCTATACCTGAAGCTTGTTGAAAGAAATGAATCCCAAGAGCAGCTATAACTATGTGACGCACTGCGGGTGTAGGATAAAGAAACAACTCTTTCCACACAGTAGTACTTTCTCCTTCATCACTTTTGTTCACTGAAACGACGTCGTCGTCGTTGTTGTTGTGATTCTCGGGAATCCCAGCCGCGGCTTTAATTTCAGCGAGCCGAAGCCGAGCCTCTTGTTCAGAATCAGAGGTTTTGTTGAGAACTTTTATAGCATCATTGAGTCTTCCCTTCATAACGAGCCAGCGAGGTGACTCAGGCATGGCTAACACTCCAACGGCTAAGATTACAGAAGGAATGGCTCCAATTCCGAGCATGACTCTCCATCCTATTTCAAGTGGAAGCTTCGAGAATCCATAGTTTGAAATGTATCCAAGTAATATCCCTCCATTGATGAATACCTAATCATAATAAAATAATAGTTTAATTGTTTACTTAATTAATGTTTGTTATTGTTAATTATGATAATTATCGGATTAATTATGCACCTCCGGGAAAGATGTGAGGAAGCCGCGAGAGGAAGCGGGAGAGACTTCCGCCGTGTAGACAGGGGCGATCATGAGGGCGTAGCCGATACCGATGCCGGCGATGAAGCGGGCAAACATGAGGAAGGGAAAGTTAGGAGAGAATCCCATGAGGATTGCACCGGCGAAAAAAATGGCACCGGCAAGGACGATGGTGTAACGGCGACCGATCCAGTCGGAGGTTCTTCCGGCGAGGCAGGAACCTATTAAGGAGAAAAGGTTGATGATGCCGACGAGGATTTCGATTTGGACGTCGGAGAGTTTGAGGTCTCTTTTTATGTATATGACTGCGCCACTCATTACTCCAATATCTGCAAACATAACATACATATTGTTAACATGTTCATGTTCATCCATGCAATTACAATTATTTATGCGACCGCAACTGCAATTTAAAAATTTAAGCTTAAGTAGTTACCATAACCAAGTAAAATGGAAGTCATGGAAGCCAATATAGCACAGGCGAAAGCAAAGTTGTTGGATTTAGGTTTGTTATGGGGATCAAAATCTTCTAGTGACTTCTCAACTGATGTTTTTTCCTCTGCCATGTATCTTGATTAAGTAGTCAGTTATTGTATGGATTGAATTAGTGGAATATATACTGATCAAAGAAACACTTATGATCGGAGAGAAAACGTGTTCAATTATTTTGAGTTTGATAGTGAAATAGCTATGCATGCATGCATGTATGTTTAATGAGAATTTCAGAACTAAAGGGGAGGGTCGTTTGCTTATATAGAGATTTTAAAGACACAAGTCCCTACACAGCATATGGCTCTCTTTGAAACATCCTTTTCACTTTGTCTCGTACTCTAATTATATGTATGTTGTAATCATAATCACTATAATGAAGTTGGCAAAAGTTTGTTCAGCTAAGTCTCATTTGGTTGAGGATCATTGATATGAACAAGTTGATGATTCAGTATTTAGTTTCCTTTTATTGTAAAAAAATTAATAGTTTTAAATGTCTCAATACTATAATTTAAAAACATGAAAATGAAAATGGGAGAAGCCTTTCGAAAATGAAAATTTAAAAAAATAGAAAAATATTAGACATTTTTTTTAAAAAACAATTTTATTTAGAACGATAAAAAAGTCATTTATTACTAAATTTTTAATTTTCAGCATAATATAATAATAAATTTGAAAAATTTATGTAAGCCCTCCAAAAACCTCATTCAATACAATTTTTGAGTTCTCCTATTTTAGGAGGTTTTTGGTATTATAAATAAAATCAAACCCTTCAAAACCTTCCTTTTCAAAATGTTTCTATTCTTTTCACTCAATCCTTTCTATTTTCCAAACTCGCAAACAAAACCTAACAAATATTAGATCAGTGTTGTTGATACAGAAAATTATTAATTCGATCGTTATAATTAGTTTAGGATTCAAATTAATTCATTTTTGAATTTTAAATAGTTTTAAAATTTAAGTTTTTAACAATGATTTTGTGTTGCGGTGGAAAAATTGAGATTAAACTATTGATTAACTTAATTTGAAAAACATGAGTCACCACCAAATTTTATTGTTTTAAAAAGAAAGAGCAAATATTAATAAAATCCAACAAAAAAAATTAAGATAGTGGGGTTGGATATATAAGAGTATAACACCCTCACATTTGTGGTACTCTACACAAATATTTTGAAAACATGTGTTTTAGATTAAAGTGGGGTGCTAATACCTTCCTCCTATGTTAGATTAAAATGAATCATTTCAAATTCACTTTCATATTAGTTCTTACTTGTACTCATTTATTTTCTATTTAATGTTTATAAATCATTTCAATTCTCACTCCAAGTTATCATCATTCCAAGATTTCCAACAATCCCCCACTTGAATTTAAAAGGTGATTTTAGAAGTAACGTCAAACGTTTTTAAGATTGTGCATAAGCAAAGGTGTCTACGATTTGAACCTTTGCGTAGCAAGTAGGATTCAGATTCAAGAAGAAGGACACTATTTTCTTGATTTATTTCTCAGACATCAGATCCACACACAACATTTTCTTAAGGTGTATTTTAATAGTCAGTGCTTTAATGGCCCTGCACGTGTATCCCGGTTTAGTGAAGGCTTTAGGAATTATGTCTCGCAATTTCATAGGAACCGACCTAAGTTCCGCAATCACATAGGTGAGTCTATCAATAGTACTCATGTAGCCTAGGTACTCCCTTATACATAGTATAGATCTCATTAAGAGCTTATATTATCTCATCCTCTTATCGCTTCAAGATTCATGCTTCTCTTATTTACTCTAGCATGATCGCCTTATATTACTCACAACTTGTTATTACCCATTGAACCTATTTCTCGGGATCTCCAATCATCTAGGTCAGGTTACCATAATGAGGAACTCATTTCTTTATACCCATTAATCCCATTTTTTATGTATTAGGGACTTTCTCTCTAGCTAATCCTTTCGTCAAAGTGTTACCTGGAGATTTCGATAATCAGAGACGAAGTATTGTAGACGGTATGTTTCGAAGAAAAATGGGAATTGGTTGTGCAAAGCAATTTTTCAAGTTTCTTCATATGGGAGCTTTTTCTCTGTGTCGAGTTGGAGCCTAAGCTGAAACGCCCTCAAAGTTTAAAAAATAAGAATTGAGGATAGTTCGAGATATTTTGAAGATATATATTTTGATAAGTCACGTTGGCCGCGTTCCAGAGCTTCGAGCGGGAAGGTTTGAATTTCAAAAGGATTCGGGGTGTTCAATTTGTACAAAAATCACTCAAAAATCACTCAAGTACCAGCGTAAGAGAAAGAGTTTACTGAGAATGTACGTATGAGAAACACCAATGATATTTTTAATGTTGTTTTCACTTTATCAATGCAATTCCTTTAAATATTCCTTTCGAATTCCCTTACATTTTAGTCGAAGCCTTTTAAGTTTCATTTTTTTCACATGTTTTTTACTTCCTTTTAGACTTTAACTTGAATCTTTTATCCCAGTCATTTAGAAGTTTATAGTAGAAATCATTTTATTTACATATGACCACAACCTTTATGGAAATCTTCAATACTTTAATCAAATAAAATAAATTCAGAATATGAATTCAATCACAAAGATAACATCACTTAGACATATGTCCTAGGATCAATCTAGCCGATCCTGTAAGTTACTAATTACGTTAAATTTAGAAGACTAGAGTTTGTTTATCAAAAATCACTGTATACAAATTGGCACGCCCAATGGGACTGTGTCGAAGTGTTTTTATCACATATATTTTCTTTTTCTTTGAACTTGGATCTTTTGTTGTTTCCCTTGTGAGTCTGTCTTTGTCATTATTGTATGAACCTTAGGAGTGGTAAGATAGCCAACAATAACCAATCAATACCCAAAAGAAAATATACTAGAAAGATGGTTAATACCACCAGCACTGCGGGGGAACAAAACCCTCAATCGGGATCAGGCACAGTCGTTGCAAGTTCGACGAATGCATCGACTGCAATTCCTGGTTCACAGGCCATGTCCACATCTACAGGATCTATGGCCACAAATAGTTCTATACCTACATCCACAGGGTCCATGCCCACAAATAATTCGACGACCATACCTCTCGCTGGGAGTACGACGCAGATCCCGTCGAACACTCAAGATGATCTGATCTTGACATACATTGGAAACGAAGTCCAACCTACAACCCCTAGGCCACCAGGATTCGAAACTATTAGGCCTTGGAGGGAACAACCTCAATATGGAATACCATCCACCTTCATGTCAGGATTACACAATAGTACATCCACATATACACAACCCTCCATGACAACCTTTTCGCCAATACAAAATTCTGGTTCTGGTATGAAGAATGTAGGTCGAAGCACCCAGAACCAAGGATTGTCAACCCAATTACCTATGCTTACAACAAATAATCATGTAGCATTTAGGCAACAAATGGATGCCAGTAATCATGACATGGTAGGAGTCCTTGCCAGAGAGATGAATACCATCATCTCCCCATTAATCCAAAATGTTAATAGAACTAACCAAGAAAATACCCAAACTTATCAGCAAATGTCAATGCAAATGGTGCGCATAGCAGATTTGTGGGGAGCCTCTAAAGCGCCTGCTCGACGAAGATGAAACCAGGCGATAATCCAGGAGGAAGAAATAACCATTAATCAAGTTCGACCACCTAGACAGGAGGTTATCGAAGGAGACATAGGGGTAAGGGTACAACAGGGAATTCAACATGAAAACCCTAAACAACAATCCAGAAGAGTAATGATGGTAAATAGAAATTAGAATGCGGATGAACTAGTCCATTGGGTTAGGCAAGATAATATGTTGGTGGAGAACAATTTGACCACCATGATCGAAAGCATCATGGCACAAAATGGCTTAAACACAGGCCTTAGGAGGCCAAAATATACTTCCCCTTTGACAGAGTATGTTCTGCAGACTGAATTACCAAGGGGTTGTAAAGTCCCCAAATTCACAAAATTCTTAGGAGACACTAGTGAATATACTGTCGAACATGTAGCCAGATATTTGACCGAGCCATGGGATTTGGCAAATAGTGAAAACTTAAGGATAAAATATTTCTTTAGTTCGTTAATAAAAAATGCTTTCACGTGGTTTACTACACTGCCACCAAATTCTATAGATGCATGGCCTTGATTGGAGAGATTGTTCCATGAACAATTCTACATGGGACAAACCAAAATAAGTCTCAAAGAGTTAGCCAGCATTAAGAGAAAATTTACTGAGCCAATAGATGACTATTTAAATAGGTCTTGTCTATTGAAATCTAGATGCTTTACACTAGTACCTGAGCACAAATTAGTAGAAATGGTCGCTTGTAGGCTAGATTCTTCTATTCGAAAGAAACTAGATACCCAATATCTAAGGGATATGACCCAATTAGCAGATAGAGTTCGATATGCCTATGGATGGAGTCAATAAGGTTCTAACCCAAATGCCTTCACCTTCGACAAGAGGGGGGGTCCCAAGAAGGCAAGATAACCCTCATCCTAAAGTAAACAAGAGGGTGACTTTCAAACTCCCCGCTGAAGTCCCTACTGATAGGTGTTTTCAAAGAAAATTTCCACAAAGAAAACGTCTTAAAATTGTTGTTTTCGGTTTTGAAAAAATTTCCACAAAGAAAATTACCGGGACGTGTCGCGTACTAGGTCACTTTCTTTAGGACGTTTCGTCGTACTGCCACTAAGTATGCAACAATCGAGTTTCAACCACATCTCCAGGATAAAATAGCCCGTTGAAAAATATGAATATCACTTGCACTATAATAAACCGTTCAAAGAAATACACGTTAAGATGGTGTTTAAACCACTCGCAAAATTACAAAGAAGAAAAGTTTGAGATGAAGAGAACAGAGGGAGAAGAGAGACTTTGAAAATTCAGAAATCTGGAGTTCTATGGAAATGAACTGAAAAACTCTATTTATAGGAAAGGGAATCACTTTAGTGGAGCAAATAACATGGGGAGAGTTGAAATTTTCAAGCCAATTACTGGTCATTTTTGGTTGGTCGGCAAGTTAGACTTTGACTCATTCTTGGAGGGCAAACCAAACTCAGGCAAAAGCTAGGTTAAGACTAACTTTTTAATGAGTGACACTTCATAATGTTAATTAATTAATATTCATTAATTTCCACGAAATCAATTAATAAATAATTAATTTCCATTTCTAAAATTAATTAATTCGTAATTAATTAAATTCCACCAATGCGTGTTCCAAAATATTAACTCACACCTTCATTCATCATAAATAACACACATACAACTATCATCCTAAAATTCTTCATGCAAGAACATAACAACTTAATATTCATCACAATGCACATCATCAACAAGATTATGCAATGTCACATAAAATGTTATGCAATGACACTGACTCAATGCATGTTGTACCAATTATGAACACCTGGTTCAGTTTCCTCCTTGATCCCACCATATGATCGATTCCCTCTTAGAACTGAAGCACATCACAAGTTGCTACCATCACAATAGTAACGCCTCACTAAGATTCCTGAACAAGAAATTCTAGCCACTCACACTCGAACCATCACCATAGGAAACAGGGCCACATCATAAATAAAACCGAATTTCTCACATCATGTATTCACGGCTCTCACCATACAACAACAATAACATAATCATCAACGACATAACATGTATATAATTGAACATGCAACATCATTAAGAAATCCTCACAATATCTTCATAATAACATCATTAACATCAACCCCATAACAACAACATTAAGCTTCATCATTATAACACGCCATCATAACACAACATCATCCCAATAATGTAATAACTCATTAATAGAACATATAAATGATCAAATTCACAAACATATTAGACAAGAAATAATACTAAAAAAATTCACCTATCTATATCATGATATAATTCAGTTTATTAGCTTTCCAACGCTTCAAACGGTTCGTCGTTTGGATACACAGTTAAAAAGTTATGGTTGAAATCGTATGAGAAAAATAACATTTTTGAGCAAAATCTGAGTGCATGTGCCGACACCTGCGAGTTTCAGGTCGGCACATATACTGCTCTATTTAAGTCTGTAACATCTAATTTACATGTGCTGACACATACGTATTTCAGGCCAACACATACGACGGAATTTTCAAAAAAAATCGCTTTTCTAAAGGCTATGTGTCGGCACATAGCATGTTCAGGCCGACACATATTGTATGTTAGACATAAGAACTGTGTTTTAAAACACTTAAACATTGGTTTTCATGACATTAACTTAGGCATACAAATATGTATCATAATAGACCAATTTTTGTGCTATTTTAACATTTTAAATTTACTTATCATGTTATAGAATCTTGGATTAACAACATAACATAACAATAACTTCAATTCATCAATTATCATCAATTCATCATCATCATCATCATCATCATCAACACATAAATCATCATGGAATTAAGGATTGCAACACAACAGTTCATCGTCATAGGCATAAATCATCAAAGATCAACATACAACAATTCATCATTATAGTTCATCAACAATTAGCCACATAACAATTCATCATCATAGAATTATCATCACCCAAATAATGATCAAACTGTATGTCTACCCTTCCCTCACATCATTCACAATTGAAAACCATTACCCACCTTTATCTTAGAATTCTTCTAGAAATTGATCTCCAACTTTTTACGTATGATGTAAACTGACTACTCTTTATCTAATTCCCTTTTATAAATATCCCTCAACTATGGTTTACCTCATTTACCCTCAACTTAACCTCATATAATTATCAGCATACCCCTTAATTCTCTACACTTCTAATTATTTTAATTTCCTTATTACTTTATTAATAAGCCGCATGAAACCTATTATTTAATAATTCTAAAAATTTCTAACAATCATTAATTACTCTCTACATCTCACCACATGTTCACACACCCCTACTCCCAAACTTATCTAATTAAATCACCAAGAAATTAATTAAATAAACACCACAAATTCCAATTAAATTAATTAAATTAATTTCTAGAAAGTGGGGTGTTACACATAACACGAGTCAGGTGAGTCACCACGCGCCTGTGCCACTTCTCATGGAGCTTGGGTCACCCATACGAGCCCATATTTACTAAGCACCAATCTGATTAAACCATGATGGGCTTAAGGTCTCCTGATAGGTGCAATAGTTTAGGCGGGACAGAAGATCCATACTGGCCATCCTAGCTAGTGCTCCATGACCACGACTCTTAGTACTTCATATATACATATATATATATATATATATATATATATATATATATATATATATATATATATATATATATATATATATATATCATGGTAGAACAAATCAACCTATATGAGGTCCCACCATCTTATAATGAAGGGAGACTAGTTTCACTCATTCCACTATTTGGTCAAAATTCTAAAACCATGGCCGAATTCATAGGGATAAAGACGGACTCCTTCCTTCACTTTTCCAACGACACAATACGCCCATAAATATTCCAACCTTTAGGATTTAAATTTGAGTTAAGTATGATTTTGGTCCCTATAAATATCTCAAATTTTATTTTTAGTCCCTATTAAAAAAATGACATATTTTAGTCCCTATAAAAATTTTATGCATGCAATTTTAATCCCTGCTATTTTTTTAAAATTTCAAAAACTGTTTAATTACCCTTAAAATTTGAAATGTTTGAATAATTCTTTTCATACGTATTTAGAATATTAAAAAACATTTATTTACCAAATTATAGAATTTTTTAAAATGAGAAGAATTAAATATGAATTTTTATAATTTCAAAAGATAATGATAAAAGTAATGCAAATCTCGACTTAGAAATCAAATTTTGAGTTCCTTTTTTTCAAGGAAATTTTTATAACGTTCTAAACATGTCTGTAAAATAATCATACAAATTAAAATACGTATCGGTTTAACAGTAGAGACTAAAACTACGTGCATAATAATTTTGTGGGGACCAAAATATATCATTTTTTTAAAAGAGACTAAAAATAAAATTTGACATATTTATAGGGACCAAAAACATACTTAAATCCTTTAAGTTTTATTAACTAATCTCACATATCAAATCTAAGAAAACCTTTTACAATCACCTTCATGAGTAGAGTCATCTCTATTGCACTTATCACAAATACAAAAATTATATAATTTTAGACTGTGATTTATAATTTAAATATTATTTAAATGTGAATTTAGTTTTGTATGAATTTTTATTATGATGGCAAAATAATGTGTTAATAATTAAATAGATTTTAATTTGAATATTCATTTTCAAAATTTTTCCAAAATTATTAATATGACCAAAATATCAATCCAATAATGTTAATAAATATAAAATATGGAGATTTAATAACAAAAAGTATGATGACTCATTTGGCCATTTCGTGTGTACTACCTTGCTTATCATCCTTTAAAAAACTAGAAGTTTAGTAACTTAGTTGGTAAGTTTAGTTTAAGGTTCGTTCGAACTCCATTGAGGTTACACTTTATTTTGCATATTAAAACTATATATTGTTGAGAGATAAAAAAAATTTATCTAACATGTTCTTGCTCTAGAAAGGATGTTAATACTATTACATTTATCGAACCTATATTAGTGCTGCGTCTTTAACGATCATATCTTTATTTCTAACTTTGTCATGCAGTACTACCGGGGGCGTGCATGGTAACAGTATACCCCATTATCGTTTACGATTCACATCAAAGTTAGAAGCTAACACTTGAACTCTTGCAGGGGACCAAAAATCCACATACATAACCAACAACAATATACATGTGAGGAAAAAAAATTGACACCAATTTTCTTGGCTCTTTGTTAGTACAAGAACATGTTGATTTCATTTGTTTGATATATTGGACATGTGGCATTTGGTGATGGAAAAGGGAGTGTAGTGGTGGACCTGTTTCAAACAGCCTTTGCTTGTTGCATATGAACTATGATTATGTTCATTCATCACTTTCATATGAATTTCGAATTTTATGAGCCACTCCAACACTCCTAATATAGGCAACATGTCTTTTTCCACTAAATTAGAGTACACCAGTCGAATCAACTAGAATCATATCATATCTTTGTATGTGTCGCAACTCGTATGAATATGATTATGTGAAGTTGTAGATAGAACTACGTGGATCATATATGAGCCTGAAAAAAAATAGTTGTTGACATACTGTTTACACACAAAATTCTAAAGAAACTAGTAATATTTTCATTTATAAATAAATAAATATAAAATTAACCAATTATTTCACTACTCTATCATATTCACATTTGTAATATAATATTTACCAAATATATATGTTTCATACACTAATAAAACAAAAAAAAAAACTTAATTATGATAAATAGATAAGAATGTACTTTAAAAATAAATAAATCAGATTCACCTATTAAAAGCATTTGTAATTAATTTATAAATAGCATATATTTTTTTCTCTATAAATGAATTAAGCATGATAATAAATTTCAAAGTGACAAAAATAGTTTTTTTTAATAGGAAATGATATAAGATATCGCACTAAGGTGTAACCATTACAACAAAAAAATTTTAAATAAAAATAAAACAATTTAATAGTAACTTATACCAATCATAAAAATAGTCCTAGAAGTGGAATCACTATTACACAACCATCTCTTAGAACAAAATATTGGATATGACCACTTCAAAGTTAAAAGAAGCATTATAAAAAATAATGGCATTTTTTATTAACCAAATGGATCAAATTAAAGCTAATCAAATTGAATTTAATTTAACTCTAATATCGACATTTTCACTTTGTCTTAAATGTAACCAAAACTCTTAAACTTTTCGTAAGAAAACTCGAAGTCATTTTTCAAAGGAAATGATTGAACTGGGTAAATTTGGATTTCAAAGAGGGCGGGTGAGGGTGTTGATACATACCCCCACTTGATCTACTCAAAGTTTTTTTTTTTTTTTTTTTTTTTTTTTTTTTTTTTTTGAATCAAAGAGAGAATTATCATTAATTCAAAAACAGATACAAAGCAAAGCGATCAAAGATCCAGCTGATCAAAAAAGGACAAGATCCACCCTAAGCAAAACTCAACTTATAGTAACAAGCTAGCTATGTGGTTCCTGAGTTTTCTATCAATCCATCCTCTATGCATAATGCAATCTATGATACTCAGAGTTGTAGTGTGTTCAGTGTATGTATTGTTGCCAAAAACTTTGCTATTGCGAAATTGCCATATGCCATATATGGTTTCAGTAAAAGCAAGTTTTAACAGCTTTGATCTACTCAAAGTTACTAACTAGTAACTACTCTATTGTACTATTGTGCTTATTTAATTTATTACGCATATATCCTCATTAAGATAGTAAACTATTTTGAAAATTAAATATTTTGGATTTTGATTTTAAAATTTTAAGTTCTATGTTAAATTTATGTTGGATGATGTTATTTAATGTAGTTATAAGTGCTATAAAGTAATAAAATATTATCAATCGTTATTTGATTCAACGGTGATAGGCGTTGAATTTGGTAGAGAGAACCATAAAAAATGGTTGGTAAGGACGGGTGTGCAAGTGCACAATAATAATAACATCTTACTATAAATTTAAAATTGTTTAAAATTTAGGGTTAAAGGGCTTTTACCCTCTGTCATATAGGTGTGTTTTGATTTTTTCCCTTAAAAAATATCTCACAAAATATATTATCATCATTAAAGACTCTGTTCCATTTTTTTGTGCAAAAAATGTCTACGTGGACAATAAAAAAATACTGACTGTGTATATGCTGCACACGTGACATTTTTTTATAATTCCACGTGGAATTTCGTTATTTTTTTATTTTATTTTTAAATTTTTTTATAATTTTTATATTTAATATTTCTTTTTATTTTATATATATTTATTTAATATAACAATACTTAAATTAAATGACATATAAATAGATGATGTGTAAAATAGAATTTGATGGTATGCGTGTGTATATATATATATAGTAAAGCAAAAGGAAAAATCAAAATTATATTGTTGTATTATCTTTTATTAAATCAACTAGTTATGTACTTGTACTATCTTTAATTAAATCAACTACGTACTCATGTATTTGTCTTGTAGTGAAACTGTCTAAATGACCCATACTGTCAGTCTGTATTTTGGACAGTCAAATACGCATGCTTTCGTCTAGTCACGTCAAGTCAGGCGTTGATCAATGTGCTTGCATTTATCATTCAATTTAGGCGTGCTTGTAAACAGTACGCAACTGTACTCCTTTTCTACCTACAACTATTATAAATTAGGGGTTCCTAGAGTTGAATGCATACACAGAAACACAAACACCATACACCAAACATAAACACAACAATGAAAGCTCGCATTAGGCCAGACGGATCACACCGGAAATCAGAGCCCCCGCCACCAAAGAAACGTCTCGACTATGAACCAGATTACCCCAGAAGGAGCGGGCATGTCATATACCCTGCAGTGGAACCCCCTATGCCGGTAATGTTTTGGAATATCAATTCTGTGGCCCAACTGAAGAGGACTCTCCTGAGGTTTTTGGAAGGGGAGTACGAACCCGACGAAGAGATAAGATGTGTCAAGAGGCTTAGAACAAGGGGTGGTATTGTCATCGAAGAAAGGGAACGTTGGTGGGAGAATGTGGAATACGACGTGGATTGCACTCAAATGATGCATGGAACAGATGACATTGTTTTAACCGTTGTAATTTCTTAGATGTTTATGCTTTCTTATTCTCTGTTAGTGACTTTCAATGTACCTTTAATTAATGAATGAATGTTCTATCAAAATCTTTTTTTCCGTGACAACAATTCGGTTAAGTTCATGAAGTGAATGTACCAAAAATTCTTTTTAATCGACGGTTTCACTGCAGAGAAAACCGCCAGCCAACTCTCTTAAAAATCGGCAAGTCATCCAGGGCAGCAAATATGGAAGCAAATGTGAGAAACTGCTGAGAAAATGTGAGGAAAAAAAATCCTAACACATAGTTTTTTTATTTAAAAAAATATCAAAAAAAACAAATATAAGCATTGTTATATTTTACAAAAGAAATGTATGTACCATCAAATTGTTATATTTTACAAATATATATATATATATATATATATATATATATATATATATATATATATATATATATATATATATATATATATATATATATATATATATATATATATATATATATATATAATGGTAGAACAAATCAACCCATACAAGTACATAACTAGTTGATTTAATAAAAGATAATACAACAATATAATTTTGATTTTTCCTTTTGCTTTACGATATATATATATATATATATATATATATATATATATATATATATATATATATATATATATATATATATATATATATATACCATCAAATTCTATTTTACTCATCATCTATTTATATGTCATTTAATTTAAGTATTGTTATATTAAATAAATGTATATAAAATAAAAAGAAATATTAAATATAAAAATAAAAAAAATTACGAAATTCCACGTGGAATTATAAAAAAAATGCCACGTGTGCAGCATATGCACAATCTGCATTTTTTTATTGTCCATAGGCATTTTTTGCAAAAAAAAATGGAACAAGGTCTTAAATGATGGTAATATATTTTGTGAGGTCTGTTACAAAAAAAAAAATTTTAAGGGGGGAAAATCAAAACACGCCTATTTGGCAGGGGTAAAAGGCCTTTAACCCTAAAATTTATTACGAATGACTATATAAATATGTAATATTATTTAGGTTTAAATGCACTTTGGTCCCTGTAAGTTAGAGAGTTTTTTATTTTCGTTCCTGTAATTCTTTTTTTGTCTGAGTCCCTATATTTCATTACTTGAAAAATTGCAAGATAATAAGTTGCAAAACCTAGGATTCGAACCCAGGTCACTAAGATTATATTCCTGCAAGCTTACCACCAAACCATGTTTGTCTTGTTGATTTTAATTGCCAAGTACTTTTTCTATACTAATTCAGTATACTAATTTTATTGCCAAGTATACTAATTCAGTAAACTACCTATATATGTTAATAAAACAAAAACGTTAATAAACTACCTATATATGTATAAAACGTTTTCAAAAAACCTGGGCAATAAAAATGTTAAAAATGTTTATTAAAATGTTATATTAAAAATGTTTATTAAAATGTTAAAAATGTTTATTATTAAAAAAATGTTTATTAAAATATTAAAATCATTATTTAAAATTAATAATATATAATGTTTATATAAAATAGCTGTACATATTAAATACATTTAAACATAATTATAAAAAAAGTTAATTAAAAACGTTAATTAAATATTTTATAAAAAAACGTTAATTAAAATACTTTTAAACATTAATAAATATATAGATTTAAAATATTTAAAATATTTAAAATATATAGATTTAAAATATTTAAAATATTTAAAAACGTTAATAAATATATAGATTTAAAATATTTTATTAAAAACGTTAATAAATATTTTATTAAAAAGGTTAATAAATTTATTATAAATATTTAAAATATTTTATTAAAAACGTTAATAAATTTTTTAAATATTTCTGCTAAATATTTTTAAAAAATTTATAAATATTTCTGCTAAAAAAAATTAAAATATTTTTAATAAAAACGTAAATAAAAACGTTAATAAATATATATATATATATATATATATATATATATATAGATTTAATTAAAAAAAAATTAAATTTTTAACATTTTATAAATTTTATAACATTTTATAAATTTTATAACATTTTATAAATTTTTAACATATTATAACATTTTATAAATTTTTAACGTTTTATTTATATAATTATATAAAATTATTTAAAAAGACGTTTTAATTAACATTTATATATTAAAAAAAGTTAATTAAAAAAATGTAATTATTGAAAAAAGTTAATTAAAAAAACGTAATTATAAAAAAAAGTTAATTAAAAACGATAATTAAAAACGTTAATTAAATATTTTATAAAAAAAACATTAATTAAAATACATTTATATATGTACAGCTTTTTTAAATTATATATTATTGAAAAATAATAGAGTATTAATATATAGAACTGATTTGCAATTATAAACAATAAAACAAGCATGGTTTGGTGTAAGCTTGCAGCAATGTATCATTAATGTCCTGGGTTCGAATGCCAGGTTTTGCAACTTATTAATTTGCATTTTAAAATCAAAATTCGCCGGAAATTTCGCAGGAAACTTGCAGATTTTCCTGCGGATTTTGGCTTTAGGGACTAAACTTCAAGCAAAAAGTAAGATATAGGGACTTAAACCAAAAAAATAACTTACAATGACGAAAATAAAAAACTCGCTAACTTACAGAGACCAAAAGTTCATTTAAACCTATTATTTATAATTGTAATTAATGTATTGTTTTTTCAAAAGTAATATTAAAGTCTTGGTTTAATAAAGTTTGATAAAATTCTAATATATAACATAGATGCTATAGATTAATAACATTTTTTTAAAATTATAAAATATAAATAGTAAATGAGAAAATTTCCTTACATCGATCCCGATAGCTTTTTTGAAGTCGCTGCCGGGGGTAAGTCCTCGTTCGAGGAGGTACCTCTTCATCTGATCCGTCGTTTGTATCTGGACGGCCTCTTTATTGAACCTATCGCGATATTCTCGGAGTGGCTCGTCGGCTCTTTAGACTATGGCCTCGAGGGTGGCTTCAGACTTCGGTTGCCGACGAGAGGCTGTGAAGTGGTTGGAAAATAGGCTCTTTAGCTCTGGCCAAGATGGATGGAGTTTGGAGGGAGGTTTATGTACCAAGTCATTTCTCCCTTTCTAAGTGTTGTCGGGAAGATCCGACATTTGATAGATCCTCGGACCACATGGTAGTCCATGACAGCTTCGATACTCTGGATATGGTCGCCAGGATTCGTGGTTCCGTCATAGAGATCCAGAGTTGGAGGTTTCTCCATTCCTATGGGGAGACAGGCTCTTCTGATTTCTTCCGATAGGGGGCTGCGGAAGTCCTCCTCGTCGCTTGATCCCGGGGAGGTGGAGTGCTTTCCTCGGTTGTGGTGTTTCCACCGAGGGGGGCTTCGCTGACGTTTCCCGTGTGTTTTTCCTCTGGAGCGGCGGTTATCCTCGGGAGGGGATCGTTCGCGGCCCTTCACGGAGGTTTTGGTGGGGCCCCGATGTCTTTGCTCGGGGGAGATGCTTCTGGATTCCTCCCTCTCACGTCCTTGGTTTGGGAATCCTTTCGTCAAGGAGAGAGAGTGCGGGATCTTCGGCGTCGAGGAGAAAGTGTGCGTGATCTCCGGCGATGATACCTCCTCAGCGGAGAATGAGGGGGAGCGTGATTGATTGTGTCTCCGTGGGGAGATCGCGATCGTTGTATTTTTTCCAGATTGTCAATCCGTTCACTTTTCTGTTGGATGAGACGGTTGGTTTTGTTGAGGGCAGCAAGCAGGAGAGCGGCGGTAGGATCGGCATTCTCAGGGATGGGAATGTCGACTTGCTCATAGTTGCGCTCCTGCTAGTCCCTATGGCCCCGTGAGGTGTGAGCGGAGGAAGAAGCAGTGTGCCCGTCTCTAGAGTCGGCCTCGTTGTCGTGGGTTTGAACCTGCTCGTTCCGAGCGGGTTGAGACACTTCCTGCCTCGGCCGGCTCTGCCCATCAGAAGTGGGTTGCTGTCCTTCACGCCTGTTCCAGCTTTTCCCGTCATTCCCGGGATGTTGTCCTTCTCGCGTGGTTCGGGCTTATCTGTCAGCCATGGCAGCATGGATGATGGGGTCGACGTTGAAGGGATCAGGACCTCGGTTGTTGTTGTTGCTGGCCATGATGAACGCAGGTTGAATTTATCTTTGATCTTCGTTTGATAAAGACGGTGAAGCTTGTTCCCACAGACGGCGCCACTGATCGTACCTGATCAGATGGATCTTCAAGGCCTGCAAGGAACTGGATCTTCATTGAATTGGGGGGTGTACATGCAAGGTACTTCGATGCTAAAGTAAGAATACGAGCAACAGAGCGTGAGTACAAGGTAAAGGATAGAAGAGAATGAATACCTGACCCTCTAGTGAAAGAGGGTATTTATAGCCCCAGCGTTGGGTCAAGATCTCGCTACTGGACTGGATACCCAGGCCCAATTAGGAGACTGCCAGGATTCCTGGGCGGAAATATCGGAGGTGAGTACGTGGTCTCCGTCCTGGTCAACCACTCCGAAGTTTAAGGGAGACGCGGTCTTTTAGGGACTACGTGGACTCCGTATTATTCGGGGGGTTGGATGTGAAGAAACCCTACGAGGAGGAGGGTCCCCGGCATAAGGCCACGAGGAGAAGGGTCCTCGGTGGAGAAGACGCTCGCTGGGAGCGCGCTTGGTATGTTTGGGTCTAGACGAGGAGGGACGCTCGCGGGGAACATCTTAGGCCGAACACTCGCTGTAGTACTTTAATTTCGTTGGTTCTCTAAGGACCCGAGCATTGTTTTCTCCTTTTGGGCTTATGGATGATTTGGGCCTCCAAATCCAATTGGGTTGAGAGTAGACTGGGCCGAATCTTGGCCCAGTCCAGAACATACATACATATATATATATATATATATATATATATATATATATATATATATATATATATATATATATATATATATGTATGTATATATATATGTATGTGTGTGTGTGTGTGGAGTGTATTCGGTGAGAACTAATATCTTTCGTGAGAAACGATAACTATCAATATCAATGTCACATATAATTGACGTCTAAGATAAAAAATTTATATAAAAAGAACAACGGAATTATTTTCTATTATACTTAATATTTTAAAATTTTATATAAAGAGATTCTTACCAAAAATATTTTTATTTTTTTATTAAATTATTATTAAAAATAATTTTTATAAACATACTATTAGCTAGTTTTATTTATTTATTTAAGGGCCATATATTGAAAGAAAAAGAGTACACAAAAGTGGGGGGACTATACCAAAACCCAACTAACAAAATATAAAAAAAGGCCAACCAAGCCTATTTTTTACAAAGTCACCCCTTATGTCCAAAGGAATGTCATCAAAAATGGTTAGGGAAGAAGTTGCGAGGCCAAGAGACGCAAAAAAGTCAGCACAACTATTCCCCTCTCTATAAATATGGGTTAGTAAAAAGGAGATATGAGCAGTAATAACTAAACAAGAATTCTAAAGCTTACGAAGGTGCAACGGTGCAACAAGACAATAGAGGGGTTGGAATAAGCCTGAACAACCAAGGACGAATCCGTTTTCAACCACAACTTAGACCACCCCCTTTGCTCCGCAATAAAGATGACCCTAATGGCCCCACAAAGCTCAACATGAAACCAATAAGGCATAGAAAGATTCTCAGCAAAAGCCAACAAAAAATCCCCATAATTGTTTCTGAAAACTCCACCGCAAGCAGATGCGGGCCCATTGGAATCGAAAGCGCCATCACAATTACCTTTAACCCAATCCAGAATGGGAGGCTTCCAGAGGACCTCCTTAGGGACCAAAACAGGAGGAGGACGAATGGACACTTTGAAAGCTTTGAGGATGGAGAATTCTTGCATAGAAGAGAAAGATGTAAGGTTAGAATTATTACCTGATAGAGCAATCTGAGCCTGAATATTAGAAATGGAGACTCGAACGTTAGGAGCGATATTCTTATAAATACACAAGTTGCGGAACAGCCAAATGTTCCAAATCACAAAAACAGCGGCAGCTCGAAGGACAAGCAAGCAATGCTTAGAAAAACCAGAGTTGCACAATTGCAAGATCTCCTCAAAAGTATTCGGTATCGCGGTAAATTTTGCAATCTTGAAAAACCAATTCCAAAGAGAAGATGCGAATCTACAAGAAGAGAAGAGATGCATAATAGATTCTGGAGCTTTCTTGCAAATGGGACACATAGAAGCCAAGGAAATCCTGTGAGCCAAAAATAAATCATCAGTTGGAACTCTCCGTAAAATAAGCTTCCAAGCAAGGATAAATTTGGAAGGAGGAATGTCAGAACTCCAAATGCTTTTAGCCCACGAACGCTCACACGAAATAGGGGCTTTAATATTGAAAGCATCCTTGAGACAGAGCGGGCCCGAAGAGCAGCGAGGCCGGACCATAACATCATAATGAACCAAATCCTGGTTGCACAGAGCTGGCAAACGAAAGGAGAGAAACGGAAAGGAAATCGACCAAGATTCCGGCAAGCACCAGCAACCCCAAATCAAAAAATCAGAGACAGTAGAAAAAATAGACACCCCTTGGCCAAGGAGGAATTCCGGAGACGATTCCCAAATCAATGCGTACCACACCAATGGTCGGTCCAGAATTTAGTAAGATTTCCATTTCCCAAAATTCAGCGAACATTCCCATTAAGAAAGCTATACTCGGATTTGATGCCTGCCATAAAGAAGAAAAAATATGGTGCTTAATCAAACCAAAGTTCCTGATGACTCTCGCTTTCAAAATACATACCCACTCTTCTTTGGAATTCAGAAGATCTCAACACAACTTTAAGTTCGAGACAGCATTTAAAGCGGTGAGAGAATGAAGATTATGAGTACAAAATATAATTCAAATATATTCAATATTTTTATTTAAAATTAAAATTTTCTATATAAGCTTTAAATAATTTTCAATACTAAAAGAAGAATTATAAAATAAAAAATTACAAAGTTAGTATTAATTTTTTTTTAAAAGGCCAGAGTTATATTAATTTTAAATTTGTTAGAAGAATAAATTATTTTTTTTAAATAAGGGCTATTTGAATAAATGAAAAGGTGATACACACAAAAAGGAGAGGGGGGGCCAAACCAAACCCGCTCAAGAGTTAACAAATCTGAAAAAACACATCCCCAATCTATTCTTTACAAAATCACATCTAATGCCTATGGGGATGGCATCAAAAAGAGTTAGCGAAAGCGAATTGCGGCCTAAATTAGCAAAAAAATCCGCACAAGAGTTCCCTTCCCTGTAGATATGAGTAATAAAAAAAGACATATTAGCAATTATATTTTTACATCTAAACCACCTATCCCGAAATTGCCAAGGAATTAAGACCTCCTTTGAAAAAGCTTGGACGACAATTAAGGAGTCACATTCAATCCAAAGCTTCAACCATGCTCTGTCTCTAGCTATTTCAATGGCTCTGAAAACAGCAGAGAATTCCGCATCTAAGGAATTCAGCTCCGCTACCGGCTCAGCAAAGGCAAGAACAAAATTACCAAGAGAATCGCGAAAGATACCACCACAGCCACTAGCAGAGTTGGCAAGAGAGCCGTCACAATTACACTTAATCCAAGACTGAATCGGAGGATGCCAGAGAAACTCAATAACCCGAGGGGCCCGAGGAAAGTTCACGGAAATCTTGAAAGATTTAAGCAAGCAGAAGTCAGACATAGATGAAGAGGCACGCAAGACCGAACAATTCCCTGCCAATCTAATTTGGGCCAGAATACCCGAGACTGTCGAATGAAAAGAAGGAGTGATATTCCGATATCTAGCTCCATTACGGGCCAGCCAAATGAAGGATAAAACAGAAACAATGGCAGCCGAAATAACAAGCATACCTTGCGGAGATGTACTACTGCGGCAAAGGTTCCAAACAGAATCCATGGAATGAATGTTGATAGGACAATTAATCATACAGCAGAGCCATTTCCAAATTCTAACCGCAAAGCGACAGTGAAAGAAGATATGAGAGGTAGATTCACTCTGTAGATTACAGAGGCTGCACCGCGAGCAGAGGCTAAAGCCGCGAGATTGGAAGGCTTCATCTGTAGGAATCTTGCCGTGAATGAGACGCCAGACAAGAAAGGACTTCGATGGAGCAATATCATTATGCCAAACGATAGCAGGCCAGGGAAGCTTAATCGAAGGGGACGCTTTAAATTTGTAAGCATCTTTCAATGAAAGTGTACCATCGCAAGAGGAGGGCCAAACCAGAAAATCCGGAAGAGAAACATGGGGGAGAACATGTGAAATATGCTGCGGAATAAATGGGAAAAGATTGTACCAGAGAATTGGAATGTTCCAGCTCCCGTTGTTCAGAAGATCGCAAATACGAATGTGAGGGTCAATTCCATTCAAGACGAGAACATGGAGCTGAGTTTTCTCAATAAGGGGCGGTCCGCACCAAGCATCAGTCCAGAATTTAATGCGAGAACCGTTTCCAATCGACCAAGCGGTGTTAGAATAAAGGCATTGAATTTCAGGCTTAATACTGCTCCATACAGTAGAGAAAATATGATGACGAATATAACCGAAATTCCTGAGCACTCTAGCACGAAGCAAACAAGCCCAGTTTTCCTCACTATTGATAAGATCCCAGCCGAGTTTTAAATTGGAAGCATTATTGAGGGTAATCAAGGAGCGTAAGCCAAGTCCGCCGTGAGATTTAGGTTGACAAACTTTGTTCCAAGCCACTGTAACCAGCTTTTTAGAAGTGGTAGAGCCACTCCAAATAAAGTTTCGGGAAGCTTGTTCAATGTCTTTGAGGAGAGAAACAGGCTAGGAATAAATGGAGATCGAATGATAAATCATGCTGTGAATAATCGAACCAACCAAAGTAATTCTACCTGCATAAGAGAGAAGGGATCCCTTCCAGGCAGCCATCTTGGATATCATACTGTCAGCTAAGTCTTGAAAATGGGCACGTTTGACCCTCCCTTTAAAGATAGGGACACCGAGATAACGAAAAGGCAAGGAACCTTTGCTGAAACCAGTGAGGCTAGAGAGATGTGTGGCTCTGTTGTTGTCCATAGCTCCACAATAAATAAAAGATTTGGCGGTGTTGACGTACTGACCCGAGGCTACCGAGTAATTATGAAATAAATGCTGGAGGGCAGTGATGTTGGAGCTCTTTCCTTTGCAGCAAATAAGGATGTCATCCGCGTACAGAATGTGAGAAGGAATGCACAAATTTTTGGTAGCTTTCATAGGAAGAAGCTTTCCCGTAGAAACCAAAGAAGAAATATGTCGACTTAAAACGTCTTCCGCCAAACAAAAAAGAAGAGGGGAGAGAGGATCACCCTGTCGGACTCCCCTCTTGCAGGGAAAGTAACCATGAATGGAACCATTGAAAGCCACCGACATGTAGGCAGAATCCAAAATAGTGGAAATCCAATGACAGAATGTGTTGTTAAAACCATACCTCTTAAGCACTTTGAGAAGGAAGCTCCAATTGATGGTATCAAAAGCTTTTGTGATATCTACTTTAAGAACAACATTACCACCAACAGTTTTTTTATCCAAGAGGTTAGCAATTTCCGAAGCCAGACATAGACAGTCTTTGATGTTTCTCCCTTTTATAAATCCCTTCTAATTCGATGACACCAAAAAAGGCATGATGCAAGAGAGCCTACCCGCAATGATTTTGGAAATTATCTTGAACTTAAAGTTGGCAAGGGCAATTGGTCTGAAATTCTCCATAGAATCAGCATCTTTAGATTTGGGAATCAAGATAATCAGATTGGCATTGTAGTTCTGCGGAATCCAACCTTCTTTGAAAAACTGCCAAACTGCATTACACACGTCATTACTAATAATATTCCAGTATGTATGAAAGAATACACCACCAAATCCGTCGGGGCCAGGAGCACTGTCTTTGCGAAGACCAAACACCGCAGCTTTGATTTCGTCCACCGAAGGAATAGCCGTGAGAGTAGCATTCATAGTCTCCGAGACCAGCGAGGGAATAATGTCTGTGATAGCGTTATCTTGGACTGTACCTGCAAAACCGAAGATGTTAGTGAAATAACTGACTGCGTGAGCAGCCATGTCCTCAGGGTCCAGAATCAAAAGGTCCCCATTCCGCAGGCTAGATATCGTGTTTTTGGAACGTTTGATTTTGGAAATTCTATGAAAATAAGCAGTATTCCGATCACCCTGTTTATGCCATCTCACTCTCGCCTTCTCCATCCAATAAAGCTCCTCCTTGACTAAAGCGTCTTCAAGATCAATTTGAGCTTTAACCTCCTGAGCTTTTAAGGAATCAGTCATGCCAATCAGGTGAATTTGCTCCTGTATGTGATTTAAAAGAGTAGTAGAGGTCTGAACCAGCTTGTGAATGTCTCCAAAAACCTCTTTATTCCAGATTTTGAGCTTGCCTTTGAGAAGCTTGAGTTTGTGGGACAGGATAAACATGGGGCAGCCAAACACAGGTTGAGACCAACAGTCTGCCACAAGAGCCTTGCAAGTATCATGGGAGGTCCACATATTAAGAAACCTGAAATTAGATTTGAAACAAATATGGGAGAAAGAGGCTTCCAAACAGATGGGGAAGTGATCCGATCTGATTTTCGGCAGGGTGAAAGCATGAGAAGAGAAGCATCTAGTGATCCAAGCTTGATTGCATAGCACTCTATCCAGGCGTCTCTCAACAAGGTGAATGCCATTTCTACCATTCAACCAAGTGAAGAAAGGACCTTTGGTGGGTAAATCAGAGAGACAATGAAGATTAAACCAGTCGCGAAAATCAGAAATAGAGGATCTCGAGGGAGAGATCCTACCACGATGCTCGTGAGCTCCAAGAATGGCGTTAAAGTCACCTAAAAAGCACCAAGGAGCGGGATGGTTAACCAGCAGAGAAGAGAGATCAGCCCAAAGGAGTTTGCGGTTGATAGCATTAGTGGAAGCATAAACAGAGGCGATAAAAACACAAGAATTGTCAATGACTAAACTGAAAGCGACAAATTGGTCAGAACAATGAATTATCTGAGGGGATAGGTCTTTAGAACAAATACACCAAAGGTTAGGGAGATTAAGGGGTCTGTGGTTAGTAGCAAAAACATGAAGGTTGAGAGAACTGAGAAAGTTTGGAGGAAAAAGCTGAAGGTCCATCCAGGGCTCAGCAAGAAAACAAAAATCTGGTTTGTGTTTAAGGAGAAAATTTTTTAGAACCAATCTTGTGGGGGAATTGGAGAGACCCCGTGCATTCCAAAAAATGCACTTCATCAGAAAGGCTTAGAGGTACCAGATTGGGATCTGGTGTGGTAACTGGCTTTAGACTTGGCTTTTTGGCGAATTTTCTTTTTTTGGGATTTAGAGGTGACAAGGTGGAATTTAAGCTGCTCAGGATCAAAGTCGTCATCATCATTATCAGAGATTGCTTCATCTAATCTTTCAGACAAATTGGCCCACGAGGCTTCAAGAAATTTAGCGTTTGGATCTGCAGGATAGAGTTGTGTGGCATCAACAAATTCAGATTCATCAGAACTCTGATTGCCTGAAGACTGAATGCTATTAGCCACCAATTGAAGATTCGCCTGGTTGGCAAGTAATGGAACTAGAACGGGATCAAGAGGCACAGGAATGGGGTCAGGGGGTTGAATCGGAATCAAGGGGCAGACAATAGGATCGAGAATGGGTCCAGGATCATTATTGTTGTGACTTGAAACATTGGTAGAATGACCAGCCGATTGAGCATTATGGTTAGGAGTTTCCACCTCCACCAAAGGTTTGGATTTGGATACTTCTTGGTAAAGTTGTTTTGGTTTTTCCTTTGTCTGCATAGGAACAGAATTTTTATCCACCATCAGGTTTTTAGCATCATGTTTATGAGTAGCAGCTTTCTTTCTTTTACAATCCTCCAAAGAATGTCCAATGAATTTGCAGAAGTTGCAGTAGATTGGCAACTTCTCGTATTCAATATCAACAAAAAATGCAAATCCCACTCTTTCTACCAAGATTTTGTAGGATAACTCTTTAGCCAGATCTATGTCAACAAGAACTCTGACATAGTGTCCAAAGGCCCTTTCAAAAGAAGTTTTGTTGGAGGTGGAATCTATACAAATGGGTGTACCAATACTGTTAGCAATCGCAAAGACTATTCGAGGACGCCAATATTCTTGAGCAAGGCCATGTATACGAATCCAGACCTGAGTCGAAGACTGATTAGCCGCCGAAGGGATGAAATCCCTGGACCAAGGGAAAAGCTTGAGCATTCCAGGATTAATGTTCCACGAGTTTGTTGACCTCACCCATCTGACGTCTTCAAGGGAGGAGAAGGAGAATTCAAAGAATCCCTTTCCAAGAGAAGTAACTCCCCATTTAGAGATGGGGCTCCAAAGTTCTAAGAGTTTAGATTTTAAGGCTACGACAGTAAGAGGGCTTGATCCTTTAGGCCAAATAATTCTACCATGAAGGTTGTGCTTGCAGGAGGCTAAACCTAGTTGGTACTCCTCTTCAGGAATTGTGATTGAGAGTCTATCTCCCTTAACACAGGGTGTTGGGAGCTGACTAAGAGGAATGTTGCATACATTGAGAACTGCATCCGCGAAGGATTTGGGAGTTTTGTTTGGTTGTGAGTTGCCATGACCAGAGGAATGTTAGAAGAATAAATTATTTACTACTCTTCCTAGCGAAAACATTTTTTCAAAAAGATTATATCATTTGATTTTATTTGAAAATTTAAACTCTGAAATAAATTTAATTAAAAAGACAATTTTATCGTTGTACTTTGAATTTTATGTATAGAAGTATATATTTCCACAATTAATTTTGTTAATCCATTTGTCAGCAAACAAGCGTTGAGCCTAGTTTATTTAATTTTAATTTCAAATAAAAGTAATAAATAATTCATTTAAATTATTTTATATTCATATCTTAACTAAATATTAAATGTGTTAATAACAAATATTTTGACTATTTTTTTAATGATTTAATAATCAAATAAAAATATTTTTGGTAAGAATCTCTTTATATAGAATTTTAAAATATTAAGTGTAATAGAAAATAATTCAATATGTTATTTTTTACATGAAAATTTTAAATCTTAGACGTCAATTATATCTTACGATTGATATTGATAATTGTTATTTCTAACAAAATATATCATTTCTTATCGGATAAGTTCCCCATATATGACATTTATATCAATTTATTGAACATATATAGATATTTATTTGTCGAGAAACGTTCTTCTTCGAATTATAATAATTGGAAATATATATATATATATATATATATATATATATATATATATATATATATATATATATATATATATATATATATATATATATATATATATAGGGAGCGACTCAAGTGAGAACACTTGATTATAATGAGAAATGAGAACAATTAATCTTAACCATTAAATTTCAATATATTAAAATTAATGGATTAGATTGATTTCTCTTGATACGATCCTCTTTATTCGTGATTTATAGAATCTTCATCAAATTTAATTCACACTATATTTAAAAGATTAATATTTAAATTTATGTCGTTTAAAAATAATAATAATCAATTGAAATTAATTTTATAAATACTCAATTTTTTTATTAAGTAATAGATAAATATGTACCATCATATCAGTCAATAATTAAAAATAAGTATATACTAATTCAAAAATATATTTACTACTAATATTATTATAAATATAATTTTTTTCTTTTAAAATTATAATTATAATCATATTTTATCCTACATAATATTAAGAAAATTATATAATAATCATAGGTGTTAATATAAGTGTATGTTAATTATTAAATAACAATTATAAAATTATTTTAAAATATTTTTCATTCAGTTATCATTATTTTAAATTAAAATTATTAATATAACTAAATGTTAAAATTTATAAGTAATATATAATTATATGAATTTTTTTAGATGCAAAATTAAACATGTAATATTTTATGTATATATAATTGCAGTATATATATATATTTTATGTTAATATATAACTATATTAACTTTATTGATTATTATGTATTTATTTAGAGACAATAATAATTTATATTTTTATACTAACTTGTATTAAATAAAAAACAATTTAAAAAAACTATTAATTAAAAAGTATCATCTATAATAACAATTTATATTTATATAATAACTGTAAATAAAAGTATTTAAAAAATATGAAATAAAAATTTTCATCTATAAATTTAGTTTTTGCATCGAAATTTTTTTTTGTATAATTATATATTACTCTTAATTGTTAATATTTAATTCTATTAACAATTATTTAAAATAAATATTGATTGTTGAATGAAAAGTATTTTATAGATTTATTTTTTATTTAATAACTAACATACACTCATATTTTAACACTTATGATTAATCGATCATTATATTTATATTTTCTGGATTAATATACGTTTTAAAAAATATATAAAATTAAATATTTTTCTACCTAATATAGAACATGAATTAAATTTGATGATGATTCTATAAATTATAAATAAAGAGGATTATATAAAGAGAAATCAATCTAATCCATTAATTTTAATATAGTGAAATTTAATGGTTAAGATTAATTTTTCCTCTCTCCTACATCATTTATTTCAAAATGTAGGAGAGAGAAAAAAAAGATTCACCCATAATCTCCACCATTAATTTTAAAATCCAATAGTTTAGATTCATTCTCACATTCTCATATAAATATGTCATTCTCATAGGATATGCCCTATATATATATATATATATATATATATATATATATATATATATATATATATATATATATATATATATATATATATATATATATATATATATATATATATATATATATATATATATATATATATATATATATATATATATATAATTGATGAAATTGAAATATTTTTTATTGTATAAATGATGAATTCGAAAATGTATCTCCAAATTAATTTTTTTTTCAAAATATTATGCACCAACATAGTATGCTATCTTTAGATTTGGTTAAATTTTGCTAATTCTCATTCAACCTATCAAGTATAAGATCTTTATAACTCCTCACAATAGAGTTTCATGTCTTCTTTAATATATTTGAACATGTGGACTCTTATTTTAGTCAGTTATTATGACAGAAAAAAATACAATATATGACTTGATTGATTGTTCAAACAACTATATACATTAATTAATTGGTTAAATAAGTTTTTGGTCCTTATAAATATTGCAGTTTTATTTTTATTCTTTTCTGGGTTTTGGTCCATTCCTACCTTTATTTTTAGTCCGTTGCCTAAAGGTAGGAAGGGACTAAAAATAAAAACTGCAATATTTATAGGGACCAAAAACAAAAACTTATTTAATCCTTAATTAATTGGCTTCAATTTGACCCAATAAAATATGATATAGAAACTATTATTTTACTGTCTTTCTCATGATTTAACAGAGATAAAATTAAGGAAATTTCTAATATTCAATAATACAAGTAGAATTACAATATAGAGGATAACACACATACTAATACTAGGATAATTATGTTAAACTACTTACTTAAAGGTGTAACAAACAACTGCCTAAGTTTGAAATACTAGACTAATGTGACTTCATCTCAATCTTTAAATTGAGGTTTATTTTAAAACACAATTATCTAGTTCTTAGAAACAAGACCTTACTTAGTGCACAAACAAGGCCTTACAGGACACATATATCGACTAACAAAGATATGAACTAGTAGTTTCCTTATGTTCACTTGGTGGCAGCTGGTGGGCGTGGCACCCATAGAAGGTGCTTAACAGGGAAGAAATGACACAATGGACCTTCCCCAGGCTTCATTCCAAGTAGGTCAAAATAAAAATGAGTAGGATTCATAGCAGATGTGTCGAGGTGGCAAATTCCCAAAGCATTCATTATGTCTCCATATTGACCCTTTAGAAGAACCTTGAAAATCTTACTCCCTATGTCTAGGTAGTGGCAATAGTGAAGCAAGTATGGGTAAGGCCTAGGGTGACATGCTACCCATTTAGGAGCATAGATATCCTCTGAGATATCCAAAACAGTGTAGTTTTGCAAAGGTACAGCTGATGTTGTGGGATAGCTAGTCGAATGAATGTCATATTTTGTATCTGCGCCAATAACACTATGAACAAATTCAACCATGGACTCTAATGAAGTAGGACAAGCCTTGGTCTCCCCTTTTTGTGGTTCATACTCACATTGATTAATTATGCCTATCATGTCTTCACCTTTTGGAGAATCTTTTGTGAGTGAGAATAGATCAAGAAGGCTTGGAATTTGTGATTTAGAAACCGGAATGTCGTCGGCAACTTTTTTGGGCAAGAAATTAGCATATTCAACGATAGGAAATTGCAAGGTCATTACACTTCCTACATAAAGATCTTCTATACCAAAAAAAAATACCTTAAATGCTTCTGTATGGTCAACTTTTGAAGGTAGTTTTCTGTCTGATTCCGCATAAGCTTGTCCAGTTTTAATGTGGTTATTTGCATGTGAGTCTTTCAACCAACCATCAAGGTAAGCTTGCTTGGAATTCTCAACATGGCTATCTTTCAGCCAGCCATCAAGGTAAACTTGGTTGGAATTAGGGGAGGAAATTTCTTTCCCAACCCGTATATCTTTCAACCATCCATCAAGGTAAAGTTGGTTGGAGTCAAGAGTCGGTTTTTCTTTCAAAGCTTGGGTATTTTTCAACCATCCATCAAGGTAAACTTGGTTGGAGACAAGGTTGGATTTTTCATTTTCGGCTCGGGTATCTTTCAACCATCCATCAAGGTAAACTTGGTTGGAGTCTGTATTTTCGGCTCGGGTATCTTTCAACCATCCATCAAGGTAAACTTGGTTGGATTCAGGGTTGGCTTTGGCTTTCTCGTTTCTAGTATCTTTCAACCATCCATCAAGGTAAACTTGGTTGGAGTTAGGGTTGACTTTTTCTTTCTCTGCCCGAGTATCTTTCAACCATCCATCAAGGTAAACTTGGTTGGAGTCAAGGTTGGCTATGACTTTCTCATCTCTGGTATCTTTCAACCATCCATCAAGGTAAACATGGTTGGAGTTTGCATTTTCAGCTCGGGTATCTTTCAACCATCCATCAAGGTAAACTTGGTTGGAGTCAGGGTTGGATTTTGCATTTTCATCTCGAGTATCTTTCAACCATCCATCAAGGTAAACTTGGTTGGAGTCAGGGTTGGATTTTGCGTTTTCGACTCGGGTATCTTTCAACCATCCATCAAGGTAAACTTGGTTGGAGTCAGGATTGGCTTTGGCTTTCTCGCTTCCAGTATCTTTCAACCATCCATCAAGATAAACTTGGTTGGAGTCAAAGTTGACTTTTTCTTTCTCGCCTCTTGTATCTTTCAACCATCCATCAAGGTAAACTTGATTGGAGTCAGGGGAGGGTATTTGGTTCTTCAGTGGAGTATTTTTTAGCCAGCCATCAAGATAAGGCTGATCAACTTGGTTCATATCTCTTGCAAAGCTTCCATGGTTATTCTACAATACAATTGAATAAGGGATATTAATGAGTGGCAAATTAATTTACATATTTTGGATGGTATATATGATTTAAAAAAACACAAATGTTTATAGTGGAAGAAATATTCATTATGTAATTTGAAACAAAAATATTTATAGTGGAAGAAATATTCATTATGGAAGAACATTATTAGATAGATATATAATTTGAAACATAAAAAATAGGAAGTAGAATATTTTTAAATTCATTAGAGCTAAAATCTACATAATTTTGTGAAATAGTATAGAACAACTCGATTCTGAGTATGTTGAATGCTTGAAAAACAACCAAGAAGAAGCATTTTAGAACTCTACATGATTGTATAATTGCAAATAAAGATGAAAATGATAGATTATAAACATGTTGAAATTTTTTATTTTTAACATGCATGCACAATTGCAAATAAAGATGAAATTGATAGATTATTATGATAAATAAATGATGAAAAATATAAGTATAAAAGATAGAAGCATGCATGCAAATTTAGTAACTCACAATCAGCCAGAGCAAGAGAAAAGGGAGGAGAGACAGAACAACTCTGTGTGTCATTTCTTTCTGTTATGTTTGTGAGAAAATTGTTTTGTTGTGAAATATGCATTGAAGTGGAAATGAGATGAGCTATTTATAGGCAAGTAAGAAGAAAAAGTACAAATAATTTTGTTTGGCAAAATCATTTTTTAACTTTATATTTATGATAAAATCATTTTTTAAGTTTACAATTAATTTCTCATAATTTACATGTTTAAAAAATCTGTTTGGTAACGTAATTGTGTCATATGCTTATAGTTTTTTTTTATCAACTTATAAATTATATTGATAAGTTATTTCAATTAGTATATAATTATATTTTTTTTCAATTCTGTTATTGTAATTGTAATTGAAATATATAAAAAATTAAACAAATCATTTCATATTTTTAAGCTACATTAACTTTATAAATTTAAGCTCCTACCTCATCAGACATATGCATTAAATTAATTTATCGACTATTAACTACCTTAGAAAATAATGTTTGGACATAAACAGTATGAAATACCTACCAAATAGCTTTTGTGATCTTGTGTGAATTTTTAAAATGTTTGTAAAAAGTAGAGAACAAAAAGATAATCACATATAGTTCTTTTTTTTTCTCTTAACTGTTTCTATATTATCTTAGGGTCAATATTTGTTTTTATGTATAATCGAATGATATTCAACTAGTATTATGAATTGATTATGTTTTGTGCATTGTAATTTTCTTATTTAATTAGCTGTATTTGAAAATGTATTAAACATTAAAATTGTAACAAAATTACAATCATAGTTTAATTTTGTTAAGTTGAGTTGTGCTATGTTTATTGGTGCTCAATAATAGGGAGAAACCTTATTCTATGTTTCTAGATTTTGTGCATGATACATCATGAATGCGACTAGTCCTAGTAATTTACAACCTAGAAAACAATGAATTCAGACATTAAGACAAAATAGTGTCACAAGAAATTCTAAAATACCGTGTAGAGTTTGCATGCTTAAGAAGTTAATATGACAATTTTACATAGAGGGCTTGCATGCATAATTGTAGTTAACTAAAAAGCAAAAAAATGAGTTATAAAAGAAGAAGTTACACTACATTATAGGAGTATTTTTTGGTTTATGTTAAATTGTTAAATTTTATTATAAATAAATGTTCGCAAGCCAAAAGCTAACTAAAAGACTTGAAGTAGTACTTTTTTTATCGAATGTTTGAAGTAACAAAGATGAAACATATGACTAGCATCGTTTGGTTTTTTTTAATCAAATTAAATTCAAATAAAGTATTAAATTAACTATTTATTTGGTTGAATAAAAAAACCCAAAGCCATAAAATCGATTTAATAATTGGTTGTGGTTATAAAATCATATTGTTCAAATTTAAATTTAATTTTTAAAAATCGCACATTCTTAAAATAGATATATACAATTGGCTATGGTTATAAAATCATATTCAAATTTAAATTTATTTTCTAAAAATTCAATTTATGCTCTTTCTTGGTTTGTTTAATTTAGATCTGAGTTCAAATCAACTAAATGGGTTTATCCCAAAGTTTATATCTGAAATAAAGAGTATCAAGTACTTGAATCTAACTATCAATAACTTTCATGTTGTTATTTTACAATTTTAAGTTAGGATGTGTTTGGATTGGCGGTTAAAATAAGCATAATTGGATTTGGTAGAATTGATTTTAATAGAATTGAATTTAGGAGAATTAATTTATGTTTGAATACATTTATGTAAAAGCGAGTTGAACAATAAATTTCAGTGGAAAAATTACCCATGATCAATTCTGGAGGTAGAAGCTACAAATTATTGCTTCAAGTAGAATCACTCCGAATCAATTCTACACCTCTAAAAATGATTCTGGATCATCAAAAAGTCAATCCAAACATGCTATTAGTCTAACTTAGTTTTATTAAGCATTATTTTGTTAATTTGCGAGCCTAGTAAAAAATTGTCATTATTATCTGTTTTTATGTATAATCTTTTTAGTCTATAGACAAAGTAACATGTATCACATGAAACTCATACACAAAAGTCATGTATAATTATGAAATTTTAGATTTGAATTAGAATAAAGATTTTGTGCATGAGAGCAGATTAGTATTCATCATGAATGTGACTCATGTTTTGGTTATTGTAACGAGTTGTACTATCTTTTGTTATCAAGTACTAGGATTTTACAACATAGGGAACAATGAATCCAGATATTAAGACAAAATATAGTGTGTAGAGTATGGATGCTTAAGAAGTTAATGTGACAAGTTAAACTGACACAATATCACATGCAGAGGCCTGCATGTTCTTTAGTAAACTGACATGACAAGTTATCTATAAGCAAAAGTTCTTGCATTAATAAGTCAAGAAAGAACATTAAATTAATCAGATGTGCTAGTCATACACCATTGTGTACACCTACACTCAATTCACTGTTCATAAATACTGTGAATAGTGACATGAATAGTGAATAATGACATGAATAGTAACGTAAACAGAGATCGTGAATAGTAATATGAACAGTGCATGAATAGTGATAGCAGAAAATTGGTTAATTGAGTGTAAAAAATTGGTTAATATAGTTTATTGTTTGGTTAATAAGGGTCCAGATATTAAAAATAATTTTTTAGAATTAAAACAAAGTTGGTTAATTATGTATAAAACGGTTAATAAAGTGATGAAGTTGGTTAATAAACGCCCAGATATTAAAAATAATTTAGTAGTAAAATAAAGTTGGTTAATGAAGTGTAAAATGTTGGTTAATGTAGTCATGAAGTTGGTTAATAAGCAAATAATTTTTAGTAGTAAAATAAAGTTGGTTAATGAAGTGTATAATGTTGGTTAATAAAGTGATGAAGTTGGTTAATCACATAGTTTTATATCAGTCTTAATTCAAAAATATATATTATTATTGTAATAAAAATACTGTTCATCATATTGGTGAACAGTAAATACAGTGTAGTGTATATTTTAGGCGTAAGAATAGCATTTTTTTCTAAATTAATTATAGTATTAAAAATAAATGTTTGAGAAAAAAGCTTAAAAGGTTTGAAGTTGTACTAATAAAAACGACATATATGAAACATAAGATAACTCCAAATAAGATAATGTTTAATATTTAAAATAAATGCAAAGATAATAACATTTATTAGTTCTAATGATAAACTAATATATATCTTAATCAAAAAATTTATTCAAAATATATATGCAGTTTTAAAAAAATAATAGCATTTTATAATTTTAATAGTAAATTAATATCATTATTAAAATATTTTTATTAATTTTAAATAAAATAGTTGAATAAGTATAATAATAATTAATTTTACCGGTTCATCTGAGAACCAAGAGTGGGCCAGTGGGTCCGAGATTTCTTGCACAATATTGGTGATGAGGAAGAGGGGTGTATCTGCAAGGCACTCCGATGATGAAGTAAATAGGAGTACAAATATGTTTGAATGTTTATGAGGGTTTTAAAATGAGTTACCTAACCCTCTCAAATGAGATGGTTTTTATATTGCCCAAAGTGTTTGGTCATTGGCCCATAATGTGTGACTGCCAGGAATATAGGAGTATGTTTAAGAATCATGGTAGGCTGCCCGGAATTAGATGTTGGTTGGGAAGAGACGTACTTCTGGGCGACAGAGGTTCCCTAACGAGTAGAAGGCCAATTGTCCCCGATTGAGTGGCAGAGCATATGTCTTACTGCTGGCACAATTGGAGGTCTGGCCGGAGACAATGATGGTTAGCTATCCTCGGCCGGTTGAAGATGTGTCCTCGATAGAAGGGGCATGAGGAAAAAGGCTTTCTTGGGCCAAGGTTATTGGGTCGTTCTGGGCCCTCTCAATAAATATATAATAAATTAACATTTTTGTCGGTGGAAAATTAAATAGTAAATAAAATTTAACAGTGACTAAAAACATATTTAACTCTTTAATAAATAATTTTGTAACTAAAAAAATTTAACTATAAAAAATCTTATTTTCATATTTATTATTATTATTATTATTATTATTATTATTATTAATATCATTATCATTATTATTATTATTATTATTATTATTATTATTATTATTATTATTATTATTATTATTATTATTAATTCAAAAAATTATAATAAACTCACTGTAGGTCTCAATATCTATTGAGGCGGCGCTAACAGTGAGTAAAGTGATTCTTTTAGTTTCCTGTTTCACATCCTTCAGCCTATTTTAATGCCATATTTTTTTTATGATGCTGCTTTCTTTTTTTTTAATTGTTTATCCATTTCTTATATATATTCTAATTGGAATATATTGCACCTACATATAATTATATGTTATCTTTGTATGTTTGATTAAGTTTATGTAATTTGTTTGAGGGTAATTCTAATGATATAATCATGCATAGTGATAGAAAAAGATATAATATGTGACTACCACATAATATTGAATACCATATCTATTTAGTATTTCAATAATCTTTTTACATAACAATTGAGGTTTATTTTTCACTCTCAGTAATATAATATGACATTCGCTTATTATTTCAATAATCTTTTTCTCATGACAAATTGAGGTTTATTTTTATATCAATTGTTTAGTATACAAAACTAATACCTTATTTAGTACACAAACAAAAAAAACAAGAGCTTAATTAGTACACAACAACAATAATCAAGTTTTTTTCAATAGCAAATCCTTATTTAATACTCAAGCAATAGCTTAACTAGTACACAATAATAACCAAGCATTTTGCCACTAATTTGGAACCTAATTAGTACACAAACAAGACCTTACTTAGTACACAGAAGGAAAATAATACAGTACACAAACACTACACAAACACTGACTAACATATATGAATTAATTATTCTTCAACCAGATGTCAAGGTAGACTTAGTTGGAGATAAGGGATGAATTTTCTTTCTCAGCTCGTATATCTTTCAACCATCCATCAAGGTAAACTTGTTTAGAGTCAAGGGTCGATTTTTCTTTCAAGTCCCGATTATCTTTCAACCATCCATCAAGGAAAATTTGGTTGGAGTCAGAGTTTGATTTTTTATTTTGACTCGGGTATCTTTCAACCATCCGTCAAGGTAAACTTGGTTGGAGTTAGGGTTGACTTTTGCTTTCTCAGCTCGCATATCTTTCAACCACCCATCAAGGTAAACCTGGTTGGAGTCAGAGTTGGCTTTTTCTTTCTCAGCTCGGGTATCTTTTAACCATCCATCAAGGTAAACTTGGTTGGAGTCAGGGGTAGATTTTTCTTTCTCAGCTCGGATATCTTTCAACCATCCATCAAGGTAAACTTGGTTGGATTCAGGGGCGGATTTCACTTTTTCAGCTCGGGTATCTTTCAACCATCCATCAAGGTAAACTTGGTTGGAGTCAGAGTTAGATTTTGCTTTCTCAGCTCGGGTATCTTTCAACCATCCATCAAGGTAAACTGGTTTGGAATCTGGGTTGACGTTCTTGGCTCTGGTATCTTTCAACCATCCATCGAGGTAAACTTGGTTGGAGTTAGGATTGATTTTTACTTGCTTAGATCGAATATCTTTCAACCATCCATCAAGGTAAACTTGGGTAGAGCCAGGGTTAGCATTTGCTTTCTCGTCTCTTGTATCTTTCAACCATCCATCAAGGTAAACTTGGTTGGAGTCAGAGTTAGATTTTTCTTTCTCAGCTCGGGTATCTTTCAACCATCCATCAAGGTAAACTTGTTTGGAGTACGGGTTGACTTTCTTGGATCTGGTATCTTTCAACCATCCATCGAGGTAAACTTGGTTGGAGTTAGCGTTGACTTTTACTTGTTCAGATCGGGTATCTTTAAACCATCCATCAAGGTAAACTTGGTTAGAGCCAGGGTCTGCTTTTGCTTTCTCGCCTCTTGTATCTTTCAACCATCCATCAAGGTAAACTTGGTTGGAGTTAGAGTTAGATTTTTCTTTCTCAGCTCGGGTATCTTTCAACCATCCATCAAGGTAAACTTGGTTGGAGTCAGAATTAAATTTTTCTCTCTCGGCACGAGTATCTTTCAACCATCCATTGAGGTAAACTTGGTTCGAGTTAGGGTTGACTTTTGCTTTCTCAGATCGAGTATCTTTCAACCATCCGTCAAGGTAAACTTGTTTGGAGTCAGGGTTTAATTTTGCTTTCTCAGCTCGGGTATCTTTCAACCATCCATCAAGGTAAACTTGGGTGGAGTCAGGGTTGGCCTTTGCTTTCTCACCTCTGGTATCTTTCAACCATCCATCAAGGTAAACTTGGTTGGAGTGAGGGTTGGATTTTACTTTCTCGACTCTGGTGTCTTTCAACCATCCATCAAGGTAAACTTGGTTGGAGTCGGGAGAGTGTTGTTGGTGTTGAGTGTTTTTGAGCCAACCATCAAGGTAAGGCTGATCAACTTGGTTCAAGTCCCTTGCAATGCTTCCATGGTCATTCTACAATACAATTCAATAAAGTGATATAAATGAGTGACAAATTATTATATGTTTTAGATGGTATATATGATTACGAAAACACACGCGCGTTATAAGACACATTCTGTTGTACAATGGAAAAAATTCATTATGTATATATTGCAGATAGATACATAATTTGAAGCATAAGAATTATGATATTTTTAATTTCATTACAGTAATAAACAACATAACTTTGTTAAATCGTATAGAACAACTCGATTATGAATGTGTTGAATGCTTGTAAATTAAAGAAGGAGAAAAATCTTAAAAGCATGTATTAGGCTCTACATGCTTGTACAACTGCAAATAAAGATGAAAATAATAGATTATGAACATGTTGAATTTTATTTAATTTAACATGCATTCACAATCGCAAAAAAAAAATATGAAAATGATAGATTATAAACATGTTGAATTTTATTTAAGTTAACTTACATGCCAAAATGCAAATAAAGATGAAAATGATAGATTACCATGAAAATAGATGATGAAAATTGTTAGTATAAAAGATAGAAATAACATGTAAAGTTAGTTACTCACAATCAACGAGAGCATGAGAAAAGGGAGGAGAGACAAAACCACTCTGTGTGCCATTGCTTTATGTGATGGTTCTTGTAAGAAAACTGTTTTGATATGAAATGTGCGTTGAAGAGGAAGTGAGCTAAGCTATTTATAGAGGAGGAGTAAGAAGAAAAACTACTAATAATCAAGACACTAAGACTTTTTTTGAAAGAATTTTTTTTTAAATTTATAATTTATTTCTTATAATTTATATGTTCTTATGTTTAAAGAATTTGTTTGGTATATGCTCCTAATTTATTTTTGTCAAATTTATAGCTTATTTTGATAAGTTATTTCTAGTAGGTTACAATTTATCTTATTTCTTTTCTTTCAATTCTATCATTGTAATTTTAATTGAAATATAAAAGAAATAACTAAAAATATTTTTCATCTCATTTCATATTTTTAAGCTTAATTTTATAAATTTAAGTTGTTATATGCAATAAATTAATTCATTAACTATTAACTATATTTTTTTTAATCAAAAACAGCCTAACCTTAGAAAATGTTATTTGGACATTTAGTCCAACTTTAATTTTACTAAGTTCAATCCGTTAACTTATTCTATACCATTGGCTAGTTTAGAAGGTAATTTATCAAATTTTGACTATTTTTCATCAAATAAATCCTTAGTGTTAATATTAGATATAAAAACAGTTGTTAAAAATGGTCATTATTATCACTTGAAACTCATACACAAAACTCGTACATAACTTTAAAATTTTATATTTGAATTTGAATGACATGTCTTAAGAATTGTAATTAATTATTTATTTAATTATTTAATTATTTATTTAACATTAAAATTGTAATAAAATCACAAAAATAGTTTAATTTTGTTAAATTGAGAAGTGCTTTGTTTATAGGTTCTCAGTAGTAGGGAGAAATCTTACCCTATGTTTGTGGAACTGACATCATTTTTTATTGTTGTAATGAGTTGTATCAATCTTTTGCCAAAATCTTCTTTTACCAAGTCCTATGATTTACAATCTAAGAAACAATGAATTCAGGCTTTATGACAAAATAGTGTCACAAGAAACTCTAAAATACCGTAAAGAATTTGTGTGTTTAAGACGTTGATGTGACAAGTTTACATGTAAGAAGAGGGCTTGCATGTAGCTTTCTTAAGTAAGTTGACATGATAAGTTAAAAAAAATGTAGTTATAAAGCTTACATTAATAAGTCAAATCCGTGTTCTAGAGCTTGATCTTCATCGGAGATTTTGTCGGCGAAAAAAATAGTAGAGCATCTCTTATGATAAGTGAAAATGTTGGAAGGGTGATTGAAAACATTTTAAAAAAAAATCAAAATATTTCGATAGTAACTGATGTGAGTACCAAATGACCATGAACAATTTATATAAAAATAAATATTAATAAAATATTATTCTGTTGGTCTAACAGATGGTCGAACCTGTTCTAAAAATGCGATTACATGAATCGCTTTTTTCAACGTGAGATATTTTGGTATACTCGTCTCAACTGCTCGGCCATTGAATAACCGAATATATTATATTATATTATATTAACTTATTTACTAAAATATATTATTAATTAAATTATAAAACAATTATTCAATTAAATTTTATATAAAATTATTATATTATTTTATATTAATCAAATATAATATTAAATTAAATTAATACTTAAAATAATTAATAATATTATTAATAAATAAAAAACATTATAAATTAATTTATAAAAATTTGAAAACGAAAAAAAAATTCCTTCATAAGTTCAACCAATCATTTTTTGATTTAATATTGAATTGTAAAATTATATTATGAATAAATAAAAACTTGAAATGTTTGAAGTAGTAATATTTTTTTATCAAATGTTTTTTTTTTGTTGCAATTTTTTTTTCAAATGTTTGTAGTACTAATATAAGTTCATAGATAAATCAGATGACTAATAAAGTTTGCAGTAACATATGCATTATCTTTTTGTAGTACTAGTTAAAAATGGTCATTATTATCAGTTTTTATAAATTATATCAGTTTTTATAAATTATCTTTTTAGTCGGTTGACAAAATAACAAGTATCACATTAAAGTTGTACCCAAAACTCATATGCACAACTAAGAAATTTTAAATTCAAAATCGAATGAAATATGCAACTTAGAGCTTGTTTGTTTTAGCTTTTTTTAAAAATAACTTTTACAATGTTACATAAGTTTGTGTAAAAAAGTTTTGTAAAGAAACTTTTTATAAAATTTCAAATGAAAATTTGGTTTGAATAATTATTCTTAAAATCAAATTTTAGGTATTTCATTTATTTGTGAAAAAAAATTGAATATCAAAATTTCAAAAAATCACTTAATTTTGAAGTTATTTCAAATAGACTTTCATAAAAATCATTTTTAAAATACAACATTTTTAAAAAATTGCGATTTTGACTAAGTTTTGGTCTTCGATAATTTATGTTTATGTAATAGGATGTCAAAATTAGTGTTTCATTTTAGAAAAGAAAATAAAAAAACTTGTAATATTTTGAAAAACGGTTTTGAAAAATCTATTTTCAAAGATACAAAGAAAAAATCAATTTTTTTAAACCTGAAACAAACAGGTCCTTAATGCCATCATTACATATTGATTATGTCTTGAGGATTGTAATTTCCTTATTTAATTAGCTATAGTATTTAACATTAAAATTGTAACAAAATCACAAAAATAATACTCAGATTTAGCTATAGTATTTGTAAAATTGGTCTGTGCTAGGTTGGTAGGTGCTCAGTAGTAGTAGGGAGAAACCTTATCATATGTTTCTAGATTTTATGCATCAGAACCAACTAGTAAACATCATGAATATGACTCGTGTTTTCGTTATTTTAATGAGAGAATCCACATACATACCACTCAATTTGGTGGTATAAATGGACTCCACTTAATATATTATATTGTTTTATAATTTTCAATTATTTAATTGATTAAAATACATTTTTCAAATATCCATACCACTCATTTAAAATTTTAAATTGGATTCCACTAATACTAAAATATACTTCAATTTAATTTGTGAATGGTTAAAAGGAAATTTTTTTGCCAAATCCTACCAAAGCCACGGTGCCAAAAAAGGGTTTATTGATATCTGGACCATTGCATTCAAATATTATTATTTTCTGATATTGGGTAGTCTTATATTGTTAAGCAACCATCAATAATCATGCTCTATAATCATGCTCTGAGTCTATGAATCTTCTGCTAAATCTTTTGTTACCAACTCCTAGGATTTTACAACATAGGAAACAATGAATCATAAATCCAGACATTAAGACAGACAAGACACTCTAAAATGCTGTGTAGTTAATGTGACAAGTTTGCATGTAAGACTTACTTCTATAGGTAGTTATATTGGCACAATCACAGAGCTTGCATGCATAAGTTTTTAAAATAAGTTGACATGAGAAGTTAGATAATTTCATTTACCTGTAAGACTATGTACAATGGTTACATTATTCAACATTCTACTTTTTCACTTTTTATCTTCCACATCATCTTCTCTCTCTTCCACCTAATAATTCAACACCTATTCAATTTTTTTTCACTACAATGGTTTTGTTTAATAAAATTCAACACCCTACCCCACATCATATTCTTATTTTCTTTTAAAGTTTTGTTTTTATGATTATATATTAATATCTATTATCAATTAAAAGTGAATTTTTTTTTATGAGTCCAAATCAAATGAACCAAGTCTCTATTTATAGAGGAAAAAAAATAATGAATTTTGATAAAAATAAAAATAAATAAAAAATTTATTTACTATGAAATAATTAATTTTAAATGATTAAAAGAAAATAAAATCTAAATAATCACAACAACCAATAAAATTGTGTAAAGTGTTGCATGTGGCCCCACTTTTTTCTCATTCAACATGTTGAATCTTTTCAACACCAATTAATCCACATCACATTAAACACCTCATTCAACAAACCATTGTAGACATTCAACTATTGAATAATTTTTTCAACACCCCCATTGTAAATGGTCTAAAGCAAAAGTTTTTACATCGATGAGTAAAAAAAAGAAATTATAACATTTTTTAGTTTAATTTTAATTGTCAAAATCTTGAAAGGATTGAAGTTGTAATTTTTGATCAAATGTTTGAAGTAGTGTATATATATATATATATATATATATATATATATATATATATATATATATATATATATATATATATATATATATATATATATATATATATATATATATATATATATATATATATATATATATATATATATATATATATAATTAATTAAAGTTGTTAAATTATTGAAGTATATTTTGAAGTCAAAATTAGGGTTATTTAAATAATTTCATTTATTAATATTTATTTATTATTAATTAATATTTTATTATTTGTTATTTATTTAATTAATTATTATAATCAATAGCCATTTAGCCCACTAACTATTTTAATCCAGCCATTTATCCCACGTTACTTATTTAGTAAAAACTCTCTTTCTATTACTCTACATGCTAATTCATTAATAATTAAATAAAATAATTTTACTCTATTAATTTATCTATAATTAATTGATATTGAAATCCCACTAAAACATTAAACAATTTAGATATAACTATACCATAACCCACTAAGACAAATAAAAAGTAACCACCCACGATGAAAAATATCGACTTCCTATCCCATCCACCTTCTATCACAAATCATACTGCATTATGGAACCATAATAACATATTTTTCGTAATAAATTCAAACAAAAATGCATAATCAATAATGTGTTAGTTTAGTTGTCCAACTACTTCATCTCAAAAACTCATATAGATACTAAACCACGTCTATATTTGATGGAAGTTTTTTTTTCTCTTAACTTGCAGAATTTTCTTTCTTCCTCTACAAATGTACAAATAGATACTAATATGAAAATATAGTAAGAATTACAAATATTTATTGTGCTTCTCTTTATAATTTTATAATGTCTCCCCATTAATTTTCCTATAAATTTTGATTTTTTAGGAATCAACATGTCATGATGGAAAAATTGCATAAGAAATAAAGATACTCCCTCCGTTTTTTATTATAAGTCGTTTTAGACTTTTCACACAGTTTAAGAAAAATAATAATTGTTGTATGAAAATGAGAAATTATGAAGGTTTTTACAAAATTATCCTTCATTAATGACATATGGAAGATAAATTTATATAATTGAAAGGAGAGGAAATAATAAATATTTAAGGATATAATAGAAAAAGTAGCATTAATTATTCATTGGAATTGTAAAGCGACTTATATTTAAATATAATTTTTTTTCCAAAACGATTTATAATAAATAACGGAAGGAGTATTATTTAGTTATGCAGTTCAAATTTTCTTCTTCAATTATTTGTTTATATTTTTTCAATTATATTATTTATTTTCATTAATTTTATAATATTTTCATTATGAATTTCGTTTTTTATAAGGTGTACTTTTATTAATTTTATAGTATATCCATTAACTTTTCTATGTCTTTTATTTTTTTCAGTAATCAACATGTCATAATGGAAAAATTGCACAAGAAATAAAGTATTATAGTTATGTTTCAGTAGTTTGTTTATATTTTTTATTTATATTTATTTTCACATGCGATAATTCTTTTATGCTATTTTTATTATAATACTTGAATATGAGTTTTTCAAAACTCTATCCTTGATTTTTTAGGGTGTGTTTTTATTTTATAATTGAAAATGAATGATAGTTAGGATTTACGTGTTATAAATTAATAATTTAGTTATTAATTAATTAATTATTAAAATAAAATACTAACTCCATTCTATAATCAACCCACCACCACCCTTCATCTCATCTTTTCACATTATAAAATAATAATTTACTTATTAGTTAATTTATTATTAAATTAAAATAATATTTCTATTAATTAATCTTACATCTATTAATTTCTTAATTAATCAATTAAAAAACCATCCACCCTATTATTCTCCATTATCTCCTTTTCATAACTAATTCTGCCACTTATTTTATTCTCAAGCATAACTTAACATTTATGTTAACCCCACATCTCATTCTCACTCTCACTCATAATTTTATGTACATGCTACTTCATTTAATTCTCACAATGAAGTGCCACAACTTTTAATTGGTAAAAATGTTTTTCATTTTATATTTCCTTTTACTTATTTATTTTATACCTTATTTTACCATTGTCTTATTTTTGTTTTACAATTTTTTATTTTCTTTTATTTTTAATATTATGGTTAACTTTTAATTCTTCATTATGTTTTGTTTGAAGGTATTGACTTTGAAATCACAAAAATCTTTTTTGTCCTTTGATATTTGTATATTGTTTTATTGTCTTTTTCATTAGTTTAAATTTGTTTTCATCCATATATATAATTGTATGTTTTATTTGTAGATATATACTCATCAAAAAATACATTTTTTTATAAAAATATTATTTATTTAAAGGTATATAGTTTGACATCACAAAATATATTTTTTTGGTTAACATATTGTTTAGTTTTTAAATAATTTTTTTATTTTCAATTATATTGCCGTTTTAACTGTTATAAAAAAATATGTTTCAATTTTATTTTTGTTTGACTTTAAGATGTAAAAATTCAATTACAAAGATAAAGTTCAGCTATAAATTAATTCTACTATTCTTAATTTTAATTTTTTTAGGTATAGATTTTAAAGCATCATAAAATGCATTTTTTAAAAAATATGTTGTTGAAACAGTTAATTTCTTAGAGAGGGTTTAGAAGTTGCATATGCTTTTATTAGTTTTATTCTTTTTACAGTTTAAAGTTATAAAATTTTAATTTCAAGAATTAATAGATATATTATTCATCTCATCTCAAATAAGCTTAATTAATATAAAAAGTATTCATAATAATATTTTTATAATTGTTTTTTTCAATTAAAAATAATAATTAAATAGAATTTATCCGTGCATCACAAGGGTGGACGTCTAGTGTGTGTGTATATATATATATATATATATATATATATATATATATATATAGGGAGCGTATCCGGTGAGAACTGATATCTTTTATGAGAAACGAGAACTATCAATATCAACCATCTGTTTAATAATTCCATATAAAGAGGATTGATTGAATCTTTTCTATAATATATAATATCTGAAATTTTCATAAAAATAAAATCTTTCCAAAAATCTTTTTCAATATATATTTAATTTTACCATTAACATATAAATTTTAATTTTTTCATAATATCTATTACAATTTTTTTTGTAAACTATCGTCATCCTTTATAATTATTATTATTGCAAAATAAAATCATATTTTTTATTGTTATGAAACTCTGTTATTATTTATTTTACGTAAATATACATGTCTAAAACATATATATTTTTTTCCTATTATTATTTATTGAATTGTTAGGGAGTTCCAAACATTATTATTTACTAAAATATTTTTGCTGTATTGTTAAGAATTTATTTTGATATTTTAATTTGGATTATTTATTTCTTAAAATATTATATTATATTTTTACAATTTTTACCATGCTGACTATTTTAAATAAATTTTATTATTATTATAATATTTAAATAATTGTGGCCTCTTTTGGATATTGGCAAACTAGAAATTTTATTTATTTAATTTATTTTATATGAAATTATTATACATATTAAAAAATATTTTCATTCTTGCAAGACTAATAATTTTATACTAAAAAAATTGAATAAATAATAAGATTAAAAATTAAAATTTACTAATAGTTAAGAGGGGTCACAATTGTTAAATTATTATAATAATAGTATAAATTGTGATCCTCTTAGGTTTGTAAAAGATTAATAATTATTAAAGTATTAACAAATAGTATATATTAGATGAATTATTAATTTAATATATATATTAACAATGTATGATAATTTCATATAAAAAAATTAAATAAATATTAAGACTAAAATTTCTAGTTTGCCAATATCTAAAAGAGGCCACAATTATTTAAAAATAATAATAATAATAATAATAATAATAATAATAATAATCATAATAATAATAATAATAATAATAATAATAATAAAATTTGTTTAAAATAGTCACCATGGTAAAAATTGTAAAAAGAAAATATAATTTTGTAAGAAATAAATAATCCAAATTAAAATATCAAAATAAATTCTTAACAATACAACAAAAATATTTTAGTAAATAATAATATTTGGAACTCCCTAACAATTCAATAAATAATAATAGCAAAAAAAATTATATATTTTAGACATGTATATTTAAGTAAAATAAATAATAATAGAATTTCTTAACAATAAAAAATATAATTTTATTTTGCAATAATAATAATTATAAAGGATGACAATAGCTTACAAAAAAATTGTAATAGATATCATGAAAAAAATTAAAATTTATTTGTTAATGGTAAAATTAAATATATATTGAAAAATATTTTTGGAAAGATTTTATTTTTATGAAAATTTTAAATATTATATATTATAGAAAAGATTCAATACAATCCTCTTTATATGGAATTATTAAATCTTAAGCGTTAATTAAATCAGATGGTTGATATTGATAGTTCTCGTTTCTCATAAAAGATATCAGTTCTCACCGGATATGCTCCCATATATATATATATATATATATATATATATATATATATATATATATATATATATATATATATATATATATATATATATATATATATATATATATATATATATGAATTTTTTAAGAAAATAATTGCATTTATTAATTTTAATGATAAATTGATATCATTATTAAAATATTTTATTAATTATAATTAATATAATAGTTGAGTAAGTATTAATTTTGGCTATTTCTCACTAAATAAATCCTTAGCGTCAATATTTTGTAAATATAAACCAAGTGCTTGGGCTCGAGTGGCAAACGAGTCAATATAAAGGACGACATTCGGGAAATATCGAGTTCGGTTCCTGACAAAAACAACGCTTGGCCAGTGCACGTGCCTCCGTAGCACAAGCCAGATTAGTCGATCTACTATGTAGGTCAGAACCGGTGCGAAAGCAAAAAAAATATTTTGTAAATATAAAAACAGAGTTGTTAAAAATTGTCATTATTATCACTTGAAACTCATACACAAAACTCATACATAACTATTAAATTTTAGATTCAAATTCAAATGTTATGTATTAAGGATTGTAATTTACTTATTTAATTATATGTATTTGGATATGTATTTAATATCAAAATTGTAATAAAATAACAAAAATAGTTTAATTTGTTAAATTGAGTTATGTTATGTTTATATGTGCTCAGTATTAGGGAGAAACCTTACCCTATGTTTCTGGATTTTGTGCATGAGAGGAATGACTAGTATACATCATGAATATGACTAATGTTTTGGTTATTGTAATGAATTGTATGAATCTTCTTTTAAATCTTCTGTTACCAAGTCTTAGGAATTTACAACATAGGAAATAATGAATTCAGGCTTTAAGACAATCACAAGAAACTCTAAAATAGCATGTAGAGTTTGCATGCTTAAGAAGTTAATGTGACAAATTTACATGTAAGACTTGCTGACATGATAATAATCAACAGTAAGCCGACATGACAATACTCTCTTTGTTTTACAATGAGTGTCGTTTTATCAAGTAAAATTTGTTTCAAAATGAATGTCATTCTCACTTTTTAATATAGTAATGATTGCTATTTTTCCAATTCTATCCTTCAATTATTACTGTGTACACTACTTTCAATATATTTATAAGGTTAATTTAGTAAAATTACAATGTCACATAACAATTTATTACATTCCTTAATTTGTGTGTAAAAACCTTAAACGACACTCATTTTGAAACGGATGGAGTAATATATTACTCTCTCTAGTCTAACTTATAGGAAAAAGTTCACTTTTTAAATACATTGAATAAATAATGTATTTGGACAATATATTGACTAGATATATTAATTATTCAACGTATCTATAAAGTAAAATTTTTCTTATAAATAGGACTAGAGGAAGTAATACAATGCATCCGTTTTTGGTTTAAAATTGAATTGTGAAATTATATTTTAAATAAATTTTTATAAACCAAAATCTAGAAATGTTTGAAGTTGTGAAAATTAGATCAAACTCTATTAGGTCGAAGGGTAGCTTCTGGTTCGACGGAGAATATGTATAAGGTCGAAGCTTGTTTGCATGTTGTTGTTGAAATCCTACATATTATAGTCGAAATGTGTTCTACTATGTCGGTGTCAAAATTATAGGGTTGTTAGTATTTCGAATTAGGCATGTTTGTTATGTCCAATTGTTTAAGTAAGTTTGTACCATAAGTTAGCTTGTAATGGGTATTTTTGAAAAAGCTCATTAGTTTAGTATGTAAGGTTTATTATAAATAGCATACTAGTCTCTCATTATTGCCTACGACAAATCCTAATTTAGGTTGAGAGGATTATATGTTATTTTTGTAACAGTTGTAATCTTGTTTGAAGAGAAAGTAAAGAATAGCACTTATAGCCAATTCCTTGTTGTTCTTCTTGCTTCTCATTGTGTTCCATATTATACTTTGTTCTTGACATCGTTTTCATAACAAATTGGTAAGGTGAGTGTGGAGAAGATGACTTCAACAAAGTATGAGATTGAAAAGTTCACCATAGTGAACAAATTTCGATCTATGGCGCTTGAAGATGAAAGCTCTACTAGTTCAGCGGGGTTGTTTGGAAGCGTTGAAAGGAGTGGCGGCTATGGACACTGCGTTAACGGAAAAAGAAAAGACGGTCATGATTGAGATAGCCTACAATGCAATTCTATTGAGCATTGGTGATAAGGTTCTTCAACAGGTATCAAAGGAGACGACATCATCAGGGTTATGGGTGAAACTTGAAAGTTTGTACATGACGAAATCATTGGTAAATCGACTCTACCTGAAGCAAGCTTTGTATTCATTCAAGATGATTGAAGACAAAGTGTTGGCTGAGCAGTTGGATATGTTCAACAAGCTGATTCTTGATCTTGAAGATATTGATTTGAAGATCGATGATGAAGATCAAGCGTTGTTGTTGTTGTGCGCTTTGCCCAAAACACATGCTCACTTCAAATAAACTCTATTGTATGAAAGGGAGTCCCTGACCTTCGAAGAAGTTCAATCATCCTTGTATTCTAAGGACTTGAACGAACGAGAAGAAGAAAGGTAAAAGTTAGCAGAAGTCTTACCGTGGTGAATCATCTGGTATTCGATGCTATCATTGTAAGAGTGAGGTTCATACAAGAAAGGTGTGCCATGAACGCTTGAAAGATGATGGAGGTAAGGATAATGGCAACACAGCCATTGTTCAAGATGATTTCGAATCATCTAATGTTCTTGTGGTTTCAAGAAGTGACTCAACTCTCAAGTAAGGAGCGGATTATGGATTTAGGTTGCACTTGGCACATGACTCCAAACAAATACTTCTTCAAGGAATTATGTGATCAAGATGGTGGATCTGTATTGCTGTGAAACATCAAAGCTTCAAAATTGCAGGTGTTAGATCTATAAGATTCAAGCTCCATGGTGAGTCAATAAGATTGTTGACTGAAGTCAGGTATGTTCCTGATTTGAAGAGAAATTTTATTTCTCTTGGTGAATTCGACAAGAAAGGATATGTTTTTCAAGAAGAGAAAAATATCCTAGAAGTCATGAAGGGGTCGAAGGAAATCTTGAGAGGCGTGAAGAAACAAGGCTTGTATACCCTTGAGGCTGAAGTGGTAAGTGTTTTGACAAATGTTGCATCCACGAAATCCTTGTCGATGACAGAAAATTGGCACATGCGATTGGGCCTTGTCAGTGAAAAGGGTCTGGTTGAATTGGGAAAACCAAATATCTTGGCGGAGACAAAGTCGAAAAAGCTGAAGTTTTGTGAACCATGTGTACTTGGAAAATCTTGCAGAATGAAGTTCAACAAAATCAAACAAAGAACACATGGATTTCTTGATTACATCCATGCTGGTCGAAAATAAAATTGACATAAAGGTCAAGAGGTTGAGAACCGATAATGGCCTTGAATTTTTCAATGACGCGTTCGACAACTTTGGTGATGCCTCTGGTATTGCAAGGAACAAAACTACTACACGTACTCCACAGCAAAATGGTTTGGCTGAAAGGTTTAATCAAACTATTTTGGAGAGAGTTATATGCATGTTGACTAGTGGTGGGTTAAAGAAGGTGTTTTGGGCTAAGGCTGTTTCGACAACAACTTATCTGATAAACAGATGTCCTTCGACCGCGTTAGATATGAAGACACTTGAAAAAGTTTGGTCGAGACATCCACCAGATCTCGATAAATTGAGAGTATTTGGCTGTGTAGCCTATGCTCACATTAGGCAAGACAAGGTCGAACCTAGAGCTCTGAAATATATGTTCATGGGATATCTTGAAGGAGTCAAAGCTTATATGCTATGGTGCCTAGATCCAGGTCACAAGAGGAGTATCACCAGTCAAGATGTAGTTTTCAATGAAGCAGAAATGGCTTTTAAGAAATCTGATAATGTTGGTCGAAGTGCAGAAATATCTGACGAATAGCTGGAACAAGTAAAGATTCCTGTTGAGGTAGAGCATGTTGATGCTGAATTGCATATTCCAGATGAAGTCGAAGAAGAAGCAAAAGATGCTAAGGAAGTTGAGGAAACTGTCTAGAACTACCTATTGTTTAGAGATAGGTTGATAAGATTCATCAAGCCACCTTAGAGACTTAGGAATGCAGATATTATAACTTATGCCTTAATATCTACAAGTGAAGTTCTAGACGAAGAACCTAGAAACTATAAGGAAGTTATGAGGATTCGAAATAAGACTGAATGGCTGAAGGACATGAATGATAAGATGAAATATCTTCATGATAATCACACTTGGGAATTGATCAAGAAACCTACTGGAGCAAGGTTAGTCATTTGTAAATGGATTTTCAAAGTTAAGGAAGGAATCAAAGGTGTTTCACTCAGAAACAAAGTGTCAACTTCAATGTTGTGTTCTCTTTGTTGTGAAGCACACATCTATTCGAATGTTGCTTTCCATGGTGGCATAGTTCAATCTTGAATTGGAACAGATGGATGTGAAGACTGCGTTCTTGTATGGTGATCTAGATAAAACGATCTTGATGAGGCAACTTGAAGGGTATGTCGAAAAGGGGAAGCGAGATTATGTGTGTAAGCTAAAGAGATCTTTGTATGGACTGAAACAATCTCCTCGACAGTGGAATAAGAGATTCGACAAGTTCATGACATACATAAGTTTCATTAGAAGATAGTTCGACCACTGAGTTCACTTCCAATTTTGACCTAATAATTCATTTGTTATTTTGTTGCTTTATATAAATGATATTCTCATAGAAAGCAACAATGTTGAAGATGTAATAAGGGTAAAGGCTGAATTCAATAAGGAGTTTGATATGAAGGATCTAGGAGCTGCATCCAGGATTCTAGGTGATCGGTCACCATTTCTACCTAATTTCTGTCATGTATTCGGTCTAAATTTGTCGATTCGGTAACACTTTGATCAATGTTTTATTGCTTTTGTTTAAGTATTTCATGTTCCATTGTTTTTATGTTTACTTTGCATTTTGTTTTAATTTAAGTTATTTAGATTCTTTTGATGCCGTTTGGTTAGTTGTGTATGAATATCAGGTTTAAACAAGTCATCTTAAGTGTCAAAGCAACTATGAAGGAAGGAGAGGCAAGAGAAAGATGAAAATTCAAGGTTCTGGGGTCTAACACGGCCGCCCGTGCTTCCACGCACGGCCCGTGTCAGGAGAATGGCACTCTCCATACAAAATCCAGGGACCACGCACGGCCGCCCGTGCTTCCACGCACGGCCCGTGTCAGGATGGCTGGGAGAAAAAATAAAAATAAAGAGCAGCACGGCCGCCCGTGCGTCCAAGCACGGCCAGTGCTGCTGTGAGCGTGAAAACTTCCAATTTTAAGGCTTTTTCACTAAATCTCCACCTTGAGGGTACTTTAGACATTTCATTTGCCTGAGATTTGTACCTAGACTATTTAGTTGAGTTTGAGAGAATTATTTTGGGACTTTTTGCATCATACGATAGAAAACTACAGAGGAGAGAAGATAGCTTCATCAAGGGTTTCGGAGACGGAGAGATTCAACGGTGGACACCATTGAAGATCAAAGTTCCCCATTATCTTTGTAATGTCTAAATTCTTTACTTTGTCTTTCTTGAATATTATGAGAGGCTAAACCCCCCAATGCTAGGGGGTGGTCCTGATTTGGTTTTTGTAATAACGATGAATTTGTGATTTCGTCAATACATTGGTTTATATTATTCAGTTAAATTATGCAATGTTCTTCTTGTTTTCTTTATCGGTCAAATAAGGATTAATCTATGGCTAACAAATACAGGACTGTAGTTGTTAGGGTTTGTGCATAATTTGATTATAGTAGATATCACCTAGGACTAGGGATACCCTATAATTACCACATAATCTTGATTATACAAAAGCTTGGTTTCAATTTAGGTTCCTAAGGACTTAGGATTTAGGTTGGAAGACCAAAGGTTTTCTCACTAAGGACTTAGGAGGAAACACCCTAAGGATGTGGTAACTGAATGTTATGAACTTGTTGAAGAGATCTTAATTCTGAAAGTGTTACATGCCAAATCAACCACTCACCCTAGCATCTCATATATTTGATAATAAAACTCAATTTATTTTTCTCATTATTTTTCTTTGCAAGGATTAAATTCCCCAAAACCAAAACATTAGTTTTTGTTCAATTGAATTATATTTTACGAATCTGTATTTCCTACGCAGTCCTTGAGATCGACATTCAGGGAATTTCCCCTATTATTACTACAGAGGCAAAAATAGTACACTTGCTATTTTTCCGATCACTAGGGATTGACATTCGAAGAGATAGAAAGAAGTCGAAATTATGTTTATCTACAGAGGCATACCTACTAAAGATTCTCGAAAAGTTTGGTATGTTGAATTCAAAGTCTGTTGTGACTCCGACAAACCCTCAATTCAAGCTGAGTATATATCAGTGTCCAAGTAATGATGTCGAAAGAGCTTATATAAATAGCATCCCATATGAAAATATAGTTGGTTTTTTGATGTGTGATATGGTATGTACTTAACCCGACATAACATATGCAGTAAGTCTTATAAGCAGGTACATGGCGAATTCTGAAAAGGCTCACAAGTAAGCATTGATGTGGATTCTAATATACGTAAATGGGACTTTGAACATAGTTCTAATTTATGGTGGAGCCTTGGGTGAAGATAGTAAAGCAGTAATCAAAGGATATGTCGACTCTGATTATGCAGGTTGTATGGATTCCAGAAAATCTATTTTTGGATATGTTTTCATTATGTTTGGCACAACCATTAGTTGGAAAGCAACACTTCATAAGGTTTTGCTAAGGAATTGAAACTTCAAGGTCAAGGTATCACTGTTAAATGTGATAGTCAAAGTGCTATACACCTGCCGAAGAACTCAGCATATCTTAAACGAACCAAGCACATCGATGCGAGGTTGCATTTCATTAGAGGAGTAATCGAGCGTGGAGAAGTCCAAGTGTTAAGGGTTTCAACAGATCACAATGTTGCTGATATGATCACCAAGACATTGTCAAGTTGCAAATTTTTCCACTGTATGCAATTGATAAAACTACATGAAGAAAGCTAGTCTGGTCTTTGATTTTATATAGTTTGTTCTAAGGTGGAGATTTGTAAGAATCAGATCAAACTCTATTATTTCGAAGGGTAGCTTCTGGTTCGACAGAAAATATGCATGAGGTTGAAGCTTGTTCGCATGTTGCTATCGAATACCTACATACTGTAGTCGAAATGTGTTCTAGTATGAGGGTGTCGAAATACTAAGGTTATTAATATTTCGAATTGAGTCTGTATGTTATGTCCAATTGTTTAAGTTAGCTTGTACCCTAAGTTAGCTTGTAATGGGTATTTGTGAAAAGGCCCATTAGTTTAGTATGTTAGGTTTACTATAAATAGCATACTAGTCTCTCATCATTGTATACGGAAAATCTTAATTTAGAGTGAGAAAGTTATATATTATTTTTATAACACTTGTAATCTTGTTTGAAGAGAAAGTAAAGAATATTAGTTATAACCAATTCCTTATTGTTTTTCTTGCTTACTATTGAGTTCCCTATTATACTTTGTTCTTGGCATTGTTTTATCAAATGTTTGTAGTACTTATAAAAATACTTGGAAGTAGGGGTGGCAAAACGGGTCCAGCCCGCGGAGAAAGCCAGTTTTGCCCACATTTTTTTGCGGGGCTGGACCAGGTTTTAGGCTCGCTCTCTTTAATGTGTCCGTCCCATTATTTTGTATGTATGAGCTTTATCATACAATTTTACTATTTTTAGTCCTAAAATGTTCAATGCCCACGAGCCTTCCTCGCCTTGCTCTCATTTTTTTTCGAGGTGAAACAAGATTTAAGACCCGCACTCTCAAATATGTCCGCCCACCACATTTTTTCGCAGACTTTTGCAGTGCGGGCCTAAGCGGAACGAACATGCCCGTTTGCCACCCTTATTTAGAAAAAACATACGACTAACAAACTCTGTAATAGAAGAGAATCAAACAAAAAGGTTAAGGGAAACATAAATGCTCCAAATAAAGTAAACAAGTACGTATGTCTTATAAAAATGTTTTATTTAAAATATATGCAGTTGTTTAAAAAATAATTGTATTTATTAATTTTAATGGTAAACTAATATAATAAAAATATTTTTATTAATTTTAATTAATACTAATAATAATTTTTTTTAGTAAAGGGAGAACCATATATTAAAATTAATATAATACTTGAATAAGTTTAATAATAATAATAATAAAAATAATGAATATTATATTTATAATATAAATAAGAAAATAAATAAATTGTTTTTTTAATTTTTTAAAAGTGGTAATAAATTCCAAGAAACACTAAAATATAGGCAACATTTTAAAGTGGTTGATTCTAAAATATAGGCAACATTTTAAAGGAGTATATTTCATGATTTTCTTTTCTGATTCTTTTATTTTATTTTAATTTTCATGATTAACAAAAACACTATCTAAATTTTAGAATTCAATATCTAAATTTTAGAATTCAAATATTTAAGAACGCTTTGGTCTTCCAAAACCTTTTTCTTTTTCTTTTTTTTAAGTTGATATTTTTTTGGATTCTACAATCTGAATTAAATTTGAATTCTATAATTTAAGCAAAGAAAACATTTTTCATTATTATTTTTTAATTAATAAAGCTTAAAATGTACTAATCATTAATTGAAGAAAAATATAGTGAATGATTTCTCTTCAATTAGTTTTTGATAATAATAATAATAACAATAATAATAATAATAATAATAATAATAATAATAATAATAATAATAATAATAATAATAATAATAATAAGTCTTTTGTGTATACTGAGTTATAAAATTCAAATTCAATATAAATTATAAAATTAAATATTTGTAAACTTAAAAAAAAGATAGGGAAAGTGGGAAAGTTTAAAGAGGAAAAGATCACCATATATATTTTTAACCATTAAATCAATTACAATATATTATTAATAAATCTTTTTTTAGATCATTTTCAACCTTCCCAAACTTTATTGCTCTCCAAAAACAACCCAATCATACCTTGAGAGTTTCACGTGGAACCGAAATTATTCATTTGTTGGTTATTGTAATGAGTTGTATTATCAATCTTCTGCAAATTCTTTTTTACCCAGTTCTAAGATTTTACAACAATGACTTCATGCTTTTAAGTTTGCATGCTGACACAATCACATGTAGGGGTATGCATGTTCTTAACTTACTCTTCTATGATGCAAAAAGCTTTGAAGTTTGCATGCTGACACAATATTGTAATGAGATGGTAATAAATTCTAATAAAAATCCAAATACTCTTTCTGGTTCTATTTATAAAAAAAAATTATTTTTTAATTATATTAAATAAATAATGTATTAAAAAAAAATCTTTTCTTATAAATGTTATCGGAGGTAGTACTAATTTGTAATTTTCTTTTCTAATCCTTCCCAAAGTTTATTGCTCTCCAAAAACAACCCAATCATATCTTGACAGTTTCACGTGCAATTGAAATTATTCATTTGTTGGTTATTGTAATGAGTTCTACTATCAATCTTCTGCAAACTCTTTGTTACCCAGTTCTAGGATTTTACAACAATGACTTCATGTTTTTAAGTTTGCACGCTGACACAATCACATGTACATGTAGGGGTATGCATGTTCTTAACTTACTCTTCTATGATGCAAAAAGCTTTGAAGTTTTGAAGTTTGCATGCTGACACAATATTTTACAACAATGACTTCACGCTTTTAAGTTTGCATGCCGACACAATATTGTAATGAGATGGTAATAAATTCTACTAAAAACCCAAATACTTCTTTTGGTCTCATTTATAAAAAAAGATTTATTTTTTAAATATATTAAATAAATAATGTATTAAATAATTTTTTTTAGGCAATCCTCTAATAACTTTATAATCTAAACAAGGAAAACACCTCTCTTTATTCTTTTTATTTTTAAGATAATGACTAGAATTTAATTATTAATTGAAGAAAATATAATGAATGACTCTCTTGAATTAGTTTTTGATATCTAAATAATGTGAGGTAAAAAAGAAGTTTTATGATGCAAAAAGCTTTGAAGTATTGAAGTTTGCATGCTGACACAATATTTTACAATAATGACTTCAGGCTTTTACATGTAACCTATGTAGGCGTATGCATGTTCGTAAATACTGGAGTATCTATGAAGCAAAAAGCTTTTTTTTTTTAATCAAATGTTCGAAGTAGTACTAATAAAAGGACATAGATGAAGCATGTGACTAACAAACTTTGTATTCATAGTACTGACAGAGATTCAAACAAAAAGGTTAACTCCAAATAAAATAAACAAGTATATGTTTTACAAATAATGTTTAATATTTAAAATATATGAAATATTATTTATTAATTTTAATAATAAAAATCAGATATTATATTGGTAATGTAAAGAAAACAATTATTTAAAAATAAAATATTAATGAAATATTTTTGTGTGAAACATAGATGGTAATAAATTCCAAGAAAAACTCAAATATAGACCACTTTTTAAAGTGGTTCGTGATAGACTAATATATTTTGTGATTTTTCTTTTCTAATCCTTCTAATTTCTTTTAGACAATCCACTAACAACTTAATAATCTAAATAAGGAAAACACTTTTCTTTATTCTTTTTATTTTTATTATAATGACTAAAACTTAATTATTAATTGAAAAAAATATAATGAATGACTCTCTTGAATTAGTTTTTGATATCTATAATAAGAATGAAATGTCTTTTGTTTGTTCAAGTTATTAAATCCAAATTCAATTTTGTAAACTCAAAAATATGAGGTAAAGAGGGTGTTTCCATGGATAATAGGTTTCTTTAGATTATAGAATTTAAAGAATATTTTTGTCAATTCTAATTTTTTTTTAGAAGCTTAAAGGTGAAAAATATAATCACCATATTAAAACAATATAAATTTTTTTAATAGTCTTCATATTAAAATTTTTTCAACCTTCACAAATTACTATCCAAAAACAACTCAATCATATGGTGAAAACTTCACGTGAAGCTTAAGCAATAGCAAGCACATGGGAAACAACCTATAAGTTGTATGGTCATTCTTTTCACTCCTAATTTTACAGTTTAATTATTTAATTACTTTTTAGAAACCACACACATTTTAAAAAGTACTAAAATACTTTAACATATACACATAAAGATTCTCCACATATTTAGCGTAGAGTTAGTCATAGAGTTAGGCATAACGGGCTAGTTGATCTTAAACAGTCCAGTCAAATATAGATTTTTGCCTACAAATTTTAAATGAGATTGTTTTTAAATTATTTTTACCCGATGCAATGATAATGTAAAACATATATGAGTATGTTGCATAACATTTCTATCGAGTTCTTTTACAATAAAGAAATAAGTTTAATATATTATCTTGTACTCTTGATGTAGTGGTGCAGACTTCTAATGCAGCGGCAGAGGGATGAACCTGCAAGGTTAACACTTCAACGTCTAAGTTAGTTAAGAGTCTAAAATAAGTGAAGTGAAAGTATGAGATCACTAAGTTGTACCTTGTATATCCCGTGTGTCAAATGTATATGGTTGGTAAGTTTAATGGGCTTTGCATTTTTGGGTTTAACACTTGGGTCTCGTTCGTATTGGGCATTTGATCGGCCCAGTATAGTTGCCCCAAGGCTTGCCAGATCTCGTTATTCGGAAAGTCTTTTGAAGTTGAGGCCAACTTTGTGTACTAAATCCATCTCCAAGGTGAAATGGGAAGGCCATGAGATAGTTGCAAAAGAAGTAGGAAACAAGCGCATTAAATGTGTTTCCCTTCATTAAGACATTTCACTGTTTTTTAGGCATGTGACCTTAGAATCGCAAGTTAGGATGTAGTGCTCTTCCTTAGGAAATTCGAGTGTGCTTTAGTATGTTTGTATTCCCAAGGTGAAGTCTAACCATTGAATTTAACTTTACATCTCCCTTTTGACCTGACACGCTGTTCACTTTCTCTATATAAAGGTTTCCTAGTTCTTTGGGAAAAAAATTCGTCACTCTTGAAAGTTGGCTTCACCTTTGTGAGAGCGATTTCCATTTCCTTTTTAGAAGTCTTTGCGTGAGCGTTTGCTCACTTTGGAACATAATGTTTTTGTTTTGCATTTAGCCTTCACTGTCTTTGCATGTTTCCATCTTCTACATGTGGCCTTCTTACTTTGAGTTTATTCCATCATTCCCAGTCTTTATTTTCTCAATGGCTCATATAAATTATCCCCCCAGTAAGCCTCTATAGTGATTTTGGGAGGATGTTACTTTGAAACTCTTCTTTTTGATGATGATGTTATGAGTGATTGCTTAGTTAATTTGGTGCCCGCCCCCTTTGTAGCCGTTGGGGATTTAGCTCTTCCTGTTTTGGCTTCGTCGGAGGTGGAGGTTATTGCCTTATCGGAAAATATCTTGTCCCTTTATAAGAACTTATTGATTCGTCTTTGAATGTTATCCAAGTAATGTGTAAATTAAGGATCATCTCAAGCTTGGGACTTGGTCTGCTTGCATTGATTGGCTCAGGTCGCCAACTATCGTTTGGGCTGACAAGGTTCCCCAAAGAATGTATTTCTTGTAAAGTGAACACATATAAGTAGATAGATTCAGGTTGATTTCTTAAATACTTGGAACCTTTTCCACTTTAGAAATTCTTGCGGTCGTGGGGGAGGCTAACATAGAAGTAAGTCATCATTCTTATTGGTTGGTTCTTCTAGTAGAATTAGGAAAAATGATTTGTAACAGTTTCTTGGAATGCTTTATCCCTTTTTACATGTTCCTATTTACTCAAGTAAATAGGGGCCTCCCTTGACTAGATTCGAAGATGAGGTGTTAAGGTTCTCAGTAGGGCTTGCTTCTGTTTTTTAGGAAGACCTTGCATATCTCCATAATCTCCCAGAATCAGAGAAGATAAAAATCTTTTCAGAAGTTAGTTTTTATGTTTATTGGACGACTTCTCTATTTTCTATGGCTTTTGATAGTCGGGGAGGCGCTTAAGATATGGGAAACCCTTCTAAAGAAAGGGATACCTAAAAGGATAAATATGAAGCAGTTGAGCATGATAGATCTAAACTATAGAAGAAAGTGCTGGCTCTTTAGGAAGAAGTGGACAAGCTAAATTCGCTCGAGGGAGAGGCACAAGTTCATGGGACCCCTTATTCACTTGCAGCTACGAACGATGAACTTCAATCTTCCTGGGAGGCAGAGAAGAAGTTTTATGAGGAGGTTGCCAATAATATGGCTTTGCCGACATTTCGTACCGGCGTGGCTATGAAGGCTCTTCAAAAGGAGAAGTAGTCTTGGGTAAAAGGGAGAAAGATATATGAGGGGAAATTGGCCAGCTTGAGAAACAAGGTCGATGAGTTACTTGACCAAGCCATCAAAGATGCATGTGGGGCTTCTGAAATTAGAGGTGCTCCATCAGGGTGTTCATGTTCTCCGCTTGAAACTTAACCCGCAAAATATAGTCCAATATGGAGCCTTAGTGGAGGAAGAGGATGCTCGGCTCCTAGACGGTGATGCATGATTTAGTATTTTTTATATAACTTGGTGTTGCACCTCAAAATTTGCCCACCTATTTATAACCTGAAAGAGGTTTCATACCCCACTCATGTGCATATTTCATTTAGGTCATTCATCCAATACATTCATTCATATCATGGATATGGTTCAAAAATTATCAAGAAAGGAGTTTTCCCCTAAGAGGGATCTCTGATTAAAAAGAAGAGTTTTGAGGCTTAAGTGGATTACTCTCTCTCCATCATGGTCGAGAATTAGGGTTTCATCATTCTCGAGTTCAAGGCCTTGGTTCAAAAGATACAAGCTAAAAATTCATCTGGTCTCCCTAAATTAGGGTTTTGACCAAAGTCAACACAATTGATTTTTTTGGGTCAACTTTTTAATTAGGAGCAGATTTTTTAGTGTGAAGTGGCATGAGGTCCATATGGAGGTATTCAATTGATTTTATTGGTTGGAGATTGATCGAAACTGAGTTGGCGGTTGATTAATCAGAAAATTAATTTGGGGCTAAAAGTCAACTGTGTGACTTTTTGGAGTTATGGTCAAAAATCAAGTCAATATTCAAATGTTGACTTTTGGTGGAAAATCGGTCAAAGAAAACCATGAGAATGAATAAAATCAAGAGAAAACAAAAAATATTCAAATTTTTCCATTTTTGGATGGTGGTTAAGTAGGGAATTCTAAAAATGGAAGGTGAAAAAGACTTAGAAATTTTTTGAAATTTTTGGGTTTTAAACATGGTTGGTCAGCTCACTTCAAGTCCATTTTGCACAAATTTCGAGGCTTGATTTCAAGACAAGGTCAACATAAAAAATGTTCATCTCATGGCAAAATACAATTGTGTAGTTGGAAGTTTCTTCATTTGAGTTGTATGTCAAAAGTTATGGAGGTGTAAAGTATGAAGATTCTCACTGAACACAGGGAAAGATGCTTGGCAAAATTCTGGCCCAACGCAAGCATTTTATCAAACAGGTGGCGTGCCATATTTAGAGTCAGTTTTAGGGAATGGTAGATGTCTCCTAGAATCAATTCCAATGCAAACGTGTTCTATTACATGTCATCTATTCAATGAGCCAAATATCATTGATTTTGGTTGTGTGGTTGGAAGGATACAAGGCCCCAAAGTCATGCCTTTGAATCTGCAGTTGATTGGTCTTTTGGACTAAGGCACGCACGAACAATTTATCAAACAGGTGGCATGCCAAATTTAAAGATAATTTTAGAGAGGTACAAGCACCTTTTTAATTCAAATTCAGCACCAAACTATTCTACCCCATTCTACCCCATGCATTACTCCAATAATCAACACAATACTATGCATGCATAAAAGCACCTCAAGGCCTTACTACAAATGTCACTACTTACTCTCTAAGTTTGGTAGAGAAATACTACACTACAAGCACCACACCATACACTAGCATACACCCTCCATATATGTAATCATTCTCCTTCACAAAGTCACGCTCACGATTTGATTGTCCATTTTTTTACTCTCAAATCTTCTCCTCATTCTCTCATCACTCCCTCTCTCTCCATAAGAAGTTTGTTACAATCTCACAACAAACTTCTAACCATCATCATAACCAACTTCATCCATCACCACCATAACCAAACATTCATCTTCTCTTCTCGACTGTGCTCCATCTAAAATCATCACCATCATCAAGTTGCGATTCAGATCTTCATTCTCACTGAATCATCAACGTCATCACCTTCAAGTCTGAATCGCCATCATCATCTCTACCAACCAGCTCCTAATGTCATCATCTCATTGAATCACCACTGCTATGGAGTCTTGAGGAAGCATATAATGTTCTAACAAGTTTCAAGAGCTGAGTTTATTTCTCAGCAATTTAAAGATTCGTACACCGTCTATCATCATCCATACCTAGATTCAAGATTTCAGACGGTAGAGTTTTCTGAAGGTTTCAATCCAAGATTCTTCAAGTAAGCGCTCAAACTTTGTTAGCATCTTAGATAACATGTAATAATTCATGCATTTAGTTTTGCACTTATGTGAGTTCTCTTCGATTCTTGAATTTGTTTTCAGTTTGTGTGAAATGCTCACCGTTAGATTGATTGAATTGCGTATTTGAATGATATATATCGTGCAGATCATTTTTATATAAGTAGCTTGAGTTTCCGTGAGTTTTGGTAGAGTTAGGGTTTTGGTGTGGGGCTCGGTTGGAAATTTAGAGGAAGAATTGATGAAAATGGAGATTGAATTCGTACTCAGAGCAAAAATCCGAGTCAGGTGGTGGCGGAGCCGTGATTTTCTGGGCGTTTTGGAGCCTTAGCGGCGGTGATGGTACCGGAGAAGACGAACAGAGTTGGCATCTGCGGCGTCTGGTTCATGTGATACGTTCCATCCGTCAAGCTTAGGTGGCGCTACGCCATTGGATGCTGTTCCCATATTCTTGGTTTTTTTTTGTTTTATTTAAATGATTGGGAATCAGCGTGTTGGCTTGTGATTGGATGAAACTTTTGTTTTTGTTTTTTCTCACTTAAGATTTACTTGACCAATTGATAGATATCACATTATGCTAGCATGTCACGTTTTAATCAGCAAACACCATACACTACGGTGAATATCATACGTTTTAATCGTGAGCGAGACACGGCGAAGGTTACGGTGTAACGGCGAAGGCTACAGGGAAGCCATGGCGAGGATCGGCGGTACTGTTTGACGGTTGATGGTCGGGGACGAAGGGGATCAACGGTGGAGGTGATTTTCCCCCTGTGAAAAAATGAACTCTGTATTGCAAGTTTTGGTGGAATTAGGTTTTCTCTCCCTGCATCAGTGTGAGAGTTGTTGTTGTATTCAAGTTAATTAGCTGATTGGTGCTAATTTCTCTCTGAATTTTCTTGATGATGCGAATCCTAAAACTTTTAATGTGGAGGATTTTGCAATTTGTCTGTTATAAACATATGATTGATGGCTGCATAAAAGTCCCAATAGAGAAGCTTCCCAAAGATCATGGCGGCAACTCAAATAGGAAGGTTAATTCAAGTTTTTGTCTGAGGATGATCTTCATCATAATTTGGAGAATCAGAAGCTTCCTTGCTTTAGACTGGTCTGTCAACAGCTTCTTTATTATCTGCTTGCAGGGTGATAAGGGGAGAGATTTGAAATTATGTGCAATTAACAAATGGACAGATATTGTTAAGGAGGAAAGGCGGTGGAAGGCTAACAGAATCAGGTTGTGCCTTGATTGGGTCTTAAAAGAAAGATAGTTGTTACTGACAATATGGGACATCCGGATCCAATTTGGAAATATGATCAAAAAGTTCAGTTTTAAGGATTATGGTGGGAGTTATTGTCATTGTTGTTTGTGTATAAATTCAAGATTTCTCTGCAGTGGTCAACATAACCTCATGTGTTATAACAATAATTTATACACTTTCACTCTAATTTGCATTCTGCTGTGTGCTGATATCATGGAACAAAACACTGGTACTGATAATGCTGGTAGCAGTCGAGTCATCGACGACTCTTCCCAATTATCGCAGGAGGATTTACTCGAGCTATGTTTGGTTGGTACTCTGCTATCAAACAAACCAGTTCGTTTTAATATGCTGAAAGAGAGATTACCAGAACTATGGCAACCAGAACAAGGCATGGATATTTCAAAGATGGCGGAAAACAGATTCATGTTTCAGTTTTATCATGTGTGGGATTTAGATAGAGTGTATCATGGAGGTCCTTGGCTCCTTGATAACTTTATGCTAATCTTAAAGAAGATCAATTTTGGTGATAAGCCACTCACTTTGCTTTTGAATGAAGTTGATGTTAGAACAAGATTTGTTCTGATCAATTATCTTAGTTTTGATGATAACAATAATATGAATTTTGCTTAAGATAATATGGTACTCTAATCCAATGCAATTTCCCTTTCAGGAAATATATAAAGAGTACGCATAATTCAGCGCTCAGAAGCTTTGTCTCAAAGGGTTCAGCATGCAACATCAGAACATGGTCTGGCAAGACATCAGAAGATGGTCGAAGCAGAATCAGAACATGGGTCTATGGAAGCATCAGAAGAACAAGAGAACAGAAGCACTGAAGTTCTGATGGTATCACGCTCAGAAGCACTTCAAGGTCAGAAGATCAGAAGATGCTATGCATCAAGCTGTTTGACTCTGATGATATTCAAACGTTGTATTCACAAACATCAGATCAAAAGGAAGTACAAGTGGCAAGCTACGCTGACTGACAAAAGGAACGTTAAAAGCTATTCTAGGCTACGTCAGTAGACACAGCGTGAACAAGGCTCGAGGTAGTTGACAAAAGCGTATAACATTAAATGCGATGCTGTACGGAACACGCAAAGCATTAAATGCACTCAACGGTCATCTTCTCCAACGCCTATAAATATGAAGTTCTGATGAGAAGCAAGGTTAACGATCCTGAACAAAACAACTCATATTAAACTTGCTCAAATGCTGTTCAAATCAAAACTCAGAATCTTCATCTTCATCAAAGCTCACTACATTGCTGTTGTAATATATTAGTGAGATTAAGCTTAAACGTTAAGAGAAATATCACAGTTTGTGATTATCGCTTTTAAGAAGCATTTGTAATACTCTTAGAATTGATTACATTAAGTTGTAAGGAACTAGAGTGATCGTGTGGATCAGAATACTCTAGGAAGTCTTAGAGGTTATCTAAGCAGGTTGTAACTAGAGTGATCGTGTGGATCAGTAGACTCTAGAAAAGTCTTAGAGGGTATCTAAGCAGTTGTTCCTGGAGTGATCAGTGTGTGATCAGAAGACTCTGGAAGACTTAGTTGCTGACTAAGTGGAAAACCATTGTAATCCGTGCGATTAGTGGATTAAATCCTCAGTTGAGGTAAATCATCTCTGCGGGGGTGGACTGGAGTAGTTTAGTTAACAACGAACCAGGATAAAAATAACTGTGCAATTTATTTTTATCTGTCAAGTTTTTAAAGCTACACTTATTCAAACCCCCCCTTTCTAAGTGTTTTTCTATCCTTCAATTGGCATCAGAGCGCCGGTTCTAAGGTGCAAGCACTTAACCGTGTTTAGAAAAGATTCAGGAAGAGAAAAACGCTTCAGTAAAAGATGGTTGATGAAAGTGAAAAGTCTACACCTGTATCTACATCTGGCTCTGCTGAGCAATACAACGGTAACAATGGTTATACTAGACCGCCGGTATTTGATGGTGAAAACTTTGAATACTGGAAAGATAAACTGGAAAGTTACTTTCTTGGTCTAGATGGTGATCTATGGGATCTTCTGATGGATGGTTACAAACATCCAGTAAATGCCAGAGGCGTAAAGCTGACAAGGCAAGAAATGAATGATGATCAGAAAAAGCTTTTCAGGAATCATCATAAATGCAGAACTGTTTTGCTGAATGCTATCTCTCATGCTGAGTATGAGAAGATATCTAACAGGGAAACGGCCTATGACATATATGAGTCCTTGAAAATGACTCATGAAGGAAATGCTCAAGTCAAGGAGACTAAAGCTCTAGCTTTAATCCAGAAGTATGAAGCCTTCAAGATGGAGGATGATGAAGACATTGAAAAGATGTTTTCAAGATTTCAAACTCTTACTGCTGGATTGAGAGTTCTTGACAAGGGATACACCAAGGCTGATCACGTAAAGAAGATCATCAGAAGCTTACCCAGAAGATGGGGTCCTATGGTGACTGCATTCAAGATTGCAAAGAATCTGAATGAAGTTTCTCTAGAAGAGCTTATCAGTGCCTTGAGAAGTCATGAAATAGAGCTGGACGCAAATGAGCCTCAAAAGAAAGGTAAGTCTATTGCATTAAAATCAAATATCAAGAAATGCACTAACGCTTTTCAGGCTAGAGAAGAAGATCCTGAAGAATCAGAATCTGAAGAAGAAGATGAACTGTCTTTGATCTCCAGAAGGCTAAATCAACTCTGGAAGACCAAGCAAAGGAAGTTCAGAGGTTTCAGAAGCTCAAAGAAATTTGAACGTGGAGAATCTTCTGATGACAGAAGATTTGACAAGAAGAAGGTCATGTGCTATGAATGCAATGAGCCTGGACACTTCAAGAATGAATGTCCAAATCTTCAGAAGGAAAATCCCAAGAAGAAGTTTCATAAGAAGAAAGGTCTTATGGCAACCTGGGATGAGTCAGAAGATGATTCAGACTCTGAAGATGAGCAGGCCAACTGTGCGCTGATGGCGACAGAAGATGACGGATCAGAATCTACATCAGAATCAGATTCTGAAGAGATATCCTTGACTGCAAAAAGGACAAAGCACAACATGTCATGGTACCTGGACTCTGGATGCTCACGACACATGACAGGAAGAAGGTCTATGTTCCAAGACCTGGTGCTTAAGTCTGGAGGAGAAGTCAAGTTTGGAGGAGATCAGAAGGGCAAGATAATTGGCTCTGGAACTATAAAGTCTGGTAACTCTCCTTCCATTTCTAATGTACTTCTTGTAGAAGGATTAACACATAACCTCTTATCTATCAGTCAATTGAGTGACAATGGTTATGATATAATCTTTAATCAAGAGTCTTGCAAGGCTGTAAATCAGAAGGATGGCTCAATCCTATTTACAGGCAAGAGGAAGAACAACATTTATAAGACAGATCTGCAAGATCTTATGAGTCAGAAGGTGACTTGTCTTATGTCTGTTTCTGAAGAGCAGTGGGTCTGGCACAGAAGATTAGGTCATGCTAGTTTGAGAAAGATCTCTCAGATTAACAAACTGAATCTTGTCAGAGGACTCCCTAATCTGAAATTCAAATCAGATGCTCTTTGTGAAGCATGTCAGAAGGGCAAGTTCTCCAAACCTGCATTCAAGTCCAAGAATGTTGTTTCTACCTCAAGGCCATTAGAACTCTTGCACATTGATCTGTTTGGCCCAGTCAAAACAGCATCTGTCAGAGGGAAGAAATATGGATTAGTCATCGTAGATGATTATAGCCGCTGGACATGGGTAAAATTCTTGAAACACAAGGATGAGACTCATTCAGTGTTCTTTGATTTCTGCATTCAGATTCAATCTGAAAAAGAGTGTAAAATCATAAAGGTCAGAAGTGATCATGGTGGTGAATTTGAGAACAGATCCTTTGAAGAATTCTTCAAAGAAAATGGTATTGCCCATGATTTCTCTTGTCCTAGAACTCCACAGCAAAATGGAGTTGTAGAACGAAAGAATAGGACTCTACAAGAAATGGCCAGAACCATGATCAATGAAACCAATATGGCTAAGCATTTCTGGGCAGAAGCAATAAACACTGCATGCTATATTCAGAATAGAATCTCTATCAGACCTATTCTAAATAAGACTCCTTATGAATTGTGGAAGAATAGAAAGCCCAACATTTCATATTTCCATCCTTTTGGATGTGTATGCTTTATTCTGAACACTAAAGATCATCTTGGTAAGTTTGATTCCAAAGCTCAAAAATGTTTCCTTCTTGGATATTCTGAACGCTCAAAAGGCTACAGAGTATACAATACTGAAACATTGATTGTAGAAGAATCAATCAATATCAGGTTTGATGATAAGCTTGGTTCTGAAAAACCAAAGCAGTTTGATAATTTTGCAGATTGTGATATTGATATATCAGAAGTTGTTGAGCCAAGAAGCAACGCATCAGAAGCAGAGCTTCTCAGAAGCAAAGAATCGGAAGATCAAGTATCAGCTTCTCTGGAGAATTTAAGCATTTCTGAAGAACCAACTGTCAGAAGATCATCCAGACTCATCACTGGTCATTCAGAAGATGTCATTCTTGGAAAGAAGGATGATCCAATCAGAACAAGAGCATTCCTTAAGAACAATGCAGACTGTCAATTAGGTCTTGTATCTTTGATCGAGCCAACTTCTGTTGATCATGCTCTAGAAGATCCAGACTGGATAATTGCTATGCAAGAAGAATTGAATCAGTTTACAAGGAATGATGTTTGGGATCTTGTTCCTAGACCAGATGGATTCAATATAATCGGTACAAAATGGGTCTTCAGAAACAAGCTCAGTGAGAAAGGTGAAGTGGTAAGGAACAAAGCCAGACTGGTGGCTCAGGGTTATAGTCAGCAAGAAGGGATTGACTATACAGAAACCTTTGCACCGGTGGCCAGGTTAGAATCTATTCGTCTATTAATTTCTTTTGCCACTCAACATAACATCACTCTCTATCAAATGGATGTTAAGAGTGCCTTCTTAAATGGTTATATAGATGAAGAAGTTTATGTCCATCAACCTCCTGGTTTTGAAGACTCTATGTCTCCTAATCATGTTTTTAAACTAAAGAAATCATTGTATGGATTGAAACAGGCTCCCAGAGCTTGGTATGAACGCTTAAGTTCTTTCCTTCTGGATAATGGTTTCACTAGAGGAAAAGTGGACACTACTCTCTTTTGTAAAACCTTTAAAAGGGATATTTTAATTTGTCAAATATATGTAGATGATATTATTTTTTTTTGCATTCATATCAAACCCTAGCTGTTCATTATCTGCAAATCCATCATGAACTCTTCATCAAGCCCAGGAAACCATGGAAAAGATCAAAACAACAAAAGAAAAGCTGTTGAAACATCTCCTTCCAAACCCAAAAAGATAAAAATCACCTATGATCCTCTCAAGGTGAATCCATTCGAAGCAATGTTATCTGGAAACTATTCTAGACGTGTGTTTCAACCTCCTGGTGAAAGCCCTCCATCATCTCCATCTTCTTCCTCATCTTGTTTCCTTCTAGACTCAACTTCCTCTTCATCTAACCTTTCCTCTCCCTCAACCCATTCCGAAGAAATCTCTTCATCTTCACCCGCTGAGAATGTTGTCTCTGATAAAGATCGTGGAAGATCTGCATCAGAACCAAGTCTCCCTGACCCCTCGCCTGGAAGTCCAAGAAGCAGTCAATGAGGCGTTTCACTCCTTCATGGCATGCTGGCACAGACTTTGTCTTAGCTAGGGTCTTAGGTTTTGGTCTTAGTAGTTTTCTTTTCCTTGTTGCATCTGCTTGTTAAAACATCTTCATGTAATATCTTTTGATTATCAATGAAAAATTTCCTTGTTTTTACATTCCAGTGATTTTATTTGTCGTTTTATTCATCTGAATCTTTTGAAATATTCTTTTTGATGTTATGACAAAAAGGGGGAGAAGATAAATGATAAATGATTTGATTAAATCTATCAGTTGCTGGGTAAAGCTCCCACACATTTACTAACAAGAACTGCAAGTTCTATATGGTTTAAGTGTTTTGCAGGTATAAAGAAGTGAAGAGAATCTTCAAAGCAAACACAAGAAGCAAAACCATGGAAACTGAAGCAAGCTGAGTGCTATCAAGCTTCAGAAATCAGAAGCAAGAAAGAAGAATAAATCAGAAGCACTGATAATAGAATTTGATCCATATTTGTCTATTTGATTTGACAAAATTCTATTTGCTCTGATACATTATTTTAGCCTATATGGCTCTGATACATATCATGTGTTCTCATATACATTTTATGTTCTGACTCGTTCATGCTGACTTTTGTCGTTTAGTTTTTGTTCTGTAACATTTCAGGATGTAGAGATGCTCTGATGATGCTCTGGTACATTCAACAATGTTCTGATACAAATCTAGCATGAAGTGATGTTGGTAGAAATTCAAAGCTCTGAAGCTATCCGAGGGAAGCAGAAATCAGAAGCTGCGAAGGTTCTAAAGGTCCAGAAAACTCAAGTTCTGAAGCTGTCCTAAATGGAAGCAGAAATCAGAAGCTGTGAGTGTTCTAGGGATCTAAGGAAATTCTAGTTCTGAAGCTGTCCAATGGAAGCAGAAGTCAGAAGCTATGAATTCTCTGAAGACAGAAGCTTATATGATCGTCTCTACCGAAATAATCAGGGAAGTCTTTTATTAAAGTTCTTCGAGTATTTATTTCAGGGGGAGATTATTTATCTCAGGGGGAGATTGTTAATCTCAGGGGGAGACATATTCATATGCTTATGCTATAGCTGTGTAATTTGTCTTTTGCCGTCTGTTCTTTCTGATCGCAAATTCATATCATTTATATATGTTTTTGTCATCATCAAAAAGGGGGAGATTGTTAGAACAAGATTTGTTCTGATCAATTATCTTAGTTTTGATGATAACAATAATATGAATTTTGCTTAAGATAATATGGTACTCTAATCCAATGCGATTTCCCTTTCAGGAAATATATAAAGAGTACGCATAATTCAGCGCTCAGAAGCTTTGTCTCAAAGGGTTCAGCATGCAACATCAGAACATGGTCTGGCAAGACATCAGAAGATGGTCGAAGCAGAATCAGAACATGGGTCTATGGAAGCATCAGAAGAACAAGAGAACAGAAGCACTGAAGTTCTGATGGTATCACGCTCAGAAGCACTTCAAGGTCAGAAGATCAGAAGATGCTATGCATCAAGCTGTTTGACTCTGATGATATTCAAACGTTGTATTCACAAACATCAGATCAAAAGGAAGTACAAGTGGCAAGCTACGCTGACTGACAAAAGGAACGTTAAAAGCTATTCTAGGCTACGTCAGTAGACACAGCGTGAACAAGGCTCGAGGTAGTTGACAAAAGCGTATAACATTAAATGCGATGCTGTACGGAACACGCAAAGCATTAAATGCACTCAACGGTCATCTTCTCCAACGCCTATAAATATGAAGTTCTGATGAGAAGCAAGGTTAACGATCCTGAACAAAACAACTCATATTAAACTTGCTCAAACGCTGTTCAAATCAAAACTCAGAATCTTCATCTTCATCAAAGCTCACTACATTGCTGTTGTAATATATTAGTGAGATTAAGCTTAAACGTTAAGAGAAATATCACAGTTTGTGATTATCGCTTTTAAGAAGCATTTGTAATACTCTTAGAATTGATTACATTAAGTTGTAAGGAACTAGAGTGATCGTGTGGATCAGAATACTCTAGGAAGTCTTAGAGGTTATCTAAGCAGGTTGTAACTAGAGTGATCGTGTGGATCAGTAGACTCTAGAAAAGTCTTAGAGGGTATCTAAGCAGTTGTTCCTGGAGTGATCAGTGTGTGATCAGAAGACTCTGGAAGACTTAGTTGCTGACTAAGTGGAAAACCATTGTAATCCGTGCGATTAGTGGATTAAATCCTCAGTTGAGGTAAATCATCTCTGCGGGGGTGGACTGGAGTAGTTTAGTTAACAACGAACCAGGATAAAAATAACTGTGCAATTTATTTTTATCTGTCAAGTTTTTAAAGCTACACTTATTCAAACCCCCCCTTTCTAAGTGTTTTTCTATCCTTCAGTTGAGCTGTGGGTTCAAATTTTCCAACTTCCTTTTGGTTTCATGAACGAAGAGGTCGGTGTTCTTATTGGTAATCATATCGGTAAGTTCATTGCCTATGATCAAAAGAACGGATACGGGACTTGGAGGAGATATATGAGAATTAGAGTTTCTATTAATGTGCAAGAATCTCTGAAGAAAGGTTGGGCTTTTGAGTGGCTTGGAGGCGATGTTATCCATGTTAGTTTCAAATACGAGAAGCTTGGAATCTTCTGTTTCCATTGTGGTATCCTGGGACATTCTGAAAACTTTTGTCCTAAAATTAACAAGTCAACAAACGAAGAGGTCGTGCGAAGCTGGGGAAATTCTGTCCGTGCAGAAAATGGCTCTTTTGACAGCAACAATTCGAATAAGTGGTTGAGAGGGGGAGGTCGAGGTGCTGGGGGCAGAAGTCAACATGGTCGTGAAAATGGGCGAGTCGGTGATAACGCTTTTGTCAATGCAAACTTGAATGCCACTACTATCAATCACTCCCTATTTGGTAAAGTATTGATAGACAGAGATCCTTCCTCTAAGCTATTAGTCTTTTACAAACGTGGAAACGATACCGAAACTCAATCCGGAGGGAGCCCAAGCTGGACTTGCTTTAAGCCTTCAGAGAAGATCGAAATTGCGACAACAAATTCTTCTTATATGTCCAGCTCTACCAGTGCTAATATGGTGACTCTTCCAAGCGTTAATACGGAGTTGGCGGTTCTGCTTCGAGAGAAGGCTGCGGTCAGTATAAAGGGCACGCAGGAGTTGAATTGTGTCGTTAACAAGTCTCCAAATGTAGATGTGAAGCAGTATTTTCTCAATCAGGTCGAAGCACCAACTTTTTGTAACTCGGTTCTGAACTTGGACAACACAAACGCTGTTGGAAAATTTCTGGAAGTCGAAGCCAGACCCCGGATGCTGCTGATTAACGAAGGAGGGGGACGGGAAGATGACGAGAGGAGGGATAACACTTTTATGAACAGGTCACGAATTGGCCAAGGTAGCAATGTTGTAAAGAATGTGGAATCTGTAGAAAGAGGAAGAATTACTCAGGCCCAGAATATATCTCAAATCTCACTTGATGGAAACAAAGTTACCTTTGATAACTTTGCCATAACTCAGTCTGTTGAACCTTAACAGGCAGCCCTCAATGCACAAGCTATGAGAGACATGACTCAGGCCACGGGACGGATGATAGCCGCTACTGGAACTAAGTTGGAGCGTATAGCAGCCAAAGATACTTCAGCGGGACAAAACTCTATTAGAATTCCTACCACAAAGGTCTCTATGAAAAATCAAGCTCGCCATAAAATTCCGATTAAAAATATATTGTTGAATGAAGGGAACAATGTTCTTGAAGATATTTTTGTGGGTTTAACTGTGAAGAAGAGGTCCCGAATAGAGGAGAATGGAACAGCCGCGACAAAGCCCAAAGCGGCGAAATGTGTGAATGAAGACACAGTCTGTAGTGATGATGCTGGAAAACTCAATTTAGCTGCTGGAAATGACACAACCATGCAGGATGAAGCTGGAAACGATGTTGATTTTGTAATGGCAGGCACTGTTAATCAGGCCTGCCAAGAGCCATGAATGTTATTAGCTGGAACTGTCGGGGTCTAGGTAGCCCGAGCACAGTTCCGAACTTAAAGTAACTCATCCGAAGATATAAACCGGATGTTTTATTTCTGTTTGAAACAATAAGTAATGCTAATGAAATTGAGGAATTACGATATTTGTTGGGTTTTGAGTCGTGTTTTACTGTTAATAGAGAAGGCAGAGGTGGTGGACTGGCAATTTTATGGAAGTTTTCTAATTTTTGTTTAATTCAGAGTTACTCTATCAATCATATTGATGTTATTGTTCATGATTCAAGAGTTGGCAATTGGAGACTCACTGGTTATTATGGACATACTGAAGCTTCTCGTAGGAGGACTTCTTGGAATTTAATTCGCAATCTCGCTGATTATTCTAATTCACCTTGGTGTATATTGGGAGATTTCAACGATATATTGTCGCCTGATGAAAAAAAGGAAGAGTAGAAAGACCAAACTGGTTAATCAGCGGGTTCAGACAAGCGGTTCAAGATGCTGGCTTGGTAGACATCCCAATGGAAGGTTACGTATTCACGTGGTTCAAAAGTCTAGGTACGGCGCGAGCCGTTGAAGAAAAATTGGATAGAGCTATGGCAAACAACGCTTGGTGCGGGCTGTTTCTGAATTCTAAGATGAAGAGCTTACCGGCTACAACCTCTGATCACTACCCCATCTTTCTCTGCTGTGATCCGTCTTCGGCTTACGTAACGACTCGGAAAGTATTCAGATTCGAGAATGCTTGGTTGTTGGAACCAGGTTTCAGTGATTTTGTTCATGAACAGTGGCTTAGACATGGTGAACATTATGACAGTATTATGAAGAAATTGGAAGTTTGTGGGGATAGTTTGCTTCACTGGAGTAAAAATAATAGCAACAAGACTAGAACTGATATTGAGAGTATCAGTAGAAAGCTTAATATTATTAGACAGCATGTTGAAGGGGATAATTTTAATTACTTTTCAGCTCTTAAACGCCGCTTGAATTCTCTTCTGGTTAAAGATGATATATTCTGGAAACAAAGAGCAAAAGTGCATTGGTATAAGGACGATGATTTGAATACTCGCTTCTTTCATATTTCTGCTTCTACTAGAAAAAATATCAATACAATTCGGTCGCTCACTAATGATGATGGGGAAGTTATCAGAACTTCGGAAGGGATGTGTAAATTAGCTCATGACTACTTTATTGATTTATTTCAGAAAAAGCCAAGTTCTCGGGACCAGGTTCTTAAAGCTATTAACACATCCATTACTACTGAAGATAACAATATGTTGACTAATCCGTTTGTTATTACTGAATTTAAAGAGGCTATTTTTTCTATGCAAGCGGATAAAAGTCCGGGTCCTGATGGTTTTAATCCCGACTTCTACCATCAATTTTGGGATATATGTGGGGTCGAAATCTTCAATGCCAGTTGCTTATGGCTGGAAAGCGACATTTTTCCTGATAAGCTCAATTCGACAAATATCACTCTTATTCCGAAAGGAGATTCCCAAACCACCATGAAAGATTGGAGACCGATTGCACTGTGTAATGTTTTGTATAAAATTATAGCTAAAGTTCTCGCTAATCGGCTTAAGCGAGTCCTTGACATATGTATTTTTGATAACCAATCGGCTTTTGTGCCGGGAAGATCTATTTTGGACAATGTCATGGTAGCTATTGAGTTGGTGCATCATATGAAGGCAAAGACTAAAGGTAAGATTGGAGACATAGCTCTTAAACTTGATATCAGCAAAGCTTACGATAGAATGGATTGGGATTATCTTAAGTATGTACTTTCTACTATGGGTTTCTGTCAGAAATGGATTGGGTGGATTATGCTTTGTGTAGAAACTGTTGATTATTCTGTGGGTGTGAATGGTAACATGGTGGGTCCGATTGTTCCGGGACGGGGATTGAGGCAAGGTGACCCTTTGTCTCCGTATTTGTTTATTTTATGCTCTGAAGGACTCTCAGCCCTCATTAAACAAGCAGAAGCGCGAGGAGATATTCATGGTGTTAAAATTTGTAAGAATGCTCCCATTATCTCTCATTTACTTTTTCCCGACGATTGTTTCCTTTTCTTCAGAGCAGCTGTTAGCGAAGCAAATATGATGAAGAATATTCTTACCACTTATGAAGAAGCCTCTGGTCAAGCTATCAATTTCCAGAAGTCTGAATTCTATTGTAGTAGAAATGTTGATTTTGGACTTAGAAATCTCTTGGCTGGTACCTTAGGAGTTCAACAAGTATTAGGTACCGGAAAACATCTTGGTCCCCTCTATGATAGGAAGAAACAGGAAAGCTACTTTCAAGTTTATCAAAGACAGAATTTGGAAGAAGATAAGCTCTTGGAGTAGTTGAAGTCTCTCGCAAGAAGGTAGGGAAATGCTTATAAAATCTGTTCTCCAATCTATTCTGACATATATTATGAGTATCTTCTTACTTCCTTCCTCCTTGATTGATGAAATTGAAAAAATGTTGAACTCGTTCTGGTGGGGTCATACAAAAGATAACTCAAGAGGTATTCATTGGTTATCATGGGACAAGCTATCTATGCCTAAGAAATTTAGTGGTATGGGGTTCAAAAATCTAAGTGCTTTCAATTATGCCATGTTAAGCAAACAAGCTTGGAGCCTTATGACTAAGCCTAACACCTTGTTTCGCGCCTTTACAAGGCTAGATACTTTCCCAAGTGTGATTTTCTTAGTTCAGAGATTGGACATAATCCGAGTTACGTCTGGCGTAGTATTTGGAGTGCTAAATTTGTGGTGCGAGGAGGGTACAAGTGGAGCATTGGTACGGGCGAGTGCATCTCGGTTTGGGATCAAAACTGGTTATACGACAGCTCTGCGGTTACTAATTTGTGGCCCGACAATCCGATGGTGGCAAATCTCAAAGATTCGGATCTTATTAACCCAACTGGCAAACAATGGAAGTTGAATTTGATTTATCTGTTAGTAGGTGGTGAAGTGGCGCAGAAAATTGCAAACACTCCATTATTCGAAGCGGTTCATGAGGATAGAGTGTTTTGGAATCTTGAGAAGAATGGTATTTTTTCTGTGCGTAGTGCCTATCGTTACTGTGTCAACGAAGCCATAGACACCTCTCATCTGCGTATTGTTAAAAATTGGGGTTTAATTTAGAATATGAAGATCCCTCCAAGAGTCAAGAACTTCCTGTGGCGCTTATGTAGAAATTATGTCCCTACTAGAACACGCCTCATTGACAAAGGTGTCGGGTGTCCTGATAGTTGTGTGATATGTGGGAATGGTTATGAGAATAATAATCATTTATATTTTCAGTGTCCTAAGAGTATTGTCTGTTGGGAAAAAGTGGGGCTTTGGCAAACTATTCAGCAGTTAGTCAACAACGAAGGAGATTTTAGTTCTGTTGTATTTTCTTTTATGCAGGTCTCTACTCATGAAAATCAGGCGGTCTTTTCTACTATCTTGTGGAGTATTTGGAAAAGAAGAAACAATGCCCTTTAGAATCAAATCGAGGATTCTCCAGATAATATCTGCTTGCGAGGTTCGCATCTATTATCAGGTTGGCGAGACGCTCAACGGGCCAGGAACATAGCTTCTCCTATAGATCAATCAGTAACCGATCCTAAGTAGTGTAAGCCACACACCGGTTGGCTAAAATGCAACATTGATGCATCTTTTTCTAGCAACAAGGTTGGTATAGGTGCCTGTATCAGAAATGATGAGGGTGTTTTTATTACAGCTCGGACAGAATGGCTTTCTCCTATTACTGATGTTGATACCGGCGAAGCTCTTGGACTCTTAGCTGCTATTAATTGGGTTTTGGACCTTGGCTATGATAATGTGGTTTTCGAGTCGGACTCTAAAAGTGTAGTGGATAGTGTGACTATTCCTAAGCCAAACGACTCAGATTTTGGCGCCATTACTCGAGATTGTTATCAGGTCCTGACTCACTCTACTAGGAATTTTCAGGTTAAGTTCATTAGAAGACAAGCTAATGAAGTTGCTCATGCTTTGGCTAAGGCGGCTCCATCTCTTGCTAGTTTTCATGTTTTTAACGATGTACCTACTTGTATTTACAATCTTATTATTAATGAAATGGTTTAGTTTCTTGCTGTCAAAAAAAAAATCAGCAAACACCATGGGAGATAATAATTGCATGATGATAAAAAAATGGAATAAAATAAATGCTTTGGGCTACAAAAAATGTGGCAACAACGTGGGCCTATTGTTTTTCTTATTCCCACCCTCAGTTTCTATCCCATGTTGCTTGTAACGCCCCAGACTGCTTTCGGGATGATCGACTAACCCCACAAACCAACACTGGTCTTTTCAGCATGCTTTGACCTCACTGGCACGCTTTCCGGGAAACTTCCCAGAAGGTCACCCATCCCAATACTACTCCAAGTCAAGCACGCTTAACTGTGGAGTTCTTATGGAATGAGCTACCGAAAAGAAGATGCATCTTGTTGGTATAGGTAGTACCTATCAATCCTTATAAGCTTTCCTTCAACCATGCAGTCCCATACCTGCACGGCTTTAGGATACCTCTCATTCCGATGTGGCGACCACCCTAGCCCCAATTGGCTCCAGGTGTTCCATGCGGTGCAACCACCTCTCGCCTTCTTCGGCCTCGGGTGTTACATGCCCACCAGCTTCCGCATGGTTCGTCCTCAAACCACATCGTACTGGGAGAGGTCTGGCTCTGATACCATTTGTAACGCCCCAGACTGCTTTCGGGATGATCGACTAACCCCACAAACCAACACTGGTCTTTTCAGCATGCTTTGACCTCACTGGCACGCTTTCTGGGAAACTTCCCAGAAGGTCACCTATCCTAATACTACTCCAAGTCAAGCACGCTTAACTGTGGAGTTCTTATGGAATGAGCTACCGAAAAGAAGATGCATCTTGTTGGTATAGGTAGTACCTATCAATCCTTATAAGCTTTCCTTCAACCATGCAGTCCCATACCTGCACGGCTTTAGGATACCTCTCATTCCGATGTGGCGACCACCCTAGCCCCAATTGGCTCCAGGTGTTCCATGCGGTGCAACCACCCCTCGCCTTCTTCGGCCTCGGGTGTTACATTGCTAATGACAAGAGATTCAGTTCAATAAGAAATTGCTAATTCCCCCTGTAGTAGGCAGTTTTTAGAATTTGTTTTAAAATTGTTTTTCTTTTAATTTTTGTTTGATCAATAAATCAATTTTCTTTTGAATAAAATGACAAAAAAAAATTTCTAACCAATTAGAATTTTAGAATCCATAGATATGTTTTTAGGTTTTTTTTAATTGTTTGTTTGCTATATTTTTTGGTTCCATAATAAAAAAATACTTAGTTTTCTTTTTTTAGTCTTTTAGTCATAAAAATAGTCTTAAGCTTGATAAAAATACCATGTGCTTGTGATTTTTTTCCTTGTTAGTTTAGAGTTTATCTCTTTTATTTTGTGAATATTTCTATGCTTTGTGAAATTCCCAAAATACTCCTAGTTGTTAAAGTTGACTTTGGTAAACTTAAATGACTTTTTCACCCTTTCTACTTAGTCTTTTCCCTTAAGTTATTAGTTCAATCTTAATTAGGACTTAGACTCTCCTTTCTTAACAACAATCATTAGGTTAGAATATTAGGTTAGTCTCCCCCTCTTGCATTTCTTTTTCTTTTTCAAACTTTAAAACACCTAATAAATACCGACGAGGATCATACTACTACTACTTCTTTTATAGTGGGAAGGAAATGATTGGGGTGTAGACCCTGGTGTATTTCTTTCCTACTTAATGGGAGAGAAATGATTGAGGTGTAGACGTTGGTCTATTTCTTGACTACTACTTAGGAAAATGATTGGGATGTAGACCCTAGTCTATTTCTCTAAATACTTAATTTTTTTGGTATGATTCAAGTCACAAATAAATTCTCTTTAAAAAACACTCAATCAAAAACACTCAAAACACTTAATAAAGGTTCAAATTTAAACAAAGTAAGGAAGTGATGCGAAGTCTTGTAGTGGGTTTTGTTCATCATGGAATTACATCAAAAAACACAAACCCATGTTCCTTTTCTTCTAAGAACAAGTTAAGTTCATTCCATACTTAGGCGTGTAAGTCTCCAAAGGTCGAGCATCGTGGATTGTGACCTTAACCTCTGTTCACCTATAAAATACAAAACAAATGGAAAATTTTGAGCCGAACTACGGTAGCTCTTATTCCTGGTATAGGATTCGTAGGCATTGGGTCGCGGGGCCTAAGCGAGCACAATTGTAAATATTCTTTCTTTTTCCCGTGTTTCTTTTACATGCATTCACATTTAGGCTTTAGACTTAGTTTACACTCTTTAGATAGAAATAAACATAGGTGGATACCGTCGAGTACGACGGACGTGAGGGGTGCTAACACCTTCCCCTTACGTAACCGACCCCCGTACCCAGTTTCTCTGGTCGCAAGACCTCGTTCTTATTCTTTGCTAGGTGTTCTGATATTCCTTTCCCTCAATGGGATAAATATATTAGCGGCGACTCTGGTTTATTTTTCGCGGTAGCGACTCTTGGTAACATGTATTATGTAGAAATAATATTATTTATTTGCCTTTCTTTATTCATTGTTCTTCGTATCATTTCCATTATATTAGTAACATTATTCTTAGCATTTGAAGTAAGCTCGCGACGACTCTGCTATCACGACCTGCCTCGTTGGGGTATGGATAATCATGTTATGCTTTTGCTTGTTTGTTTCCTTTAATAAGGACTTACACTATCCCTAAAATTTTGCTCTGATTACTTCGTTAGGATGGGATCAGAAAGAGTCCTAAAACTAACGTAATTATCAAGCTTTGTAGTTATCCATCCCATTTGATGGAAGCTGGCGTAATCACCAAGCTTTTTGTCCTTACTCGTCCCAATTGATGAGAACTAATGTAATGACAAATATTTGTCACTGTCCATCCCTTTCATTGGAAACTGGCATAATCTCGAAGTTTTACAACAAATTTAGCCAACATTCACATAGGAAAGCATATGCAACATATATGAAAATTACATAGCATATAGAAATCATATAGGAATTAATAATAACAATATGACATGTACCTTGTGTCAGATGATTATTGATGGAAAAAATTAATCATTTTAAACGCCAAAACAAGTATGTAGAATATATATATTAGAAATTGTGAAAGTTTTTGATGTTACTCATTTTTATTAGAAATTGTGAAATATATTTTGTACAATATACTTTTATACAATTCGATAGCTAATAGATGATGATAGTCAAAACTAATTTAGTATGTCTTTTTAGTTTGTTAATTATAATTAACTCTTTATATATTTATATATATATATATATATATATATATATATATATATATATATATATATATATATATATATATATATATATATATATATATATATATATCATTTTCATCCAAGATATATTATGTGAAATTGCTTTGTGAATTTTTGAATTTCTACCTTGTATTATTTGCAATCCACGACAAATTTTGTTTGTTTTTAATCTGTTTTTAATATTGTATTTTGCTTTTATGTTAGAAACAAAGTATGTGTAAATTGGATGTGCAATGTGGTTGTTTGAATTTGTTATGATTGTATGGCTTATGTATGATGGTATTGCAACTCATGTTGATGTTGAATTGGCTGTGCATATGCTATGGCTGTAGGTTGGGTGATGAATTGATGATGATGGTGTAAGTTGGAGTAAGGATGGAAATTGGGCGTGTGGTCAGATGATGAAGAATGTACAAAACTTTCGATGGAATGCAAAAGCAAGCATAAATGGATATGGAATGATGATGATACCTAATTATAATTCCCAATTCGACGTACTCTATGAAATTCCTCTTGTATGCATTCAATTACAAATTCTAATGGACTTAACAAAAGATGAAACAAAAGAACAACTCTTTCACATCCTTAGCCTATTTTAATGCCATGTTTTATGAAGATGCTGCTTTTTTTTCTTTCTATTTTTAATTGTTTATCCATTTCTCTTATATTCTGATTGGAATATATTGCACCTACATACAATTATATGTTATCTTTATATGTTTTATTAATTTTATTTGAATTGTTTGAGGGTAATTCTATTGATATAATCGTGCATAGCGACATAAAAAGATACAATATGTGACTACCACTTAGTGTTTAATATGACATCCATTTATTATTTCAATAATCTTTTTTACATAACAAATTGAGGTTTATTTTTAACTCTCAATAATATAATATGACATCCGCTTAGTATTTCAATAATCGTTATCACATGACAAATTGAGGTTTATTTTTAACTTATTATTTAGTATACAGAACCAATACCTTATTTAGTACAATAACAAAAAAACAAGAGCTTAATTAGTACACAACAACAATAATCAAGTTTCTTTTTTCCACTAGAAAATCCTTATTTAATACTTAATACTGAAGCAATAGCTTAATTAGTACACAATAATAACCAAGCATTTTGCCACTAAGTTGGAACCTAATTAGTACACAAACAAGACCTTACTTAGGAACAAAAGTAAGATATTACAATACACAGACTAACATATATGAACTAATTATCTTTCAACCAGCCATCAAGGTAAACTTGTTTGGAGTTAAGGTTGACTTATGCTTTCTCAGCTCGCATATCTTTCAACCATCCATCAAGGTAAACCTGATTAGAGTCAGAGTTGGCTTTTGCTTTCTCAGCCCGGGTATCTTTTAACCATCCATCAAGGTAAACTTGGTTGGAGTCAAGGTTGACTTTGGCTTTCTCGTCTCTAGTATCTTTCAACCATCCATCAAGGTAAACTTGGTTGGAGTCAGGGGTGGATTTTTCTTTCTCAGTTCGGATATCTTTCAACCATCCATCAAGGTAAACTTGGTTGGATTCAGGGTTAGATTTCACTTTTTCAGCTCGGGTATCTTTCAACCACCCATCAATGTAAACTTGGTTGGATTCAGAGTTAGATTTTGCTTTCTCAGCTCGGGTATCTTTCAACCATCCATCAAGGTAAACTTGGTTGGAGTTAGGGGTGGATTTTTCTTTCTCATCTCGAGTATCTTTCAACCATCCATCGAGGTAAACTTGTTTGGAGTTTGGGTTGGCTTTGGCTTTCTTGGCTCTGGTATCTTTCAACCATCCATCGAGGTAAACTTGGTTGGAGTTAGGGTTGACTTTAACTTGCTCAGATCGGGTATCTTTCAACCATCCATCAAGATAAACTTGGGTAGAGTCAGGGTTAGCTTTAGCTTTATCACCTCTGGTATCTTTCAACCATCCATCAATGTAAACTTGGTTGGAGTCTGAGTTAGATTTTTCTTTCTCAGCACGGGTATCTTTCAACCATCCATCAAGGTAAACTTGGTTGGAGTTAGAGTTGGATTTTGTTTTCTCGGCTCGAGTATCTTTCAACCATCCATCAAGATAAACCTGTTTGGAGTCTGGGTTGGATTTCGTGGCTCTCGTGTCTTTCAACCATCCATCGAGGTAAACTTGGTTGGAGTTAGGGTTGACTTTTACTTGTTCAGATCGGGTATCTTTCAACCATCCATCAAGGTAAACTTGTTTGGAGTCAGAGTTGGCTTTTGCTTCCTCAGCTCTGGTATCTTTCAACCATCCATCAAGGTAAACTTGGTTGGAGTCAAGATTGACTTTTGCTTTCTCAGTTCGGGTATCTTTCAACCATCCATCAAGGTAAACTTGGTTGGGTTCAGGGTTGGATTTTGCTTTCTCCACTCTAGTATCTTTCAACCATCCATCAAGGTAAACTTGGTTGGAGTCAAGATTGACTTTTGCTTTCTCAGTCCGGGTATCTTTCAACCATCCATCAAGGTAAACTTGGTTGGAGTCAGAGTTGGATTTTACTTTCTCCGCTCTAGTATCTTTCAACCATCCATCAAGGTAAACTTGGTTGGAGTCAGGAGAAGGTTTTTGTTTCTTTAGTTGAATGTTTTTGAGCCAACCATCAAGGTAAGGCTGGTCAACTTGGTTCAAGTCTCTTCCAAAGATTCCATGGCCATTCTACAATACAATTGAATAAAGTGATATAAATGAGTGACAAATTAGTTACATGTTTAGATTAAGAAAATAGAAGTGTGTTATGAGACACATTCTACTGTACAATGGAAAATTTTCATTATGTATATGTAATAGATAGATACATAATTTGAAACATAATAAATAAGAATTATAATATTTTCAATTTTATTATATCAATAAACAACATAATTTTGTTAAATTGTGTAGAATATTGATTCTAAATGTGTTTAATGCTTGTAAAACAATTAAGGAGAATGCTTTTAGAAGCATGCATTAAGTTCTACATGATTGTATAGTTGCAAATAAAGATGAAAATAATAGATTATGAACATGTTGAATTTTATTTAATCTAACATGCGTGCACAATTACAAATAAATATGAAAAAGATAGATTATGAACATGTTTAATTTTATTTAATTTAACATGCATGCACAATTGCAAGCAAGAATGAAAATGATAGATTATTATGATAAATAGATGAGGAAAAATGTAAGTTTAAATGATAGAAACATGCATGTAAAGTTAGTAACTCACAATCAACAAGAGCAAGAGAAAAGGGAGGAGAGACATAACCACTCTGTGTGTCATTGCTTTTTGTGATTGTTATTGTGAGAAAACTATTTTGCTATGAAATGTGTATTGAGGAGGAAGTGACCTGAACTATTTATAGAGAAATAAGAAGAAAAACTACAAATAACCAAGAAATTATTAAGACTTTGTTTTGAAGAATATTTTTTAAGTTTAGAATTTATTTCTTATAATTTATATGTTCTTTTATTTAAAGAATTTGTTTGGTATATAATCGTAGTTTGTTTTTGTCAAGTTTATAGTTTATTTTTGTCAAGTTTATAGTTTATTTTGATGACTTATTTCTAGTAAGTAATAATTTATCTTATTTTTTTCTTTCAATTCTATCATCATATTTTTAAGCTTAATTTTATAAATTTAAGCAGCCGTACCCAATAAATTAATTCATTGACTATTAACTATATTTTATTAATTGAAAAGAGTCTAACCTTAGAAAATGTTGTCTGGACATAAGCAGTATATGAAAAGCATAGTTGTTTTTGTGATCTTGTGTATATAATTTCATTTTTTCCCTCTTAACTGTGCCTATATTATATTAATAAAAGAATTACATTATTTAGTTATATACTTTTTAAATATTAATTTACATTTAGTCCAACTTTAATTTTACCATAGGTGACGACTACACTAAGGTTTTGGAGCAAGTCGCATCCTTGGTGGCGACTACATTGTATTGTCGCTGCCCTAGATGACGATTACACTAAGATTTTTGAGCAAGTCGTCACTCTAAGTAGCGACTACATTGTATTTGATATTTTTTATTTTTTTTACAATGTAGTCGTCACCTAGAGTGTCAACTTGCTCCAAAATTTTAGTGTAGTCGCCCTTAAGACCGGCGACTTGTCCTATTTTAAAGATAGCAACCACCGAAGAGGTGGCGACAATGTGTAAAAATTTTGAAAAATTAGTTATTTCTATAATTATTTTGAAAGTTTGGTTATTTGTGTAATATTTTTGATAAACTAAGTTATTTAAAAAAAATTTATATTTAATGTTAAAATTGTAGTAAAATCTCAAAAATAGTTTAATTTTGTTAAATTCACCTGTGCTATGTTTATAGGTGCTCAGTAGTAGGGAGAAATCTTACCTATGTTTCTGAATTTTGTGCATGAGAACAGTGACTAGTATATATCATGAATATGACTCGTATTTTGGTTATTGTAATGAGTCGTATCTTCCGCCAAATCTTATGTTACCGAGACCTAGGAATTTACAACCTAGGAAATAGTACTAATGTATAAGTAAAGATGACACAATCACAACTTGCATGTTCTTAAGGAGTAAGTTGATAAAATAAGTTAAATAATTGTAGTTATCTAAAAAGCAAAAGTTCTTAACAAAGCATCATTTTTTGGTTTAATATTGAATTGTGAAATTATATTATTTTGTTTAATATTGAATTGTGATTAATGGGCCTTGCTTTCTTTTTGTCCTTGTAATTCTTTTTTCTTTTAATGAAATCTTCCTTTGATTACAAAAAAAAAATTGTGAAATTATATTATAAATAAATGTTTATAAGGAAAAAACTTGAAATGTTTGAAGTAGTACTTTTTTACAGTATCAAATGTTTGTAGCATAGCACTAATAAAGTACATAGAAGAAACATATGACTAACAAACTCTGTAATGGCAGAGATTCAAACAAAAAGGTTAAAAAAATAATTGCACTTAAATTTTAATGGTAAATTAATATCTATAAAATATTTTTATTAATTTTAATTAATACTAACAATAGTTTTTTTTAGCAAAGGGAGAACCATATATGAAAAGAGAACAGTTAATAATAATAATAATAATAATAATAATAATAATAATAATAATAATAATAATAATAATAAGTTTAAAGTGGTTGGTTTAGACTAATGAATAATAATAATAAAAATAATGAATATATATTATATTTGTAATATAAATAGAACAATTATTTTAAAATAAATAAAATATAAATAAAATATAAATAATTTTTTTCCAAAGTATAAGCAACATTTAAAGTGGTTGGTTTTAGACTAATATATTTTGTAATTTTCTTTTCTGATCCTTTTAATTTATTTTAATTTTCATAATTAACAAAAATAATATCTAAATTTTAGAATTCAATATCAAAATTGTAGAATTCAAATATTTAAGGACGCTCTGGTCTAACAACAAAACCTTTTTTTAATATTTTTTTAAGTTGATAATTTTTGGATTCTTCAGTCCTAATTAAATTTGAATTCTATAATTTTAACAAAGAAAAAATATTTCATTATTATTTTATAATGTTGTGAATTCAATGCCAAGAACAAAATATAAACCAAGGAAGAATAAAGGACAAGGAAGAAGAGGAACACAAGAATTGGTTATAACTGCTATTCTTTTACTTTCTCTTAAAACAAGATTACAAGTTTACAAGAATAACAAATAACCTCTCTCACCCTAAATTAGGATTTGCAGCTTAGCAATGATGAGAGACTAGTATGCTATTTATAATAAAACCTAACATACTAACTAATGGGCTTTTTCCACAAGGCCCATTACACAAGCCAACTTAATAAACAAGCTAACTTAACAAATTAGGGTTTAAACACTAAAACCTAATTTAACATGCTAACAACCCTAGCATCTTCGACACAAGCATGTGAACAACCTTCGACATCATGCTTAACCCTGTCGAACCAAGAAGCTACCCTTCGGCCATACTAGAGTTCGATCCAATATCTCACAAATCTCCACCTTGGATCTAACTCTACAACATCAAGGGAACACACTAGCTTTCTTCATGCAGCTTTATCAACTGCATACAGTGGAAAAACTTGCAACTCGGCAATGTCTTGGTGATCATATCAGCAGCATTATCTTCAGTCGAAACCTTCAGCACTTGGACTTCTCCACGCTCGATTACTCCTCTGACGAAATGCAGCCTCACATCAATGTGCTTAGTTCGCTCATGATAGGCTGAATTCTTCGACAGGTGTATTGCACTTTGACTATCACATTTAACAGTGATACCTCGACCTTGAAGTTTCAGCTCCTTCGCAAAACCTTCAAGCCACAATGCTTCTTTCACAGCTTCAGTTAGTGCAATGTACTCCGCTTCAGTGGTTGATAGAGCAACAACCTTCTGAAGTGTTGCTTTCCAACTAATTGCTGTGCCAAACATAGTGAAAACATATCCAGAAATAGATTTCCTGGAATCCATACAACCTGCATAATCAGAGTCGACATATCCTTCGATTACTGCTTTACCATCTTCACCCAAGGCTCCACCATAAATTAGGACTCTATTCAGAGACCCATTTATGTACCTTAAAATCCACTTCAATGCTTGCCAGTGAGCCTTTCCAGGATTCGCCATGTACCTGCTTACAAGACTTACTGCGTATGCTATGTCGGGTCTAGTACAAACCATAGCATACATCAAAGAACCAACTATATTAGCATATGGGATGCTATTCATATAGGCTCTTTCCACATCAGTACTGGGACACTGATCAATACTCAGCTTGAATTGAGGGTTTGTTGGAGTCACAACTGGCTTCGAATTCGACATACCATACTTTTCAAGAATCTTCCGTAGATATGCCTCTTGAGATAGGCATAACTTCGACTTCTTTCTATCTCTTCGAATGTCAATTCCAAGAATCCTGGAAGCAGCTCCCAGATCCTTCATATCGAACTCCTTATTGAGTTCAGCCTTCACCCTCATCACATCTTCGACACTGTTGCTTGCTATGAGAATATCATCCACATAAAGCAACAAAATAACAAATGAATTACCAGGTCGAAATCTGAAGTAAACACAGTGGTCGAACTGACTTCTAATGAAACTTATGCGTGCCATGAACTTGTCGAATCTCCTATTCCACTGTCGAGGAGATTGTTTCAGCCCATACAAAGATCTCTTTAACTTGCACACATAATCTTCCTTCCCCTTTTCGACATACCCTTCAGGTTGCCTCATCAGGATCGTTTCATCTAAATCACCATACAAGAACGCAGTCTTCACATCCATCTGTTCCAGTTCAAGATCGAACTGTGCCACCATGGCAAGCAACATTCGAATGGACCTATGCTTCACAACAGGAGAAAACACATCATTGAAGTCGACACCTTCTTTCTGAGTGAAACCCCTTGCAACTAACCTTGCCTTGTATCTTTTCGACGTCACTCCTTCAATTCCTTCCTTAACTTTGAAAATCCATTTACAGCTGACTAACCTTGCCCCAGCAGGTTTCTTGATCAGTTCCCAGGTATGATTATCATGAAGAGATTTTATCTCATCATCCATGGCCTTCAGCCATTCAGTCTTATTTCGACTCCTCATAACTTCCTTATAGTCTCTAGGTTCTTCGTCTAGAACCTCACTTGCAGAGATTAAGGCATAAGCTATAAGATCTGCATATCCAAGTCTCTGAGGTGGCTTGATGACTCTTCTCGACCTATCTCTCGACAATAGGTAGTCATCGTCAGTTTCCTCAACTTCAGCATCTTCTGCTTCTTCTTCGACTTCATCTGGGATATGCAATTCAGCATCAACATGCTCCACCTCAACAGGAATCTCTACCTGTTCCAGCTCTTCGTCAGATGTTTCTGTACTTCGACCAACATCATTAGTTTTCTTAAAAGCCATTTCAGCTTCATTGAAAACTACATCTCGACTGGTGATACACCTTCTGTGACCTGGCTCTAGGCACCATAGCCTATAAGCTTTGACTCCTTCAGGGTATCCCATGAACATGCATTTCAGAGCTCTAGGTTCGACCTTGTCTTGCCTAATGTGAGCATAGGCTACGCAGCCAAATACTCTCAGTTTGTCGAGATCTGGTGGATGTCCCGACCAAACTTCTTCAGGTGTCTTCATATCTAACGCTGTCGAAGGACATCTGTTTATCAGATATGTTGCTGTCGAAACAGCCTCAGCCCAGAACACCTTTGTTAACCCTGCACTAGTCAACATGCATCTGACTCTCTCCAAAATAGTTCGATTAAACCTTTCAGCCAAACCATTTTGCTGTGGAGTACCTGCAGTAGTTCTATGCCTTGCAATACCAGAGGCAGCACAAAAACTGTCGAATGCCTCATTGCAAAATTCAAGGCCATTGTCGGTTCTCAACCTCTTGACCTTTCTGCCAGTCTGATTTTCAACCAGAGTCTTCCAACTTTTGAAATTCTCAAAAGTTTCATCCTTAGTCTTCTGGATGAATACCCATAATTTTCTGGAATAATCATCTACTATGGATAGAAAATACCTTGCTCCTGAATGTGATGGACACCTTGCAGGCCCCCAAAGATCAGCATGGATGTAATCAAGGGATCCATGTGTTCTTTGTTTGCCTTTGTTGAACTTCACTCTGCAAGATTTTCCAAGTACACAGGGTTCACAAAACTTCAGCTTTTCGATTTTGTCTCCACCAAGCAGATTTTGTTTCCCTAATTCGACCAGACCTCTTTCACTGACATGGCCCAATCTCATGTGCCAGATTTCTGTTTTCGACAAAGGTTTCGTGGATGCAACATTTGTCGAACCACTTACAACTTCAGCCTCAAGGGTATACAAGCCTTGTTTCTTCACGCCTCTCAAGACTTCCTTCGAACCCTTCATGACTCTTAGGATACTTTTCTCTCCTTGGAAAACATATCCTTTCTTGTCGAATTCACCAAGAGAAAGCAGATTTCTCTTCAAATCAGGAACATACCTGACTTCAGTCAACAACCTTATTGACTCATCATGGAGCTTGAATCTCACAGATCCAACACCTGCAATCTTGCAAGCCTTGTTGTTTCCCAGCAATACTGATCCACCATCTTGATCACATAATTCCTCGAACAAGTCTTTGTTTGGAGTCATGTGCCAAGTGCAACCTGAATCCATAATCCACTCCTTCTTAGAGTCACTGCTTGAAACCACAAGAACATCAGATGATTCGAAATCATCTTGAACAATGGCAGCGTTGCCATTATCCTTACCTCCATGATATTTCAGGCGTTCAGGGCACACCTTTCTTGTGTGACCCTCCTTCTTACAATGATAGCATCGAATGCCAGATGCTTCGCCACTGTAAGACTTCGACTGGCAATTCTTCTTGTCGAACTTACCATCCTTTCGTAAGAGTTTTCCTTTAACGGCCAAACCTTCGCCAACAGTCGAAGGTTTATGCTCCTTTCGTTCATTCAAGTCCTTAGAGTACAAGGCTGATTGAACTTCTTCAAACGTCAGAGACTCCCTTCCATACAAGAGAGTTTCTTTGAAGTGAGCATGTGATCTAGGCAAAGAACACAATAGTAACAGCGCTTGATCTTCATCATCGATCTTCACATCAATATTTTCAAGATCAAGAATCAGCTTGTTGAACATATCCAACTGCTCAGCCAATACTTTGTCTTCAATCATCTTGAATGAATACAAAGCTTGCTTCAGGTAGAGTCGATTTACCAGCGATTTGGTCATATACAAACTTTCAAGTTTCACCCATAACCCTGATGCCGTCGTCTCCTTTGATACCTGCCGGAGAACCTTATCACCAAGGCTCAACAAAATTGCGCTGTGTGCCTTCTCAATCATAGTCGTCTTCTCCGCTGCCGTTAATGCAGCATTCATGGCTGTCTCTCCCTTCAACGCTTCCAAACAACCCTGCTGAACCAGTAGGGCTTTCATCTTCAAGCGCCACAGACCGAAATCATTCACTCCGGTGAACTTTTCAATCTCATACTTTGTTGACGGCATCTTCTCCACGCTCACCGCACCAATTTGTTGTGAATTCAATGCCAAGAACAAAATATAAACCAAGGAAGAATAAAGGACAAGGAAGAAGAGGAACACAAGAATTGGTTATAACTGCTATTCTTTTACTTTCTCTTAAAACAAGATTACAAGTTTACAAGAATAACAAATAACCTCTCTCACCCTAAATTAGGATTTGCAGCTTAGCAATGATGAGAGACTAGTATGCTATTTATAATAAAACCTAACATACTAACTAATGGGCTTTTTCCACAAGGCCCATTACACAAGCCAACTTAATAAACAAGCTAACTTAACAAATTAGGGTTTAAACACTAAAACCTAATTTAACATGCTAACAACCCTAGCATCTTCGACACAAGCATGTGAACAACCTTCGACATCATGCTTAACCCTGTCGAACCAAGAAGCTACCCTTCGGCCATACTAGAGTTCGATCCAATATCTCACATATAATAAAGCTTAAAATATAATCATTAATTGAAGAAAAATATAGTGAATGATTCTCTTCATTTAGTTTTTGATCACCATATATATTTTTAACCATTAAATCAATTACAATATATTATTAATAAATCATTTTTTACATCATTTTCAACCTTCCCAAACTTATTTCTATCAAAAACAACCATATCACGTGAAACCGAAATTGTTCATGCAACTTAAGCAAAGGCAAACAAACTGCATTATTTCAAGTGAATTTGACTCATTTGTTGGGTTATTGTAATGAGTTGTACTATCAATCTTCTGCAAAATCTTCTCTTAGGAAACAATGACTTGCTTAAGTAGTTAATGTGACAAGTCAAGCTGACACAGTCACATGTAGGGGTTTGCATGTTCTTAAGTAAGCTGACATAATAAATCAAAAGTTCTTACTCCAAATCAATTCAAGTATTAAAAATAAATGATTATAAGCAAAAAGCTTGAAAGATTTGAAGTTGTACCTTTTTTTTATCGAAAATTTCTTTGCCAACTTCCATACCTTCTAGTCCACCTCTGGTGAAAACTCCATACTACCCCTGACTTCGGAAATGAACTTCCGAAATGCAAGGAAAAAGGTGGTTTCGGAGATGCATCTCCGAAAACGCCTTTTTTTTTGAAAAAATTGTCTTATTTCGGAAGTTCATTTCCGAAAACAGCATTTCGGAAATGAACTTCCGAAATACTGCGCGTTTTGCAGATTTATAAAAACACTCCCCCTCCCCAAACATTTTACCCTAATTCAAATCAAAACACAACCCCTCTTTAAATTTTCTGCAAAAAGCAAGTGTAAGATCAAAGAGATTGCCCAAGTCTTCTTCCAATCTCAACCAAACTCATAATCAAACACTAATTGGTAAATTTATCATTGTCTTTTCAAGTTTTAGATCTATTTGAATAAACTCTATTAAGGTGTTTAGAAACTGAAAAAATCACATTAAGATAAGTTAGTACTGATATTAGGAAGTTTAGTAGGCATAAAAATAGTTTTGGTGTAGGTTTTTTGGGTCTGCCATTGGAGGTTGCAGAGAAGCTCTGCGCAGGGGTGTTTCGGAAGTTCATTTCCGAAAACACCTCCATCCCAATTTTCGGAAATGAACTTCCGAACTGTATCAGAAGTGCATTTTTTTTGTTTTTTATTTTGTCTCGCATATTAATCGATTTCGATTGTTTACAGGAACATGTCAGGCAACCAACCAGCACGCATCAGACAGGGTAGGGAGACCCAGACTGCGTCGGATAGACGCGAGCGGGCGGCGGCGCAGCTGGCGTCGACACAGGGACGGGGGCGTGGCCGGGGACGCCGTGTGCGAGTACCTGAGGACGTGGGAGAGGGTACCTCTTCATCTGGATCTAGGAGTCGGCTGGCTCGGGTATCTTCTTCCCGCCAGGGAGAGGAGGAGGAGGAGCAGCAGGAGGAGGAGGTGCCAGTGCCATACCACGAGCCGGAGGGTGTACCGGATGTTGACCCTCCAGCCGGGGAGGAGGATGAGCAGGAGGACGGCTATCCGGGAGGGCCCTTTGACACTTCCGTGCTGATTCACTACCACGATCATGTCGCTCGGCGGATCTGGGAGGGAGAGGTATTTTTTTTAATTTAACCGTTTATTTGTCACCATTTTTTATAATTTAACCGTTTATTTGTCGCTTATTTAATATATGTCGCTTATTTGTTTTTTTTTGTAACAGGAGAGAGAGCCGCTGAAAATGGTCAACCACGCCCGCAAGATTTTCAGTCTGTTTAAACCAGCAGCTGAGTGGTTTAACGATCATGTGCGAGGTTCAGGGCTTAGCGGGCTCTGCATGACGGGGTACACCACCATCAGCACCGGCATGCAGGGGGCATTTGTGGAGCGCTGGCACAAGGAGACGTCCTCTTTCCACTTGCCGGTTGGGGAGATGACGATCACCTTGCATGACGTGCAGTGTCTTCTCCACCTGCCGATTAGGGGGCCGCTGTTGCACCACTCCAAGATCCAGAGGGTCGAGGCCATTGAGTGGATGACGCTCTATTTGGGCATGGAGCACGAGGTTGCTCACTTTGAGTGCGCCACGACTTCTGGGCCTCATATCCGGTTCACCACATTGAGCGCCTATTTCGAGCACCACTTGGTGTCGGCGGCCGAATCCGAGGATGCGGGTGACGAGCTGTTCACACACCATCACCGCGGCTGCGCTCTCCGGTGCTGGTACATGCATGTGGTAGGCGTTGCATGCTTTGTGGACAAGAGTGCCAAGTACGTCGACGTGACCTACCTCCGCTACTTCATGGACCTGGATACCGTTCACCAGTGGAACTGGAGGGCAGCTACTCTGGCATACCTCTACCAGAAGCTGAATGAGGCCTCCAACTGGAGGACGAGGCAGTTGGTCGGATCCTGCACACTACTTACGGTACGTTTTATTTTAACACATTATCGTATTTGTAAACTCGGTTTTTTGAGGCGAACTGACTCCTTGCTCTTTCTTTTTTTTGATTTTTTTATATTTTTTTTGCAAGAGTCGCCACCGACTTTTATTTTATCCAACATTTAGGAAAGGCATAAAAGAACAGAAAAAGACCTTTTGACAGATTTTGGGTTCGGGGGGTTGGTTATACAAAGGGAAGGTTTTAAGCACCCTTTGTATCCATGGTTATCCATGGGCTCTTAGTTTTGCTTAGATCACTTTTGCTCTTGTTTGATTTTTAAAATAAGCTCGGCAAGACATTAAGCCTTGTGCCTACATACCTCCTCTGTGCAATGGAGAAGTCAGAGCTAATGTAGTTCCGCTTAAAAGGGAAAACGGTTTAAAAAAAACGAATAAACACTTTATCATCGTCGGAGAGAAATACTCGGCCATTGATCTTGAGCATGAGAACAAATGAGTTCTTTGCATCGCTAATGAAAGAAGGGCTCCAACTCGGATAAAATCAACGAGTATGCCACTAGCTCTCTCACGCAGAAAAGATCTCATTATATCAATCAATTTCAAAATCGTAGGGTATCGCAACTCACTACAACAATTAATCGTGTCTAAACTTTTGCAAAAAAAAGCCACTAAGGGCAAAAGACATTTTTAAGAAAGGTTTTTAAAAAGGGTTTTACAAACATAAGAGGATTTTGGAAAAAAGGGAGAAGATTTTGAAAATTTAAGAAGTGGGAGGAGATGAAAAGGCTATCCTAGTGCTTAAAATAAAAGTTTAAGGAGAGAATGATCTGACCAAAATAAGAAACCAACAGTTGACCGACGCATTACCACTTGGGGATCCAGATGAACTTATTATCTTTAGCACCACTTTGCATTAAGCACTTTAAAATTTTGATGAAAAATCGGGCAGAGTAACGGCTGTTTTCGGGTAAAATCCTTATCTCAATGCCTTGGAATTAACCATCAAGGACTTTCAAGGAAATACCTGCATACGCAAACAGACAACAATCCAATGCCAGACAGAACAACCACAGAGTAATAACAGAATAAGGGTCCAGAGGCACTAAGTCCATAAGTCCGAATCTCCAAAATGCTAGGGATAGTAACCAGTAGTCCAAGAGAGAACCTTAAGCGTTTTTTTTTTAGATTTTTGTTGTTTATTAGTGTTTTAGCATAAAAGTAAAGTATGGTCCAAGTGGACAAAAAGAAAATAGCGGAAACATAAACATAGCGTCCAAATGGACAAAGAGAAAATAGCGGAATATAAACGTCCAAATGGACAAAGAGAAAATAGCGGAAACATAAATAATATGTCCAAGTGGACGAAGAAAAAAATAGCAGAAATATAAATAATATATCCAAATGGACAAAGAAAAAAAAATAGCAGAAATATAAATAATATGTCCAAATGGACAAAGGAAAAATAACAGAAATATAAATAATATGTCCAAGTGGACAAAGAAAAAATAGCAGAAATATAAATAATAAGTCCAAATGGACAAAGAAAAAATAGCAGAAATATAAATAATATGTCCAAATGGACAAAGAAAAAATAGCAGAAATATAAATAATATGTCCAAATGGACAAAGAAAAAATAGCAGAAATATAAATAATATGTCCAAATGGACAAAGGAAAAATAGCAGAAATATAAATAATATGTCCAAATGGACAAAGAAAAAATACAGAAACATAAATAATATGTCCAAATGGACAAAGAGAAAATAACAGAAACATAAATAATATGAATGATAAAATAAAGTATAAAGCAAGAAATATAAAGAACAATATAATAAAATGCGGAATTTAAAGTTAATTGTTAGTATGTTAGCACGCGAATCATCTTGAAGCTAGTCAAGTATATCCACGATGTTAGTGAAGATCGATGGTGAGTGAATGATGATCTCGGATTTAAAGTTAATGAAAATTTATCAGAAGCTTGATAGAATCATAGCGACTACACGATAAATTTCCAAAAGTCTTAAATCAACTGCATACAATCTCTGCCATATTTGATCTTTTATTCCAATTCGGGACAAAGAAAAAGATAAGAAATAATATCAAATAATATACAAAAATAAATATAAAACAAATTAAACTTAATTCATTCTTTTTGTGATTTTTTGGATGTTTTTAAGTTAATTAAAAGCTAATTAAAACAAATAATTATACAAATAATTAAAATTAACAAGAAAAATAAATCTAATCATGTCTAAAAATAGTATATAATATATAAACCTGATTTAATAAAAGAAATTAATTTTTTTTGGAATTTTTTGATAGGTTAGAAATAATTAAAAAACAAATATATACATAATTACTAATTAATTAAGCAAAATAAATTAACTATGAATAAAAATAAAATATTTTATGTCAAATATTAGAGTATAAAAATATAAACCTAAATCTAAAAGGAAAATATTTTTGGAGTTTTTTGATTGGTTGAAAATAATTAAAAAAAGCAATATTTACATAATTACTAATTAATTAAGAAAAATAAATTAATTATGAAAAGAAATAAAATATTTTTATGTTAAAAATTAAATAAACATTTTATCAACTTAAAACTAAAATTAAAACATTTTTTTGAGAAATTAAAAATATGCATAAATATGGAGTTTTTAATTCATGAACTCCTAACACTACTACATATTAAAAATTACATTGTACTTACTCTATGATGTTCCAAGAGTGGAAAAGAGTGATTGAAATTGATTGAAAGTGGCTATTTGAATGAGCCTTGATTTTTACAAGTTTATTGAAACTTTTGGAAAATATAAAACTTATGCTATGGCTTTGGTGTTTGTTGTTGTGCTCTCCTCTTGTTTTCCCTTTTTTTTCCTTCTCTATTTTTTCCTCCTCTTTAATGAAGAAAATGAAGCTTTATTTATAGGCAAAGAGTTTGATCTTGGAAGCCTTGCAAGTGGAAATTGTCATGATTGATTTTGTGGAAAAAATATGATAATGGAATATTTTCAATGAGTGTATTTCTTAACCATGGTTAAAACACTCAAGTATTATTCTCTTCAACCTTGCAATAATATATTTAAGCATCTTGAATTAGTCTTGATTGGCAACCATAAGCATCTTTGATAATATCTTTGAATTATCTCACTTTAATTAAACTTTAAATGAATAAAATTTAATTAAAATGAAATAAAAATGTCATGAATCATGGATGGGTCGTGGATGCCCTTTAAACATATGAGAATCAAGATTGAATCACAAAAGAATTGGCCTTTTTGAAAAAAAATCAAATTTTGGTCATTACTTGTTTCATGCATTTTTCCAAAAAAGGTCAACTTCATCAAGGCATATCTCCCTCAATTTTGATCCTATGAAAGTGTTCTTTAACTTTTTGGAAAGCCCAAGATGTCCTCTACAAGCCACTTTGGAAGCGTTTTTGCATTTGGAGAAGTTAACTTGATGATATGGGCTTTGACAAAAAACTGCTTTTTGTTGACTTTGAAAATGACCTGTAATGTTTTGGCTTATATCTCTTAGGCGGAAGCATTTCTTGACCTTGGTCCCAACATCAAAGTTGTAGAGAATTGAATTTCCTTGAGAATGAGCTTTGGTTGGAATTTTTATGATAAATTATGAGAGAGTTATGGTCGGTCAAAGTTCAGTTGACTTTTAGGTAAAAAACCCTAATTTTGCAATTTTGAGTTTTGTTGATTTCTGAACTTTTCTTGATGAATTATGATCAATCCTCGATCAAATAGTGAATATTACTTCAAATGATTGATGTTGACCAAAAATCTTGATTTTTGACTGTAGTTGACTTTTTCTCGATGAACTGCAGTTTTGCGATCTTTCAATGAATCAAGGTCTTCTCCTCAATTGAATGACATGAATGGACTATAATGTTGATTTGAAGGCCTTTGAATCATATTTTGAGTCTTGGAATCATCTCCTGATTAAAAGTCAATCCTCTGGTGAAATTAGGTCAAAACCCTAATTTGGCGCTTTTGGCGATCTTGAGAGTTGTCTGCCTTAAACTGAGTCATCCTTGGACTTGAATATTGATTGAAGGAACCTTTGAATCTTGAGAGAATTTTGAACCTCTTGTGGGCCTCAAAACCCTTAATTCTTCAGCTTTCTCTTGATCATTCTCCTGTCTTTTTAACACATAAGCAACAAACTTTTTTTTCTTTTTATTTTTTTGTTAGTAAATAAAAATATGCATGATGATAAATGATAATGATAAATGATAATGATAATGATCATAATACTTTAGAAAATGATGGGATCTCAGAGGTCAAAAATTGGGGTGCAACAGATGCCCCTATTTAAGTTTCTTCTATCCGGAGACACGATGATTGTAAATCTTCGGTTTAACGTGATGGAAGAGACTTAAATATATGGAAAAAAAACACAATTTTTGAACCTGAGATGCAATGTAATGCTTATGATTATGAATTCACATGACTTCTACGAGATGGAAACAGGACACCAATGGGGAGAAGTAAACAGACTCCGCTAGGGAAAAGGTATACGTCATCTAGGAATAGAATCAGACTTCACACAAGAAAGAAACAGTTGACAAAAGCTTTCAAGATAAAACATGATTGAACTTTGAGAAGAGAATATCTGAGACATACATGAATGTGGCTACATAAAATGAATATCAAGGTAAAACATGATTAGACAACATCAAATGACAATCAAGGTAAAACATGATTGGGCAACATCGAATGACAATCAAGGTAAAACATGATTGGGTAATCATCAACGGACAATCAAGGTAAAACATGATCACAGGTCCATCAAGGTAAAACATGATTGGATGTCATTAAGGATAATCAAGGTAAAACATGATTGGATAATCATCAAATGACAATCAAGGTAAAACATGATTGAAAAATACCAAATGACAATCAAGGTAAAACATGATTAGAGAATACCAAGTGACAATCAAGGTAAAACATGATTAGAGAACACCAAGGTCAATCATGGTAAAACATGATTTGAACTTTAAGAAGAAAATATCAAAAGCGTTTTAAGATAAACCATGAATGCAGCAGCATCAAACGACAATCAAGATAAAACATGATTGAACTCAGAGACATTCAAGAGTGACATTGAATGAGGTAATAACACTTTATTGGGAATTGGGACATCCATAGAAGCTTTGAATAAAAGGTGACAAAGTTCTGAAAAATTGTCAGAACAAACAAGACATATCATGAAGAATATCAGATAGATACAGACAAAACGAATCAAAAGGATAAATTTGTTTTGGTAGGTGCCAATAAGTTGGACTTTGATCTCAAGGTAAGATGTTGACAACAACAGGACCTTAGAAGAATGTAAATGAGCATGATTTTGTTTTTATGCATGATGTTAAAGTTTTCTATGCATGATGAATGCTCAATGCAATGTAGTTATTCATGACGACTGGGATTGACTCTTTTGTGAGGCAAGATTGGAGCTTTGATTCCTCAACACAGGAACTCTAAAAAAAAATACGCTTGGAAAGAAGATGCATGAACAAACTTCTTGTCACACTGATAACTGTATCAAACAAATGATCCTTTGAGAATAACTGATAAACTAGGCTTGAGTATTGCTGAAGAAGATTGCCCCTGATTGAATAATTGTTGCAAGTTAACTGATCATGGCTTCAGTTGAACTATGTTGGGGATGAACTGATCACGGATTCAACTCTTAAAATGAATGTTGGGAAGACTTGCCATAGTATACATCTTGGCGAGGATATTCTGATCAACAAATCTTGATTAAACATATGAACAACAGGATCTTGAAGGAACGTGCCCCTGATAGGATCACTGATCAAGTTTCTCGACTGTTTGAACTTCCCGAAAGACAAGTACTTACTTTCAAATAAAGTGTTCATTCAAGAATGGTAATTTTAATGCAATGCTCAAAACATATTTTTGAAATCAAAATCACTTTGTAAAGAAAATGGAATCACTGGTTAAAACATAAAGGTTAAGACAATCAACGTGAAAGATAAAGCAAAGATATGGTATCAACATAAATGATTGGTAAATCTCTTGGGAGTCAGCTTACGCAACCTTGTTGTAGTATGCTTTCAAAATAAACCTTGCTTCAATTAGGGCTTTTGAAGGTTGTAACGTGGTCAGGTTCACGGTTTAAAAAAATAAAAGGTATAAGGCTCAAAATTTTTGTAACCCACCCCATCTCCGTGATGATCTTCATCCCTAAACCCAGTTAATTCAAAATATGCATTCAGGTACCAAGAGACTTTTGGAATTTTACCTGTTGTAATGATGATAGTTCACAAGCCAAGAAAACTTGGAGATGCCAGTCACTTCTTCCTTTTGATAGTCACAACATTTTGTGGTTCAAGAATTTATTGACTTATCTCTTCTTTTTTCTTTCTTTTGATATCCCTAACTTTTGCCTGAACTGTTTATTTTGAACTTACAGTCAGCGGGATGCCTTAATTTTTGCCTAAGTCATTTTTGATTTTGACTTAGCAGGCTTTTCGTTGATTTTCTTTTTTGATACTTTTTTTTGAAATATAGTGACTACCTGCTTAATGATTATAATGACCCATCATTGGCTTTCAGTTGGCATCTCCGACACTTCTTTGATGTATGTGGAGGAAAGCTTATGATTAAAACACTTGTTAAAAGGTGCATCGAATGATTCTCTTAAAATAGAATGCACAAACAAATTAACTGGGAACTACCCTGCCCCGGGTTAAAATATGGGTTATTTCGTACAGAAAGAAACACCAACTTCTAGGCTCAAAGGGGTTGACAAGGGATTAACTTCCTTATTTCTCCAGTGTTTAGGAAGTGAAACAATGCCTGTACATCGTTAGCAAAGTTTTATTTGAAAGCATACAGTTCAACAACTTGGGTATTTCGTTGTCATCATCCTCCCTCCAATCTTTGCATAAAACACAAGTTTGATAGAGAAAGCAAAATAGATTTTTTTTTTTTTTTTGTAAAAGAAGCAAAAACATAGACATAGTAGATGAAAATGAATTCAAACATACGATGCTCATTTCATTAAAATCACCATTCAGGAATGAAAAAAGTTTAAAAAGCAAACAATACAACTGAGGAAATGCAAATAGTAGGGAAACATCTTTCTAAATCATGGCCTGCTGCCCCTTGATGGAAAGGACAATGAAAATCAGACCTAAAACCTTCTGGAAGAGGATTCCGAGGTGGAAGAATCAGCTCGATGGTAGACAGATAACTTCGAAGATGGAGACAGACAAGGATAAGTTTCATGGATAACCTGGATGTATGTATGCGAATGATGCAATTGTTGTTTATATTATTTGAGTTTCAAAGAACTTAAGATATTAATTTGCAAACATTCAAGCATTAGATTAAAGCATTGATCAAGTTATCATCAAAATCAATCATCCATTTTGGTGGATTAGAGTTTTCACCCCATCAACACCCAAGATCCATTGAGTTTGATGAAACTTACGATGTTTACAAAAAAAGACCTCTGAGTTCATTGGAAATCAAAGGAAAAGATTTTTATGAATGTATGAATGCATGAATGCCACATATACAGACATGGTAACACAAACATGGTGCACATAAGATAGGTTCAAAAGTTCAACGTCACGAGCATGAGGTCAAAGAACCAAACATGGGATAGTACTAGGGGTTAATCACCTGCACAACATGTTCTACTGATACGTCAGAGTCTACATTTTTCTTTCGGATATTACCGGCTTGCACAACTGAACTTGTGAGCTAGCAATATTCTCAAGAAAAACTCGTCTGAGTGTGGCTCTCCGCATGACAACTAATCCAAGTCTTCACCTGAATAGTTTCTGCGCCACAACCTAATAAGGCCAGGATGGGTTATGGGTTCTACAGCCAACTCAGCTTCTACAATTCAATGAAAGCAATAATGTCTTCGCAACTGAACTTGCTAAACATATATTACCAACAAGGAACCTCCACTGAGCGGAAGGATTCTCACGTACGCCTGTACATGACTATACCCTCCACCTAATTCTTATGTGTACTTAATCCGGGTTAGGATTTGTCCATAATGTATCTCAAGTGACGGAACCACACATATATCCAGAATAGCAAAAAAAAAATAACAAAATAAACAAGTATAAGCAAATATTAAAGTGAACAAAAACTCTAAGGTAACCCCTCTTTTAAAAAGATTTTTCAAATCCCCAGCAGAGTCGCCAGTTCTGTAAACTCGGTTTTTTGAGGCGAACTGACTCCTTGCTCTTTCTTTTTTTTTGATTTTTTTATATTTTTTTTGCAAGAGTCGCCACCGACTTTTATTTTATCCAACATTTAGGAAAGGCATAAAAGAACAGAAAAAGACCTTTTGACAGATTTTGGGTTCGGGGGGTTGGTTATACAAAGGGAAGGTTTTAAGCACCCTTTGTATCCATGGTTATCCATGGGCTCTTAGTTTTGCTTAGATCACTTTTGCTCTTGTTTGATTTTTAAAATAAGCTCGGCAAGACATTAAGCCTTGTGCCTACATACCTCCTCTGTGCAATGGAGAAGTCAGAGCTAATGTAGTTCCGCTTAAAAGGGAAAACGGTTTAAAAAAAACGAATAAACACTTTATCATCGTCGGAGAGAAATACTCGGCCATTGATCTTGAGCATGAGAACAAATGAGTTCTTTGCATCGCTAATGAAAGAAGGGCTCCAACTCGGATAAAATCAACGAGTATGCCACTAGCTCTCTCACGCAGAAAAGATCTCATTATATCAATCAATTTCAAAATCGTAGGGTATCGCAACTCACTACAACAATTAATCGTGTCTAAACTTTTGCAAAAAAAAGCCACTAAGGGCAAAAGACATTTTTAAGAAAGGTTTTTAAAAAGGGTTTTACAAACATAAGAGGATTTTGGAAAAAAGGGAGAAGATTTTGAAAATTTAAGAAGTGGGAGGAGATGAAAAGGCTATCCTAGTGCTTAAAATAAAAGTTTAAGGAGAGAATGATCTGACCAAAATAAGAAACCAACAGTTGACCGACGCATTACCACTTGGGGATCCAGATGAACTTATTATCTTTAGCACCACTTTGCATTAAGCACTTTAAAATTTTGATGAAAAATCGGGCAGAGTAACGGCTGTTTTCGGGTAAAATCCTTATCTCAATGCCTTGGAATTAACCATCAAGGACTTTCAAGGAAATACCTGCATACGCAAACAGACAACAATCCAATGCCAGACAGAACAACCACAGAGTAATAACAGAATAAGGGTCCAGAGGCACTAAGTCCATAAGTCCGAATCTCCAAAATGCTAGGGATAGTAACCAGTAGTCCAAGAGAGAACCTTAAGCGTTTTTTTTTTAGATTTTTGTTGCTTATTAGTGTTTTAGCATAAAAGTAAAGTATGGTCCAAGTGGACAAAAAGAAAATAGCGGAAACATAAACATAGCGTCCAAATGGACAAAGAGAAAATAGCGGAATATAAACGTCCAAATGGACAAAGAGAAAATAGCGGAAACATAAATAATATGTCCAAGTGGACGAAGAAAAAAATAGCAGAAATATAAATAATATATCCAAATGGACAAAGAAAAAAAAATAGCAGAAATATAAATAATATGTCCAAATGGACAAAGGAAAAATAACAGAAATATAAATAATATGTCCAAGTGGACAAAGAAAAAATAGCAGAAATATAAATAATAAGTCCAAATGGACAAAGAAAAAATAGCAGAAATATAAATAATATGTCCAAATGGACAAAGAAAAAATAGCAGAAATATAAATAATATGTCCAAATGGACAAAGAAAAAATAGCAGAAATATAAATAATATGTCCAAATGGACAAAGGAAAAATAGCAGAAATATAAATAATATGTCCAAATGGACAAAGAAAAAATACAGAAACATAAATAATATGTCCAAATGGACAAAGAGAAAATAACAGAAACATAAATAATATGAATGATAAAATAAAGTATAAAGCAAGAAATATAAAGAACAATATAATAAAATGCGGAATTTAAAGTTAATTGTTAGTATGTTAGCACGCGAATCATCCTGAAGCTAGTCAAGTATATCCACGATGTTAGTGAAGATCGATGGTGAGTGAATGATGATCTCGGATTTAAAGTTAATGAAAATTTATCAGAAGCTTGATAGAATCATAGCGACTACACGATAAATTTCCAAAAGTCTTAAATCAACTGCATACAATCTCTGCCATATTTGATCTTTTATTCCAATTCGGGACAAAGAAAAAGATAAGAAATAATATCAAATAATATACAAAAATAAATATAAAACAAATTAAACTTAATTCATTCTTTTTGTGATTTTTTGGATGTTTTTAAGTTAATTAAAAGCTAATTAAAACAAATAATTATACAAATAATTAAAATTAACAAGAAAAATAAATCTAATCATGTCTAAAAATAGTATATAATATATAAACCTGATTTAATAAAAGAAATTAATTTTTTTTGGAATTTTTTGATAGGTTAGAAATAATTAAAAAACAAATATATACATAATTACTAATTAATTAAGCAAAATAAATTAACTATGAATAAAAATAAAATATTTTATGTCAAATATTAGAGTATAAAAATATAAACCTAAATCTAAAAGGAAAATATTTTTGGAGTTTTTTGATTGGTTGAAAATAATTAAAAAAAGCAATATTTACATAATTACTAATTAATTAAGAAAAATAAATTAATTATGAAAAGAAATAAAATATTTTTATGTTAAAAATTAAATAAACATTTTATCAACTTAAAACTAAAATTAAAACATTTTTTTGAGAAATTAAAAATATGCATAAATATGGAGTTTTTAATTCATGAACTCCTAACACTACTACATATTAAAAATTACATTGTACTTACTCTATGATGTTCCAAGAGTGGAAAAGAGTGATTGAAATTGATTGAAAGTGGCTATTTGAATGAGCCTTGATTTTTACAAGTTTATTGAAACTTTTGGAAAATATAAAACTTATGCTATGGCTTTGGTGTTTGTTGTTGTGCTCTCCTCTTGTTTTCCCTTTTTTTTCCTTCTCTATTTTTTCCTCCTCTTTAATGAAGAAAATGAAGCTTTATTTATAGGCAAAGAGTTTGATCTTGGAAGCCTTGCAAGTGGAAATTGTCATGATTGATTTTGTGGAAAAAATATGATAATGGAATATTTTCAATGAGTGTATTTCTTAACCATGGTTAAAACACTCAAGTATTATTCTCTTCAACCTTGCAATAATATATTTAAGCATCTTGAATTAGTCTTGATTGGCAACCATAAGCATCTTTGATAATATCTTTGAATTATCTCACTTTAATTAAACTTTAAATGAATAAAATTTAACTAAAATGAAATAAAAATGTCATGAATCATGGATGGGTCGTGGATGCCCTTTAAACATATGAGAATCAAGATTGAATCACAAAAGAATTGGCCTTTTTGAAAAAAAATCAAATTTTGGTCATTACTTGTTTCATGCATTTTTCCAAAAAAGGTCAACTTCATCAAGGCATATCTCCCTCAATTTTGATCCTATGAAAGTGTTCTTTAACTTTTTGGAAAGCCCAAGATGTCCTCTACAAGCCACTTTGGAAGCGTTTTTGCATTTGGAGAAGTTAACTTGATGATATGGGCTTTGACAAAAAACTGCTTTTTGTTGACTTTGAAAATGACCTGTAATGTTTTGGCTTATATCTCTTAGGCGGAAGCATTTCTTGACCTTGGTCCCAACATCAAAGTTGTAGAGAATTGAATTTCCTTGAGAATGAGCTTTGGTTGGAATTTTTATGATAAATTATGAGAGAGTTATGGTCGGTCAAAGTTCAGTTGACTTTTAGGTAAAAAACCCTAATTTTGCAATTTTGAGTTTTGTTGATTTCTGAACTTTTCTTGATGAATTATGATCAATCCTCGATCAAATAGTGAATATTACTTCAAATGATTGATGTTGACCAAAAATCTTGATTTTTTACTGTAGTTGACTTTTTCTCGATGAACTGCAGTTTTGCGATCTTTCAATGAATCAAGGTCTTCTCCTCAATTGAATGACATGAATGGACTATAATGTTGATTTGAAGGCCTTTGAATCATATTTTGAGTCTTGGAATCATCTCCTGATTAAAAGTCAATCCTTTGGTGAAATTAGGTCAAAACCCTAATTTGGCGCTTTTGGCGATCTTGAGAGTTGTCTGCCTTAAACTGAGTCATCCTTGGACTTGAATATTGATTGAAGGAACCTTTGAATCTTGAGAGAATTTTGAACCTCTTGTGGGCCTCAAAACCCTTAATTCTTCAGCTTTCTCTTGATCATTCTCCTGTCTTTTTAACACATAAGCAACAAACTTTTTTTTCTTTTTATTTTTTTGTTAGTAAATAAAAATATGCATGATGATAAATGATAATGATAAATGATAATGATAATGATCATAATACTTTAGAAAATGATGGGATCTCAGAGGTCAAAAATTGGGGTGCAACAGTATTTATTTATTTATTTATTTATGTTTCGTATTTTTTTAATACATTATCGTGTTTGTGTTTCAGAGCTGGATCATCTCCTACTTCTCCCGCATCCACGGCTTCCACATCGATCCTGCGTACGTTGACGCCATGCCCAGGGCCGCCAGATACGCTCTCCAGAGGGGGAACGATGCGGTGGGACCATACCGTTTGTACTTGGACCGCACGATGCACGACGACGTCACCTGGAGGCCGTTCGCCGACTACGCTCAGATTGTCCCCTTTGACGGCATGCTTTATATTCAGGCTGGTTGGCATGCGGGACCGACATCATGGTCCGGTATCTCCCTGAGCGGTGCATGCGTCAGTTCGGATTCGTGCAGCGGATACCCAGGTCACCCTTTGAGGCTGCTCCCGACAGAGTTACCCGAGTGCAGCTCACTGCCATATGGGCGGAGTGGCAGCAGCATGTGGTACCGCAGGAGTACCGTCTCACTCGGGTCATACAGGACTGGCACAGTGAGGAGGGGTACGTCACATGGTTCTACCGGGTGTCCCATCCTCTGCTGAGACCCGACGTTCCCGGCGCTCCTAGGCCAGCACATGAGGAGATCCTAGAGAACCAGCAGGCCGAGGATGACCACGCCATTGATCTCATGCCGATCTGCCAGCGGATAGAGATGCTTGGGCGGGACGCGTTGGATCGAGGTGTCGTTCATCAGGGCGGTCCAGAGGCAGTCACCGTGATGGAGATGATCGTCACTGATGCGGGCCGTGCGGCGGGGTACAGGCGGCAGAGGAGGGCCCAGGGTGAGAGGGTTAGGCACACCCAGTAGTGGTCGGGTTTATTTATTTTTTGATATTCGGATTGTATCTTTCGCACAGTATTATTATTATTTTCGGTTTGTATATATTATTTGGATTGGATTTATCATATTAGTATTTTCAGTTTATCTGTTGCTTATTTCATTTGGCGTTTGCGTTTAATTAAAATGCGAGACTGTTTAAGAAAAAACATAAAAAAAAAACACAGTTTCTGCATAATTCGGAAGTTCATTTCCGAATTCACCCCCATGAGGTGTTTTCGGAAGTTCATCTCCGAAGACACCCCCCATGAGGTATTTTCGGAGATGCACTTCCGAATTGTGGAAATTTTTTTAAAAAAAAAGAGCTTCGGAAGTTCATTTCCGAAGCAGGGGTATTTTGGGATTTTCGCTGGGGGTGACCCCCATAGGGAGGTGGCTAAAGAAATTTTCTTTTTTATCTTATGTTTGAAGTAGTACTAATAAAAATATTTTTTTTTAGTTTATTGAATAATAAATGTAATTGGTCTACATAAAAGATCCAATATACTCATTATATAATGAATATAAAAAAAAATTGCTTATAATAATGGCTGGAGTAATTTGTATTCATAGTACTTTCTGTTGGTGATTTTAGTATCATCAATGTATTTTGGTAGTAATGTGATTTACTATAGGCCGATGCAATTATGCGTTAAGCTTGAAACGAGTTAGGGAAGTACGGAGTGCACGCTCGTAGAGCCAAACGTGTAATTAAATACGAATAATAGAAACGGGATTCCAAGGGGCGGAGCCCCTGGCGGGGTGCGGGGCAGGTGTGTCATTTCGGTTTCTGTTGTTGATCTCCTATATAAGGAGTCATTTGGCCTCGGTTTCGGATACGAAAAATAATACTTCCTTTCTACATTCCTGATCTGTTCTCTTTTGTCAGAAACAGATTGCTCTTCGAGAATTATCCCCACAAGAATTTCGTGAACCCAGACAAGAATAGGGTCGAAATACTTTGTTCGAAAAGTGTATGAACACGATTCTTCGAAATTATCCAGGATTATCATACCTATTTTCTAACACTTCCTCCATTTAAAAAATAGTGTCGTTTAAGATTTTTTGCATACAAATTAAGAAATATAATAATAGTGTTTTACACTGCACTTTTACTAAATTAATTTTATTAATATATTAGAAGTTGTACAAAGTAATAATTAAATGATACAATTAAAAAAATAATAATAATTTTTACATTGAAAATTTTTCTTCTAAAATGACATTTATTTTAAAATGGAGGAAGTACACAAAAAAGTTAACTTCAAATAAAATAAACAAGTATATGTCTCATAAATAATGTTTAATATTTAAAATATATGAGGTTTTTAAAAAGATAATAACATGTATTATTTTTAATGATAAGCTAATATTACTATTAAAATATTTATTGATTATAAATAATATAATAGTTGAATAAGTATAATAATAAAAATCACATATTGGTAATGTAAAGAAAACAATTATTTTAAAATAAAAAATATTAATAAAATATTTTTGTGTGAAACACTTTTTAGGTTCGTGATAGACTAATATATTGTGATTTTCTTTTATAATTCTTCTAATTTATTTTATGGTTTTTCATAATCGATTTGGTCCGATTTAGTGGTTAGTTCTGACATCAAGTGATTTTAATCTTCTTTCAATCATAATAGCGACATATCGAATTATGACCGACTCTATTAAATTCATCACCAATCACCAGTGAACTAACAAACTATTGATATAATCCTTCTAATTTCTTTTAGACATTTCAATAACAACTTTATAATCTAATTTTATAATCCAAATGAGGAAAACACTTCTCATTATTATCGTTATTATAATGACAACAATTTAATTGTTAATTGAAGAAAATATAGTGAAAGAGTCTCTTGAATTAGTTATTATACCTTGCTTAAGGAATTAGACTTTTGGACTTATGATAGATCCCTTGACTCGGAGTGTACATCTGATACCTATGGTTTCATCTGGTTCACTGTACTTGAGACTTTGGGATTTCTTTGTGGCCTTTGGTTGTCTGTCTGTTTGTATTCATTTGATGCAGGTTTATTTTATCTGATACGTTGAAACAAGTTCATCTAATACAAGATCATCTGATACAAAGTCATCTATACATTATGATTCATCTGAAGCACTTTGGCTGGGCTTGTTATTTGATCTTATTTGATACTTGGCTTGGTTTATTTGTGTTTGTTTGGTTATTTAGTACTTGTGGGCTTAATCCAAAGTAAATATATGCTTATGTTGACTTTATATCAAGTGTTGGCTTCTTCGTTGATTAGATCTTTCTTGTCCTTAGCTTTTACTTTGGGCTTTAGGATAGTCATTTCATCTCTTGCCCATCTTCTTAAATTTCAAAATCTCCTCCCTATTTTCAAAAATCTTCTTATTTTCAAACATAAACTCTTTCACAATAAACCTTGACTATGTCAAGTGATCTTCAAATCTTTTCTTGAATAAATGCTAAAACATCTTAAGCATATCAAAACTCTTTTAAAATTAAAGGAGGAAATGTTCAAGTATCATTTGCCTAATGGAACTACTTGAGATAGTACTCCTAACAAAACACAAAACTCATATAAATCTTTTGCCATTTGGCTTTTCCTTTTAAAATCTTTTCTCAAAGATTAGACATAAGTCATCTACATAGTTGAGATGTAACTCTCCTATCCCCACGATATTATTTGATGTGGCGTTGATTCTTTTCCACTTGAAAGGCCTAATGGTATACTTGTTGATCTCTATCCAAGTCGGAGCCATTATTTTATTGTGATGCAAAGATCCATCTGTTTCCATGCTTATGGTTGATTATTTGAGTTTTCTCCTTTGAGATGACAAAGTGTCTCTTCATTTAAAATCAATCAAAACAAACCATCGTGTTTTCTTTATGAGCAGAACTACAAATGCTCGGGCTTCCCTATTACACTTAAGGGATATGTAGGCACAAGATGCAACGTCTTGCCGTGCATAAATAAAAACTATAAAAAAATGTTCTTTTCTCATCCCATTAATCTTTTGCACACAACTCTTTTATTTCATAACACAAATTTTCAAAAAGGTTCTCATGGACTATCATAGATATGAGGGGTTCTAATACATTCCCCTTGCATAACCAACCCACACACCCTTTTCTCTTTGTTTCATTAGTTTTGTTTTAAAAATTCCGTGAGTTTTATTCGCTCTTTTCCCACTCCTTTAGAAACAAGAAAGATCGGTGGCGACTCTTGCTTTATTTACGAGTTAATTTAATCAATAACTTAATCTCAATTTTTTCGCCGTGACACAAACCACAAAGACTAACTGTCAATGCCTTCTTGAGAACTCTGACTAAAGCCCTAGTTTCTCAAGGAACTATTAACTCACAAGTTGAATACAAAGGTTTGTGTTTACAGAGTTGCTTCTTGAAAGCAGATTACACAAGTTTGAAATACAATTAAATAACACAAAAGTTTTAAGCAAGTATCAAACAAAATCTCACTTGATGCAAGTTAACGAACAAAAGTTCACTTGCTTACAAAACTATACAAAGAATTAACCAAAAGATTTGTGCAGCGTTTTAGCGTAGTTTTGTAATGTTTTCTGTTAGCTTCTTTAATCTTCAAAGTCTTCCTTTTATAGCCCAAAAATAAATTTGTTGAAGGGTAGAAGGGGAATAGTAAATTCCTGCTGTTTTGTTCCAACGGTTAGTGAGGGAGTGTTTGACAACATAATACAGAAGTAATGTCCTTGCGCCACCCTTTCTGGGTAGTGGAGGCATATGTACTTTGTACTATTTCTCATAAAAACCAAATTTGATCTTTATCTACTAATCTTCAGAGGCTTCACATAGTAGATGTTGAAGCATGTTTAGAAGGACCAAGATTTGAGTCACCAGAACTTAAGTCTTCAGAACTTGTTCACTCAAAACCTTGACTTCAAAATCTTCAGCACTTGGTCTTAGGAGGCTTTGTCTTTATAATCTTCAGAACTCATTCTTCCAGAACTTGTCTTCAGAATCTTCAGAACTTGGACAACAGAATCTCAGAGCTATAGGAGACCTTAGAAGCTCTTTCTTGAGAATCACGATCAGAAGCTTTATCAATAACGCTCAGCAACACCGGTGTTATAAATTCATTTTAAAACTTGACTGAATCGTCGTAAACACGCTGGTTTCTTCCAGGGTAAGAGTGAGTTCAGTTCAGAACCCAATAGAGTCATACGCCTTTTCTTCAAAGGCATAACCTGTTAGAAAAAGCTACACACTAGACAAAAACCGTTATAGTACTAAAATGTTCTCTAAGATACCATGTAATGTATCATCAAAACATAAGGCCATCTGCATAACCAAATCTTATTCATACAGACCGACCCTAAAGCACTCTGCAACCTCATAAGAGCATTCAAAGCAACATCACTTCCATAGGTCTCTAAAGTAGTAAATAGATCTGCTTCAATTCCTATCGGCCATATCCCCAATCTCAAAAGTATGAGGTTTACTTTATCCTTCAATAAATCAAATACAATCAGGGTCAATGAAAAATTTTTATGAATAAGAAAATTGAAGACAAAGAAGCCAAAAGTTTCCAAATATGTTATGGATAATTTTCCTTTCTTCTCGGGTATGGGCCTCCATCACCAATCAGGTATCATTGAGGCACTTCAAGCGTTTCTGATCGACCTTCCTCGAGGGGACACCACCCTCAAAATAGCCTAGGTCATTAATGAAATTCATCAGCCACTTCTTCTAATAAAGATCCTCTAGAGAAATATCTTCTTGTTTGTATACATACACTCCATTTCCCATGAGGAAATGGCTCTCAGCCCTGTATTTGGGAAATAACTCAGCAAATCTCCCCTCCAGCCTATTCTTAATAGCACAAATGGTTGCGTGAGCCTCAGGTTGAATAGGATTAACCACGAAGAAGCGGTCTTCGAAATATTAAAACTCACAAAAAGCTCCTTAGCCGAAGACGATCGACACTATAGAAATTAATCCTTTATTCCGCATCTGAGTCGTAAGGTCACGATAACATCAAAAGAGATGAATGGAAATGGTCAAAGAAGGCTTCCCCTTTAAATATTCACACCAATATTGATAGACTTTCACATACGCCTAACTTGCCTGATAGAGTTGCGAAAGACCGTCACCAGATGCTTAAGATCTTCCACTTCAAAAGTGGTGAAGGGAAAACGAAGGCCCAAAACCAAGAAGGTACATTCTTAAAAAGGATTGGAGCAATCGCCATACTCACTGCATATTCGGTCATTCTCGCAAGGGTTTAAGACACTCCAATTCGAAGATGGACCAACCTTAAGAAAGACTCCATCAAGTTTACCATATTTGGCAAAAGTATAAACAATTGAAGAGTAAACATAATCCACCCACGAAGATTGAGCGTTCTTATAGAATTTTTTAGCAATCTTCTGTGAATTTTTACCCATAATTTACTAACTTTTATGGATACAGAAAAGCAAATTATCAAGAAAGAATGATAACTGCAAACTCGAAAAATGACTCACAAAAATGCAACATTGACGCTTCAAGATCTATACACTAGCATGCAAGAGGAAGTAGACTATATCGACCGTGTGAAATCACTCGCACGCTACGCTCGATTGTTCAATTCCAAAGGGTCATAATGATTATACCTCCGAAAAGACGTTTAAAGTATGGAGCATTAAAAGCGTGAATCTCCAAGAAACTAAAACATTCAGTTTGGCTCTTCCAAAGATAGATTAGAGAGCAGTTGTAAGCCAAGGATAATGCGACAAACCCTTGCCTTGCTACACATACGCGAGGGTTTGGGGAACAATTGTTTCAGACCGATCATATTTGTAAGTACGAAGTGTGCGCCTAAGAGGGGGTGAATTAGGACCTTGAAATGTTATCCAATTTTAGAAACAAGTTGTTCTTATTTTCCTGGTTTGGTGCAAGAGTTTGGAAATGTGTTACTTTCTTTTCTGGTTATGATTTGTGAAAGCGGTAAATGCGGAAAAGTAAAGAACACAATGACGTATACTGGTTCCCCTCACAGTCCGAGAGTACTCCAGTCCCCTTTCAACATGAAAGAGATTTTACTATTGTTTGTGACTTACACAAGACAAACCAAACACCAAGAACAATCCTCTTGGATTTTCACTAAGTACACTAAGAGAACAATCCTCCCTTAATGACTCACTTGTTTCCAACAATCCTGGACAACAAGATTTCAACCACCAAGAACAATCCTCTTGGATTTACTAAATTGATTTTGAGAACAATCCTCTCACTAATAAAAAAAAACCCTTGCTTCCAACAACCCTGGATAGCAAGTCAATAATAACCAAATATATTTGAGTAGTAATGTTGATGAACATATATCAATCACTAGGATTGACCTTCTCTTCCAAACAAGCAATTTATGATGAAAATATAGTGCTCAAGTGTTTATGAGAATGATATGAATTTTCTAGAATGTTATGAACATCCATGTAGAAAATTCTTTATGAAATATTAAGAACAAAAACACTTGTTTGAAAATTTGAGTGAAAAATATGATGTTAAGTTGCAATGGAAGAGGTGATTTTTAATATGAAATTTCATGTATTTATAAGTGCACAACACTTCTATGAAACATGGTAAATTTTGAAACATTTTCATGAAGGTTTGAAATAGTTTAAAATAACAATGGTTCATGAAAAAACATAATTTTAAATTCTGTACAGCACTTCTTAAGTCAGTTAAAACGGCCACTTGACTTAACAAGTTCGTAGCATTTTTCAAATTTCAAATATAAAAAAAACGAGTTCAGAACGTTGTAAATTGTGGCGGTTTTTGTGCTGTTACGGCCGCTAAAAACGCCATAATTTACCAAAAACTGCATGTTTGAAAAAATTAAAATATTTAAATAATTGTCTAAATATTTGAACCATCCTAATGCAACATCTATTGATTTATTCAAGTCAATATATTATATTTTAAAGTGATTTAACATGGTTCAAACATAATAAAAAATTATATTTAAAAGAGATTTAACATGGTTCAAATATGATTAAAAAATATATATTTGAAAGTGATTTTGAACACAAATGACCAATGCATGCAAGTGATTTTTTTGGAGAATAATTTGAGCACTAAAATTATCAATATAATTGCATGCTTATACCTCAATAAATCAAGATCAATGCTATTCTTCAAAATATAATTTCTTTGATGCTAGCTTTCACACATGATGAATTTTGAGTACTTGATTTGATTAAATGCACTTGAGGCTTTTTCCATACTTTTGCCATGATCATTTGATTATTACTTTGTCTTCATCAAAACACTATAGATGGAGAGTCTTGACTTCACAATATTAGTCTCGGTCGACCACTATGTAAAACTTACAACCATTCTAGAATCTTCCCAATGCACGAGGACTATCCTACTGATGATCACAAATGATTTAATTTTCAGGTGCATCCAATGACTCTCTACGATCTTAGCTTGACAAATAGAAATTTTGATATTCCCTCTCTACTATATAGAGATAATCCGCCAATTCAGGTATTAAATTTCAAAATCAATTTCGATTCACTCTTCTCCTCCACGTACTAATTTGAGCGTTGGAATACTAACTTTGTAGATCAGCTCCCTCCTCCGCCGCATCGGAAGTTCATATCCGCCATTACCTCTGATCCTCACTATATTTCTGGTTTTAATACGAAAAATAATATTAATTTTACTATTAAATTAATACATATAATTATTTTCTAAAAAAATTATTTATGTTTTAAGTAGAACATTTTAATTAATGAGATGAAATGAGTATTGAGTAATTATTTATTTGGAGCATTCATTACATCATCTTTGTTTAAATATCTCTTAACCATACTTTATCAAGACATAGAGCTTGAAAATAGTTTATATAGAGTGACACTCCTTACCTTATCAACCGGTTTTGTAAGGATGAATTATGTCAAACTCTAATATGATATCAGAGCGTATAAACGAATCATGGGCCGCCCACCATTAACATTTACGCACCAAACCTAAAAAGAGTGTTGAGCGTGAGAGGGTTTAATAAGAATATCCTAAGTCCTATTTGTTAGACATAGAGCTTTAAAATAGTTTATATAGAGCTTGAAAATATTTCGTCAACTCCCCCTTATTAGGGATGGCAGCGGGGCAGATCGGGGGCGGGTTTAAGCACACCCAGACCCACATCCACCACCTAGACCCAGACGTGCTCCCGTTCCCGGTCGGGGCTAACATTTGTTCCCATACCCCCAAGAAACGAGTTTTCCCGCACCCGCCCGAATAAAATTTTAATTTTTTAAATAAAAAAATAATAATAATTAAACTAAATAATTGATTATTTAAAAAACATTTTTTATGTTTGATATTTTTATTTAAATTATATTTTAAAAAAAAACAAATAATAATTCTAATGAGAGAATTGTTAACCAGTGCTCTTGGGGCACTCTTTAAGTGATTAAAGTGGTAAGTTTTTTTAAAAAAATGTGTGTATTTAATGCATTGAAAATTGAAATATTGACTTTTATAAAGAATATTTTATTTATTTAGTATGCTTAAAAAGTGTTCTAAGGGCACTCGTTAGCAAAACCCTTATAATAAACATGATATTATAATATTAAAAAGTGTAAATGAATAATAAAACTATTAAAAATAAATTAAATTAATTAAATTTAGTTGGCGGGTGCGGGACGGTTGCGGGTGCAGGGCAGGTACTAGCATCATCTGGCCCCGCATTCAGCCTTGTAAATAAAAATCAAGTTTTTCCCGCATTCGTACCCGGTTAAACCGGGTTTTTCCATTAATTTTAGGGCGGAGACAGACGGGGCCCAACGGAAGCAGGTTTATTTGCATACTTATAACATCATTTTTAAGAATATATTGCTAAAAAATCACTTTTATTATTTTAGAGTTTTATTAGTCATATATTTCATCTCCGCGCCCATTTATTATTACTGCTTCAAACATTTGATATAGAAACATTTCTTCAAAGTTCAAACCCTCCAACCTTTTGGTTTTTCCCATCACACATACCATTATAATATTTTACTAAACAATCATTTATAATAAAATTTGAGAATTCAACATCAAACCAAATAAGTATAGTACTACTATAATGTTAGCATAACTAGCTAAGCAAACAAACCCTACATCTACATCTACATCTGAACTTGTCAGATTATCTAATAAGTCATTATCTAATAAGTCATGCAAACCTAACAAGTGAGACTACTTAAACATGCAAAATCATACACGGTACTTTTAATGTTTCTCATGAGACTATTTTGTCTGAAAGCTTAGATTCAATGTTGGACATGTTGGAATCTCTATGAGTTGATAGCATAAGACTCATCATCTTACACTACTAACAAAGACATGAGTCATGATTCTTGCACAAAATACAGAAACGTAGGATGTGGACTCACCTTACTTTTGAGCACCGATTGCACATAACATAAGTTTAAGCTATTCTGATCATTGATTACATGCATACATATATAGCACATAGTTTCGGCTATTTCGACCATATTATTAAATGTATATTTAAACTAGAGATTAATTCAATAAAATTAGTAATGTATATGAAATTCGAATAATAGAAATATGATATCGATATAAATACAATGATATCAGTAATAATTTTAAAAAATAATATATTAAATATAATAACAAGTATTAGTATCAATTTAAACATCGATATTGACACGAATAAATTTTTTTTAAAGATGTCGATGTTACATAATTAATATAATATTTTGATTTTTGTCGAGGCTTTCAGGTTTAATATATGTCTAAATTATAATCTGTAAAGTTCAATTCAATAAATTTACAAGAATAAAATTGAAATTTATAAGTTCTATGTAAATGTTAACCGAATTCACAAATATTGATATTGTAGGATTGATTAACATATCTATTTTAAACTAGACATAACAGTTATATGTGTGAGCTATTTTAAATAAATTAAAATTAAGATTATAAACAATATGAAATACTTTATCAAAATAAATTATAAGCTACAAAAAAATAAACTATATGGTGCGTTATTTATTTTAATAGTATTTGTTTAAAATTTTTTAAGAATATATTGCTAAAAAATCACTTTTATTATTTTAGCAGAGTTTTTTAAGATTTAAAAAGAATATTTTAATTTTTAAATGAAATTTTTTTCCAAAATTTATTTTTAAAAGCAAAAAACTTAAGTTTAGGAGTTTCAAATTAAAAAAATTGATATTAAACAAACGATTTTTCTTAAAAAATTAATTTTCTTTTTAAATTCAACACAAACACACAAAAAGCTACGAGAAAATAACTATCTACATTATACGAAAATAAACTCTTCTGGAAAGTACCAATAAACCCCTCTACTTCAATATGTTGCCACGTGTATGCCTTATCTTTCTTGCTCTCATTTGTCTTGCTTTTTATTCTTTCTTTACTTCTATTTCTTATTACATTTCATGATGATACATTGCTTCCAATGCATGGCTTGGCTCAAATATAGTGAATCAAATGCAACAAAATTATAATAAACATTATTTTTTTAATATAAAAATCATATGAATAATTATTAAAAAAAATTATAATTTTATTAACCACTATTTTAAAAATATATATCTACATTAATTACAATTTATAAATAAATATTCGTTTTTATTAATTATTGGAAAAAATGGTTTCTCAAGTATAAATAATGTGTCATTAATTTAAATGTAAAAAATATATATTTTTTATGCATAAAATTGTAACACCAATAATTTATAATTAAAGTGATATAAATAATATTAAAATTATCTTTTGTTTTGTCTCAAACTCCTTTTATCTTAATATTTTTATTCAAAAATGGTATATGGAAAAAAATTTATTATTAATCTAATTTTTTTTATATGAAAATTTACTATCAGGCATATGGGGATTTGAATCCAATTTAGTACCTCTGTCCAAATGCTTTGTGTAGGTTGGCAGCCGAAGAAAAGATGGTTCATTGATTCTTCCTCAGAGCAGAAACAACAATTCTTATTATCAATCATTCCAAATTTAAAAAGTCTCTCCTTGGTGGCAAGTTTACCATGGCAAGCAAGCCACATAATGAAACATGATCGCGGTATAGCATTGTTACCATAGATTAAGTCCTTCCACTCAACTTTTTGATCACACTACTGCAGGATTTTATATGCTTTACTCATGTTGAAATTCTCCCAGCACATTACCTCTTCCACTTCTTTTCTCTTGCTGATATCCTCTCTCTGCTTAAGGATGGATTTCATGATCCATGTATGTGAAGGCTTGGGTTCCATTTCCATTAGACTTTTATTTTTCAGGTAATACTCTTGAATCCATTTGACCCAAAGAGAAGCGGATTTTCCACTTAAATTCCAAAGGAGCTTTATCAAGTTAGTCTTATTCCAAATATAGATATCAATTACATTCAACCCCCTCTACATTTTGGGCTGCAAACGGTTTTCCACTCGACGGGTGCTCTGCGACTACCCTCGAAACCACCTGTCCATAAGAAAATGCGACAAATGGACTCTATTTTCTGAATGACATTCTTGGGGAAAGGGAAACAATGCAACCAGTAATTAGTGATTGCAAACATCACACTTTTAATCAATTGTAATCATCCTGCATACGTAAGCATTCGTGCGCTCCAGTGTTTTATTTTATCAACAATGCGATCCACCAGAGGCATATAGTGATGAATAGGAAGTTTCTTACCCGTCACCGGCACACCAAGATATCTGAATGGCAGTTGGCCTTCCTGAAAATTAGTAACTTGTATAAGTTTTTCTTTAGTTCCGTTATCCACTCCAGCACAGTAAATCCTACACTTTTGCGGGTTTACTTTTAGGCCTGTTGCCTGCGAAAACTTCGTGAACGTAGTCATCATCATCTTCACAGACCATTCATCACCACGAGAGAACATAAGTAGGTCATCTGCGAAACACAGATTGGTTATCTTAAGTTTTTCGCATTTCGAATGATAGTTGAAGTTGCTGTCTTTTTGTAAACGATACCTAAACAAAAATAATATTTGTATACGGGAAAAAATCTATTATTAATATAAATATTTTTATATACGAAAAAAGTATTTATGATCCAAATATTTTTTGTTCAAAAATGATATTCGGGAAAAAATCTATTATTGATCTAAAGTTTTTTTATACAAAAATTTACTATTGATCCAAATAGTTTTGTAAAGGATACCTAAACAAAAATAATATTTGTATACGGGAAAAATCTATTATTGATAGAAATATTTTTATATACGAAAAAATGTATTTAGGATCCAAATATTTTTTATTAAAAAACGATATACAGGAAAAAATATATTATTAATCTAAATATTTTTATATATGGAAATTTACTATTGATCCATATATTTTTGTAATTGATGCCTAAACAAAAGTAATATTTATATACAGAAAAAACCTATTATTGATATAAATATTTTTATGTACGAAAAATGGTATTTATGACCTAAATATTTATGATCCAAAAATAATATACGGAAAAAAATTATTATTGATCTAAATATTTTTATATACAAAAAAATTATTATTGATCTAAATATTTTTTTTCTTTTTTAATCTTTTATTTAAAATTAATATATTATATGAATATTTTTATTTTTTAATCTTCTCCTTTCACGGGTACCAGATATTTTTCTATACATTCAATTATTATTTTTTCACGGGTACCAGACATTTTTCTAAACATTCAATTATTATTTTTTCACGAGTACCAGACATTTTTCTATACATTCAATTATTACTTTTTCATGGGTACCAGACATTTTCCTATACATTTAATTAATTTTTTTTTACGAGTACCAGACATTTTTCTATTAAAAAATATACATCTGAAACAAATGCGCGTCCCGTACCAGAACTCGTGCGAACGCACAGGTTTGTTACTAATTACTAATATAAATTGTTTTTTGGCATATAAAATTATAAATTATAAAACAAACTAATTTCTTTTTAAATAATCTTGCCAAATAAAATTTTAATGTCCTAATTATTTATAATGTTTCTTTTCATTCACTTATAAATAATGAATAAAAAATAAACTACAAACTTAAAAATGATTTTGCCAAACAAAGTTTTAATGGGCTGGTTATTGATACTTTTTGAGAATTTCTTTATTGACCCCTCTATGGGGTGACCCCCAGCGAAAAATCAAAAATACTCCTATTTCGAAAATATTTTTTTTTTCAAAATTTTCTCAGAATTCGGAAATGCACTTCCGAAAACATCAAATGAGGAATGTTTTCTTAGATGTATTTCTGTTTCCACCCATTATTTGTTTTTACCAGTAATTGAAATGTAACCATCAAGTAGTCCAAAAGTACCATTAATACCTGAAATTAAAATGAAATCGAATCAGAAAAAGAAAATTCCTTCCCTTAAGGAATTGATATCTTATTATGAATCACAAGGGATGGATTCACATGAAGCATCTTTGAAGGTTATTGAGGATTTGCAGAAAACTTTATTTGGAGTGATATCATCTGGCAGAGGTAAACAACATAGGGTGTTAAATGAAGCATCTTTGTTGGTTTTTTGCAATTAATAGAGGATTCGGTCATGAGAAGCTAGGAGGAGTTGAAAATAGAATATGGAAACAAATTGGGAAGAAGATTGGATTTTTTTACTATGTCTTTTTTCGGAAGTATACTTCCGAAATCCTTTTGGAAATGCATCTCCGAAAACACCTCCATTTGATGTTTTCGGAAGTACATTTCTGAATTTTGGAAAAATTTTGAAAAAAAAATGACTTCGGAAATGCATTTTCGAAATTTAGAGGCATTTTGAGATTTTTTCCACGGGTGACTAAGAAGGTTATGGGGTCAATAAAGAAATTCTCTACTTTTTTTCATACTGGCTGCAGAGTCAATTTTGGGTCTGGACAAGCAGGTACACAATCTAGTGCTTAAAAAATGGAAACCTCAAGCTTAAAAAAAGGGAAACCTCAATTTTAGGAGGTTGAGTTAAGAAATTATAATATTAAAAATCATAAAAAATATATTTGTTAGAGAAATCATTAAATAACTCCTTGAATGTATCCCTGCGGCTTAGCATTGCTTTGGGAGCTCAGTGTTAGCGGTTTGAGACTTAGTGGCTTGCATCTCAAATTTTAATTATAAAAATTTGTATATAATTAATTAAAATTATAATAAAATTTTAAGTCAAAATTTATTTTCAATGATTATTTATTGTAACTCTTATAAGTTTATTTTAATTTATTTTAGTATAAATTTTAGAGACTATTTATATTTATAATTAAATATTTAAAATTTTGTCATACAATTAACCTATTTATTATCAAATTTTTATGATAAAATCAAATTTATTTTTCAATCAGATAAACTTGCGTATTAGGATCACAACATGATTTACTCATACTCCTACATTTTCTAGCCATATGACTTCTTTGGAATCTACATTGTTAAAATATTCACTTTCTTTGTTTAACGTGAATAAACATGCTCAATGGATAGTGTGGTACTGTGGTTGAGTCTCTAAATAATTCCTCTAATGATTTTATTGTTGAAGCATCAAGTGTTCCGAAAGCCAAAGAAAATTCTAACCCAAACAAATCACATCAATAATGTATATCGCTCTTGAAATCTTTAAGTAACAATAGGAATTGTTTAGAGTAGTAGGTGAAAGCAAAGTATCGGATCAGAGTGTCTAGTGGATCATGCAAGCTACAATGACTAGTCTTCCTCATATTAGTGATGTATGCTTGGAAACATATGAGAAAAGTGGTTCGTAGGCTTTTGATCCCAAGTTTTTTGAAGATGTTGCTCAATAGAATTTTTAACTATGATTAGTATTTTTATTATGTCTTGCATTTATATTTCTCAATTTCAAAATTGAACTATGGTATTTTTCTGATTTAGTTGTTTTCTACGTAGTAAGTAGCTGTATTTTAAAGTATGTAACTTATGTGCAATGTGCATGACACAACACTACTTGGTGTTTTACTGTTGTGTAGTTCATAAAATTACTATAACTGATAATGGATTTGTGTAAGGCAGGGTTTGAAAAAATTATTATATGGTTTACCGATTTCCTTATGATCCTTTTTGGTGTTTTTGTTCCATGTAAGACGCGGGTTGAATGAAGTTAATTGGGATCTGTAGAATTTCAAACTCTGATTTTGTTGGTGTGCCATGGAGACAAGTGAGACATAATATTCATAATTGTGAGAATTATATTGGTTGTCTGACAGATAGGCATGCTTCTTTTTAGTGTTTTACGCTATGTTGGGGGAGTTTGGAAGGGAGAGGAATGGAAGACTACGGAAAATGAATTTTTAAAAAAATATAAAAAAAATATTTGATTTTTTAAAAAAATGATTTTGTTTAGAATAATAAAATGATGTATATCATTACTATATTTTTTAATTTTTCGAATATTATAATAATATAGAAGATTTGTTAAAATTTTATGTAAGCCCTCAAAAATTCTCTAAAGCTCTCATTCAATACAAATTTTTAGTTCCTCCAAATTAGAGATTTTTGGGTGTTATGAATAAGAGCAAACCTTCTAAAACCCTTTCAACGAAAATCATTCAATTTTTTCACTCAATCCTTCTATTTTTTTAAAGTCCTTCCCTCACTTCCCTTCCAAACTCCCAAACATAACCTTAAGGTTTATTCTTCCGCGCTCGTGTACGCGGCTGCTTTCCTAAAGTACTCTTAGTTCATATGTGTTTCTTTCAATCCACCAAAAAAATCATATATCTTTTTCTTCATTTCCAAATATACTGTGATCGGAATTTAATGCACCAACAGTGTCTGTTATCCTTAGATTGATTGTGGACTCTTATTTTAGAGCTCTGTGCCTTCTTTAAAACTCCACACAATAGAGCTTCATGCCTTCTTTAATATATTTGAACATGTGGACTCTTATTCTAATCAGACATTGTGACAGAAAAAATACAATATATGACTAGATTGATTGTTCAAACAAGTATATACATTAATTAATTGGCTTCAATTTAACGCAATAAAATATGATATATGTATGTGTATATAGAAACTATTATTTTACTGTCATTCTCATGATTTAATAGTGATAGAATTAAGAAAATTTCTAATATTCATTAATAACACACATAATAATACTAATACTAGGACAATTGTTCTAAACTCCTTACTTAAAGGTCTAACAAACAACTACCTAAGTTTGAAATACTAGACTAAAGTGACTTCATCTCAATCTTTAAATTGAGGTTTATTTTAAAACACAATTATCTAGTTCTTAGAAACAAGACCTTACTTAGTGCACAAACAAGACCTTACAGGACACGAAAATTAAAAACATAGGAACAACATTAAAAGGTTTGGAAATGACACATATATCGATTAACAAAGATATAAATTAGTAGTTTCCTTTTGTTCACTTGGTGGCAACTGGTGGGCGTGGCACCCATAGAAGGTGCTTAACAGGGAAGAAATGGCACAATGGACCTTCCCCGGGCTTCATTCCAAGTAGGTCAAAATAAAAATGAGTAGGATTCATAGCAGATGTGTCGAGGTGGCAAATTCCCAAAGCATCCATTGTGTCTCCATATTCACCCTTTAGAAGAACCTTGAAAATCTTACTCCCTATGTCTAGGTAGTGGCAATAGTGAAGCAAGTATGGGTAAGGCCTAGGGTGACATGCTACCCATTTAGGAGCATAAATATCCTCTGAGATCTCCAAAACAGTGTAGTTTTGCAAAGGTGTAGCTGATGTTGTGGGATAGCTAGTCGAATGAATGTCATATTTTGTATCTGCGCCAATAACACTATGAACAAATTCAACCATGGACTCTAAAGAAGTAGGACAAGCCTTGGTCTCCCCTTTTTGTGGTTCATACTCACATTGATTAATTATGCCTATCATGTCTTCACCTTGAGGAGAATCTTTTGTGAGTGAGAATAGATCAAGAAGGCTTGGAATTTGTGATTTAGATACCGGAATATCGTCAGCAACTTTTTTTGGCAAGAAATTAGCATATTCAACGATAGGAAATTGCAAGGTCATTACGCTCCCTACATAAAGATCTTCTATTCCAAAAAAAAATACCTTGAATGCTTCTGTATGGTCAACTTTTGAAGGTTGTTTTCTGTTTGATTCAACCAAATCTTGTCCAATTTTAATGTGGTTCTTTGCATTCGAGTTTTTCAACCAACCATCAAGGTAAGCTTGCTTGGAATTCTCAGCATGGCTATCTTTTAGCCAACCATCAAGGTAAACTTGGTTGGAGTTAGGGGAGGATATTTCTTTCCCAACCTGTCTAACTTTCAACCATCCATCAAGGTAAAGTTGGTTGGAGTCAAGAGTCGATTTTTCTTTCAAAGCTTGGGTATCTTTCAACCATCCATCAAGGTAAACTTGGTTGGAGTTTGCGTTTCCGGCTCGGGTATCTTTCAACCATCCATCAAGGTAAACTTGGTTAGAGTCTGCATTTTCGGCTCGAGTATCTTTCAACCATCCATCAAGGTAAACTTGGGTGGAGTCAGAGTTGAATTTTGCATTTTCATCTCGAGTATCTTTCAGCCATCCATCAAGATAAACTTGGTTGGAGTTAGGGTTGACTTTTTCTTTCTTAGCCCGAGTATCTTTCAACCATCCATCAAGGTAAACTTGGTTGGAGTCAAGGTTGTCTTTAACTTTCTCTGCTTTGGTATCTTTCAACCATCCATCTAGGAAAACGTGGTTGGAGTCAGGGTTGGCTTTGACTTTCTCGGCTCTGATATCTTTCAACCATCCATCAAGATAAACTTGGTTGGAGTCAGGGTTGGCTTTGGCTTTCTCGTCTCTAGTATCTTTCAACCATCCATCAAGGTAAACTTGGTTGGAGTCAGGGTTGGCTTTGGCTTTCTCGTCCCTAGTATCTTTCAACCATCCATCAAGGTAAACTTGGTTGGAGTCAGGGTTGACTTTCGCTTTCTCGCCTCTTGTATCTTTCAACCATCCATCAAGGTAAACTTGGTTGGAGTCAGGGGAGGGTATTTGGTTCTTCAGTGGAGTATTTTTTAGCCAGCCATCAAGGTAAGGCTGATCAACTTGGTTCATATCTCTTGCAAAGCTTCCATTGTCATTCTACAATACAATTGAATAAAGGGATATTAATGAATGACAAATTAATTTACATATTTTGGATGATATATAAGACTAAAAAAACACAAATGTTTTTAGTGGAAGAAATAATTTGAAACACAAATATTTATAGTTGAAGAATATAGTAGATATATAATTTGAAACATAAAAAATAGGAAGTAGAATATTTTTAATTTCATTATAGCTAAAATCTACATAATTTTGTGAAATATTATAGAACAACCGATTTTGAGTGTGTTGAATGCATGAAAAACAGCCAAGAAGAAGGATTTTAGAAGCATGAATTAAATTCTACATGCATGTATAATTACAAATAAATATGAAAATGATAGATTATAAACATGTTGAAATTTTTTAATTTTAACATGCATGTATAATTGCAAATAAAGATAAAATTGATAGATTGTTATGATAAATAAATGATGAAAAATATAAGTATAAAAGATAGAAGCATGCATGCAAATTTAGTAACTCACAATCAGCAAGAGCAAGAGAAAAGGGAGGAGAGACAGAATAACTTTGTGTGCCATTTCTTTCGGTTATGTTTGTGAGAAAATTGTTTTGTTGTGAAATATGCATTGAAGTGAAAATGAGCTAGGCTATTTATAGGCAAGTAAGAAGAAAAAGTACAAATAATTTTGTTTGATAAAATCATTTTTTAAGTTTATAATTATGGTATTTTTTAAGTTTACAATTTATTTCTGATAATTTATATGTTTAAAAAATCTGTATGGTAACAATAATTGTGTCATATGCTTATAGCTTCTTTTTTTTTTTAAACTTATAACTTATATTGATAAGTTATTTCAATTAGTATATACTTTATCTATTTTTTTTTAATTCTGTTATTGTAATTGTAATTGTAATTGAAATATATACAAAATTAAGCAAATAATTTCATATTTTTAAGTTATATAAATTTTATAAATTTAAGCTGCTACATCACCAGTCATATGCAATAAATTAATTTATCTATTAAACTACCTTAGAAAATGTTGTTTGGACATAAACAATATGAAATACCTACCAAGTTGTTTTTGTAATCTTGTATGTATTTTTAAAATGTAAAAAGTAGATGACATAAAGATATTCACATATAGTACCATTTGTTTTCTCTTAACTGTTTCTATATTATCTTAGGGTCAATATTTTGTTACATAGAAAAAGAGTTGTTAAATTTGTATGAACTTAGAGTAAAAATGGTCATTATTATCTGTTTTTATGTATAATCAAATGATATTCAATTAGTATTATGGGTTGATTATATTTTGTGGATTGTAATTTCCTTATTTAATTAACTGTATTTAGACATGTATTAAACATTAAAATTGTAACAAAATTACAATAATAGTTTAATTTTGTTAAATTGAGTTGTGCTATGTTTATTGGTGCTCAATAGTAGGGAGAAACTTTATTCTATGTTTCTAGATTTTGTGCATGATAGCAAACTAGTATACATCATGAATGTTCTTACCACAAGTCCTCGGAATTTACAACCTAGGAAACAATGAATCCAGACTTTAAGACAAAATAGTGTCACAAGAAATTCTAAAATAGTGTGTAGAGTTTGCATGCTTAAGAATTTAATGTGACAAGTTTACATGTAAGAGGGCTTGCATATGCATTTCTAAAGTAAGTTAATATGATAAGTCAAAAAATTGTAAGTTATTTAAAAAGCAAAACTTACATTAATGAATCATAAAAGAAGAAGTTATAGTAAATATAGTAGTATTTTTTATGTTAAATTGTCAATATTTTGTTATATAGAAAAAGAGTTGTTAAATTTGTGTGAACTTAGAGTAAAAATTGGTCACTATTATCTGTTTTTATGTATAATCAAATGATATTCAATTAGTATTATGGGTTGATTATATTTTGTGGATTGTAATTTCCTTATTTAATTAACTGTATTTGGACATGTATTAAACATTAAAATTGTAACAAAACTAGATTGATGACCCGTGCGATGCACAGACATTTTAAGATTGAAAAATATAATTATTATTATTATAATTATTAGTGTTAGTTTATAACAATTACATCACTATATCAAGATATTTTCTATTAATATTTTTTAATTTAATTTTAGTTTTTATAATTATAATAATTATAATTAAAATATTCATTATAAATTAAAAAATCGAAGAGAATTTAATTACTCGATTCATTGTAGTCGAATTTAATTATTTATTTCAATGATTTTGTCCGTTAATATCATCATGTTATTCTTTGCATCAATTTTTTTTATTTCAATAGTTTTGTTTTAAAGGTTTATTATTTTCATTAAAACATTTATTAAAAAATAAAATTGTTACATAGAAATAAAATATTTTCATATGTTTTCATCATCTATTAAAAATTTTGACGCTGTCATTGTTTAAATCAATAATCTAAATAAAATAAAATATATTATTAATGGTATACATAATTATACAAATTTCGAGTTAATAAGATATTATTGTAATTAAAAATATTTAATATCAGATGATAAATATGAAAAATTCCTTAAGAACAATTAATTTATATATTTATATAACATGTATATTTGTTCTCCTACAAAAAAAATCAACCAATAGGGTGATTAGACATTTTTTTAAACAAACCTTCTATAAGTTGACCTATAAAATATAGGATATAAAAATAATAAAAATTTTAATATTCATGTCTCAAATATAAAAGAGCATCATACTTGTAATAGAAAGATGAGTGATACAATATTAAACTATTTAAAATAAGAAATAGTTAGAAAAAACTCAAATTATAATGTAAATAAATTCCTTTTGCTTAGTTATGTTCAAATTATACCATATTCGAATGATTTTGATTTCGATTGACATAATATTAATGAAATCATTGAGAAAGATATGAATATAATCATTTTTTAGTTCTTTTTGTCTTAAAAAAGGAAAAAAAATTGTTTCATTGAATAAGATATATGAAAAAAAAGCAAAAAAAATCTAACATGTTCGATATTGTGCAAATTTTAGAGAAATACATAGGTGTGAAATATACGAAATAATAAAGTGTAAAAGTGATAATTAAATAATACGTTTAGGATTAGTCGTGGTTATAAAGGTGACGAAGAATGATAAAATTCACAAATATTATAAGTCACTACTAGAAAAACAGTTTTTAGCGTCGGCCATTTGCAGACGCTAGAGGTGAAAAACGGGCACTAAATATGAGTTTAGCGTCGGATTAGCGTCGGGGTCGGGCCTTGGATAAAAACCTCGAAGCTAATGGGTAGCGTCGGCCGCAGAGAAGCCGAGGCTACTTAGCCTCGGCTAAACCGAGGCTTAGTGGACACTAACATGTCAACATAGAAAAGTCATCAATTTTTGTTAGCGTCGGCTTAGACGACTCTATAGTCAATTAAGGAAAGTCAACGAAACTTATTAGCGTCGGCCAGGCCGACTCTATGGTCAACTGAAGAAAGTCAATGAAAGCTTGTTAGCGTCAGTCAAGCCGACTCTAATTTCAAAGTCAATTAAGAAAAGTCAATAGCTTTGGTTTGATTTTGCCTATGGGTGCAAACATATTTACTGATGTATCATTAAGAAAACATGATAACATACATACATACATCAGTGACCTTAATTAACAATGCTTCTAAGGTAAAACAAGTTGGAGTAAGCAACATGATAGAATTATACAAGGTATACATATCATCAGAGCAAGTTGTATACTTTCCGAGCAAGTTGTATTGTGAATATTATTAATAGAACTATACAGGGTATACATATCATCATATGTCACTTAGATATTTTTCAACAACCATTGCTATACATAACTATATAAAGATACATATTACAGTAAAAAAATCTAATAAAGGCTTGATTCTTTAAAACTTGTTCTAATATCATCAGTCATATCCAACTGGTTACTTCTCTAAAACTCAAAATCTTCTACAATTTTCTAAAAGAAACGTATCATCCAAACCTTTTCAGCATTTGATAGAGCCTTACATGCTTCGGTGTGCCTTCCAGAATTAAAGGCATTTAAATCAAATTCTTCGGATGCAACTTTAGTAGACCAAAGTCACGGGTTAATTGTGCTTCTAGTCTTATATCCGGGTATGGGGACATCGTGTGCAACAACTTTGATATTTTCTCCTCCAACCCAATTGATAGCATATAAACTAAAAACAATTTTCGGAAAGAAAATAAAACTATGACAAGTTAGATAAATTGCTTACAATGAAACATAGTAGAATGCATTCAACTGCCTCGAGATACAAAACATACCAGAAACTCAACTGTTGCAACTTAACACCATCACTGAAAAGCAATGGCATGCTTACGGCTGTAGATATAGAAAATATTAAAGAGCAGCTTTGAATATCATTGAACTCAACAAATTTAATAAAATACTTAATCAAAAAATGAAACTAAGAATTGTGCGCTTACTTGATAGCAGCTTTGATTTGAACTTAGGTGGCAGGCTTCTCGAGCCTCACTGTAAGGTCAACAACAGAGACATCCACAGTTGGGACACAGAATGACATACCGGTCAATTTTCCATTCAAAGCTGGAAGCACTTTACCGACAGCCTAATGGGACAGAAAAAATTAAAACCAAATCCAAATATTGGTAACAACAATAATTGCAACAGTACTAAAGAGTCTGAAAACAGAACGAAATTTTCTCACCTTAGCAGCAGCTCTAGTACTGCTGGGAATGATGTTAAATGAAGCAGCTCTTCCACCTCTTTAGTCCTTGCTTGATGGTCCCTCAACAGTCTTCTGGGTGGATTGTTGTTAGCATTGCAGCAAGATAAGAATGAATTAGCAAGTTCTAAGATAAAATAACAAATGCAATAGTAACACATTGGCTATATACCCACCAGTGATGGAATGGACAGTGGTCATGAGACCCTCAACAATGCCAAACATGTCATTAATAACCTGCAGAATAAACAAGGCACAGTTAAGACCTTATATCCGGGAATGGGGACATCGTGTGCAACAACTTTGATACCTTCTCCTCCAACCCAAGTGATAGCATATGTATTAAAAACCATTTTCCGGCAGAAAATAAAACTATGACAAGTTAGATAAATTGCTTACAATGAAACATAGTAGAATACATCCAGCTGCCTCAGGATACAAAACATACTAGAAAATTAAGTGTTGCAACTTAACACCATCAATGAAAAGCAAGGGCATGCTTACGGCTGTAGATATAGCAAAATTTGTCGGCTTAATAACAATGTTGGAGATAAATACTAGTTTCAAAATCAAATGACGTGGAAGCAAAAATACCTGGGGATGAACAGAATCGGTGTAAATCATATAGGCAACACAAGCTACAACACTAGCAATCTTGGCAAGCCATCCAGCTTTTGTGGGAGGTCTAACACAACATCACTAAAGTCAGCACCTTTAATGACGGCGCCTCCAAGATCACTCCGCGTGAGGACTGTTTTGGAAAGAATCGCATTCGTGAGATTCGCTTCATTAAGAACCTGTACATCCCAAACAAGAAAATCAAAGGATAGAAAACCATGCTTATAGATAAAACTAATCAGTCTAATATGACGGTCTAGTTACCATGCGATCCAACAACGTATCACTCAAATCAGGACCTACAAAATTCAAGCAAAAAGATTAAATGAAATTATAATTACTTTTTACATATATTATTCACTATTAGCCTATACCTGCAAAAAGATTAAATGATTAATGAATTGATTAAGAGAAATTAACAAACTAACCTTGTAGTTACTTGTTATTGGAAAATTGTGTCACTGATGTCAATGCTTGTTTCTAACCATAACAATTGTTTAACCAAAACCAATATTTCATTAACAAACAAGGTCAATACATAGATTTCGTTGCATCTGCAGTTTCAACATAACATGAACAATCCAATTCAAACCCTACTTCAACTATTACATTTCATAACAAAATAAACATTAAACATAAATGAGATAACAAAACATAACATCTTCAAATTTCCAGAAAATTTCTCTGATTTCAGCTTGTTCTTCAAATTCTTGTTCTTCTTCTTTGAATCTTCAAACATAACCATCAAGTAATCCATAGCTTCCATACCTTCCAACTCTGACTTCATAATGCTCCCATCTTCATTTCCACCTTTTTCTCCCATGTCTTCATCCCATATGAACAAATTACATGTCTCATCACTTCTCCAAAATGGACATCTCCACAAAAGCCTTCCTTTATTTTGTCCCTTCTTGCATTGGTACGAAACCATACGACCATCACACCCACAAAATTTTCCAGATCGAGATTTTATTGAAGAAGAAGACAAAGAAACACCTTTAGACGAGTTGTCATTTTTTGTGTTTCTTGATTCATGTAAGTAATGAAAATCTAAAAATCACAACATGTATCAGCCACACACAAAACACTAATCACCTATAGATTTCAAAAGCATTCAAACACGCCTACTTTGATTATTGACTCATGTAACTAATGAAAAAATAAAATTATAAAGAGATTTTCATAAGTAAAACGGCTAAACTCATCAGAAACATGATTTACACCCTAAATCGAAAAGTCTAAAACTGAATAAAATACACCAACCTTGCAAACTTCTGAAGAACAAAGATCACAACTTCAAGAAGATAGAGGTTATGTTGCTCGTCGTCATGGTGTTGTTCGTCGTTGAACACTAAGTCTTCAAGAACTGCAGTATTAGAATCAATGAAGCCCCAATCAGTAGAAGAAGTGGGTAAGTTAAAATGTCTCATTCTTCAAGAACCCAACCATAGAAAGTGAAATTAGAGGTGGGAGACTTACCAATGAACGAAGTAGCGGTGGTATTCTTCAAATCGGTGATGTTCTTCGTTTGAGAAGGAAAGGTTTGAGAAGGAAGGGCTAAAGAAGGAAGGGTTTAACGTTGGAGAAGAAAAGGAAGGGTTTGACGTTGAAAAAGAAAGGGTTTATAGGTTTAGCGTTTAGAGGTTTTTAGGGTATATCGTTTGAGAGATTGGGAGATTGAGAGACTAAACAAGTTTTAAGGTTGGAGAAGAAAGGGATAAAGGTTTAGCGTTTTTCATCTTTTACGTTAGAATATTCTTTCATTTATTTTTATTTAACTAGTTTTATAATTTTATTTAGTTTTACTTTATAGTTATAATTTTATTTAGTTTTATTATATTAAATAGATTTTAAGTCAATTTTGGTTTTGTTTTCTTATTTTATTTTATAAATTTGGTTTTAGTTATAACTTAAAGTTTTATTTTATAATTTAGTTTAATTTTATGATTATAAGAAGATGATTTTTTTCCGCACCAATAGATTTACATTAGCGTCCGCTTGAACCAACGCTACTAAGGAAATATAAATAAATATAATGCATTAAAGAACAAAATAAAATGCTTCAAACGAAAATAGTGGAGGGAAAGGTTCGCGCTCAATAGAATTTCATTAGCGGCGGCCGGACGGACGCTAGTATTTCAATAAATAAATAAGTAAATAAATATTTAAGAACATTAGCGTCGGCTACACGGACGCTACTAGATAAAAAAAGTACATCAAAAAATAAAATTAAATGTGTCAAACGAAAATAGTGGAGGGAAAGGTTCGCGCTACAATAGAATTTTAGTAGCGGCGGCCTGACGGACGTTGGTAATTCAATAAATAAATATATAAACTAACAGATAAATGAATATGAAAATAATTAAGAACATTAGCGTCGGCTTAACCGACACGACCATTAACTATTTATTTAAATATTTTAAACAAAGGATTAAACCTTTTAGCGTTCGTAAGAGAGACACAAATCCGACGCTAATAGCGTCGGTGTCGGGGACCGACGCTAAATATCCGACGCTAAAACACAGTTTTCTAGTAGTGAGTATATTAAAAAATAATAAATAAAATTTTAATTTTTAAACTGATTTTGATTATTGATTTTCTAAAACTGATTTTAATAATTTGAGTAGTTAAAAATAATAAATTTAAATTAATTATATGTTTCAATCCAACCAAATTTAATTCTTTATTTAAATGTCTTTTAACCGATTTTAATTGATTGAGTGGTTAACAAATTTAATCAAATTTAATTCATTGTTTCAATGAAGTGGAATCTAATTAGGCTTGGTTGGCCTTTTTTCAGATTTTGTTAGTTGGGTTTTGGTATAGTCCCCCAATTTTGTGTAATGCTTTTTCTTTCAATATATTAGCCTTAATTTAAAAAAATAAAAAATTATTGATTTCAGTCTCTCTATGTTATTCTTTGCATCAAATTTAATTTTTATAATTTAAAATTTGTTATTATTATTATTTTTTATAGCAGTGGCCTAATATAATAATAATAATAATTTTTTATTTTAATTATTATTATAATACCAATTTAATAAAAAAATTAATTAAGGTTTATATATATATATATATATATATATATATATATATATATATATATATATATATATATATATAATTAGAGATGTATTGCAGATTGTAATAAGCACATTACAAATTATATTTAAATTATAGTGTGAATTTTCAAAAGCAAATGTAGCAAAAAGAAACAAAACATTGTATTTATATATAAATTTTTACATATAGAATTGAAAGCTATAGAATTGACAAAAATGTACTAAACCATAATTAATATATTAGAGATATTATTAGAAGTGATATAAATTTCTACCTGAAACATAGATATAATATGCTAGAAAATATTGGTAATATAATATAATTTTTTAGAAAAATTAATGATTGTATAGTGTAAGGTAATATATTATATGGATAATCTTACAACAATATTAAAAATTGAATCATATTGTTCGTATCTTCATCTTCCATATGTGACCGGCCTGCAATTATCTTTATAGCTGTATTAATTGATTAAAATAGCTATGAGGCTTGCTTACATATATGACCGACTTTGAAATTCTCTTTAAAACAATATTAATTTATTAAGATAGCTATGAGACATGAAGTATCTAGAAAAAATTAGTATAAAATAATTATAGAGAATAGAGATAAACCCATGCTTTTGTTGAGAGCATTGAAAGAAAATTCCTTGAATGTGAATATAGAATTGCATTAAAAAATCTATATAAAAATAATAATAGGTTAAATTTGTGGATGAGCGTTGATAGATAGATATTTGATGTGTTAAATTTTTGGATGATGTAAATATTAGAGTTAAAATCATCAAAATACTTACATGAGATGCCATTAAGAAATGAATAATCTTTTATCCTGTGACAAAAATAAAATTAACAATCAATACATAAGTATAAAGTAAGAAATAGAAGATAAAAACTATCATACAAATTTGAAGATTAGCACAAAAATGAAGATCTTGAAACTAAAGTCATATATTTATACTAACATTGAGAAAAAGGACCAATAGAAATTAATAAAATTATAACAGAAAATTATTATTCAAATTTGATATTAATATAATCATTATGTGAGCAATTAGAGTTGAAGAGTTATTATGTGAACGATTAGAGTTGAAGAGTTTTATAAACAGTAAATTCAATAAAAATGTAACTGAATTATTAAAATTAATTTATAGTTATGTAAGAATTAAATTTTAGAAATAGTATGATAAACTGTCAATTCAATGATTATTTAAAGGAAAAATTAATGAAAGGCGTTATAAAAATAATTCTCAATTAAAATATATTAATGGTAAAGAAATTATAAAAATTAATTTATAGTTATATTAGTGTTATTAGCTTTTATAATTTTTACATAATAATAAATAAAAATGAAAATTCATTAAAAAATAGAAAACATATCCCTATTGTACATTTCAAATTTAAAAAAGTATAAAAAATATATATTTTAATATAAATGAAGAAAATTTTTTTATGAATAAAATTAAAAATATATTTTTATTTTATATTATTAATATATTAAATTAAAATGCATATAAACTTTAAACTCTTATTATATCAATAAGTCTTTAGTATTTTTTAAATTATTATTTTTGAAAAAAATTTATCTACTTTAGTTATTTAACACATATTTTTTAGTTTGGTAAAAACATTTTTATTTTATATTATTAAATTATTAAAATGAAATGCTTAAGAACTTTAGACTATCCTATTATTTAATCTTTAGATTCATTTGTTAATTACTATTTTTATAAAACTTTATCTACTTAAATTTTTTAACATATACTTTTTTTGAAATATTTTTTTTAATGATTATCATCAACATGATTTTGGAAACTTTAAAAATAATTGTGATTTTTATATTTGTAATTGGAATATTTGAAAAAATAATAAACTAATTTTTATATTTTTAATTTTTATTTATTATTTAGAAAAACTAAGTAATTCAAAGTTTATATAAAAAAATTATAATTTTAATATTAAACAGAATAACTAAAAGAGAATAATTAAAAATAATAATTAAATGAGAATTAGGATTATAAGATATAATAATGTTAGTTGAATATAATAGTGCTAATTAAAAAAATTGTATTGTAATTATTATTATTTGATAATTTTTTTTTTGTATAAAAAAAATGAGAATTAGGATAATAAAATATAATAGTGTTAGATGAATATATTATTATTATCATTATTATTATTATTTATTTATAATTGTGGTAGTTGGTTATTATATTACTATTTTTGTTATTATTATTATTATTTTTGTTATTATTATTTTATTATTATTATTATTAGTTAGATATTTTATTATTATTATTATTATTAATAGTGATGGTTTAGTTTTATTATTATATTATTATAATAATAATTATTATTATTATTATTATTATTTTTGTTATTATTTTAATATTATTATTTGTTAGATATTATATTATTATTAATAATAATAGTGATGGTTTAGTTTTATTATTATATTATTATTATAATTATTATTATTATTATTATTATTATTATTATTATTATTATTTATTTATTTTAATATAGAGTTTGTATAATTAGGGTTTGTATTTAGAATTATTACCAAATGACATGTGGCGAGGATTATTACCAAGATGACATGTGGCTAGGGTTGTCATCATGACTTCTTTGGATTTATATTAAGTAGATATATTATTATTATTATAATTATTATAATTATTAGTATTATTATTATTATTTATTTATTTATTTTAATCTAGAGTTTGTATAATTAGGGTGTGTATTTAAAATTATTACCAAATGACATGTGGCGAGGATTATTACCAAGATGACATGTGGCTAGGGTTGCCATCATGACTTCTTTAGATTTATATTAAGTAAAGTACAATAATAGTTTAATTTTGTTAAATTGAGTTGTGCTATGTTTATTGGTGCTCAATAGTAGGGAGAAACTTTATTCTATGTTTCTAGATTTTATGCATGATAGCAAACTAGTATACATCATGAATGTTCTTACCACAAGTCCTCGGAATTTACAACCTAGGAAACAATGCATTCAGACTTTAAGACAAAATAGTGTCACAAGAAATTCTAAAATAGCGTGTAGAGTTTGCATGCTTAAGAGTTTAATGTGACAAATTTACATGTAAGAGGGCTTGCATGCATTTCTAAAGTAAGTTAATATGATAAGTCAAAAAATTGTAAGTTATTTAAAAAGCAAAACTTACATTAATGAGTCATAAAAGAAGAAGTTACAGTACATATAGTAGTATTTTTTATGTTAAATTGTCAATATTTTGTTATATAGAAAAAGAGTTGTTAAATTTGTGTGAACTTAGAGTAAAAAATGGTCATTATTATCTGTTTTTATGTATAATCAAATGATATTCAATTAGTATTATGGGTTGATTATATTTTGTGGATTGTAATTTCCTTATTTAAACATGTATTAAACATTAAAATTGTAACAAAATTACAATAATAGTTTAATTTTGTTAAACTGAGTTGTGCTATGTTTATTGGTGCTCAATAGTAGGGAGACACTTTATTCTATGTTTCTAGATTTTGTGCATGATAGCAGACTAGTATACATCATGAATGTTCTTACCACAAGTCCTCGGAATTTACAACCTAGGAAACAATGAATCCAGACTTTAAGATAAAATAGTGTCACAAGAAATTCTAAAATAGTGTGTAGAGTTTGCATTCTTAAGAAATTAATGTGACAAGTTTACATGTAAGAGGGCTTGCATGCATTTCTAAAGTAAGTTAATATGATAAGTCAAAAAATTATACGTTATTTAAAAAGCAAAACTTACGTTAATGAGTCATAAAAGAAGAAGTTACAGTACATATAGTAGTATTTTTTATGTTAAATTGTCAAATTTTATTATAAATAAATGTTTGCAAGCCAAAAAAAGCTAATTAAAGATTCGAAGTAGTACTTTTTTATAAAATGTTTGAAAATCAAATTAATTTCAAATAGAGTACTTAACTATTTATTTGGTTGGATAAAGAAACCCAGAGCCATATTTCTCTTAAAAAAACACATTTTTAAAATAAATATATAAAATTGGTTATGTTTTTTTTTTTTGAGAAATAAAATTGGTTATGGTTATAAAATCATATTCAAATTTAAACTTATTTTCTGGGTCTATCTCAAATTCAATTTATGCTCTTCTTGGTTTGTTCCATTTAGTTTTTATTAAACATTATTTTGTTGATATATAAACAGAGAGTTGTTAAATTTGTGCGAGCCTAGTAAAAAATGTCAATATTTTATGTTTTTATGTATAATCTATTTATTCTATAGACAAAGTAACAAGTATGACATGAAACTCATACACAAAAGTCATGTATAACTATGAAATTTTAAATTTGAATTCGAATAATATACACCTTAATACTATCATTATGGGGGTTGATTATATCTTGAGGATTGTAATTTTCTTATTTAATTAGATGTATTACAAATCTTCTACTAAATCCTATGTTTTTGAATTCAGTTGCTTACACAGAATTTCTTTACACCATACCTACACCGTAGTTATTTCAATTCATTTCCAGTGTTGCACAAAATTCAATGCAAGAAAAATATTCTTAAAAAAATCAAAAAGTATATGTAACCGTATTTAATACGGTGTAGTTGTAGCTTTTGGATGTAAGCTTAGCATTTCTCTTTTGAATTTTGTGCATGAGAGCAGATTAGTATACATCATGAATGTGACTCATGTATTGATTATTGTAATGAGTTGTACTATCTTTTGTTACCAAGTCCTAGGATTTTACAACATAGGAACCAATGAATCTAGACATTAAGACAAAATATACTACTGTGTATAGTATGCATGCTTAAGTAGTTAATGTGACAAGTTAAACCGACACAATATCACATGTAGGGGCTTGCATGTTCTTAAGTAAATTGGCATGACAAGTTATCTATGAAGCAAAAGTTCTTACATTAATAAGTCAAAAAAGAACATTATATTAATACTCCAAATCAATTATAGTATTAAAAATAAATGTTTATGAGCAAAAAGCTTAAAAGGTTTGAAGTTGTACTAATAAAAAGGACATAGATGAAACATATGATAACTCCAAATAAAATAATGTTTAATATTTAAAATAAATGCAATTTTTAAGAAGATAATAATATTTATTAATTCTAATGATAAACTAATATATATCTTAATAAAAAAATTTATTTAAAATATATGCAGTTTAAAAAAAATAATTGCATTTATTAATTTTAATGGTAAATTAATATCAGAATTAAAATATTTTTATTAATTTTAATTGACATAATAGTTGAATAAGTATAATAATAATAATAATAATAATAATAATAATAATTGATTTTACCGGTTCATATGAACCAGGAGTGGGCAAGAGATTTCTTGCACAGTGTTGGTGATGACGAGGAGGGGGTGTACCTGCAAGACAATTCGATAATGACGTAAGTAGGAGTACAAATACGTTTGAATGTTTCTTAAGGTTTAAAAATGAGTTACCTTATAGGGATGGCGACGGGTCGGGTCGGGTGCAAGTTTCACACTACTCAAACCCGCACCCGAAATTAGCACCCGAACCCGAAACCAAACCCAAACGTTGTTCGGGTGGAAAAATAACACCTACGCCCACACCCGTTGGGTTCGGGTTTTTTCACCCAAACCCGTAACAAAATATACTTTTCCTACAAATTTCAACAATATTATATATATATATATATATATGGGGACGACTCAAGTGAGAACACTTGGTTATTATGAGAAATAAGAACAATGAATCACGACCATTAAATTTTAATTTGTTGATTTTAACGGACTAGATTGGTTTCTCTTTCTATGATCCTTAATATTTATTTTAAATCAACATAGAAAGAGAAACCAATCCAGTTCATTAAAATCAACAAATCAAAATTTAATGGTCGTGATTTATTGTTCTCATTTCTCATAATAACCAAGTGTTCTCACTTGAGTCGTCCCATATATATATATATATATATAAACGGGTGTGATTTCGGGTTTCGGGTGCGGGTTTCACACTACCCAAACCCTCATCCGAAAGATCGGGTGGCACCCGAACCCGATCCCAAACCCAGTCAACTGGGTTTTCACCCGTTGACTCGGGTTCAGGTGCGGATGAGCCCCGCAGGTTTGGGTCTGCTTTCCATCCCTAGTACCTTATCCTCTCAAATGAGAGGGTTTTTATATTGCCCCCATCATTGGGCCATTGGTTCATATTTTGGGTTGGATCGTGGATCTAGGCCCAAAATATGTGACTGCTAGGAATCTAGGAGTGTGTTTAGAAATCATAGGAGGCTGCCCGGAATTAGTCATTGGTTGGGTAGAGATGTACTTTTGGAAGACCGAGTGTAATACGGTGAACTGACTTTACAGAAATGTCGCGGTAAGCAAGAGTCGCCATCGTCTTCTATTTTATCCAATTTATAGAAAGGCTAAAAGAGCAGGAAAATACCTTTTAAAAAGATTTTGAGTTCGGGGGTAATTTATACAAAGGGAAGGTTTAAGGCACCCTTTGCATCCATGGTTTTCCATGGGCTCTTAATTGCTTAGCGCACTTTGAAATGTTTGAAAATGTTTGCAGTGAATAAAGAAAAAGATTTGAATAAGGACTTTAGCTTGTAAATAAGCATAACATTTTTGAAGGTTTTTGATAAAAGAGCAAAACTGTATTTAAACCAGAGCAAGCAATTAGAAGCAATTACCCAAAATTTATAAAAAGTTCTTTTAGCCTTTCAGGGCTATCTATACCATAGGAGGGTAGGAAGTCCTTGTATTGGATGTTGAAGGGTCATCGGAATAATCGTTCGCCATAAGACTGTCCCTACCATAAAGAGGGTAGGTAGTCTAAGGGAAGGATATAATAGTCATTAATCTTTTTAGGCATCATGCGAGGATACCTTAGCAATGGGGACAAATCATCATTTACCGAGGCAACTTCAAGGGACAAACTTGATGATGAATGAACTGAGGGCAACATTTGCTTTAGGTATCCTCGGAATCGAGGGACTTGACTATTTTAAAGGCGACAATAATAAGGCAACAAGGCAACAATATAAGGCAACATGCAACAAGAGGGGTTACCCAAAAGTGTGTGTGTGGCACAATCAGGTGGTTCAATTCAAATAATTTATCTTGTAATTAGTGAGCTATGTTAATTCAAGGCTTGCACTCCCTAAGATTACTAACCACAGCAGAAAAGTAAAACAGTTTAATAGTCCTACGCTATTACAATAAACACCTGCGGGAAAGGGGAAATAAAGGCAGAAAATAAGAGAGAAAAATAATTAATTCAAACTTATTTAAATATCCGGAGCCTTCAATCGAACCTTCGATCAACCCTGAAAAATTAAGAAAGAAGAAGAGAAAGGTTAGTGCATTAAAGATCGACAACCCTAATTTACCGGAATAAATCAGGGTTAAAACCATAAGGTATGAAAAATTAATAATTTAAATAAAGGTTAAGAAAATCGAGAGTTCGATTAAATATACCAATTAAATAATTATTGGATTAAATCCTTATTATTTAATTGATTAGAAGTATAAAATTGAATTTTAAATAAAAAAACAATTATTATATAAAAAAAACTAATTTGTTAAATAAATAAAAATAAATAAAAGGCAATTATAGTAAAAGAGAAAGAAAAAAAAAGGGGTTCATATAATTAAAAATTAAAAAAAAAACTTAGCTTTTAATCCTGTGTGGCTGGCTTGTGAGGTTCATGGTGGGACAGCGTTTGTATGTCCTTGGATCTAGCTCAGATGTGAGATCGTGTGGTTGATGATTGAGGGCACGCCATAGTCTCGCGTGGGAGTGACACACTGAATCCGGTGAGAATGCAAACCAAACCAAAAAACAAATATGTGGGACGCTGGGATCGAGCCCCGGTCCCTTGGGATATTACTCCTCACCTTTACCATTCAAGCTCTGTCTCTTCACTGTTATTAATACCGGTAAAATAAAATAAATATACAAATAAGAGTTAATGGGAAAAGGAGTCAAACAATTCAGTCAGCGTGGGGCCCTGTGAGATGGAATGGGCGAATCACGTAAGGAGAGAGAAGCTGCAGTTGTTGACTGACCAATCAAATCCACGCGCATGCTCCCAAAGAGGCCAAGTGGACTGCGGGTCATCTTCAACCTTGGAACACCATATTTGCTACGAATTTGCATCAAACATTGCTGTCGTTTTGCTACAGTTTTACCGGTAGCTAAATCTGGAAACATGGAACCTAAAAAAAACGTATCGAACAAAGAAACCAAATGTCCAAATCTTTTTAAAATTAACCCCTAAACACGAATATGGTACTCGTTTTGGCTAAAACATCTTGGAACCATGGATCCGAGAGGACTCACGACTCATGCCCTAACAATGGCTTTATGTGATACCTGCACTAAAGCTCCAAACTAATGGTTCAATCTTGTTCTAATCATCAACAGGAACTTTCACATGTAATTAGATTCCATTTAAACACACGAAATCGTAAAGTACAAAAGTCAAGAGTGCATGTAAATATGAAGATCATGGCATACTGCTTTCTAGATGAATTCAAACATATTTAACGAACCAAACCTTCTTTAAATTACCTTAGAAGATGAATGGAATGGTTGGAAGGCTTTGAAACTTACTGGAAGAAGCAATACGATCTTTTCTTGTTTCTTGAATTTTTGTCACGCTTTTATAAGTTCTTGGAGGCAGCCCCTTCGTCCTCTAATCTTCTGTGTTTGCTCAGTATATATAATAGAAAAAATTAGGTCAACAATCTTCAAGCAAATCTCTCATGATCATGGTGAAATATTTGATTGGAAATTGATTTTGAAAGTTTCTATTTTTGCCTAATTTCACATCCAATCTTTAACAAGCTTATTTGTACGAAATTAGATGAAAAATATGTTAGTTAATCAATCGAATTTGATTGGAAATCAAATCCAAATCAACTCTTTTCCATAATTCCTTGAATATTTGATTTTATTCACTTTTTTAAATGAATAAAATTTATATAAAATCAAATAAACCATATAATTTCGTGGCAATTGAGTTTTGGATCTTGGATAACTTGAGGATTAAGCTTGGGCCAAAAAAGATTGAGTCCATTTGCAAGAAAATTCATTTTGGAGCCTTTAATTTCACATTTTTCTCCTTAAAATTGCCCAACTTCGACAAGGCATATCTCCCTCAATTTTTAAGATATGGGAGAGTTCTATGACTTTTTGGAAACCTCAAGATGTCTTCTAAAAGCCACTTTGGAAGCTTTTTTCCATTTGGAGATTTTGTCTTGATTATATGGGCTTTTGACAAAAACAGCTTTTTTGCGATCTTCTAGAAGGACCTGTAATGTTTTGGCTCATATCTCTCATATGGTGCATTTCTGGCCTTGGCTTGTGAGAGACAAAATTGTAGAGAATTCAATTTCCTTAAAATTGAGCTTTGGATGAGAAATTTCTGATGTTCCATGTGAAAGTTATGGCTGGTCAAAGTTCAGTTGACTTTAGGTCAAAAAACCCTAATTTGGAAACTTTAGGTTTTGTTGATTTTGGAGCTTTCCTCGATGAATCATGATCAATCTTTGATAAAATGATGAATGATACTTCAAAATGAGGATGTTGGCCAAAAATCAGGAATTTTGACTGTACTTTGACCACAGTTGACTTTTAGGTCAAATCAGTCGACTGTTGACCATTTGAGTTGTTTTGTGAATCAAAGCTTGAAATATAGTGGAAAAATTTTAGGGTATGACACCGAGGTACCCAATGAGAAGAAGGCAAATTGTTTTCGATTGAGTGACAGAGTGGATGTTTTTCTGCTGGCACAGATGGAGGTCTAACCGAAGACAGCGATGGTTAGCTATCCACGGCCGGTTGAAGATGTGTCCTCGTTAGAGAAGGCAAGAGGGAAAGGTCCTTCCTTTTCCCTCAGCCGGTTCGGCCAAGGTTATTGGGCCGTTCTAAGTGCAGAAGTGGATTGGGTGATGCTTAGCCATTGGACTAGTAAAAAACATAAGCCCCCAAAGTCGTTGCTCCCGAGCGTAGGAGTGATGACTTAAGAGCAGCTCGTGATCTAGGAAGGAATGCATACGAGGAACCATAACGTCACCTCGTGCGGCCGGTTTGTGGGGAGTCAAACAGTTGATTTTTCTTCCTATGTTGGCGGTCGTTTTTGCTTTTACTCTGCACCTTTGCTCATTTATATGTTGTTTGCACATGATTTTCTTTGTTTGCATGTTTGTATCCTCATCCGCCGGGGACGTTTGTTTTGTATAAGTGTTTTAGTGTTGCTCGTTAAGGATGCATGTTGTTTAGGGATGTTTGTGAAATGATTTTTGTGAAGTGTTTGAGGTGTGCTCGACAGTTATTGTAGTTCGACAGTGTGGGAAACAATCGAATGACTAGGGTTGTTTTTGGAGCAAGGGGAAGAGCTCAGGCCCCATTTGTGACCTGAGTCCCTCGACATGAATGACCCATCACGATCTAGTGTTCTACTATCTTGGTACGACGACGATGGGCTCAGTTGAGTGTTCCCCGTCTGGCAGAGGATTTGCTCGTTCTATGAGCGGAAACTTGCCTTTTATTTCAAATTGCAACGTTGCGCTTGTACCTAGGCACACATAAGTGGTCGGGAGATGTTATGTCAGTTCTAGATTCGGGGACACCAACAGTTTGTAGCCTTAGTTGTAGTATTGTTTCAGCTTCTGGGTGTTTCATGGTCAAGCAAGTTCTTTCCCGTCTAGGCGTTCGAGGTAGTAGGTCAGGCGGGAAGGGGTCTCCCTGGTTGTTAGGACGGGAGAGGACCAGTGGTTTTGATAATGCTTGCTTCAGGGGGAGGAAGGCTTGGTCTCACTCCTTCGTCCACTCGAAAGCTGCCTCCTTTTGAAGTAGTTTGAAGAATGGGATAGCATGTTGGGAAGATATTGCCACAAAGCGAGATAGGGAGGTGAGCATCCTGTTTAGAGTTTGGATTGATTTCTTCGAACTCGGTGTCTAGAGTTCGGAGAAGGCTCTGCACTTGTTGGGGTTGGCTTTCGATCTCTTGCTTTGTAAGGTACAAGTTATACGGTGGGAGAATTGACTTTTTAAAATGTTGCGGTAAGCAAGAGTCGCCACCGACTTTTATTTTATCCAATTGGAAAGGCAAAAAGAACAGGAAAGACCTTTGAAAGATTTTGAGTTCGGTGGGTAGGTTGTACAAAGGGAAGGTACAAGCACCCTTTGTATCCATGGTTATCCATGGGCTCTTAATTGCTTAGCTCACTTTTGTTCTCAAAATGTTTGAAGTGTAGTGTGTGAATAGTAAAAACTTTGTTAAGGACTTTAGCTTGTAAATAAGCGTAGCCTTGTTTTTGAAAGTATTTGAAAAGATAGTATGAAAAAAGATTTTTGAATTTAAATCAGAGCAAGCAATTAGTAGCAACTACCCTATTTTAGTTCTTTAAGCTTTTCAGTTTGAAAGGGCTATCCATACCATAAAGAGGGCAGGTAGTCCTTTCATTGGATTTGAAAAGGGTCATCGGAATTATCGTTCGCCATAAGACTGTCCCTACCATAAAGAGGGCAGGTAGTCTTTAGGAAAGGACATAATAGTCATTTTTAGGCAACCAATGAGGATACCTTAACAATTGGGACAATCATCATTTACCGGGGCAACATCGAGGGACAAGATCATTTTTCTGTTAGGCAACTTCGAAGGGACATACGATCTTATGATGATTTATGAACTGAGGGCAACATTTGCTTTAGGTATCCTCGTATTCGAGGGACTTGACTATTTTTAAAGGCAATAGGCAACAGGCAGCATAAGAAGGGTTACCCTAAAGGTGTGTGTGTGGAACAATCATGTGGTTAAGTTCAGATACTTATCTTGTAAATAATTGGTCTAATTCATTTTAACAAGGCTTGCACTCCCTAGGATTACTAACCACGCAGTTAAAAATAAAAGCAGAATTAAAAGTTCCTATCACAATAAACACCTGTAGGGCAGAAAAATAAAGACAAGAAAAATAAAACACTAAACTATTACAATAAACACCTGCAAATAAATAGAGGAAAAATAATAGAAACCCTAAGCTATTACAAGGCTTTGGGGCAGATACAATATAGAGGAAGAATTGGGCGCGAAAATAAAAGCAGGATAAAATTGAAAGGAGAACGAAAAGGCAAAAAAGGTTTTTTTGAAAACGAGGCTAACAAACCTAAAATTAATTATTGGTTATAAACCTAATTAATTTAATCCTGATTAATTAAAAGTTAACCCTAATTATTTATTTAAACCTAAATTAAACTACCCTATATTATTAACCTAAATCAAAACTATTAACCAAAATTAAATTTATTAGTTAAAACATAAATTAAGACTAAATTATATTACTAATCTAAATCTAAAAACAAAATTTGTTATATAAAAAGTTTTTTAGGGTTTTCTTAAAAAAGGTGTAAAAACAAACAAATAAATAAAATAAAAATAAAAGAAACCAGGATTTTAATTGACTGTGGCAAGGCTGATGGTCTTTGAGATGCACCCTCAATCCTGGGCGTTGGATCTTGGAAGCTGATGATCAGATGGCTGAACAGTGAGGCGCATGGCAAGCTCCTATGCATGAGGCACATGGGATCTGCAGAAATAAAGTTCATGAAAAAAACAAGCAAGGGCCAGGGATCGAACCCTGGACCCTTTAGTCACCCAAACACGCGCGTTACCACATACGCTGCATTGGTTTCTTGATAACAATACAACTTCAAAATAATATATACAAAAATGTGAAAGATAAATTATTTGTTCAAACCGAGTCAAACTGGGGCCCGATGGACTTGTTGAATGACCACTCGCGAGGAGACACGCAGGCGGAGAGAGGGTATCCTCGTTGACTGGTCGGTGGGAAGGTGCCACGCTTGCAGTCCAACGGTCACGACACTGTTCATCATCTTCTTTAATTTACCTGCGGATTTTCCCAGGGAATTACCTGCGAATTTTGCTGCGCTTTTTGTATTAATTCTGCAATAAATTAGAAACTCAATAAAAGGATGTTAGATAAGCAAGATAGGTGCCCAGATACCCTACTTGGAACGAGGCGAATTCAATGGTGTGGTTTTTATGTCCTGAAACGGCCTGTAGGTTGGAGAATGAAAGCTCCACTCTTTGAAACCCTAAACATGGTGAAATTCGTTTGGCACGTTCAAACTCCATCACAACTATTCAAATATCCCCTAAATGATCTCAGGAGCTCAAAAAAGATTAGTACAGATCAAAGCATGATAAAATATGAGACACGAAATTCAAATATATATGATGATAATGAACATGGTGGATGTGTTTTAACAGCTCTACAACTTATATATTGATCCAATCTTACTCTTTTATACCTTAGAGGTCGAATGGAATGGCTGGAAATCTTTGAAATTCCTTGGAGCAAGAAAACAAAAGTTTTCACTTTCTTTGGTATTTTAAAAACTTTGGAACCCTTGTGCCCTTGCCTCTTTTTTCCAATTTTTTCTCTTAATATAATGAATAGCCTCACATATTTATATTGATCAGAAATAGGACAAAAGATTGCTTGAAAAATAAGCTTATAAAAGATTGAAATTTGATTTAGAAAATATATGAAACTTCTATTTTGAGCTCAATCTCTTTCCAATCTTATTGAACGAAATTTGATGAGATTATCTTTAAATATATGCTCATGATATGGTTTTAAAATAAGCCAAATGTAATCTTTTATTTTTCTCATCATTTACTTGATTTAAATTGAATTTTAAGAGAATAAAATCCAAAATAAAATAAATAATAATGATAAAAACAAGAGATTAGTCATGTGGGTCGTGGATAGGCTTAGGATCAAGTATCAAGACCAAAACTTAGGCCCATGGACTCAAAAGATCAAAATTCTTCATTTTGCACTTCATGCATTTCTCAAAATTGATCAACTTTAGCAAGTCATAACGCCTTCGATATTTGTCATATGAAGATGTTGTAGAAATTTTTGGAAAGCCCAAGATATCCTCTATAAGGCACTTCGGAACCATTTTTGCATTTGAGGATTTTATCTTGAAGATATGGCTTCTGGAAAAAAAACAGTCTTTTGCGAGCTTCTAGAAGGACCTGTAATGTTTTGACTTATATCTCTTAGGCGGAAGCATTTCTTGATCTTGGACCCAACATCAAAGTTGTAGAGAATCAAATTTCCTTGAGAATAAGCTTTGGTTGGAGATTTTATGATGAACCATTTGAGAGATATGATCAGTCAAAGTTGGGTTGACTTTTGGTCCAAAACCCTAATTTTAGAAACTTGGACATTTAGTGATTTTGAAGCTTTCCTTGACGAATCATGATAAATCCTTGATCAAATGATGAATATAACTTCAAAACATTGATGTTGTCCAAAAATCAGGAGTTTTGACTGTGAGTTGACCATAGTTGACTTTTAGGTCAAATTGGTCGACTATTGAAGATTTGAGCCATTGACTGAGCAATCTTGTGAATCAGAGCTTGAAACTTGGCATGAGGATGGTTTGAAACCTAATAAGTTATATGAAGTCCTTTGGAGGTCTTGATTCATCCATTTTCCTTCAAGGAATTCAAAACCCTAGTTTAGAAGCCTTTGATTAGGAGAGTGTACACTTAGTCAAACCTTAAGACTTTGATACTTGAATGAGCTTAACAGTAAAAATATGATGGGCAAATTTTGGGGTATGACAGTACAAGACAAGGAATTTTCCTGCCCGTACCCTGAAGGTGCACTTCTCCAGGTTGAATCACATCTTGCACTTCTGGGCCTGGTCGAAGAATTTATTCTTGTAGACCGTGTGATCAGATTCCTCTTGGGATTTCACGATCATGTTTGTCGAAGCCGGCCATAAATACTCAGGCGTTCGCACGCTCGAAATACAAACAGAGTCGCCACCAAATTTTATATATTCTAAGAGAATATATCGATAAAACCCACAAAAGAAAGGATGAGACGGTCGTCATAACCAAATTAAGGTTCGGGTGTCGATTATGCAAGGGGAAGGTATTAACACCTCTCACATCCATCGTACTCGATGTGACCCATTTATTTATTCTTGTGATCGGATGTTAGTGTGATATTTACTTGCGTTCTTCTTATTATGTGAGGAGAAATAAAGAAAAGGATTTTGTTTTTTTATCATTGTGCTCGCCAAGATATCGCATCTTGTGCCTACGTATTCCCTCGTGCAATGGGAAAGTCAGAGTGTCGTAGTTCGGGGTGGCGAAAACTTTTTGGGTTGATTGATTTTATTTATGAAATAGGGTCTAATTACACTCGGGTGAAAAGACAAGTTTGAAAAGAGTGCTTGCACTTGGGCGAAATAATGAAATAACGAGCTTGAATTGATTTTAAGTGTTTTTTGTGAAAAAGTGAGACAAATCAAATTTTATGAGTCTTTAATGGAATTCAAGCATTCAAACAAAGGCTTAACGACCATCATCTAAATGCTTTAGAATAATTTGTATAAGTACGTACAAACCCTTTTTAATTCCTCCATTACAGAAAAAAAACTCGATTCGATTTATTAAAAGTGTTTTTTATTATGAAAAAAATGGAAAAGTGTACTTGGCGTTGACCAAAATTTATTGTGAAATTGTTTGAAGTGAGAAATAAGATTTGAAAATGAAGTGATTTGGAACAGTAACTTGATGTTGATCAAGTGTTCGAGACTTCTCTTGAAGAGATTGATTTTATCACGCACTTATTTTTATCTTGATTAGCAAGAATATTGTCTAAAGATGAATGGCAAAGAAGATGAGAAACAAGCATGTGATCGAACATACAAGCATTTAAACAAAAAGAGAGCATGAAACATTCAATCATCACAAGCAAGATTTATTTCTAAGATAAACAACTTTTAAGAAAAGAGATATTTTTTTGATCATTTTAAAATATTTTTGATAAATCCTAAACATACATCTAAACAGATATTTTTGCTCTTTTCACATAAAAATGTTTTAAATTAGATAAAAAAAAGTACATATTTTTGTGATTTTTATAAAAAAAATTCTAATCTTAATCTTTTTTTTAATGGAAAAGCTAATTAATATATTTTTTTTCTTTCTAAAAACTAACAAAATTAGAGAAAATGAATAAAACAAACTGTTGGGCCACAATGGGGGTGTACCCAGTTTAGAGAGGCGAGGCCCGGCTAAACAAAAACTAACACCAATATGGGTCGGGGCAGACCCGGATCCAACCTGCTTGAACCATAAAATGCCTTGTCCGCCCCTTTTGTATTAACGTGAGCTATCTTCTTCCTATCTCACGATAACTCAGTGTTCTATGAAATTCCTCTTGTATGCTTTCAATTACAAATGCTAATGGAAATAATATGGCATTGTCTTAAAACTCTAGGGTTGTCCAATTAATTTTCTATAAGAATCAAAAGATGAAACAAAAGAACAACTCTTTGTATATCTCTAATTAATCAAGCTAAATGAAATTTTAAAAAAATTCATAAAGTTATTTTAAACTGATTATTTTTTTTATATATAATGGACTTAACAATCACTTCATTTTAAAATAGGTTTGAAAAATAAAATTTTCTATTTAATATTAAAATATATTGGCAAATAAAACGATGTACTAGTCAATATAATATTGAATTTCTTTATTGATCCCATATGAGGTGATCCCAGTGAAATCTCCAAGTTGCCCCTGCTTCGGAGATGTATCTCCGAAGTATTTTTTTTTAAAGATTTTTTTAGACTTCAGAAAAGCACTTCCGAAAATGCCAAATGGGGGTGTTTTCGGAGATTCACTTCCGAAAACACCTTTTTCACATTTTTGGAGTTTTCGGAAGTGCACTTCCGAATTATGCAGAAATTGTTTTTTTTTTATGTTTTTCTTAACGGTCCCGTATTTTTATTAAAAGAAAACATCGAATAAAATAAACACATATCAACATAAAATACTAATATAATAAATACAAGCCGAATAAAATAGTAATAGTGTGCGAAAATGTACGTGTTTGTCAAGAAATACAACCCGAATACAATAAAATCCAAGAAAAATAATTCGGAACCCCTACTGTGTATGCCTAACCCTAACTCCATGGGACCTCCTCTGCCTCTTATATGCTGCCGCACCGCCGACCATCCTCTCCACCACGGCGACTGCCTCTGGACCGCCCTGATCAATGATACCTTGCTCCAACGCGTCCCGCCCAAGCATCTCTATCCGCTGGCATATCGGCAGGAGATCAATGGCATGGTCATCCTCGCCCTGCGGGTTCTCCAAGATCTCCTCGTATGCTGGCCTAGGAGCGTCGGGTGTCATCAGAGGATATGACACCCGATAGAACCATGTCACGTACCCCTCTACACAATGCCACTCTTGGGTGGCCTGCATGCGACGATACTCCTCCGGGACCAAATGATGCTCACAGTCTTCAAATATGGCAGTGAGCTCCACTCGGGTAACTTTGTCGGGAGCAGCCTCAAACGCTGACCTCGGTATCATCTGCACATGTCCAAACTGCCGCATGCACCGCTCAGGGAGATACCTCACCATGGTGTTGGCCCCGCATGCCAACCAGCCAGAGTATAACGCGATGCGGTCAAAGGGGACAACAGTAGTGTAGTCACTGAATGGCCTCCAACGAATGTCATCGTGAGCTGTGCGGTCGAGGTACCCGCGATATGGTCCCACTTCATTGTTCCCCCTTTGGAGAACGTATCGGGCGGCCCTGGGCATGGCGTCATCGTATGCGGGATCAATGGCGAAGCTGTGGATGGGGGGAAGTAGGAGATGATCCATCCCTGAAACACAAATACGATATTGTATTAAAAATAAATACGAACCATAAATAAATGTGAAACAATTAAAATGAAACGTACCGTCAGGAGTGTGGCGGATCCGGTCATTTTCCTGGTCCTCCAGTTGGAGGCTTCATTCAGCTTCTGGTATATGTATATTAGAATAGCTGACCCCTAGTTCCACTGGTGAATGGTAGTCACGTCTATGAAGTAGCGGAGGTAGGTCACGTCGACGTATCTTGCACTCTTGTCCACAAAGAGTGTAGTGCCTACCAAAAACATGAACCAGCACCGGAGAGCGCAGGCACGGTGATACTCCATAAATAGGTCGTTACCCGCCTCCTCGGAATCGGCCGCAGCCACCAAGTGGTGCTTATACTGATCGCTCAATGTGGAGAACCGGATATGAGGCCCATTTATCGTCCGGCACTCATAATCAGCCATATAAGGGTCCATACCCAGATAGATCTCCATCCACTCGATCGCATCGACCCTCTGGATCCGGGAATGGTTCAGCAGCATCCCCCTAATCGGCAAGTGGAGAAGACAATGCACATTGTGCAAGGTGATCGTCATCTCCCCAACCGGTAAGTGGAAAGAAGACGTCTCCCTATGTCACCGCTCCATAAAAGCCCCCTGCATGTCGTGGCTGATGGTGGTATACCCGATCATGCTCAACCCACCTAGCCCGGAAGTAGTCACTACATCATTAAACCACTGCGCCTCTGGTTTAAAGAGACCAAAAATCTTCCGCGCGTGGTTCACCATTTTTAAAGCCGGCCTTTCCTGTTACAACAAAAACAAAAAAAAACATTGTTAATTAGACCGTTAAGAAATTGTGGAATAAAAAGCTAAATAAAAAACGGTTAAATAATAAAGTTGGATATATTATAAAAAGTACCTTTCCCTCCTAGACACGTCGAGCAACGTGCTCGTGGTAGGAAATCAACACGGACGTGTCCCTAGACCCTCTTGGGTAGCCCTCCTCCTCTTCCTCCTCCCCGTGTGGAGGATCAGCATCAGGTATCTCCTCCTCCGCCTCCTGGTATCTCACCTCCTTCTCCTCCTCCCGTACCTCCTCCTGACAGGAAGAAGATACCCGAGGCAGCCGACTCCTCGATCCAGACGAGGAACTAGGATCATCAGTCTGGAAGGGTGCTCGTACTCCACCCCGTCCCTGCATCAATGCAAGCTGCGTCGCCCGCTCGCGTCTAGCCGGCGCTGTCTGTGTCTGTCTCCCCTGTCTAACTTTAGTTGGGTTGCCTGCCATTTTCTTGAAACAATTGAAATCCATGAGCGAACAGGTTAGAAGGCTAAACAATCAACAAAATTTTAAAAAAACATTTGGGTCAACTTCGGAAGTGCATTTCCGAAACTGGTCAGTGAGGTGTTTTCGGAAATGCACTTCTGAAAACACCTGCGACACCATTTTTGCAGAAAACCCAAAAGCTAGCCCTAAGTGCATCAAAACCTCAATTTTCCTATCTAAACAACACCAGTGACACGTAATAACTTAAATGAACTACACTATAACACCTCTAATATCAATTTCAATCCTAAATTGAAAGTTTAGAAAACTTACAGATTTGAGATGTTGTTGGAGGTGCTTTAGAAGTAGTTTAAGAGTCTTTGGAGTAGCCTTTGATGGTCTTTTAATTTGCCTTTGGTGGTTATGCAATTGGTTCAGACGAATTTATGGATTTTTGAATGATTTAGGGTAAATGATTTTAGGGGGGAGGCTGTTTTGTTTAAACTACAAAAACGCGCATTATTTCGGAAATGCATTTCCGAAATGTTGTTTCGAAATGTTGTTTTCGGAAATGTATTTCCGAAATATTCTTTTTTTACGTAAAAAAAGGTGATTTCGAAAATGCATTTTCGAAATCAGTCTTTTTTTCAACTTCGAAAATGCATTTCCGAAATAAAGGAACAATTACGGAATTTCGCTAAGGTTCACCAAGAATATAGGGAGGTCTCATAATATTTTTGAAAGTGAGACATTGATAAATTCCAAACTTTCTTCAACCAACTAATTTTAATTATATTAAAAACTCAATTTTGATAAAGTTAAAGATATCTATAACCTTAAATATAATGATATCAAATTCTTTTGTAAAGATAGGGTATAAAGAAATAAGTTTTTAAAATTAAAGTTAATAAATTTTTATTTAAAATAAACAACCTCTCAATATATATATAATAAATTAACATTTTGGTAGGTGGAAAGTTAAATAATAAATAACATTGATTTTTATTACTTAATAAATAATTTTGTATTTTAAAAAAATATATCTGAAAAAAATTATTATAATTAATTAGAAAATTTATAATAAAACTGGCTTTAGGCCTTAATATATATTGAGGCGGCGCTAACAGTGAGTAAAGTGATTCTTCTAATTCCCTCTTTCGCATCCTTCAGCCTATTTTAATGCCATGTTTTCTGAAGATACTACTTTTTTTTTTTTTTCAATTTTTAATTGTTTATCCATTTCTCATATATTCTAATTGGAATATATTACACCTACATATAATTATATGTTATCTTTGTATGTTTGATTAAGTTTATTTAAATTGTTTGAGGGTAATTCTAATGATATAATCGTGCATAGTGATAGAAAAAAATACAACTACCACATAATATTTAATATGACATCTATTTAGTATTTCAATAATTTTTTTTACATAACAAATTGAGGTTTAGTTTTAACTCTCAATAAAATAATATGACATCCAATTATTATTTCAATAATCTTTTTCACATGACAAATTAAGGTTTATTTTTATATCAATTATTTAGTATACAGAACTAATACCTTATTTAGTACACAAACAAAAAACAAGAGCTTACACAACAACAATAATCAAGTTTCTTTTTTCAATAACAAATCCTTATTTAATACTCAAGCAAGAACTTAACTAGTACACAGTAAGAACCAAATATTTTCCCACTAATTTAGAACCTAATTAGTACACAAATAAGACCATACTTTATTACACAGAAGTAAAATATTACAGTACATAAACACTGACTAAAATATATGAACTAATTATCTTTCAACCAACCATCAAGGTAGACTTGGTTGGAGTTACGGGAGGAATTTTCTTTTTCAACTCGGGTATCTTTCAACCATCCATCAAGGTAAATTTGGTTGGAGTTAGGGTAGACTTTTACTTGTTCAGATCAGGTATCTTTCAACCATCCATCAAGGTAAACTTGGATAGAGCCAGGGTTGGCTTTTTCTTTCTCGCCTCTTGTATCTTTCAACCATCCATCAAGGTAAACTTGGTTGGAGTCAGAGTTAGATTTTTCTTTCTCAACTCAGGTATCTTTCAACCATCCATCAAGGTAAACTTGGTTGGATTCAGAGTTGAATTTTGCTTTCACAGCTCGAGTATCTTTCAATCATCCATCGAGGTAAACTTGGTTGGATTCAGGGACGGATTTCACATTTTCAGCTCGGGCATCTTTCAACCACCCATCAAGGTAAACTTGGTTGGAGTCAGAGTTAGATTTTGCTTTCTCAGCTCGGGTATCTTCAAAAGGAGAAGTAGTCTTGGGTAAAAGGGCGATATATATATATATATATATATATATATATATATATATATATATATATGAGGGGAAATTGGCCAACTTGAGAAAGAAGGTCGATGAGTTACTTGACCAAACTCTCAAAGATGTATGCAGTGCTTCTGAACTTAGAGATGCTCAGTTCGGGCGTTCATGTTCCCGCTTGAAACTTAACCTGCAAAAGGTGGTCCAATATGGAGTCTTGGTGGATGAAAAGGATGCTCAACTCCAAAATGGTGATGCATTATATAGTTTTTTTATATAACTTGGTAAAATGTAATATGTAAAAATAACATTATTTATTTACCTTTCTTTATTAAATGTTCTTCGTATCTTTTCCATTATATTAGTAACATTATTCTTAGCATTGTCTTCTAGCGAAGTAAGCTCACGATGACTCTGCTATCATGACCCGCCTAGTTGGGGTTTGGATAATCATAATATGATTTTGCTTGTTTGTTTCCTTTAATAAGGACTTACATTATCCCTAAAATGTTACTCTGATTACTTCTTTGGAATGGGATCAGAGTGAGTCCTATAACTAACGTAATTATCAAGCGTTGTAGTTATTCATCCCATTACTCGTCCAAATTAATGAGAACTAATGTAATCACAAATCTTTGTCACTGCCCATCCCTTTCATTGGGAACTGGTGTAATCTCAAAGTTTTGCAGCAAATTTAGCCAACATTCACATAAGAAAGCATATGCCACATATATGAAAATCACATTGCATATAGAAAACATATAGGAATTAATAATAATAATAATAATTATAGTAATAATAATAATAATAATATTAATAATAATAATAATATGACATGTACCTTGTGTCAGATGATTATTGATGAAAAAAATAAATCGCTTTAAGATTAAAACGCCAAAACAAGTATGTAGAATATATATGTGTGTGTGTGTGTGTGTGTGTGTGTGTGTGTGTGCGCGCGCGCGTGTGTGAATACCTATTTTGCCCCCTGTCATATGGGGTCTGTTTGAAAAACCCCCTACAAAAAAAAAAGTTGCAATAATTGCCTTAACAAATTTTAAAAGTTTCAATTTGTACCTTTAGCCAGCCACACCATCAAAAATGCTAATTTGGCAGTTTTTTTTTTTAATTTTTAATGATTTGTTATTGCACCTCATTTTTAATGACCTTATTACCCTTTCTTCTACTATCCATTAAAACACGGATTTTTTTGACATTTCTAGTTTCATTTCAAACCCTGCTTTTAGGGTTCTTAATCTATTTGTCTTCATCCTTGTCAATCTGCGTTCGTAAAACTACTTTGAAGGGAATACGACTTCGCCTTGGATCATTTTCAAGCTCCATTCGTGTTTAATTCCACTCTGCTGATAAAAAATGTACATTTACTCTCTCAAAGTTTCTATTCTTATACAAGTACAAGAATATGGTCCCAACTGAATATTGCAACTTTTTTTTTGCAGGAGTTTTGCAAATAGACCCCATATGGCAGGGAACAAAATAGGTATTTATATATATATATATATATATATATATATATATATATATATATATATATATATATATATATATATATATATATATATATATATATATATATATATATATATATATATATATATATATATATATAATTTTCATTCAAGATATTCTGTGAAATTGCTTTGTGAATTTTTGAATTCCTACATTGTATTATTTGCAATTCATGGCAATTTTTTTTTATTCTGGTCCCTTGGAATGTTTAATTGAATGGTGAAATTGGAATTCTGAAATGTTTTTGAATTGATTTGTATTTTGCTTTTATGTTAGAAACAATGTATGTGTGAATTGGATGTTCAATGTGATTGTTTGAATTGGTTAATATTAAAATCAATTGATATTAAAAAATAAAATTATTTCTTACCTTAATCCAACACTAAAATATAATGGCAAATAAAACGATGTACTAGTCGATATACTTTTTGAAAGTAAGACATTGATAAATTCCAAACTTTCTTTACAAAATCAATTTTAATTATATTAAAAATTTAATTCGGTTAAAGATGTCTATAACGCTTATAAAATAGTGATATCAAATTCTTTTGTAATTATAAATAAACAATCTCTCAAGAAATATAAAATAGATTAACGTTTTTGTCGGTGGAAAATTAAATAATAAATAAAATTGATTTTAATAATTTAATAAATAATTTTGTAGTTTTTAAAAAAATTAACGGTAAAAAATACTATTTTCATATTTACTTTTATTATTATTAATATTATTATTATTATTAATTTAAAAAATTATAATAAAACTCGCTTTAGGCATCAATATCTATTGCAGCAGCACTACTAGTTCGCTCTTTCACATCCTTTAGCCATTTTGATGCCATGCTTTCTGAAGATGCTGCTTTTTTCTATTTTTAATTGTTTATCCCTTTCTCTTATATTTTGATTGGAATATATTGCACCTTCATATAATTATATGTTATCTTTATATGTTGGCTAAATTACATCCTGGGTCCTTTAAGTTATTTAATTGTAACAAGTTAGTCCTTTATGTTTTAATTGTAACAAGTTAGTCCTTTTTCGCTACATGTTGGTCCTTTATGTTAACTAACGTTTACACCATTGACGTTTTTCTCAAAATCCTTTTCAAAAAAGCTGAAGAAACATTAATGGTACTGATATGTCACATAACATAGGTCATAGAGCATCATTGGATCATATAATAAAATTTTCAGAATTTTTTAGCGCATAAAAGTATTTTTAAACTAATTAAAATGCATGCAAAAGAAAAAATTAAAGAAAAATAGTAAAACAGAAAATAAAATTCTCATAAAATTACACGAAGTGTAAAATGAGAAGAAATATTTTTAGAATTTTTTTCATAATTTTTGGACCAAAAACGAATTTAATAGGAATTTTAGAAGTTAAAATAAAAGTAATAGAATAAAATAAAGTAGAAATAGGTCAACAGTGCATGCGTTAATTAACATAAAGGACCCACATGTAACGTAAAAAACATAAAGGACTGGATTGTTATAATTAAATAACTTAAAGGATCCTGGAGGTAATTTAACCTTATATGTTTGATTAAATTTATTTGAATTGTTTGAGAGTAATTGTAATAATATAATCGTGCATAGTGACAAAAAAAATATGTGACTACCACTTAGTATTTAATATGACATCTATTTAGTATTTCAATAATCTTTTTTATATAACAAATCGTGCATAGTAACCATTTATTTTTAACTCTCAATAATATAAGATGAGATCCGCTTGGTATTTCAATAATTTTTTTCACATGATAAATTGAGGTTTATTTTTAATTCAATTATTTAGTATATAGAACCAGTACCTTATTTAGTACACAAACAAAAAACTAGAGCTGAATTAGTACGCAACAACAATAATCAAGTTTTTTTACCAATAGCAAATCCTTATTTAATTCTCAAGCATGGAACCTAATTAGTACACAAATAAGCTCTTTCTTAGTACATGGAAATAAAATATTACATTACACAGACACAACTAATTATCATTCAACCAGCCATTAAGGTAGACTTAGTTGGAGTTAAGGGAGGAATTTTTTTACTCAGCTCGTGTATCTTTCAACCATCCATCAAGATAAACTTGTTTGGAGTCAAAAGCCGATTTTTCTTTCTCAGCTCGGATATCTTTCAACCATCCATCAAGGTAAACTTGGTTGGAGCCAGTGTTGGATTTAGTGTTTCCGGCTCGGGTATCTTTCAACCATCCATCAAGGTAAACTTGGTTGGAGTTAGGGTTGACTTTTTCTTTCTCAGCACGCATATCTTTCACCCATCCATCAAGGTAAACGTGATTGGAGTTAGAGTTGGCTTTTTCTTTCTCAGCTCGGGTATCTTTCAACCATCCATCAAGGTAAACTTGGTTTAACTCTGAGTTAGCTTTGACTTTCTCGGCTCGGGTATCTTTCAACCATCCATCAAGGTAAACTTGGTTGGAGTTAGGGGTGGATTTTTCTTTCTCATCTCGGATATCTTTCAACCATCCATCAAGGTAAACTTGATTGGATTCAGGGACGGATTTCACTTTTTCAGCTCGGGTATCTTTCAACCATCCATCAAGGTAAACTTGGCTGGAGTCAGAGTTAGATTCTGCTTTCTCAACTCGGGTATCTTTCAACCATCCATCAAGGTAAACTTGTTTGGAGTCTATGTTAGCTTTCTTGGCTCTGGTATCTTTCAACCATCCATCGAGGTAAACTTGGTTGGAGTTAGGGTTGGATTTTTCTTTCTCGCCTCTTGTATCTCTCAACCATCCATCCAGGTAAACTTGGTTGGAGTCAGAGTTGGATTTTTCTTTCTCAGCTCGGGTATCTTTCAACCATCCGTCAAGGTAAACTTGGTTGGAGTCGGAGTTGAATTTTGGTTTTTCAGCTCGAGTATCTTTCAACCATCCATCGAGGTATACTTGGTTGGAGTTAGGGTTGACTTTTGCTTTCTCAGATCGTGTATCTTTCAACCATCCATCAAGGTAAACTTGTTTGGAGTCATGGTTGACTTTTGCTTTCTCAACTCGGGTATCTTTCAACCATCCATCAAGGTAAACTTGGGTGGAATCAGGGTTGGCTTTTGCTTTCTCACCCCTGGTATCTTTCAACCATCCATCAAGGTAAACTTGGTTGAAGTCAGGGTTGGACTTTACTTTCTCGACTCTGGTATCTTTCAACCATCCATCAAGGTAAACTTGGTTGGAGCCAGGAGAGTGTTGTTGGTTCTTTAGTTGAGTGTTTTTGAGCCAGCCATCAAGGTAAAGCTGATCAGCTTGGTTCAAGTCTCTTGCAAAGCTTCCATGGTCATTCTACAATACAAATCAATAAAGTGATATAAATGAGTGACAAATTAATTATATGTTTTAGATGGTATATATGATTAAGAAAACACACACAAGTTATAATGAGACACATTCTGTTGTACAATGGAAAAAAATCGTTATGTATATGTTGCAGATAGATACATAATTTGAAGCGTAAGAAATAGGGATTATGATATTTTTAATTTCATTACCACAATAAATAAAATAACTTTGTTAAATCGTATAGAACAACTCAATTCTGAATGTGTTGAATGCTTGTAAAGAAAAGAAGGAGAAAAATCTTAAAAGCATGCATTAAATTCTACACGATTGTATAGTAGCAAATAAAAACGAAAATATTAGATTATGAACATGTTGAATTTTACTTAATTTAACATGCATTCACAATTGCAAAAAAATATGAAAATGATAGATTATGAACATGTTGAATTTTATTTAAGTCATGCATGAAAAACTGCAAATAAAGATGAAAATGATAGATTAGTATAAAAAAATAGATGATGAAAAATGTAAGTTTAAAAGATAGAAACATGCATGTAAAGTTTGTAACTCACAATCAAGGAGAGCATGAGAAAAGGGAGGAGAGACAGAACCACTCTGTGTGTCATTGCTTTATGTGATTGTTATTGTGAGAAAACTATTTTGCTATGAAATGTGAATTGAAGAGGAAGTGAGCTGAGCTATTTATAAGGGAGTAAGAAGAAAAACTACAAATAACTAAGACCTTAAGACTTTGTTTGAAAGAATATTTTTCAAGTTTATAATTTATTTCTTATAATTTATAAGTTCTTATGTTTAAAGAATTTGTTTGGTATATGCTCATTGTTTATTTTTGTCAAATTTATAGTTTATTTTGATAAGCTATTTCTAGTAGGTTATAATTTATCTTATTTATTTTATTTCAATTCTATCATTGTAATTTTAATTGAAATATAAAAGTAATAATTAAAAGTATTTTTCATCTCATTTCATATTTTTTAAGCTTAATTTTATAAATTAAAGCTGTCATATGTAATAAATTAATTCTTTGACTATTATCTACATTTTATTAATAAAAAAGAGCCTTACCTTTGAGAATGTTGTCTGGACATAAGCAGTGTGAAAAGCGGAAGAGTTGTTTTTATGATGTTGTGTATATTATTTCATTTTTTTTCTCATAACTATGCCTCTATTGTATTAATCAAGAAATTACATTATTTAAAGATATATATTTTTTAATGTTATTTTACGTTTACTTATGTTAATTTTACTCATATCTATGTCTCTATTATGTTAATTTTACTAAATTCAATTCCTTTACTTATTCTCCACCATTGGCTAGTTTAAAAGGTAGTTTATCAAATTTTGGCTATTTTTCACCAAATAATTCCTTAATGTCAATATTAGATATAAAAACAGAGTTTTTAAAAATGGTCAATATTAACACTTGAAACTCATACACAAAACTCATGCATAACTATGAAATTTTATATTCCAAGTCGAATGATATGTCTTAAGGATTGTAATTAATCACTTATTTAATTATTTATATTTGAATAAGTATTTAACATTAAAATTGTTATAAAATCACAAAAATAGTATAATTTTGTTAAATTGAGCTATGCTATGTTTATGAGTAATGTTATTCTTATACCAACTTTTTACACCAATACTTACACCCGACACTGTTCACCGTATTTATACAGTGAACAGTGCTTTTTAAATAAAAATATTTAATAAACAGTAATATGAATAGTGAAAAGTACGTGAACAGTAAACAGTGTCAAAGTTAGTTAATGAGATATAAAAAATTGGTTAATGAAGTGATCAAGTTGGTTAATAAACGCCAATACGTTTAAAATAATTTAGTAGTTAAACAAAGTTGGTTAATGCAAAATAAAAAGTTGGTTAATAAATTGATGAAGTTTGTTAATAAACTCCCAGATATTAAAAATAATTTTTATTAGTAAAAAAACGTTGGTTAATGAATTGTAAAATGTTGGTTAATGAAGTTATGAAATTGGTTAATAAACGCCCAAATATCAAAAATAACATTTAGTAGTAAAAATAGTTGGTTAATAAAATGTAAAATGTTAGTTAATAAAGTTATGAAATTGGTTAATACCACAATTTTATATTAGTATCTCTTAATCTAAACAAATTAAAAAAATATTAATATAATAATATTTCACTGTTCATAATACTATTCATAAATATTTTTTTTAATAAAAATAACACTATTCACCGTATAAATACGGTGAATAGTGTTGGGTGTAAGTATTGGTGTAGAAATTAAGTGTATGAATAATATTTCTCTATGTTTATTGGTGCTTAGAAGTAGGGAGAAACCTTACACTACATTTGTGGAATTTGTGCATGAGAGCACTGACTAGTATACATCATGTTTTGATTGTTGTAATGAGTTGTATCAGGCTTTATGACAAAATAGTGTCACAAGAAACTCTAAAATACCGTGAAGAGTTTGCATGTTTAAGACGTTGATGTGACAAGTTTACATATAAGAGGTCTTGCATGCATAGGTTTCTTAAGTAAACTAACATAAAAAGTTAAAAAAAATCATAAAACTTACATTAATGAGGCAAATGTTTGCTTGTTCTAGAGCTTGATCTTTATTGGAGATTTTGTTGGCGAAAAAAATAGTAGAGTATCTCTTTTGATAAGTGAAAACGTTGGAAGGGTAATTGAAGATATTTTTAAGAACGGCCAAAGGATTTCGATGGTAATTGATGTGAGTACCAAATGATCATGGACAATCCTATTTATATAAAAATAAATATTAATAAAATATTATTTTGTTGGTCGAACGGATGGCCGAACCTGCTCTAAAAACGTGATTATATGAATCATTTTTTTCAACGTGGGACATTTTGGTATACTCTTTTCAACTACTCGGCCATTGAATAACTGAACATATTATATTATATTATATTATATTAACTTATTTACTCAAATTTATTATTAATTAAATTATAAAACAATTATTCAATTAAATTTTATATAAAATTATTATATTATTTTATATTAATTAAATATTATATTAAATTAATAATTGAAATAATTAATAATATTATTAATAAATCAAAAACATTAAAAATTAATTTATACAAATTTGAAAATGAAAAAAAAAAAAAACTCTCTTCATAAGTTCAACCAACCATTGGTCGACCCAACGTTGAAAAAGTGCATACATGTGTTCAACCAATTATTTTTTTGTTTAATATGGAATTGTAAACTTATATTATAAAGGGTTAAATATATTCTTGTCCCCTATAAATATCTCAACTTTTATTTTTAGTTCTTATTAAAAAAATAATATATTTTAGTTCCAACAAAATTGTTATGCATGCAATTTTAGTTCTTGTTATTTTCTAAAATTTTAAAACTGTTTAATTATCCTTTAAACTTTCAAAAAATTTGAATAATTTTTTTCATACGTGTTTTGAATACAATAAAACATTTCTTTTCCAAATTTTAGAATTTTTTTAAAAGAAGAAGAATTAAATATGAATTTTTTAAATTTCAAAAGATAATGATAAAAGTAATGAAAACATCTACTTAAAAATCAAATTTTGAATTTATTTTTCAGAGGTACTTTTTATAACATTTTAAACATGTCTTCAAAATAATCATTCAAAAATACACATTGGTTTAACATGAGGGACTAAAATTACATGCATAATAATTTTATAGGAACTTAAATATATTATTTTCTTAATAGTGACTAAAAATAAAAGTTGAGATATTTATAGGGACCAAAAGCATATTTAATCCTATTATAAATAAATGTTTATAAGACAAAAGCTTGCAATGTTTGAAGTAGTAGTATTTTTTTATCAAATGTTTTTTTTTCGTGCACTTTTTATATCAAATGTTTGTAGTAATGTTTGTAGTACTAATAAAAGTTCATAGATGAAACATATGACTAATAAATTTTGTATTGACATATGTATTATTTTTTTGTAGTGCTAATGAAAAATGTTCATTATTATCAGGTTTTATGTATTATCTTTTTAGTCTGTTGACAAAATAAAGTATCACATTATAGTTGTACACAAAACTAATATGCATAACTAAGAAATTTTAGATTCAAAATCAAATTATATGTGCAACTTAATACCATCATTATGTGTTGATTATGTCTTGTGAATTTTAATTACTTTATTTAATTTGATGTAGTATTTAACATTAAAATTGTAACAAAATCACAAAAATAATCTGATTATAATAAATTGGTCTGTGCTATGTTGACAGGTACTCAGTAGTAGCAAGGAGAAACCCTATCCTATGCTTGTGGATGTTATGCATCAGAACCGACTAGTATACATTATGAATATGACTCATGTTTTGTTTATTGTAATGAGTTCTATGAATCTTTTGCCGAATCTTCTGTTACCAAGTCCTAGGATCTTACAACATAATCTCTCTGTTTTAAAATTAGTGTCGTCTAAGGCTTTTGCACGTAGATTAAGGAATGTAATAATATTATCATGTGACATTGTACTTTTACTAAATTAACCTTATAAATATATTGAAAGTAGTGTGCAAACTAATAATTAAAGGATAGAATTGGAAAAATATCATTCATTACTATATTGAAAAATGAGAATGACACTCATTTTAAAACAAATTTTATTTGATAAAACAACACTAATTATAAAACAAAGGGAGTAGGAAACAATGAATATGACTCATGTTTTTGTTATTGTAATGAGTTGTATCAATCTTCTGTTACCAAGTCCTAGGATTTTACAACATAGGAAACAATGAATCATGAATCCAGACATTAAGACAGACAAGACAGACACCCTAAAATACCATGTAGTTAATATGACAAGTTTGCAATTTGCATGGAAGACTTACTTCTATAGGTAGTTAAATTGACACAATCACTTGCAAGGGCCTGCATGCATAAGTTTTTAAAATAAGTTGACATGAGAAGTTAGATAATTTCACTTCTGTGTAAAGCAAAAGTTTTTACATCGATGAGTAATTTACAAAAATTATAACATTTTTTTAGTTTAATTTTAATTGTCAAAATCTTGAAAAGATTGAAGTTGTACTTTTTGATCAAATGTTTGAAGTAGTATTAGAAAAAAGATGTAGGTGAAACATATGACTATCAAACTATGTAATTATAAAAAGGTTAAGGGAAACACGTATGTGTCTCATGAAAATGCCATATATATATATATATATATATATATATATATATATATATATATATATATATATATATATATATATATATATATATATATATATATATATATATATATATATATATATATATATATATATATATATATATATATATAAAAGACATGATCTAATAAATATTTTTTAAAATCAACTGTTAGATTGAAACATAATATCATATAGATCATACATATAAAGTTTGAGATTAATCTATAATGATTTACCATAACATTGAATTACATCAAAATTAACGTTTTATGAATGTTCATTTTAATGTTAATCTTTGGATATCTTGATGGTATATTAAATTATTATAGATTAATCTTAAACTTTATAGGTATGATCTGTCTATATAATATTATGTTTCAATCCAATGATTGATTTTAAAAAATATTTTTTCAAAATGAAGTTACGAGTGAGTGTAACTCGTGGTGTAACTCTTCGGGTGTAATTTGATATATATGGCATATCATATGAGAATGTCTTCTTTATATGAGAATGTGAAAATGAATCTGAACCATTAGATTTATTATGTGTGAATCTTTTATTATCTCTCCCCCATTATTAAAATAAATGATGTAGGAGAGAGAAAAAAATTACATATAATCTACACCATTTATTTTAAAATCTAATGGTTCAGATTCATTCTCACATTCTCATATAAAGAATGTATTCACATATGATATGTCATATATATACAGTTTTTAAGAAAATAATTACATTAGTTAATTAATGATAAATTGATATCATTATTAAAATATTTTATTAATGATAATTAAAATAATAGTTTAATAAGTATTAATCTTGGATATTTTTCACCAAATAAATCTTTAGGGTCTGTTTGGTAAAAATAGCAGTTGGTTGATAAGTTAGTTGATAGCTGATAGCTTATGACTAACGGCTGATTACTAATGACTTATAGCTTATAACTGGTGGTTGAGACAGATAGCTTATAAGTTAATTGAAGTGTTTGGTATAATTAGCGGTTCATTACTTATAAATGTAAAATGACATAAAATATATTTAATACATAATTATTTTATTTTAAATTAAAATAAATTATAAGAGATAAAAGTAGATATTTGTTAAAATAATAAGGATAAAAAAGGAAGAAAAAATGATAAGCTATAAGCTAAAACATTATTTAAAATAGCATCTGGAAAATAAGCTATAAGCTCGTGATAAAAAAACTGTTATCAAATAGGTCTAAATTGTTATATGAGCTTATAAGGCATAAACTATAAGCTATAAACTCAAAAATATGTCTTACCAAACATAACCGTAGTGTCAATATTTTGTAGTTAAAAAAACAGAGTTGTTAAAAACAGTCATTATTATCAATTTAAACTCGTACACAAAACTCATACATAACTATGAAAATTTAGATTCGATTTCAAATGATATGTCTTAAGAATTGTAATTTACTTATTTAATTATATGTATTTGGATATGTATTTAACATCAACATTGTAATAAAATCACAAAAATAGTTTAATTTTGTTAAATTGAGTTGTGCTTTGTCTATATGTGCTCAGTAGTAGGGAGAAACCTTACCCTATGTTTTTGGATTTTGTGCATGAGAGCAGTGACTAGTATACATCATGAATATGACTCATGTTTGGCTATTGTAATGAGAGGTATGAATCTTCTTCTAAATCTTCTGTTACCAAGTCCTAGAAATTAACAACATAGAAAATAATGAATTCAAGCTTTAAGACAATCACAAGAAACTCTAAAATAGCGTGTAGAGTTTGTATGCTTAAGAAGTTAATGTGACAAATTTACATGTAAGACCTGCTTACTTGATAATAATCAACAATAAGCCCACATGATAATAATATATTATTTTCTCTGGTCTCATTTATAGGAAACAGTTCACTTTTTAAATGCATTGAATAAATAACGTATTTGGATAATATATTGTCTAGATACATTAATTATTCAATGTATCTATAAAGTAAATTTTTTCTTATAAATAGGACCGGAGAAAGTAATACAATGCATCATTTTTTGGTTTAATATTGAATTGTGAAATTATATTTTAAATAAATTTTTATAAACCAAAAGCTAGAAATGTTTTAAGTTGTAGAATTGGATCGAATTCTATTAGGTCGAAGGGTAGCTTCTTATTCGACAGAGTATATGCATGAGGTCGAAGCTTGTTCGCATGTTGCTGAAGAAAACCTACATATTGTAGTTGAAGCGTGTTCAAGTATGTAGGTGTCGAAATTCTAGGGTTAGTATTTCGAATTGGACCTTTTTGTTATGTCCAATTGTTTAAGTTAGCTTGTACCCTAAGTTAGCTTGTAATGGGTATTTGTGAAAAAAACCTATTAGTTTAGTATGTTAGGATTATTATAAATGGCATACAAGTCTCTCATCATTGCATATAGCAAATCTTAATTTAGGTTGAGAGGGTTATATGTTATTCTTGTAACACTTGTAATCTTGTTTGAAGAGAAACTAAAAAATAGCAGTTATAACCAATTCCTTGTTGTTCTTCTTGCTTCCCATTGTGTTCCCTTTTATACTTTGTTCTTAGCATCGTTTACATAACAAATTGGTGCGGTGAGTGTGCAAAAGATGTCTTCAACAAAGTATGAGATTTAAAAGTTCACCAGAGTGAACGATTTAAGTCTGTGGCGCTTGAAGATGAAAGCCCTACTGGTCCCGCAGGGTTGTTTAGAAGCGTTGCAGGGAGCGACAGCTATGGACGACGCGCTAACAAAAAAAGAAAAGACGACCATGATACAAAAATCCCACAACGCAATTTTGTTGAGCCTTGGTGATAAGGTTCTTTGACGGATATCAAAGGAGACGACGGCATCAGGGTTATGGGTGAAACTCGAAAGTTTGTACATGACCAAATCGTTGGTAAATCGGCTCTACCTGAAGCAAGCTTTGTATTCACTCAAGATGATTGAAGACAAAGTGTTGGCTGAGCAGTTGGATATGTTCAACAAGTTCACTCTTTATCTTGAAAATATTGATGTGAAGATCGATGATGAAGATCAAGCGCTGCTGTTGTTGTGCACTTTGCCCAAAACACATGCTCACTTCAAAGAAACTCTTTTGTATGGAAGGGAGTCTCTGACCTTCGAAGAAGTTCAATCAGCCTTGTATTCTAGGGACTTGAAAGAACCAAAGGAGCATAAACCTTCGATGGTAGGTGAAGTTTTGGGCGTTAAGGAAAAATTCTTGCGAAAGGATGGTAAGTTCGACAAGAAGAAAGGTAAAAGTCAGCAGAAGTCTTACAGCAGCGAAGCATCTAGTATTCGAAGCTATCATTGTAAGAAGGATGGTCACACAAGAAAGGTGTTCCCTGAGCGCTTGAAAGATCATGGAGGTAAGGATAATGGAAACGCGACCATTATTCAAGATGATTTTGAATCATCTGATGTTCTTGTGGTTTCAAGTTGTGACTAAACACTTAAGTAAGGAGTGGATAATGATTCAGGTTGCACCTGGCACATGACTCCAAACAAAGACTTGTTCGCGGAATTATGTGATCAATACGGTATATTTGTATTGCTAGGTGTTGCACCCCAAAATTTGCCCACCTAATTTTATTTATAATTGGCTTATGTTTTCTGTTTCATATGCATACCATCCATCCATTAAATCATCTAACACTTTGCATTCATTCGTCAATAAATTTGGCATCAAGATCAAAAATCTCAAAGAGTTGGAGTTTTATTTGATTTATAGACGTCGCTTTCATTAAATTAACAAATTTGTGTATGTTGGCTTTCTCAAGGAGGTTTTGGTACATTCTCTAAATAATCGAGGCTTGGATCTTTACAAGGCGATCAATTCAAAATCTTTTTGTTTAAATCGTGAGAGTTGTATCGTGGTACCATTGAAGAAAGGATGAACGTACCAAGGTCAAGGTGTTTGTATTTATCAAAGTATTGTGCTTCCAAGTAAAAGTTGGCTCGAACTTCAAATTCAAGTGGTTCTTCAAGATTCAAATAAGGAAATGTAAAAGGAAAATACATCTTCATGATTCATTTGGAAATAAAAACAATACTGTCCATTGATGTTCCAAATCCAACACATATATGTATGCATATCCAAAGGTCCACACCATATACAATTTCTAGCTCAAAAAGCCATTACAATTATACTTCATACACACAAGAAAAAAAACCAAAGGCCTTTGTTATTATGACAATTACATTTCATACAAAAAGGGAAGTTCAAATTATTACATTACATCAAAGTCCATAAATTTCAAATACATCATGCATCAGGCTATTATATCCTAAAAGATCTCCAACCAAGTTTTCCCATGATCTTCTATTTTTATACCTTACTGCTGCAGCCATACTTTGCTCCATCGAGGTCACCCCTGCAGCATACACACATATCAGCTCTGCACAGCTCACAAGTCAGTCCAATAATTCACAATCCTGTACAAAACAGATTCAAGAAAATCATCAAAGAAAACCAACACACATACAAACAGCAGCCCCATACTTTCATTCATAACAAAAATCAAACCATTCCTACCAATCATTCAAATAACCACAACATAAACCATGGCAACCCTGCATATTTATGATCAATCAACACTAATAGAGAAAATGAAGACTCATTGAAGCTCACATTTCAATTGCCATAATTCAGCATTAGATGCTAACAGAAATTCAGTTTAGGAGATCATGGACAGCTAGCACATTCCAAAAGAAGAACAGATTCAAGCAAGGGATATCAAAGGAAAAAAGAAGACATCACAATTTCTCAATAACAGATTTTAACAAGCCAGTCCCAAACTTATTTCAAACCCAACCCACAAACAGAAAACCAATTAACATAAACCAATTAACATTCAGCCGCCTATTAACTAATTCCAAACAGAATTAGTTACACCTAACAACAACCTAACCACTTCTCATAACTACCCAACTAAACCAATTCTCTCTAACCTTCACAAACAGACTTAACCAACAATTTCTTTCTAACCTCCCTAACTACCTTATAACAAACCTTCTAACTGAAAAATAGGGCCATAACTAACTCCCTAACTGTTATAACTAACCTGACAGAATGTAACTAACTCTGTTACAATTCCTAAACTTATAACTACCATTCAACAGAAAGAAATGGAGATGAAAACTAACCTTCAGAAAACAAATCCTCTTCATCTCTATATAACAGGCTCTCGATTCATTCTTCAAGGGCCTTGACCATTTTTCATCTTCTCCACTTCACCACTCCACCACTTTTTATCAGCTTCAGACCCTGGACACCATTTTCACACACAACTTCACCTCCTCGGCCATTCTTCACAACTCCACAAATTTCTTCAGGCCTCCATCTCTATAAAAACTCAGAACCTCCCTGATCTTTGTTTTCCTCTCCACCATTTGTTTCTCAGTTTCAATTCTCATCCACAATTCTTCAAATCTTCCTCTTCCATTCTCAGACCACTCCATTCCTCTCCATCTTCTCAACCATTCATCATCTTCGTCTCTTTCTCTAACCACCACAACAATTCTTCAATCTTCAATCATCACCACCATTCCCCATTCTTCGTTCACCCTCTCCATTGATCTTCAATCAACCAAACAACCTTCAATCACCAGAAGAAAGAATTCACATCTAACAGAAAATCAAAAGGAGCATAAGAGAAAAATCAAAACTTACTGATTCACAAATCTTGAACACTCGACACCTTCGGCACTCTCTTGATTGAGCCTCTTCGACAATTCTTCAACCTCTCTTCGCTGCAACTTCAACAATCAGCAACCATTCAATAACCACTTCATCATCGCACAAATCTCAGAGCAAGTAGCTTCAACATTTCAAAACTTCATCATCTTCGCTCCTCATCAATCTGCAATCAACTTTCATCTTCTTCATCGTTCGACGATTCTCAGATTCTTTTCAACCTTCCTCGCAACATCACCTTCATATCGCTTCAGTATCTTCTTCGAGCATTCAAGAATTGTAGACATTAAAATTCACCTGCATCGTCACAATCCATCATCACATCCCAATCGCAGCAATCACGCAGCATCCATCGTCGTTTTGCTTTTATGTTGCTTGAATCGAAGTCGTAGATTGAATCAGAGATGCGCGAGAGCGGTGAGGTAGAGAGACGAGATGACGATGACGGTTTCGTGTTCTTGATCTACGGTGGCCGGTGGTTTGATCGGAGGGAAGGAGTCGCGCCGCTGAGTTCGCAGGGGAAGAGAACGTGAAACTCGAAAGGTCACACAATGAACCCTAAATCCCCAATCTCATGTTTATTTTCTTTTTCCTTTTTCTGTTTATTTTAATTAATTTTTCTTTGAATAAATTTCTGAATAATAATAATCATGGATCATTTAGTTCCTTGGGCCGAATTGCTAGGTTCACCCCCCTCTGGCCCATGTTCTCTTAAGTTAGAAGAAGGACAATAACAAAAATGAATCCTGTGTGGGCTTCCCCCAGATGGGCCCTGCGCCCTAATCTCTATGTACACCCCTGTATTCAGTTTGCACCCCCTGTTCATGTTAGATTTAGGTTTTAATTGGATTTCTTTTCCTATTTCTTTTAGGTAATAAGAACACTAATCTTCACTATCATTTTTAGACCTTTTAATACAAATTTTGACTTAGAAAATATTCACAAAAAAATTAGTAGTTTTAGGCTATTTGTTTTAGTCTTTTACTCGATGTGTAACTCAATTTCTCTCATAAAAATCAATATAAAAATAGTAGTATTTTACTTCTTTTTTGTACTATATTTTGACTTGTTACTTCATGCTTGTGTGTAACTTTGTACCATTGTATCATTCTTAAATCTTTGCTTATAATTGTGACTTTAATTTTCATGTCTCCTTTATTCCTAACCTTAGGTAGAAACCATGATAACATTAGGATCTAGAAATTCCCATGATAACATTAGGCTAGTTTTCATTTAGGCTAGTTTCTTTTCCTTTTCAACTTTAAAACACTTAACAAATACTTGACTTAATTTCCCTTAAAAAATACCAAGAAAACACCTAAAAAATGCTTAATAAAGGTCAGACTAATAAAAATGGAATGGAAACTCTCGTCCCTCTTGTTTAAGGGGATCACTTGAGTGGAAGTTCCCAATCTTAAAAAACACCAACAAGAGTAATTCGAGTCTCCCTTGTTTAAGGGGTACACCCGAAACGCTCGACAAATCTCTCTCTTCTCTATCTTGCCTCCGAGGCATTCTTTCCCTTAATCTGACATGTTATTTCCGCTCCATTCCCAGCTTAAGACTCCAGAGGTCGAGCAGCGGAGTGCGAATGTAACTGTCCACTAAAAAACACAAAAACAAACAAAAACTAAAGAGCCAAACTACGGCGCTCTGATTCCTGAAAAGGATACGTAGGCATTAGGTCGCGGGGCCTAAGCGAGCACAACTATTTATAAACCTTTTTTCCCCGTGTTTCTTCCTCTTTCATTTGCACGCATTCCCTTAGCATTAAGCTCTAGATTTATAGTACACACCCTTTAGATAGCAACAAACATAGGTGGATACCATCGAGTACGATGGGCGTGAGGGGTGCTAGCACCTTCCCCTTGCGTAACCGACTCCCGTACCCTATCTCTGGTCGAAAGACTTGTTCTTATTCATCTTAGGTTTGCTGACGTTCCTTTCCTTTTAGGATAAATATGTTAGTGGCGACTTTGTTGTTCATCATTTCGCGAGCGTGCGACACTAGGAAACAACAAAGCATACAAAATTGCTGGTGTTGGATCTGTAAGATTTAAGCTCCATGGTAGACAATAAGGTTGTTGACTGAAGTCAGGTATGTTCCTGATTTGAAAAGAAATTTGATTTCTCTTAGTGAATTCGACCAGAAAGGATTTGTTTTCCAAGGATAGAAAAGTATCATAAGAGTCATGAAGGAGTCGATGGAAGTCGTGAGAGGCGTCAAGAAACAAGGTTTGTATACCCTTGAGGATGAAGTGGTAAGTGTTTTGATAAATGTTGCATCCATGAAACCCTTGTCGAAGACAGAAATTTGGCACATGATATTGGGATTTGTCAGTGAAAAGGGTTTGGTCGAATTGGAAAAACAAAATCTGCTTGGTGGAGACAACTTTGAAAAGCTGGAGTTTTGTGAACCATGTGTACTAGGAAAATTTTACAGAGTGAAATTCAAAAAGGCAAACAAAGAACACATGGATCTCTTGATTACATCTGTCATACCCTAAAATTTGCCCACCATAATTCCATACAAAACTCATCCAAGTATCAAAAGCTCAAGATTTAATTGGATGCACACTCTCCTAAACAAACAACCCACAACTAGGGTTTTGCTTCTCTCCAAGTACAATCAACTTCTGATGCCTCAAGTGGACTCCATGGCCTTTCATATGCTTCAAAGGATCCTCATGCCAAGTTTCAAGCTCTAATCCATAAGATTGCTCAGTCAACAGCGCAAATGGTCAACAGTCGACCAGTTTGACCTAAAAGTCAACTATGGTCAAATTACAGTAAAAATTCCTGATTTTTGGTCAACATCAACATTTTGAAGTAACATTCATAATTGATCAAATTTTGATCATGATTCATCAAGAAAAGTTCAGAAATCAACAAAACCCAAAGTTTCTAAATTAGGGTTTTTAACTTAAAAGTCAACTGAACTTTGACCAGCCATAACTTTCACATGGAGCATCAAAATTGTTAGAACAAGATTTGTTCTTATCAATTATCTTAGTTTTGATGATAACAATAATATGAATTTTGCTTAAGATAATATGGTACTCTAATCCAATGCAATTTCCCTTTCAGGAAATATATAAAGAGTACGCATAATTCAGCGCTCAGAAGATGTGTCTCAAATGGTTCAGCATGCAACATCAGAACATGGTCTGGCAAGACATCAGAAGATGGTCGAAGCAGAATCAGAACATGGGTCTATGGAAGCATCAGAAGAACATGAGATCAGAAGCATTGAAGATCAGAAGATGGTATCACGCAACAGAAGCACTTCAAGGTCAGAAGATCAGAAGATGCTATGCACCAAGCTGTTTGACTCTGATGATATTCAAACGTCGTATTCACAAACATCAGATCAGAAGGAAGTACAGGTGGCAGACTACGCTGACTGACAAAAGGAACGTTAAAGCTACTAAAGGCAACGTCAGTAGACACAGCGTGAACAAGGCTCGAGGTAGTTGACAAAAGCGTATAACATTAAATGCAATGCTGTACGGAACACGCAAAGCATTAAATGCACTCAACGGTCATCTTCTCAACGCCTATAAATATGAAGTTCTGATGAGAAGCAAGGTTAACCAATTTCTTAACAACTCTGAACGAAAATAAACTTGCTGAAACGCTATTCAATCAAAGCTCAGAATCTTCATCAACTCACTACATTGCTGTTGTAATATCTTAGTGAGATTAAGCTTAAACGATAAGAGAAATATCACAGTTTGTGATTATAGCTTTTAAGAAGCATTTGTAATACTCTTAGAATTACATTAAGTTGTAAGGAACTAGAGTGATCGTGTGATCAGTATACTCTAGGAAGTCTTAGCAGTTGGCTGAGCAGTTTGTAACTAGAGTGATCAGGTTGATCAGTAGACTCTAGAAAAGTCTTAGAAGTTGTCTAAGCAGTTGTTCCTGGAGTGATCAAGTTGTGATCAGAATACTCTAGAAGACTTAGTCGTGGACTAAGTGGAAAACCATTGTAATCCGTGCGATTAGTGGATTAAATCCTCAGGTTGAGGTAAATCATCTCTGCGGGGGTGGACTGGAGTAGCTTCGTTAACAGCGAACCAGGATAAAAATAATTGTGCAATTTATTTTTATCGTCCAAGATTTAAAGTCACACTTATTCAATCCCCCCCTTTCTAAGTGTTTTTCTATCCTTCAATTGGCATCAGAGCGCCGGTTCTAAGGTGCAAGCACTTAACCGTGTTTAGAAAAGATTCAGGAAGAGAAAAACGCTTCAGTAAAAGATGGTTGATGAAAGTGAAAAGTCTACACCTACACCTGTATCTACATCTGGCTCTGCTGAGCAATACAACGGTAACAATGGTTATACAAGACCGCCGGTATTTGAGGGTGAAAACTTTGAATACTGGAAAGATAAACTGGAAAGTTACTTTCTTGGTCTAGATGGCGATCTATGGGATCTTCTGATGGATGGTTACAAACATCCAGTAAATGCCAGTGGCGTAAAGATGACAAGGCAAGAAATGAATGATGATCAAAAGAAGCATTTCAGGAATCATCATAAATGCAGAACTGTTTTGCTGAATGCTATTTCTCATGTTGAGTATGAGAAAATATCAAACAGGGAAACAGCCTATGATATATATGAGTCCTTGAAAATGACTCATGAAGGAAATGCTCAAGTCAAAGAGACAAAAGCTCTTGCCTTAATCCAGAAGTATGAAGCCTTCAAGATGGAGGATGATGAAGACATTGAAAAGATGTTTTCGAGATTTCAAACTCTGACTGCTGGATTGAGAGTTCTTGACAAAGGATACACCAAGGCTGATCATGTAAAGAAGATCATCAGAAGCTTACCCAGAAGATGGGGTCCGATGGTGACTGCATTCAAGATTGCAAAGAATCTGAATGAAGTTTCTCTGGAAGAGCTGATCAGTGCCTTGAGAAGCCATGAGATTGAGCTGGATGCAAATGAGCCTCAAAAGAAAGGTAAATCTATTGCATTAAAATCTAATATCAAGAAATGCACTAACGCTTTTCAGGCCAAAGAAGAAGATCCTGAAGAATCAGAATCTGAAGAAGAAGATGAACTGTCCATGATTTCCAGAAGGGTAAATCAACTCTGGAAGAGCAAGCAAAGGAAGTTCAGAGGCTTCAGAAGTTCAAAGAGATTTGAACATGGAGAATCTTCTGATGACAGAAGATCTGACAAGAAGAAGGTCATGTGCTATGAATGCAATGAACCAGGACACTTCAGGAATGAATGTCCAAATCTTCAGAAGGAGAATCCCAAGAAGAAGTTTCATAAGAAGAAAGGTCTTATGGCAACCTGGGATGAGTCAGAAGATGATTCAGAAGATGAGCAGGCTAACTGTGCGCTGATGGCGACAGAAGATGACGGATCAGAATCTACATCAGAATCAGATTCTGAAGAGGTATTTTCTGAACTTACTAGAGATGAGTTAGTTTCCGGATTAACTGAACTTCTGGAATCCAAGTCTCAGATTTGTATTAAATACAAAAAGCTGAAAAAGCTATTTGAATTTGAAACAAAGAGGCTTGAATTGGAAAATTCTGAATTGAAAGATAAACTTTTAAAATTATCCAATGATGTTGGATCTCCTTCTAATTCAGAAAAATCCACTCCTAGTCTAAACCATATTCTGAAAGAATATGATTTAAGTTTCAGGAAGTTCTTATCTAGAAGTATTGGCAGAAGTCAGCTAGCCTCTATGATATATGCCGTATCCGGAAACAAAAGAGTTGGCATTGGTTATGAGGGTGAAACCCCATACAAACTTGAACCTGTTGATGAAATGAAACTCACATACAAGCCATTGTATGATCAGTTCAAGTATGGCCACTCTCATGATATTAGGCACACTTCACATGCACAAAGTTTTCACATAACACACACCAAGAAGCATGTGACACAACCTAGGAAATATCATGAAACTCATATTAAAAATTATCATGCTGTTCCTCCTATTGCTTATAATGTCAAACCCAAGTTCAATCAGAACTTGAGAAAATCTAACAAGAAAGGACCCAAGAAAATGTGGGTACCTAAGGATAAGATTATTCCTATTGCAGATATCCTTGGCTGCAAGAAGGACAAAGCACAACATGTCATGGTACCTGGACTCTGGATGCTCACGACACATGACAGGAAGAAGGTCTATGTTCCAAGACCTGGTGCTTAAGTCTGGAGGAGAAGTCAAGTTTGGAGGAGATCAGAAGGGCAAGATAATTGGCTCTGGAACTATAAAGTCTGGTAACTCTCCTTCCATCTCTAATGTACTTCTTGTAGAAGGATTAACTCATAACCTCTTATCTATCAGTCAATTAAGTGACAATGGTTATGATATAATCTTCAATCAAAAGTCTTGCAAGGCTGTAAATCAGAAGGATGGCTCAATCCTATTTACAGGCAAGAGGAAGAACAACATTTATAAGACAGATCTGCAAGATCTTATGAGTCAGAAGGTGACTTGTCTTATGTCTGTTTCTGAAGAGCAGTGGGTCTGGCACAGGAGATTAGGTCATGCTAGTTTGAGAAAGATCTCTCAGATTAACAAACTGAATCTTGTCAGAGGACTCCCTAATCTGAAATTCAAATCAGATGCTCTTTGTGAAGCATGTCAGAAGGGCAAGTTCTCCAAACCTGCATTCAAGTCTAAGAATGTTGTTTCTACCTCAAGGCCATTAGAACTCTTGCACATTGATCTGTTTGGACCAGTCAAAACAGCATCTGTCAGAGGAAAGAAATATGGATTAGTCATCGTAGATGATTATAGTCGCTGGACGTGGGTAAAATTCTTGAAACACAAGGATGAGACTCATTCAGTGTTCTTTGATTTCTGCATTCAGATTCAATCTGAAAAAGAGTGTAAAATCATAAAGGTCAGAAGTGATCATGGTGGTGAATTTGAGAACAGATCCTTTGAAGAGTTCTTCAAAGAAAATGGTATTGCCCATGATTTCTCTTGTCCTAGAACTCCACAACAAAATGGAGTTGTAGAGCGAAAGAATAGGACTCTGCAAGAAATGGCCAGAACCATGATCAATGAAACCAATATGGCTAAGCATTTCTGGGCAGAAGCAATAAACACTGCATGCTATATTCAGAATAGAATCTCTATCAGACCTATTCTAAATAAGACTCCCTATGAATTGTGGAAGAATAGAAAGCCCAACATTTCATATTTCCATCCTTTTGGATGTGTATGTTTTATTCTGAACACTAAAGATCGTCTTGGTAAGTTTGATTCCAAAGCTCAAAAATGTTTTCTTCTTGGATATTCTGAACGCTCAAAAGGCTACAGAGTATACAATACTGAAACATTGATTGTAGAAGAATCAATCAATATCAGGTTTGATGATAAGCTTGGTTCTGAAAAACCAAAGCAGGTTGATAATTTTGCAGGTTATGATATTGACATATCAGAAGTTGTTGAGCCAAGAAGCAATGCATCAGAAGCAGAGCTTCTCAGAAGCAAGGAATCTGAAGATCAAGTATCAGCTTCTCTGGACAATCTAAGTATTTCTGAAGAACCATCTGTCAGAAGATCATCCAGACTCATCTCTGGTCATCCAGAAGATGTCATTCTTGGAAAGAAGGATGATCCAATCAGAACAAGAGCATTCCTTAGGAACAATGCAGACTGTCAATTAGGTCTTGTATCTTTGATCGAGCCAACTTCTGTTGATCATGCTCTAGAAGATCCAGACTGGATAATTGCTATGCAAGAAGAACTGAATCAGTTTACAAGGAATGATGTTTGGGATCTTGTTCCTAGACCAGATGGATTCAATATAATTGGTACAAAATGGGTCTTCAGAAACAAGCTCAGTGAGAAAGGTGAGGTGGTAAGGAACAAAGCCAGATTGGTGGCTCAGGGTTATAGTCAGCAAGAAGGGATTGACTATACAGAAACCTTTGCACCAGTGGCCAGGTTAGAGTCTATTCGTCTATTAATTTCTTTTGCCACTCAACATAACATCACTCTCTATCAGATGGATGTTAAGAGTGCCTTCTTAAATGGTTATATAGATGAAGAAGTTTATGTCCATCAACCTCCTGGTTTTGAAGACTCTATGTCTCCGAATCATGTGTTTAAACTAAAGAAATCATTATATGGATTGAAGCAAGCTCCCAGAGCTTGGTATGAACGCTTAAGTTCTTTCCTTCTAGATAATGGTTTCACTAGAGGCAAAGTGGACACTACTCTCTTTTGTAAAACCTTTGAAAAGGATATTTTAATCTGTCAAATATATGTAGATGATATTATTTTTGGAACATCTAATGCTACACTTGGAAAGGAGTTTGCTAAGTCTATGCAGGCTGAGTTTGAAATGAGCATGATGGGAGAACTCAAGTATTTCCTTGGAATACAAATAAATCAAACATCAGAAGGAACATATGTTCACCAAACCAAGTATGTGAAGGAACTTCTGAAGAAGTTTAATCTTCTGGACTGCAAAGAAGCCAAAACTCCTATGCATCCAACATGCATCCTAGGTAAGGATGAGGTAAGTAAGAAGGTAGATCAGAAGTTATACAGAGGTATGATTGGATCTCTTCTATATTTGACTGCTTCTAGACCTGACATTCTGTTCAGTGTTTGTTTGTGTGCTAGATTCCAATCAGATCCTAGAGAATCTCATTTAACTGCTGTTAAGAGAATTCTAAGGTATCTGAAAGGTACTACTAATGTTGGTTTAGTTTACAGAAAATCTAAAGAATACAACTTAGTAGGATTCTGTGATGCTGATTATGCTGGAGACAGAATTGAAAGAAAAAGTACTTCAGGAAGTTGCCAATTTCTTGGAAGTCATTTGATCTCTTGGTATAGCAAGAAGCAAGCAACTATTGCTCTATCAACAACAGAAGCAGAATATGTCGCTGCTGCTGGCTGTAGTACACAGATGCTCTGGATGAAGAGTCAGTTGGAAGATTATCAGATATTTGAGAGTAACATTCCTATATTCTGTGATAATACTTCTGCTATATGTTTATCTAAGAATCCTATTCTTCATTCAAAAGCTAAACATATTGAGATTAAACATCATTTCATAAGGGACTATGTTCAGAAGGGTGTTATATCTTTAAACTTTGTTGATACAGACCATCAATGGGCTGATATCTTTACAAAACCCCTGGCTGAAGATAGGTTTAAGTTCATTCTGAAGAACATCAGTATGGACTTATGCCCAGAATGAGAAGATGAGAAGTTCTCATGTATGAGTATCTTCTGAAATGAAAATAATTTTTTTTTATCAGAAGTTCTGATTGAAATCGTTTAGAAATTGATTCGGTTATTACTAACGTTTCATTGTCTAAGTTGATTCAGAACCTCTTTTAAAGCAAAACAGCTGTTACGTTTTATCTCGGGATGGTAAACCTGTCGTTACTATTCATGGATAAACGTGCGTGCAGTTGAAAGGACACCGACCATAGGTAACTGTGCTAGTCACCTCATTTGTCTTTATTATTTCTCCTCTTTTCACGCAACATTAAATGTTTTTCTTAAATTGCTTCACTTTATTTTCTTTTAAATACTCTTCAAAATGGTTTTTGGTTTCCTATCTCTTTGTTTTCCTCTTAAAAGTTTTTTTTTCCTTCTCTCTCTCTCTCTCTCGTTTTTCATTTCTTCTCTCAAAACCTAGCGTTCACCCTAAGCCTGTTGAAGCTCCATGACTCAAAGGCGACAGATCTCTGTGCATCTCGGGATGGCTCTTCTAATACCTCTCAAGTCAGATCCTTCTTTGATGTTGTTATCAACTTTCATCCAAAGACAGAAGACTTTCTTGAGTTGTGGGAAGATAGGCTCAACGTCTATGTTGAGGAAAAGCCCCGTTTGCAACATTAGCTCTCTGTCTGTGAACTGTCCCTCACTTCCTCCTTGGTTCTGGGATCTCTCCTACAGTGGAGGTTTCAGTCTGGAAGACAAGAAGTCCTCCGGGATTCTTGATGGGTTGACACAGAGCGTGTCTAGCTAGGGTTCTGTTTTTAATTTTTGTAGTAATTTCCTCTTTGGAAATTCTACTTTGTATTTGCTAGGAATGTTTCTCATCTTGTTAAACATAGGAACCTTTTGTAATATCTTTTGATTATCAATGAAAAGTTTCTTTGTGTTTTACATTCCAGTAAATGTTTTCTTTTGTCGTTTTATACATCTGAATCTTTTTAAATATTCTTTTTGATGTTATGACAAAAAGGGGGAGAAGATAAATGATAAATGATTTGATTAAATCTATCAGTTGCTGGGTAAAAAGGCTCCCACACATTCTCTAACAAGAACTGCAAGTTCTACATGGTTTAAGTGTTTTGCAGGTACAGAGAAGTGAAGTGAATCTTCAGAAGCAAACACTAGAAGCAAAACCATAAGAAGCGTTATTCTGTAAAAGGAATAAGCTCTTGGAAACTGAAGCAAGCTGAGTACTGTCAAGCTTCAGAGATCAGAAGCAAGAAAGAAGAATGAATCAGAAGCACTGATAATAGAATTTGAATATCATTGTCTATCCTGTTCTGACAAAATTCTATTTGCTCTGATACATATAATGTTATGGCTCTGATACATTATTTGCTCTGATACATTATTTCAGCCTATATGGCTCTGATACATATAATGTGTTCAAACATACATTTTATGTTCTAACTCGTTCATGCTGACTTTTGTCGTTTAGTTTTTGTTCTGTAACATTTCAGGATGTAGAGATGCTCTGATGATGCTCTGGTACATTCAACAATGTTCTGATACAAATCTAGCATGAAGTGATGAATGGTAGACATTCAAAGTTCTGAAGCTATCCGAGGGAAGCAGAAATCAGAAGATGTGAATGTTCTAAAAGATCCAGAAAACTCAAGTTCTGAAGCTGTCCTGAATGGAAGCAGAAATCAGAAGCTGTGAATGTTCTGAAGATCAAAGAAATTCAAGTTCTGAAGCTGTCCTGAATGGAAGCAGAAGTCAGAAGCTGTGAATGTTCTGAAGATCAAAGAAATTCAAGTTCTGAAGCTGTCCACGATGGAAGCAGGAATCAGAAGCTGTGAGTGTTCTAAGGATCTAAAGAAATTCAAGTTCTGAAGCTGTCCAATGGAAGCAGAAGTCAGAAGCTATGAATTCTCTGAAGGCAGAAGCTTATATGATCGTCTCTACCGAAATAATCAGGGAAGTCTTTTATCAAAGTTCTTCGAGTATTTATTTCAGGGGGAGATTATTTATCTCAGGGGGAGATTGTTAATCTCAGGGGGAGACATATTCATATGCTTATGCTATAGCTGTGTAATTTGTCTTTTGCCGTCTACTCTTTCTGATCGCAAATTCATATCATTTATATATGTTTTTGTCATCATCAAAAAGGGGGAGATTGTTAGAACAAGATTTGTTCTTATCAATTATCTTAGTTTTGATGATAACAATAATATGAATTTTGCTTAAGATAATATGGTACTCTAATCCAATGCAATTTCCCTTTCAGGAAATATATAAAGAGTACGCATAATTCAGCGCTCAGAAGATGTGTCTCAAATGGTTCAGCATGCAACATCAGAACATGGTCTGGCAAGACATCAGAAGATGGTCGAAGCAGAATCAGAACATGGGTCTATGGAAGCATCAGAAGAACATGAGATCAGAAGCATTGAAGATCAGAAGATGGTATCACGCAACAGAAGCACTTCAAGGTCAGAAGATCAGAAGATGCTATGCACCAAGCTGTTTGACTCTGATGATATTCAAACGTCGTATTCACAAACATCAGATCAGAAGGAAGTACAGGTGGCAGACTACGCTGACTGACAAAAGGAACGTTAAAGCTACTAAAGGCAACGTCAGTAGACACAGCGTGAACAAGGCTCGAGGTAGTTGACAAAAGCGTATAACATTAAATGCAATGCTGTACGGAACACGCAAAGCATTAAATGCACTCAACGGTCATCTTCTCAACGCCTATAAATATGAAGTTCTGATGAGAAGCAAGGTTAACCAATTTCTTAACAACTCTGAACGAAAATAAACTTGCTGAAACGCTATTCAATCAAAGCTCAGAATCTTCATCAACTCACTACATTGCTGTTGTAATATCTTAGTGAGATTAAGCTTAAACGATAAGAGAAATATCACAGTTTGTGATTATAGCTTTTAAGAAGCATTTGTAATACTCTTAGAATTACATTAAGTTGTAAGGAACTAGAGTGATCGTGTGATCAGTATACTCTAGGAAGTCTTAGCAGTTGGCTGAGCAGTTTGTAACTAGAGTGATCAGGTTGATCAGTAGACTCTAGAAAAGTCTTAGAAGTTGTCTAAGCAGTTGTTCCTGGAGTGATCAAGTTGTGATCAGAATACTCTAGAAGACTTAGTCGTGGACTAAGTGGAAAACCATTGTAATCCGTGCGATTAGTGGATTAAATCCTCAGGTTGAGGTAAATCATCTCTGCGGGGGTGGACTGGAGTAGCTTCGTTAACAGCGAACCAGGATAAAAATAATTGTGCAATTTATTTTTATCGTCCAAGATTTAAAGTCACACTTATTCAATCCCCCCCTTTCTAAGTGTTTTTCTATCCTTCAAAAATTTCCCAACTAAATCCTATTTTGAAGGAAATTGAATTATCTACAACTTTGTCTCTCTAAAGCCAAGGCCAAAAATGCTTCATTTAAGAGATATGGTCCAAAAGATTATAGGTCCTTTTTGAAAGTCAACCAAAAGCAATTTTTGTCAAAGCCCATATCATCAAGATAAAATATCCAAATGGAAAAAAGGTTTCAAAGTGTCTTGTAGAGGACATCTTGATCTTTCCAAAAAGTCCAAGAACTCTCCCATATCTTAAAAATTAAGGGAGATATGCCTTGTCAAAGTTGGACAATTTTGAGTGAAAATTGCGAAATAAATGAGGTCCAAAATGAGTTTTTTTGCAAATGGGCCCAATCTTTTTTTACTCAATCTTGATCCTCAAGTTATCCAAGACTTAAAATCCAATTTCCACGAATTTGTGATGATTATTTGATTTTATATTGAAATTTATTCATTTAAAATATAATATAAATCAAATAATTAAGGTGATAAGCAAATATTTGATTTGAGAGAGAATTCTAAACAAATTCAATCATCAATTAAACCATATACTTGATTCAATTTCGTGGAAAATAAGATTGGTGAGAGAAGGAACAAATTTGGACAATTTTGGAAAGATTGAAAAATCAAATTTCAATAAAATTTCAATATCAAGATTGAATTGGATTTGCTTCATGCTTTTAACCTAAAATCAATCCCTATAATTATCAAGACTTATTCAGATCAAAAAGACAAGGATTGGCAGCTGCAAAGAACCCTAACTCGAGCTCACAAGATTCAAGAAAAATTGAAATTGTTCTTGGAGATTGGGATTAGTTCAAGGAGATTTAAAGATTCCAACACATTCTCAGAGCATCGCTAATCGTTTCCCAGTCATTGGCAGGCCTTGAAACATCCAGAATCAACTTCAATTTCTCCACGGTTTGATCAATTTTTTTCTTACTTCAATTACGACATTCCATGCATTTTAAATAAATTTTGGTTGCATATATGTGTTTATATTGATGTATGTAACGATTTTGGGCGTTTAATTTGATCATTGTTTGGTTATATTGTGAGTCACCATTGTTCTTTAAGGTTTCTCTTTAGGGCTTTCTGATACAAGTTAAATTAGACCAATTTATGGGCATGGTTGGAATCACAAGGACGATGCGAGCTTAGCCATGGTTTTGTTTTTTTAGTTTGATGCTTGTTTGAGGATTTCGAAATACGCAGGGGCTATGGCCACGGATTCTGGCCGTAGGTACATGTCAATGGCTAAAACGACGGTTGAACAAAGAAGAAGACTTTGTGGCGTCCACTGATTGGGTTGATTTGAATCCAGGGGGTCTCACGCGCGTATCTGTTTAAATATTTTGAACTAATTGAATTTTTGTTTATGTTATATGTAAGGCGTGTAACGCCCCAGACTGCTTTCAGGATGATCGACTAACCCCACAAACCAACACGGGTCTTTTCAGCATGCTTTGACCTCACTCGCATGCTTTCCGGGAAACTTCCCAGAAGGTCACCCATCCCAATACTACTCCAAGTCAAGCACGCTTAACTGTGGAGTTCTTATCGAACGGGCTCCCGAAAAGAAGATGCATCTTGTTGGTATAGGTAGTACCTATCAATTCTTATAAGCTTTCCTTCAACCATGCAGTCCCATACCTGCACGGCTTTAGGATCCCTCTCATTCCGATGTGGCGACCACCCTAGCCCCAATTGGCCCCAGGTGTTCCATGCGGTGCAACCAACCCTCGCCTTCTTCGGCCTCGGGTGTTACATGCCCACCAGCTTCCGCATGGTTCGTCCTCGAACCACATCGTACTGGGAGAGGTCTGGCTCTGATACCATTTGTAACGCCCCAGACTGCTTTCAGGATGATCGACTAACCCCACAAACCAACACGGGTCTTTTCAGCATGCTTTGACCTCACTCGCATGCTTTCCGGGAAACTTCCCAGAAGGTCACCCATCCCAATACTACTCCAAGTCAAGCACGCTTAACTGTGGAGTTCTTATTGAACGGGCTCCCGAAAAGAAGATGCATCTTGTTGGTATAGGTAGTACCTATCAATCCTTATAAGCTTTCCTTCAACCATGCAGTCCCATACCTGCACGGCTTTAGGATCCCTCTCATTCTGATGTGGCGACCACCCTAGCCCCAATTGGCCCCAGGTGTTCCATGCGGTGCAACCAACCCTCGCCTTCTTCGGCCTCGGGTGTTACAAGGCGCGTCACTAACAGTGAACGAGACATGGCTTGGTGGTTGAAGCGAAACGCGTGAGTCCCTGTGCATAGGGGGACTGGTTCGATCCTAGGCGCCCACAGGTGTTTTTACTATTTTATTTGGATTAACTTGTTACAAGATCTGGTACCCATAGCTGCGCACATGCCTACTATACACGCTCAACCAGCCGCCATAGGATCATACCACTATCAGATCCAACGCATAAGAATATGCTGGCGCACCATGGTCCATCAAGGATGAGCTACACAGGATCGGTGCCAGGTTCTTCTTTATTTTTCTTTTTATATAAACCTCTTTTCTCTTCTTTTCTTTTTTAATCTAGAATTAAATTTAGGTTTTTATTTATAATTTTAATTAAGGTTTTATTTTATAATTAATTTAGGGTTAATAAATTAGGTTAAATAATTAGATAATTAATTTAGGGATAATTAATATTAATTAGGTTTAACCAATAATTAATTTTAGGATCGCCTAGCCTCGATTTTAAACAAAACCCTAGGTAACCCTAGAAGTCTTAGGTAGGTGTCGTCCGTTAACTTGATTATTTGTACTAACCTTTTTCATTATAAAATGTTTTAAAATCAGGGTTCGCCCTTTTGTTTTCAAAAACCTTTTCCCTTTTTAAATTTTAATTTTGTTTTTATTTGCCATTTATTTTTGCCTTATCTTCATTTGCCTTTTGCCTTGTCTTGTTGGTATATTGTATAAACTGTGGTTAACTTGTTCCCCCATTTGGGGTTTACCCTTTTATCATGTTTTATCGTTTGCCTAATTTTGTATCTGCCCCAAAGCCATGTAATAGTTTAGGGTTTTATTTTTTCTACCTTTAAATTTCTGCCTTTTATTTTTCGCATTCACGGGTTTTTGGCTATGTAATCCCCCACCCGAAGCCTTGTAATAGTTTAGGATTTACTTTTCCGCAGTTTAATTTCTGTACAATATAACTGTGTGGTTAGTAATCCTATGGAGTGATAAGATTGTTAATTAATTTAGATCACTAATTTTACAAGGAAAAAATATCCGAACTGAATCACTTGATTGTGACACACACACACACACCTTTAATGGTAACCCTTCTTATGCTGCCTGTTGCCTTTCAATTTAAAAATAGTCAAGTCCCTCGAATACGAGATACCCTAGAAATGTTGCCCTCAGTTTATTATCATCATCAAAGATCATAAGTCCCTTCAAGTAGCCTACGATAAATATTATTTTGTCCCTCGATGTTGCCTACGATAAGATGATGATCGTCCCTTTCGAATGCTAAGGTATCCTCACTGGTTGCCTAAAAATGACTATTATATCCTTCCCTGAGACTACCTACCCTCTTTATGGTAGGGACAGTCTCGTGGCGAACGATAATCCTCGACGACCCTTTTTCAAATCCAATGAAAGGACTACTTGCCCTCCTTATGGTATGGATAGCCCTTTCAAACGAAAAAACTTAAAGAACAAGAAAGACTTAAACTTAAGTTAGGTGTTTTTAATTGCTTGCCCTATTTAAACTCAAAAATTACTTTTCACACCTTCTTTTTCAAATCAATTCAAAAAGGCTACGCTTATTTACAAGCTAAAGTCCTTATTCAAATCATTTTCTATTCACACACGACACTCTTTCAAACAATTCAAACAAACAAGTGAGCTAAGCAATTAAGAGCCCATGGACAACCATGGATAGAAAGGGTGCTTACACCTTCCCTTTGAATAACTTACCCCCCGAACTCAAAATCTTTCGAAGGTCTTTCCTGTTCTTTTATGCCTTTCCTAATTGGATAAAATAAAAGTCGGTGGCGACTATTGCTATCTGCAACATTTCAAAAAGTCAGTTCTCCCACCGTATTACAACATCCATGCTGGAATTTGGGGGCTGCAAGGTGCCCAACACATTCAGGAGTGAGGTATTTTCTATCCGTTGTATATGATTATTCCAGAAATTTATGGGTATTCATCCAGAAGACTAAGGATGAAACTTTTAAGAATTTCAAAAGTTGGAAGACTCTGGTCGAAAATAAAACTACCAGAGAGGTCAAGAGGTTGAGAACCGATAATGGCCTTGAATTTTGCAATGAGGCATTCGACAATTTCTGTGTTGCCTTTAGTATTGCAAGGCACATGACTATTGCAGGTATTCCACAACAAATTGGTTTGGCTGAAAGGTTTAATCAAACTATTTTGGAGAGAGTTAGATGCATGTTGACTAGTGTTGGGTTGAAGAAGGTGTTTTGGGCTGAGGCTGTGTTGATAGCAACTTATCTAATAAACAGGTGTACTAGACCCGACATAACATATGCAGCAAGTCTTGTAAGCAGGTACATGGCGAGTCATGGAAAGGCTCACTGGCAAGCATTGAAGTGGATTCTAAGATACATAAATGGGACTCTGAACAGAGTCCTAATTTATGATGGAGCCTTGGGTGAAGATAGTAAAGCAGTAATCGAAGGATATGTCGACTCTGATTTTGTAGGTTGTATGGATTTCAGAAAATCTATTTAAGGATATGTTTTCACTATGTTTGGCACAACAATTAGTTGAAAAGTAACACTTCATATGGCTGTTGCTTTATCAACTACTGAAGCAGAATATATTGTGCTCACTCAAGCTGTGAAAGAAGCAATGTGGCTTGAAGGTTTTGCTAAAGAGCTGAAACTTCAAGGTCGAGGTATCACTGTTAATTGTGATAGACAGAGTGCTATACGCCTGTCGAAGAACTCAGCATATCTTGAGCGAACCAAGCACATCGATGTGAGGTTTCATTTCATCAGAGGAGTAATCGAGCATGGAGAAGTCTAAGTGTTGAAGGTTTCGACAAATCACAATGATGCTGATATGATCACCAAACATTGTCAAGTTGTAAATTTTTCCATATTATCCAGTTGATAAAGCTACATGAAGAAAGCTAGTTTCGTCTTTGATGTTATATAGTTTGTTCCAAGGTGGAGATTTGTAAGAATCAGATCAAACTCTATTAGGTCGAAGGGTATCTTTTGGTTCAATAGAGAATATGCATGAGGTCAAAGCTTGTTCGCATGCTCCTGTCGAATACCTATATACTGTATTCGAAATGTTATTAGCAGTTATAACCAATTCCTTATTGTTTTTCTTGCTTTTCATTAAGTTCCCTATTATACTTTGTTCGTGGCATCGTCTTCACAACAGAAATATTATTACTTTTTATCAAATGTTTGTAGTACTTAGAAGAAACATATGACTAACAAACTCTGCTCTGTAATGGCAGAGAATCAAACAAAAAGGTTAAGGGAAACATAAATGCTTAAAATAAAGTAAAAAAAATATGTATGTCTTATAAAAATGTTTTATTTAAAATACATGCAATTTTTAAAAAAATAATTGCATTTATTAATTTTAATGGTAAACTAATATCATTAAAAAAAAATTATTAATTTTAATGGATACTAATAATAAAAAAAATTAGCAAAGGGAGAACCATATATTAAAATTAATATAATACTTGAATAAGTTTAATAATAATAATAAAAATAATGAATATTATATTTATAATATAAAGAGAAAAATTATTTTAAAATAAATAAGAAAATATATAAATTGTTCTTTCATTTTTTAAAAGTGGTAATAAATTCCAAGAAACACCAAAACATAGGCAACATTTTAAAGTGGTTGATTCTAAAATATAAGCAACATTTTAAAGGAGTATATTTTATGATTTTCTTTTCTGATCCTTTTATTTTATTTTAATTTTCCTAATTAACAAAAATACTATTTAAATTTTTTAATTCAATAACTGAAATTTAGAATTCAAATATTTAAGAACGCTTTGATCTACCAAAACCTTTTTCTTTTTCATTTTTTTAAGTTGATAATTTTTTGGATTCTACAATCTGTATTAAATTTGAATTCTATAAGAAAAAAAATTTCATTATTATTTTTTAATAAAGCTTAAAATAGTACTAATTGTTACTAATTGAAGAAAAATATAGTGAATGATTCTCTTCAATTAGTTTTTGATAATAATAATAATAATAATTCTTTTGTTTGTTCTGAGTTATAGAATTCAAATTCAATATAAATTATAAAATTAAGAAGAAAAAAAAAGGAAAGAGGGAAGTTTAAAGAGAAAAAAGATCACCGTATATATTTTAACCATTATATTATTAATAAATCTTTTTTTACATCATTTTCAACCTTCCCAAACTTTATTGCTCTCCAAAAACAACCCAATCATATCTTGAGAGTTTCACGTGCAACCGAAATTATTCATTTGTTGGTTATTGTAATGAGTTCTACTATCAATCTTCTGCAAACTCTTTGTTACCCAGTTCTAGGATTTTACAACAATGACTTCATGTTTTTAAGTTTGCATGCTGACACAATCACATGTAGGGATATGCATGTTCTTAACTTACTCTTCTATGATGCAAAAAGCTTTGAAGTTTTGAAGTTTGCATGCTGACACAATATTGTAATGAGATGGTAATAAATTCTAATAAAAATCCAAATATTCTTTCTGATCCTATTTATAAAAAAATATTTATTTTTTAGATATATTAAATAAATAATGTATTAAAAAAAAATCTTTTTTTATAAATGAGATCGGAGGTAGTACTATTTTATGATTTTCTTTTCTAATCCTTCTAATTTCTTTTAGGCAATCCTCTAACAACTTCATAATCTAAATAAGGAAAACACTTCTCTTTATTATTTTTATTTTTATTATAATGACTAAAACTTAATTATTAATTGAAGAAAATATAATGAATGAGTCTCTTGAATTAGTTTTTGATATCCTATAATAAGAATGATATTACTTTTGTTTGTCCAAGTTAATAAATCCAAATTCAATTTTGTAAACTCAAAAATATGAGGTAAAGAGGTATTTCCATGGATAATGGGTTTCTTTAGATTATAGAATTTTAAGAATATTTGTCAATTCTAAATTTTTTTAGAAGTTTAAAGGTGAAAAATATAATCACCATATTAAAACATTTACAATATATTAATATATGGTTTTTTTTTATAGTCTTTCATATTAAAAGTTTTTCAACTTTCACAAATTACTATCCAAACACAACCCAATCATATGTTGAAAACTTCACGTGAAGCTTAAACAATAGCAAGCACATGGGAAACAAGTTTTATGGTCATTATTTTCACTCCTAATTTTACAATTTAATTATTTAATTACTTTTTAAAAACCACACACATTTTAAAAAGTACTAAAATACTTTAACATAGACACATTCTCCACATATTTAGCGTAGAGTTAGTGATAACTAGCTAGTTGATCTTGAACAGATCGGCTCTAACGATCTCAAGCTTTATAATGTCGATTCAAAAAATTAATTTGTAATATGAGCCCAAAAATTATTATATGAGTCCAATCAAATATAGATTTTTGCCTACAAATCTTAAATGAGATTATTTTAAATTATTTTTACCCGATGCAATGATAATGTAAAACATATATGAGTATGTTGCATTGCATGACATTTCTATCGAGTTATTTTACAATAAAGAAATAAGTTTAATATATTGTCTTTTACTATTGATACAGTGGTGCAGATTTCTAATTCAGTGGCGAAGGGGTGAACTTGTAAGGTTAACACTTAAAGGTCCAAGTTAGTTAAGAGTCTAAAATAAGTAAAGTGAAAGTATGAGATCAGAAAGTGTACCTTGTATCTCTCGTGTGTCGAATGTATATGGTGGATAAGTTTAACGGGCTTTGTATTTTTAGGCTTAACACCAGGGTCTCGTTTGTATTGGGCATGATCGGCCCAATATAGTTGCCCCAAGGCTTGCTAGATGTCTCGTTATTTGGAAAGTCTTTTGATGTTGAGGCCAAACTTGTGTCACTAAATCCATCTCCAAGGAGAAATGAGAAGACCATGAGATAGTTGCTGAAGTAGTAGAAAACAAGTGCATTAAATGTGTTTTCTAGCGCATTAAATGTGTTTCCCTTCATGAAGACGTCTCACTGCTTTTTAGGCATGTGACCATTGGATCGCAAGTTAGAACGTACTCCCTCTGACCATTATTATAAGTAACTATTCTTTTTTTAGATTTCATTGAATAATGAATGTATCCGGTCTTTTATGTAGACCAATACATTCATTATTCAATGAATTTAAAAAGATAATATTTGCTTATAATTCATGCCGGAGGGAATAATGCTCTTCCTTAGGAAATTCGAGTGTGCTTTAGTATGTTTGTATTCCCAATGTGAAGTCTAACCATTGATTTTAACTTTACATCTCTCTTTGACCTGACACACGCTGTTCTATATATATATATATATATATATATATATATATATATATATATATATATATATATATATATATAGGGAGCGTATCTAGTGAGAACTGATAACTACGTGAGAAACGAGAACAGTTAATCATACCCATTAGTTTTTTATCCATTGAAATTAAAGGACTAGATTAATTTCTCTTTCCATGGTAATCTTTCTTTATAACTTATTTAGTCTATACCAAAATTTAATTCATGTTATATTTTAGGAAATATGATAACTAATTAAATTCTTTTTATAAATTTGTTATCATAAAATAATTTTATTGAAAGTATTTTTTATTTTTTAATTAATTTACAAATATTTATTTTTAATATATTAAAAAATAACAATTAATACATCAATTAAAACCTATGAAAATAGTTTTAGATTAATATATAATTCTATTATCAATTTTAAATAATATATTCGTCGCTATTTTTTATTCAATAACAATAAATATAACTTAATTGGTTATCATTATTCATAACATAAACTAATTTCATCTTAGTGTTTTGTTATTTTATAATTATATTATATTTATTATCATTGTATTAAAAAATAGACATCATAATTAAAACCTTAATATAACTGTATTAATTCCCTAAAAATATATTCTACTACAATTCATCGTAGTATTCAAATAAAAAAATTGATACAACTTTATATTAATCAAAATCATTAATATAATTATAAATTAATATAAGAAATAATATAACCATATAATAATCAAGATATTTAATACTACTGTATATTTATTATATAGTTATATTAATAATTTTAATTAATATATATTTATATTATTAATATAGTTATATTAATATTTTTAAACAATATATATTTTTATTATATAGTTATATTATAAATTTTGATTTTTAATACAATAACATTAAATATTTGTATATTAATTAAAAACAAAAAAATATTGATAAAAATATTTTATGTTGAATAATCTATAAAAATAATATAACTGGTTATCGTAATTCTAAAAATAAAACAAATATATTTATTTATAGAATATAATGTGAATTAAATACTTATTATTTAGATGATTTAAATTTTAAATATTTGTATTATATTTTATGATAATATCCTAAATAAGTTAAGTATGATAGTAACGAGTTTTTAATGATATTTTAATAAAAATTTAATAATCCCAATAAAATTATTTTAGGTAACAATATCTTTTTATGGAAGTTTTAAATATTAAATGTAATTGAAAAAATTCAATAAGGTGCACTTTATATGGAATTTGCAAATCTGAAACGTTAATTAAATCTAATGGTTGATATCGATAGTTCTCGTTTCTCACAATAGATAGTAGTTCTCACTGGATACGCTCCCTATATATATATATATATATATATATATATATATATATATATATATATATATATATATATATATATATATATATATATATATATATATATATATATATATATATATATATATATATATATCATTTTCATTCAAGATATTCATTAAAAAATTTGAATTTCTACCTTGTATTATTTTCAATCCATGGCAAATTTTGTTTGTTTTTAATTTGGTTCTTTGGATTGTTTAATAGAATGGTGAGATTGGAATTCAGAAACTGTTTTTGAATTAATTTGTAGTTTACTTTTATGTTAGAAACAAAGTATGTGTGAATTGGATTATTTCTTACCTTAATCAAACATTAAAATGTAATGGCAAATAAAACAATGCACTAGTCGATATAATTTTTGAAAGTAAGACATTGATAAATTCCAAACTTTCTTTAATTAATCAATTTTAATTATATTAAAAACTCAATTTGGTTAAAGATGTCTATAACGCTTATATATAAAATAATGATATCAAATTCTTTTGTAAAGATAGGGTATAAATAAATAAATTTTTAAAATTAAATTTATTTTTATTTAAAATAAACAACCTCTCAATAAATATATACTAATTAATATTTTTGTCGGTGAAAAATTAAGTAATAAAAAAAAGCTAAATTACAGTTTTGGTCCCCTATTTTAGGTTTTTCACTATTTTGGTCTCCCTATTTTCTTTTTAAACAGTTTTGGTCCCCCATCCCAATTTTGTCCATGAACAGTGCATGAACAGTACATGTCCGTACCTGAACAGTACATGTCCGTACATGAACAGTATATGAACAGTTGCATCAAAATTGGAATGGAGGACCAAAACTGTTTAAAAAGAAAATAGGGGTACCAAAATCGTGAAAAACCCAAAATAGAGGGACCAAAACTGTAATTTAGCCTAAAAAAAATTTTAATAATTTTATATTTTATAAAAAGTTAACTGTAAAAAATATTATTTTCATATTTATTATTATTATTATTAATTAAAAAATTATAATAAAACTTGTTTTAGGCCTCAATATCTATTGAAGCAGCGCTACTTCTAGTTCACTCTTTCAAATCTTTCGGTCTATTTTGATGCAAGCTGCTTTTTTCTATTTTTAATTGTTTATACATTTCTCTTATATTCTGATTGGAATATATATTGCACCTACATACTCTTTATATGTTTGATTAAGTTTATTTGAATGGTTTGAGGGTAATTCTAATGATAGAATCGTGCATAGTGACAAAAAAGATACAATATATGACTACCACTTAGTATTTAATACGACATCTATTTAGTATTTCAATAATTTTTTTATATAACAAAATTGAGATTTATTTTAACTCTCATTAATATAAGATGACACCGCTTGATATTCCAATAATCTTTTTCACATGGGGTTTATTTTTAATTAAATTATTTAGTATACAAAACCAATACCTCATTTAGTACACAAACAAAAAACAAGAGCTGAATTAGTACGCAACAACAATAATCAAGTTTTTTTCCAATAGCAAATCCTTATTTAATACTCAAGCAAGAGCTTAATTAGTACACAATAATAACCAAACATTTTGCCACTAATTTGGAATCTAATTAGTACACAAATAAACCCTTTCTTAGTACACGGAAATAAAATATTACAGTACCCAGACACTGGCTAACATATATTAATTAATTATTTTTCAACCAGTTATCAAGGTAGACTTAGTTGGAGTTAGGGGATAAATTTTCTTTCTCAACTCGTGTATCTTTCAACCATCCATCAAGGTAAACTTGTTTGGAGTCAAGGGTCGACTTTTCTTTCAAATCTCGGGTATCTTTCAACCATCCATCAAGGTAAACTTGGTTGGAGTTAGGGTTGACTTTTGCTTTCTCAGCTCGCATATCTTTCAACCATCCATCAAGGTAAACCTGGTTGGAGTCAAAGTTGGATTCTGCTTTCTTAGCTCGTGTATCTTTCAACCATCCATCAAGGTAAACTTGGTTGGACTCTGAGTTGGCTTTGGCTTTCTCGGCTCTGGTATCTTTTAACCATCCATCAAGGTAAACTTGGTTTGAGTCAGGGGTGGATTTTTCTTTCTCAGATCGGATATCTTTCAACCATCCATCAAGGTAAACTTGGTTGGATTCTTGGGTGGATTTCACTTTTTCAGCTCGGGTATCTTTCAACCATCCATCAAGGTAAACTTGGTTGGAGTCAGAGTTAGATTTTGCTTTCTTAGCTCGAGTATCTTTCAACCATCCATCGAGATAAACTTGGTTAGAGTCAGGGGTGGAATTTTCTTTCTCGGCTCGAGTATCTTTCAACCATCCATCAAGGTAAACCTGTTTGGAGTCTGGGTTGGCTTTCTTGGCTCTAGAGTCTTTCAACCATCCATCGAGGTAAACTTGGTTGGAGTTAGGATTGACTTTTACTTGGTCAGATCGGGTATCTTTCAACCATCCATCAAGGTAAACTTGGGTAGAGTCGGGGTTGGTTTTTGCTTTCTCGCCTCTGGTATCTTTCAACCATCCATCAAGGTAAACTATGTTGGAGTCAGAGTTAGATTTTTCTTTCTCAGCTCGGGTGTCTTTCAACCATCCATCAAGGTAAACTTGGTTGGAGTCAGAGTTAGATTTTGCTTTTTCAGCTCGAGTATCTTTCAACCATCCATCGAGGTAAACCTGTTTGGAGTCTGGGTTGGCTCTGGTATCTTTCAACCATCCATCGAGGTAAACTTGGTTGGATTTAGGGTGGGCATTTACTTTCTCAGCTCGGGTATCTTTCAACCATCCATCAAGATAAATTTGGTTGGAGTTAGGGTTGGCGATTTCTTTCTCAGCTCGGGTATCTTTCAACCATCCATCAATGTAAACTTGTTTGGAGTCAGGGATGACTTTTGATTTCTCAGCTCGGGTATCTTTCAACCATCCATCAAGGTAAACTTGGGTGGAGTCAGGGTTGATTTTTGCTTTCTCAACTCGGGTATCTTTCAACCATCCATCAAGGTAAACTTGGGTGGAGTCAGTGTTGGCTTTTTCTTTCTCACCTCTGGTGTCTTTCAACCATCCATCAAGGTAAACTTGGTTGGAGTCAAGGTTGACTTTTGCTTTCTCAGCCCGGGTATCTTTTAACCATCCATCAAGGTAAACTTGGTTGGAGTTAGGGTTGGATTTTGCTTTCTCGACTCTAGTATCTTTCAACCATCCATCAAGGTAAACTTGGTTGGAGTCAGGAGAGGGTTGTTGGTTCCTTAGTTGAGGGTTTTTGAGCCAGCCATCAAGGTAAGGCTGATCAACTTGGTTCAAGTCTCTTGCAAAGCTTCCATGGTCATTCTACAATACAATTAAATAAAGTGATATAAATGAGTGACAAATTAACTACATGTTTTAGATGGTATATATATATATATATATATATATATATATATATGTGATTAAGAAAACACAAGCGCGATGAGATGAGACACATTATGTTGTACAATGAGAAAAAACTCATTATATATATAAAGCAGATAGATACATAATTTGAAACATAAGAATAGGAATTATACTATATTTAATTTCATTAAAGCAATAAACAACATAACTTTGTTAAATCGTATAGAACAACTTAATTCTGAATGTGTTAATGCTTGTAAAACAAAGGAGAATGATCTTAGAAGCATGCATTAAGTTCTACGTACTTGTACAATTGTGAATAAAGATGAAAACAATAGATTTTGAACATGTTGAATTTTATTTAATTTAACATGCATGCACAATTGAAAAAAAGAGAGATGAAAATGATAGATTATGAACATGTTGAATTTTATTTAAGTTATCATGCATGCACAATTGCAAATAAAGATGAAAATGATATACTATTATGAAAAATAGTTGATGAAAATATAAATTTAAAAGATAGAGATATGCATGTAAAGTTAGTAACTCACAATCAAAGAGAGCATGAGAAAAGGGAGTAGAGACAAAACTACTCTGTATGCCATTGCTTTATGTGATTGTTATTGTGAGAAAACTGTTTTGCTTTGCTATGAAATGTGCATTGAAGAGGAAGTGAGCTGAGCTATTTATAGGTGAGTAGGCAGAAAAACTATAAATAAGTTTTATAATTTATTTCATAAATACTTATGTAAGAATCTGTTTGGTATATGTTCATAGTTTATTTTTGTCAAATTTATAGCTTATTTTGATAAGTTATTTCTAGTAGGTTACAATTTATCTTATTTCTTTTCTTTCAATTCTGTCATTCTAATTTTAATTAAAATATAAAAGAAATCATTAAAAATATTTTTTTATCTCATTTCATATTTTTAAACTTAATTTTATAAATTTAAATTGTCATATGCAATAAATAATTCATTGACTATTAATTATATTTTTTTAATAAAAAGAGCGTAACTTAAAAAAATTTGTGTGGACATAAACAGTATGAAAAGCAGAGTTGTTTTTGTGATCTTGTGTATATAATTTCTTGTTTTATTTCTTAACTATACCTCTATTATATTAATAAAAAATTACATTATTAAACATATATCTTTTTTAATATTATTTTACTTTTAGTCCAACCTTAATTTTACTAAAGTCAATCTGTTAACTAATTCTCTATTTTTTTTAATATTATTCTTCCATCTCATAAAAAATGTTTTATTTATATTTTTTCTGTTTTAAAATAATATTAGTCCTTTCAAAATACAAATGAGGCATTTATTGTTATTTTTCATTATTGTCCACCTATTTACTAACTTGAACTATATTTAACTATTTTATTAACTATAATTAATTGAGATAATTTAATAAATGATATTATTTTTATCATTAAAATCAAACCTATCTAATTATTTAAAATCAAACCTATCTAAGATATATTTCACCAAATAAATCCATAGTACTGTCAATATTTTGTAGATATAAAAACATACTCCGATGAAATTTTAGGTTCGAATTCCAATGATATGTCTTAAGCATTGTATTATCCTTCTTTGTCTATCTGTATTTGAATATACCATTAAAATTGTAATAAAATCACAAAAAATAGTTTAATTTTGTTAAGCGTTTTGCTAATCAGTGCCCTCAGGGCAATGGTTAAGCATTCCTAAAAAAAAATATTTTATAGAAATTTTAATATTTCAATTTCCAAGGTATTAAATACGCAGATTATCGAGATAAAATTACTATTTTAAAATTTTAACCACTGCTCTCAAGACACTGATTAGCATTTCTCTTTTGTTAAATTCACCTGTGCTATATTTATAGGTGCTCATTAGTAGGGAAAAACCTAACCTATGTTTCTATGTTTGATGACTAGTATACATCATGAATATAAATCATGCTTTGGTTAGTAATCATTCTGTCTCACAATAAGTGTCTCAATTGCATCTTTAGAATACTGATGTAATTATTATTTCTTTCCACTACTATACTCATATATATTAACTTTCACGTTTATCAACTACTCCACTATCTATAATAAATAAGGATACTTTAATAAATAATATTAATTTTATTATTAAAAACATTCATCTAATACTTTTTTAAAATTCTTATGAGAGGGAGAGAGTACTATCAATCTTCTGCCAAATCTTACGTTACCAAGTTTAGGAATTTAGGACCTATGAAATACTAATGTGATAAATAAAGCTGACACCATCACGGCTTGCTTATTTTTATTAATTTTAATTAATACTAATAATAATTTTTTTTAGCAAAGAGAGAATCATATATTAAAATTAATATAATACTTGAATAAGTTTAATAATAAGAAAAATAATGAATATTATATTTATAATATAAAGAGAACAACTATTTCAAAATAAAAAAATATGAATAAATTGGTTTTTTTAAAACGTGGTAATAAATTTAAAAAAACACCAAAATATAAGCAACATTTTAAAGTGGTTGGTTCTAGACGGGTACAGTTACCGTGCATAGATAAAAATCTATGCACCATACATAGCTTATTATGGACCCTTGAATCAAATTCTAGACATCAATTATTATTACTCAATACTTAATAATCACCACTCAATACTCAATACTGTATTTCCAAGGACTTATGTAGGCTTTTATGCATGGTGCATAAGAAAATCCTTATGCATATTAGCCAAAGCCGTTCTAGACTAATATATTTTGTGATTTTCATTTCTGATCCTCTTATTTTATTTTAATTTTCATAATTAACAGAAATATTATCTAAATTTTAGAATTCAATATGTAAAATTTAGAATTAAAATATTTAAGAACGTTGCTCTAACAACAAAACCTTTTTCTTTTTCATTATTTTAAGTTGACAATTTTTGGATTCTACAATCTGAATTAAATTTGAATTCTATAATTTAAAAAAAAAGAAAAAAATTTATTATTATTTTTATAATAAAGCTTAAAATATAATCATTAATTGAAGAAATATATACTGAATGATTGATGATGATGATGATAATAATAATAATAATAATAATAATAATAATAATAATAATAATAATAATAATAATAATAATAATAATAATAATAATAATAATAATAATAATAATAATAATAATAATAATAATAATAATAAGTTTTTTTGTTTATTCTGAGTTATAAAATTCAAATTTAATTTAAATTATAAAACTAAAAATTTGTAAACTTTAAAAAAAAAAAGGAAAGAGGGAAAGTTTAAAGGAAACAGATCACCATATATTTTTTAACGATTGAATCAATTACAATATATTATAATTAATAAATCTTTTTTTACATCATTTTCAACCTTCCCAAACTTTTACATCATTTGACAGTTTCACGTGCAACGGAAATTGTTCATTTGGTGGTTATTGACTTATTGTGATGAGTTGTATGAGTTGAGGAGTATCAATCTTCTGCAAACTCTTTTGTTACCCAGTTCGTTCTAGGATTTTACGACATAGTAAATGACTTCAGACTTTTAAGTTTGCATGTTTAAGTAGTTAATGTGACAAGTCAAGCTGACACAATCACATGCAGGGGTTTGCATGTTCTTAAGTAAGCTGACATAATAAATTAAATAATTGTAGTTATCTATGAAACAAAAGTTCTTTTATAAGCAAAAAGCTTGAAAGATTTGAAGTTGTACTTTTTTTTTCACAATTATTCGAGAAGTCTTTTAATTATTTTATTATAATATATTAATTTTTTAAGTTTTTGTTTTATAACAATTTGATTTTTAATTTTTTTGGTTGAATTAAAATTTAATTTTATATTTTTTAGATATTACTTTATATATTTAGGATGCTAGTATGTATATATATTTTTTTGTAACTTTATGTATTTTGAATGATTGGATTAATCTAAAATCAAAAAAAAAAGTAAAAAAAAGATCAATAGTGAACATATTAGTTAAATTAAAAGACTTGTAAAATAAAAAACTTAAAGAATTATATTATTACATTAAAATAACTTTAAAAACCTCTAATATATTTTTGTCTATTTTTTTATCAAATGTTTAAAGTAGTACTAATAAAAGACATTAAAAAAAATACATAGGGTGTGTTTGGATTGGCGGTGGACATAATTGATTTTAGCATAATTGAATTTGATAAAATTAATTTTATCAGAATTGAGTTAAGCATAATTGATTTATGTTTGGATACATTTATGTAAAAGTGAGTTGAACAATAAATTACAATATAAAAAATTTTGGAGGTAGAAGTTACAAGCTCTAGCTTTAAATAGAATCAATTTTGAAAATATAATCAATTTTATTTTTATTTAATCAAACATATTAAAATAAAATAAAATAAAAAATTCTAAACTTCTAAAATTGCTTTTGAACATTCCAAAACCAAACCAAACCAAACCTGCACATAGATGAAACATGTGACTAACAAACTTTATATTCATAGTACTACGAATAACTGAGATTCACACAAAAAGTTAACTCCAAATAAAATAAACATGCGCATGTCTCATAAATAATGTTTAATATTTAAAGGTCTTACTAACCAGTGTCCTCAGGGCACTCTTTAAGCATATTAAATAAGAAAAATATTCTTTATAAAAGTTAACATCTCAATTTGCAATATATTTTTAATGCATTAAATACACGCATTTTAATAAAAATTTATCACTTTAATAACTTAAATAGTACCCCAAGAGGGCTGGTTAGTATTTTCCATATTTAAAATATATGAAGTTTTTAAGAAGATAATAACATTTATTAATTTTAATGATAAACAAAAATTTGAAGAGTGGCTCATAAAAAGACATAGATGAAACATGTGATTAACAAACTTTGTATTCATAGTACTACGAATGCCAGAGACTCAAACAAAAAGGTTAACTCCAAATAAAATAAACAAGCATATGTGTCATAAATAATGCTTAATATTTAAAATATATGAAGTTTTTAAGAAGATAATAGATAAAAATATACAAGAGGTCCTTTAAGTTATTGGTTTGTAATAGGTTGATTTTTAAAGTTTTTTTATAACAATTTAATTCTTTAAGTTATTAAATGTGTGAATCGTTATTTTTTTGTAGAGAAAATATGCTAATTGTGGATGCAATTATTTTGAGTGGAATAAAATGATTATGTACAATTAAAAATACAATAATGAGCATTTTTAAAAGTTTAAAATGTGAGAAAAATGAGGTAGACATCACCTTAAAGGACTAAGTTGTTATAAAAAAAACTTACATGATCAACCTGTTAAAAAAAATAACTTAAAAGACCTATGTTGTAATTTTTCCAAAATAATAATATTTATTAATTTTAATGATAAATTAATATTATTATTAAAATATTTTTATTAATTATAAATAATATAATAGTTGAATAAGTATGATAATAAAAAAATCAGATATTATATTGGTAATGTAAAGAGAACAATCATTTTTTTAATTTTATTGTTTAAAACAGAGGTGATAATAAATTTCAAGAAAACCTCCAATATAGGCTAATATATTTTATGATTTTTTTTTTCTAATCCTTTTAATTTCTCTTAGACATTCCTCTAACAACTTATAATCCAAATAAGAAAAACACTTCTCATTATTATTTTTATTTTTATTATAATGACTAAAATTTAATTGTTAATTGAAGAAAATATAATGAATGACTCTCTTGAATTAGTTTTTGATAGTGATATGTATTTAGTTTGTTCGAATTATTAAATTCAAATTCAATTTTGTAAATTAAAAATAAAAAGGTAAAGAGGGTGTTTACATGGATAACGGGTTTCTTTAGATTATAGAATTTTATGAATATTTTTTCCAGCTCATATTGATAAATTGAAGTACTTATGTTTTCATAAAGGTAATAATCACAACAATGACGATTGCATCTATTTGAAAGATGTTATTGAAGGACTGATCAAGAGCGGTTGGTTAGCCAAATATGTGAAAGGGGAAAAAAGAAAAGGAGGAATCGCCTAAGGGAAAATCTCCCTAAAAAACTGTCGGGGTAGGGACTAGTGGCAAGAACAGTGAGGCTAGCAAAGGTAAGCCCGTGAATATCATTGCATCACTAGAGGAGCACCCTGAACAAACCTCTCATCTAAGGGAACCATGAAGAGAAAATTTGTCGAGATGTTGACCATTCATCAAAAGATGGTGGTACATCACTTGAGACCCCAGAACGACCTATGTTATGGTTCCATGACTCTGAGAAGATGGAGGGAATTCCTAACGAATTCTTCCCCTTGATAATTATAACTACAATTGGGCAGTTTGATGTCTCCCAAATCTTGATTGATGGCGGCGGCTCCTGCAATATCATTTATTCATATTTGTTTCAAAAGATGGACCTAGAAAGGGGAACCTTAAGGCCACATGAAGGCATTCAATGGGATGATCATTCGTCTATGGGGATACGTTAAGTTGATGATATTAGTAGGCGAAGGAAATGTAGTTTGGACAATTAGTTCGCAATTCCTTGTTGTCCTTTGCAGAAGCATCTATAATCTCATTTTGGAAAGGCTCTTCCCAGCCAACCTGGATTCCTAACCTTACTGGTCTATCTTAAACTCAAATACCACAACCTTTTGTGGGAGACGACTATCATTAATGCCAATCTTGAAAGGGCATACAGAATTAATCAAGTAGGTGTGGTTTGGGCGGTTTTGACGCTAAAAGTCATATGAACCACAAGAGAAAAAGACGTGCGGTTTGGTTTGGTTCGGTTGGCATTTAGAAAAAAATCTGAACCAAACCAAACTAAACCAATGCGGTTCGATTTGGTTCGGTTCGTTTGGTTCGATTTTTTACAAACATTTTATTGAGTCATACATACACATATAGATGACAACATAACTTAATATTTAGTCATTCATATACTACCAAATAATAACAAAATTCATCATATTTGGACAACAACTTCCCATTTGATATATATAAATTATATTAGACAAAAGTGAAATAATAAACATAAATTAATAGCATAAAACAATATCAAAAATATTATAATGAAACAAAAAATAGATGAGATGAGAGATTAGTGAAGATGCAAAAGAAAGAACATAAGAGAGGAGAGATTATAGAATAAGATGTGGGATAAAAACGAAATTGAAAGATGAAACATTTGCATAAAAATGAGAAGTTGAAAAAGAAAGAATATAAGATAGTAAAGATTAGAGAAGAAGAGTTAATATGTATGTGGGGAAGATGGCGCGATAATTCTAGGAGAGATTTGAGAAGACTGAAATTGAAACCATAGGCGTAAGGATGAGAAAATTGTTCGTAATCATAATGCTAATGTATAATAGGTTAAGGTTTGGTTTAAATGTGAGTTAAGTAAAATTTAGTTTGTAACATAATACGGTTTGATTTGGTTTGGTTCGGTTTGCAAAATATAAACCGCAAACCAAACCGAACCATTGGTGCGGTTCGCGACAAATGACGCCGTTTTGTTGAAGCGGTAAAGCGGCAAGCAACAAAAGTTTTAGAAATATTTATCCGGGAAATTATTGTGTCCACATAGATTAGTGATATCGAACTGCCGTCCAACAGTTTCCAAAGTTATGAGTTTGGATTAAATGGATTTTAAGTAAAAACGGAAAATATAACATATGAACATAAAATAAAACAGTTGACCATCATCAGTTGAATCCCTGACATGGTTAACACCCAGTTGACCATCATCAGTTGAATCCCTGACATGGTTAACACCCAGTTGACCATCATCAGTTGAATCCCTGACATGGTTAACACATAGTCGACCATCATCTATTGATTCTCTGACATGGTTAACACACAGTTGACCATCATCAGTTCATCTGTAACATGGTTAACACACAGTTGACCATCATCAGTTCATTTGTAACATGGTTAACACACAGTTGACCATCATCAGTTGAATCCCTGACATGGTTAACACCCAGTTGACCATCATCAATTCATCTGTAACATGGTTAACACATAGTTGACCATCATCTGTTGATTCCCTGGCATGTTTAACACACAGTTGACCATCATCAGTTGAATCCCTGACATGGTTAACACACAGTTGACCATCATCAGTTGAATCCCTAACATGGTTAACACCCAGTTGACCATCATCAGTTGATCTGTAACATGGTTAACACACAGTTGACCATCATCTGTTGATTCCCTGACATGGTTAACTATGTGTTTTATTAATATTATTATTATTACTAATATTAATATAGTTTATTATTATTATTATTACTATTATTATTATGATTATTATGATTATTATTATAGGTCAAAATAATATATTATAGGTCAAAATTATTATTATGGTTATTCAGTAATTAATTTTTTATGTGAATTTTTTTTGTTAAAAAAATTCTATAAATTATCAACATATACTAAGCATTAAAAAACAATACTTAGTAATGTTATGCATTGTTACAAAGTATAATACTTAAATATGGATTCTTTGGATGTGGATGCTCTAATATATTACCACAATGGATCATCTCCTTCCATCCAAACGTATAAGCATTAATTTTATGTTATTAACAGTATTGAGTAAAAAAAGGGAAATTGTTTAGATGACCTAAATCATATCTCTGCAACGTAATAATTGCTTTGGAAGTTGGAAAAATATAATTAATGGCTTCGTCGACTCAGGTAATACCAGCCATCTATTTTTTTTATTTTTTTACTCTTCATTCTGTACCTCTGAGACCTCTTTCTTGTTCATTCTCTTAGACCTCATCAACACGCGTGCATCCGATCTTTTTCCACTTCCAAACGCGACCATCTATTCCCGTTATCCACTGTTCACGCCATCTACCACAACATACAAAAGATAAACTTCACAAACAAAGATGGTGACGATACGTGAACTTCTTCAAAGACCAGGGAGGAGCCATTTCATGACCGTGCATGCCAAAGGAGAGGTAAGTTTCATCGGTTTCGGTCATTGTTTTTTTATTAATAAAATACCCAGCAATATTGTTTCCATGTGCATGACGTGATTATATCGTTGCTCAGGGTTCGTGAGTTTTAATGTTAGGTTTGTCTGTTCGTGGATTAGGTTTTTATGAAGCAATCTTTGTTTGTTTTGGATAATCTGTTTGTTGTTTACGTTTATGAAGAGTGTTTGTATTTTAATGGCGATTACAAATCGTTAATTAGGATTGTGAGTAAGGTTATGTTTTGTTTGTTTGTTCAATGATGAGTAAGACTATGTACTTCCAAACCAAAACTTGATTGCGTTCAAATTTTCTGTCCTTTCAAGACAACACTTGCTATTTATGAATGTGTTCTATCATGCTCATGCTCTATTTCTATACATTGATAGTGTAGCAACCTGCCCTAAAAATTAGCTTTTAGAGTCGCCACCTATTCTGAAGGGCGAATAGGAAACCCTACGCAGTTTAGAGATCGGGGTAAGATACTATATTCAGGTCGAGGGAAGGTGTTAGGCACCCTAAACCCTTTCCTAAGGTTTGCATTGTAAAGTTAAGGTTGGTGGCAAAAAGATAAAGAAAGGTAACAGACAGCTTAATAGGGTTAAAAGGCTAATTATATTGACATGATTAGAGTTTGGAGGAGGGGGACTCGCCTTGTTGCCAAGTGCCTACGTACCTCTTTAGGGAGGATCAGAGTCTACGTAGTTCGGGAAAGGGTTGTATGCCTTAAGATTGGAATTTGATCTGATATGGTTTGGAGGCTTTTGAATTGCCTTATCGTAGTTTTGAAAAGAAAGTTTGGGAAGTGTTTTAAGTTGCGGGCGTACAACGCTGATTTAATATGTTTTCGTTAGGTGCGATGATCAATAGATTTGATCATAATAATTAACGAATAGAATTGTGTATTACTGATTACTCAGATCAATAGATTTGATCGTCGCGGGCAGTAAATAAATGTGTTTTAATAAAGATTATTATTTTTTACCATCAACTCTCATAACCAATATATTCAGTTATTACATGATGACGGATTAATTTATGAATTAATTGTTATCTCTTATCTACGACGATCAATAGATTTAATCGGATCCATAAGAGAATTTCAAACAAGGCAAATATTAATGTTAAATTAAATTAATTATTTTAAATCAGTAAAAATTTCATCTCTCGTCAATGCGACTAATAATAATAATCGGATCGAGGAGAAAATAATTATAAACAAATAATTAAAAATTATTATTAATTCTTTTATTTTTTATTATTCACAAAGAGGGGGTGCAAATTGCTTTGAAGAAAGAAAACAGGGGTGCTAATAGAAAGGGCCTGGCCCATTAAGAGAAGGACCGAGTGATCCAGTGTGATGCTCAAGAGGGTTCATGGTATGTGGCATGTATCTGGGTGTGTTGATCTAAAGCTAAGGTGATTTCTATGGCCAGATTATGAGGCTGCATGATGGGCTCTACGGTGAGGGACGCATGGGATTACAGAGAAATATTCACAAAAATAAATAGGCAAAGGGGAGGCTCGAACCCATGACCTCCCCCTTACCAGCGCATCACACAACCAAACATACCAAACACACATATGTGTTAAGCACACACGCCTAATATATAATATATGAAATCCAGAAATACACGCATGAAAACGCGCGCCAAATTTCAAATTCTCTGATCTAAAGCTAAGTATGAAAGGAAGAAAATGACAAATAGAAATGATATTAATACTGCTATTGCCCTTTTGCTATCGAGGGTCCCAGTAATCCTTTGACTTCGGAAGTTGATGATTGCACGACTTCTTATCCTTTACGAATTGTCTTGGATTCATGACTCGGAATCTTGCCTTTGCTAGGCGTAGTACTTCTTAACTGCATCTGAATTGATTGGATGCGGCAGTTCATCCCCATCCATGGTGATGAGGACAAGTGCTCCTCCTGAGAATACTGTTTTTACGACATATGGACCTTCATAGTTAGGTGTCCATTTTCCTCGGGCATCGAGTCGGGGTAGTAGGATCTTCTTGAGGACGATATCTCCTTCTTTGTAAGTTCGAGGGCGGACCTTTTTATCGAACGCCTTTTTCATTCTTTTCTGATATTGTTGTCCGTGACACAAAGTTGTCAGTCGCTTTTCTTCAATGAGATTAAGTTGATCAAAATGGGTTTTCACCCATTCCGATTCTTCTAACTTTGTGTCAGCCAGAATTCATAAAGAAGGGATCTCCACTTCAATGGGAAGGACTGCTTCCATACCATAAACCAAAGAGAAAGGGGTTGCCCCTGTGGATGTGCGCACTGAAGTTCTGTAACCGTGCAAGGCATAGGGAAGCATTTCGTGCCAATCCTTGTACGTCTTCACCATCTTTTGTATTATCTTTTTGATATTTTTATTTGCAGCTTCAACAGCGCCATTCATTTTAGGCCTATATGGTGAAGAATTATGGTGTTCAATTTTGAACTCTTCGCACAGCTCCTTCATCATGTTATTGTTCAGGTTTGACCCATTGTCAGTGATTATTCTATTTGGAATCTCGTATCGGCATATGAGGTTATGTTTGATGAACCGGGTAACCACTTGTCTTGTTACATTAGTGTAGGAAGCAGCTTCGACCCACTTTGTGAAATAGTCGATAGCAACCAATATGAATCGGTGTCCATTAGAGGCTTTGGGTTCGATCATTCCTATCATATCAATCCCCCACATTGCAAACGGCCATGGTGAGCTTAGTACATTCAGTGGATTTGGTGGTACGTGTACTTTGTCAGCGTATATTTGGCATTTATGACACGTCCTTGCATATTGGAAGCAATCAGCCTCCATTGTTAGCCAATAGTACCCTGCTCGTAATATTTTTCTTGCCATGGAATGTCCATTTGCGTGAGTTCCAAAGGTTCCTTCATGGACTTCCTTAACAATCTCCTTGGCTTCATTCTTATCCACACATCTTAGTAACACTGAATCGTAGTTTCGCTTGTATAGGACATTACCGTTTAGGAAGAACTTAGATGCCAACCTCCTTAGCGTCTTTTTGTCAATTGTGGAGGCGTTCTCTGGATATTCTTGTTTCTCCAGGTATTTCTTAATATCATGGTACCAGGGTTTGTCATCGGGTTGCTCTCCAATTGTGAGACAATAAGCCGGCTCGTCAAAGTGTCTGACCGTTATTCGAGGTTCGTGATTTGGCCATGTCACTTTAAACATAGAGGAGAGTGTTGCCAACGCATCGGCCATTTGATTTTCTTCCCTCGGGATATGATTAAAAGTGATGGTCTCAAACTCGGCCATTAACTCCAGTATGAGGTCTCGATACGGGATTAGCTTTGCATCTCGTGTATCCCATTCTTTATTGACTTGGTGGATTACCAACGCCGAATCCCCGTATACCTCAAGTAATTTGATCCTTAGATCGATCACAGCTTCTAACCCCAATATGCACGCTTCGTATTCTGCAATATTATTGGTACATTCGAAACATAATCTCGCAGTGAAGGGTATGTGTCGATTGTCAGGAGATGTCAGTACCGCCCCTATGCCATGTCCTAGCGCATTTGAGGCTCCATCAAACATAAGCGTCCATACTAACCCTGGTTCAGGTCCCTCGTCAGGTCCAGGTATTTCGTAGTCTCTTACTAGCATAATGTTCTCATCAGGGAAGTCGAATTTCATAGACTTATATTCTTCGATGGGCTGATGAGCTAGATGTTCTGCTAGTACACTCCCTTTTATTGCCTTCTGAGTGACGTATTGAATGTCATATTCTGACAGTAACATTTGCCATCTAGCGATTCTTCCTGTGAGAGCCTGTTTTTCGAACACGTATTTTAAGGGATCCATCCTCGATATTAACCATGCGGAATGGTTCAGCATATATTGCCTTAGACGTTTGGAGGCCCATGCTAGGGAGCAACATGTCTTTTCCAACGGTGAATATCGAGATTTGCAATCGGTGAATTTCTTGCTAAGATAGTAAATAGTGTGCTCTTTTCTGCCTGTTTCGTCTTGCTGCCCCAGTACGCATCCCATAGACCTTTCGAGGACGGTGAGGTACATGATCAATGGTCTTCCTGACACGGGAGGTACGAGTATCGGTGGTTCTTGCAAATAATTCTTTATGGTTTCGAAAGCCACCTGACAGTCATCGTTCCACCTGATCGGTTAGTCTTTCCTTAGTAATTTGAATATGGGTTCACATGTGGCAGTTAAATGCGAGATGAAACTTGAGATGTAGTTCAAACGACCTAAGAAACCACGAACCTCTTTTTCTGTTCTTGGAACGGGCATTTCTTGTATAGCCTTCACTTTGTCGGGATTTACTTCTATGCCTCGTTGGCTCACAATGAATCCCAACAGCTTTCCTGACCTTTCACCAAACGTGCACTTATTTGGGTTCAACCTCAGTTTGAACTACTTTAAGCGTTCGAACAACTTTTGTAGGTGCGTAATATGTTCCTCTTCAGTACAGTATTTAGCGATCATATCATCCACATATACTTCGACTTCTTTGTGGATCATGTCGTGAAACAGCGTGACCATGGCTCGTTGATATGTTTCCCCAGCGTTTCGCAATCCAAAAGGCATTACCTTGTAACAGAAAGTGCCCCAAGACGTCATGAAGGTGGTTTTCTCCATGTCTTCGGGAGCCATTTTGATCTGATTATACCCGGAAAACCCATCCATGAATGAGAACACCGAAGCTTGTGCTGTATTGTCCACTAGTATGTCTATGTGTGGCAATGGAAAGTCGTCTTTTGGGCTTGCTTTATTCAGATCCCTGTAATCTACACACATGCGCACTTTCCCATCCTTTTTGGGAACCGGCACTATATTGGCGATCCATGGTGGATATTCAACTACGGCAAGGAATCCTGCGTCGAACTGCTTGAGCACTTCTTCTCGGATTTTATTATCCATGTCGGGTCGAACGCTTCTGCGCTTTTGTCTGACAGGTGTACAACCCTCTTTGAGTGGTAGCCTATGTACGACGATGTCTGTATCCAACCCAGGCATGTCACGGTATGACCAAGCGAATATTTCTACATAGTCATGGAGGAGTTTGACCAGCGTTGCTTTTATGTCCTCGTTCAGTATTGCCCCAATCTTAATTTCCTTGGGTTCTTTGTCTGTGCCCAAGTTTATGATTTTAATGGCTTCTTGAGGAGGGAGCATGCTTTTGGATTCTCTGTCCATTAGCCTTGACAATTCTTCCGGAAGTTCATCGTCTTCCTCATCCCCTTCCTCATACTGATTAGCGAGAGCCTCGAGTTTATGTTGAGTTTCAGCAGTATTATTATCTGTAGTGTTAGAAACTGATTTGCACATGTTTTTATGTTTTGTTTTAGTATGCAGTTATGTTTGTGCTTTTGTTTTATGCAGGAAAGTTATTTGTCATTTTGAGAAAGTAAATGCAAGAGAGAGGTAATGTTTTCAATACCAAATGCAAACGACAACTTTATTAATAAACTCAAACTTTGAAAGTAAATGGGGCACAACTTTATTAATAAACTCAAACTTTGAAAGTAAATGGGGCCCTTACAAACCAACTCTATGCTTCGGGCGAGGCATGAGCGACATTGTTTTTCTTTTTATTTATTGAAAGGGAAATAAAACACATGACAAAAGCAAATTACTTTGAAATAGAAACTATCTCTGGTATCTCCAGGCTCGTCCAATTTTGGAGCTGTTCTCATGGTCTGATCATTCGGATGAAATTGGATGTACCCTCTTTAGAATCCACGCTAGATATCACTGATACATGTTCATATCCGCCTGTGACAAAAGTTTGCATGACTGGAGGGAATCGTTGCTCTTCCTTTGCAGCTTTCTTTGTTGGTTGATATCCTAACCCCAGACGATCCTTCTTCTCTTGAACTTCTGGAACTTTGCCCCAGCCTTCCATTTTTAGGTCTTGCAGGTCTCTCCAGGATGTCACCGCCCTTCGTATCTTCTCTACCGGTAGTGTGACAGCAGTTGCAATCTCTAGTGCTTGGAATGAGGTTTCCAACGCCCCTTCTCCAGCCTCAATGTATCGGTATGAATCCAGGTTACTAATAAATATGTCCTCCTCCCCATTGACGGTTACTATAGAGTTTCCGTCCACAAATTTTACTTTTTGATGGAGTGTGGAGGTCACTGCCCCAGCGGCATGAATCCAAGGACGTCCCAATAAGCAAGTGTAAGCTAGTTCGATCTCCATCACCTGGAAATTGATGCAGAAGGTATAAGGACCGACCACGACAGGGAGGTCTACTTCTCCGAATACTGGACTTTGTGATCCGTCGAAGGCTTTAACCACCAAGCGACTTGGTCTAACCACTAGGCCTTCCAAAGCTATTTTATCGAGAGTAGCCTTTGGCATCACATTTAATGATGAACCTGTGTCGATCAGAACTCTAGATAAGTGAGCCTTCCCACATTGTATGGAGATATGCAAGGCTTTGTTATGCTCTTTCCCTTGTGAGGGTAGCTCATGATCACTGAAACTTAAACATGCCCCAGCAGTGAGATTAGCCACCATTCCATCGAATTGGTTTACAGTGATGTCTTTGGTCACGTGTGCGGCATTCAGGATTTTCAGCAAGGCGTCTCGATGTTTCTATGAGTGCACTAGTAGCGAGAGGAGTGATATTTTAGATGGAGTTTGGTGTAACTGGTCCACCACTCTATAATCACTTTTCTTGATTAATGCCAAAAACTCTTCAGCATCTTTATTGGTGATCTCCTTATCCTTGGATATGCCCTCTTCAGTCGGGACCACAGTAGTTTGATTACTTGCTTGCGCCAAGTTTTCATTTGGTCGTGCCGTATTGAATATGCGGCCACTACGAGTCATGCCCCCAGGCTCAACAATGTTTTTCACGACAGTGTTAGTGACAGAGTTATATTCCCAAGGGACCGCTTTCATCTTGTCCACAGGGTATGGAGTTTTAACCGGGATAATCTTGGTATGCCCTTGTGTGGGTATCAACAATGGTGTTTGGGAACAAGGGATGATTAGAGGCTTCCTTGCCCCTTGACTGGGTATCATTAATGGCTCATTCCTATCTAGCATGGCCACATACTCCTCTTCAGGATAATCTTTCAACTGGATCACTCCTTGGTCCACGAGTCTTTGCAGGGTGTTCTCAAAAGCTTCGTTATGTTCTATGATGAACCCCTTTGTAAGTAGACACCTCTTGAGGGCATCTATGGGGGAACTCCATTGTTGAACTAACTCTTGCTCAGTGACGACCTCGATCGCATTGACTGTGCCATCATGACGAGGCATGGGATTCGTCTTCACGTTAGGTTTGTCAAAAGCAATTGCCCCTGACTCTATTAGGTCTTGAACCTTTTGTCTGAAAGCCCAGAACTTTTCTAATGTGTGCCCAGGAGAATTAGCGTGTGAAGGATAGAAAAACACTTAGAAAGGGGGGGATTGAATAAGTGTGACTTTAAAACTTGGACAATAAAAATAAAATGCACAATTATTTTTATCCTGGTTCGCTGTTAACGAAGCTACTCCAGTCCACCCCCGCAGAGATGATTTACCTCAACTGAGGATTTAATCCACTAATCGCACGGATTACAATGGTTTTCCACTTAGCCGCAACTAAGTCTTCCAGAGTCTTCTGATCACAACCTGATCACTCCAGGAACAACTGCTTAGTTCACTCCTAAGACTTTTTCTAGAGTCTACTGATCAACACGATCACTCTAGGCTTAGTTCACTCCTAAGACTTTCTGCTCAGCCAACTGCCAAGACTTCCTGCTCAGCCAACTGCCAAGACTTCCTGCTCAGCCAACTGCTAAGACTTCCTAGAGTATACTGATCAACCGATCACTCTAGTTCCTTACAACTTAATGTAATCAATTCAAGAGTTTACAAATGCTTCTTAAAAGCGATAATCACAACTGTGATATTTCTCTTACAATTTAAGCTTAATCTCACTAAGATATTACAACAGCAATGTAGTGAGCTTTGATGAAGATGAAGATTCTGAGTTTAGATTTGAACAGAGTTTCAGCAAGTTAATTTGAATTGTATTGGTGCAGAATCGTTAACCTTGCTTCTCATCAGAACTTCATATTTATAGGCGTTGAGAAGATGACCGTTGAATGCATTTAATGCTTTGCGTGTTCCGTACAGCTTTGCATTTAATGTTATACGCTTTTGTCAACTACCTCGAGCCTTGTTCACGCTGTGTCTACTGACGTAGCCTTTAGTAGCTTTAACGTTCCTTTTGTCAGTCAGCGTAGTCTGCCACGTGTACTTCCTTCTGATCTGATGTTTGTGAATACGACGTTTGAATATCATCAGAGTCAAACAGCTTGGTGCATAGCATCTTCTGATCTTCTGACCTTGAAGTGCTTCTGAGCGTGATACCATCTTCTGATCTTCAGTGCTTCTGATCTCATGTTCTTCTGATGCTTCCATAGACCCATGTTCTGATTCTGCTTCGACCATCTTCTGATGTCTTGCCAGACCATGTTCTGATGTTGCATGCTGAACCATTTGAGATACAACTTCTGAGCGCTGAATTATGCATACTCTTTATATATTTCCTGAAAGGGAAATTGCATTGGATTAGAGTACCATATTATCTTGAGCAAAATTCATATTATTGTTATCATCAAAACTAAGATAATTGATAAGAACAAATCTTGTTCTAACAATCTCCCCCTTTTTGATGATGACAAAAACATATATAAATGATATGAATTTGCGATCAGAAAGAGTAGACGGCAAAAGACAAATTACACAGCTATAGCATAAGCATATGAATATGTCTCCCCCTGAGATTAACAATCTCCCCCTGAGATAAATAATCTCCCCCTGAAATAAATACTCGAAGAACTTTGATAAAAGACTTCCCTGATTATTTCGGTAGAGACGATCATATAAGCTTCTGCCTTCAGAGAATTCATAGCTTCTGACTTCTGCTTCCATTGGACAGCTTCAGAACTTGAATTTCTTTGATCTTCAGAACATTCACAGCTTCTGACTTCTGCTTCCATTCAGGACAGCTTCAGAACTTGAATTTCTGGATCTTTTGGAGCATTCACATCTTCTGATTTCTGCTTCCCTCGGATAGCTTCAGAACTTTGAATGTCTACCAACATCACTTCATGCTAGATTTGTATCAGAACATTGTTGAATGTACCAGAGCTTCATCAGAGCATCTCTACATCCTGAAATGTTACAGAACAAAAGACTAAACGACAAAAGTCAGCATGAACGAGTTAGAACATAAAATGTATATTCAAATACATGATATGTATCAGAGCCAAATGTATCAGAGCATTTAGGCTAAAAACATGTATCAGAGCAAATAATGTATCAGAGCCATAACATTATATGTATCAGGGCAAATAGAATTTTGTCATAACAGGATAGACAATGATATTCAAATTCTATTATTAGTGCTTCTGATTCATTCTTCTTTCTTGCTTCTGATTTCTGAAGCTTGATAGCACTCAGCTTGCTTCAGTTTCCATGGTTTTGCTTCTTGTGTTTGCTTTGAAGATTTTCTTCACTTCTCTGTACCTGCAAAACACTTAAACCATATAGAACTTGCAGTTCTTGTTAGTGAATGTGTGGGAGCCTTTACCCAGCAACTGATAGATTTAATCAAATCATTTATCATTTATCTTTCTCCCCCTTTTTGTCATAACATCAAAAAGAATATTTTAAGAAAAACGATTCAGATGTATAAAACGACAAAAAAAACATTTACTGGAATGTAAAACAAAGAAACTTTTCATTGATAATCAAAAGATATTACAAAGGGTTCCTATGTTTAACAAGATGAGAAACATTCCTAGCAAATACAAAAAAGGATTTCCAAAGAGGAAATCACTACAAAAATTAAAAACAGAACCCTAGCTAGACACGCTCTGTGTCAACCCATCAAGAATCCCGGAGGACTTCTTGTCTTCCAGACTGAAACCTCCACTGTAGGAGAGATCCCAGAACCAAGGAGGAAGTGAGGGACAGTTCACAGACAGAGAGCTAGTGTTGCAAACGGGGCTTTCCCTTAACATAGAAGTTAAGAATATCATTCTTAACCTCCTCCCATAACTCAAGAAAGTCTTCTGTCTTTGGGTGAAAGTTGATAACAACATCAAAGAAGAATCTGACTTGAGAGGTATTAGAAGAGCCATCCCGAGATGCACAGAGATCTGTCGCCTTTGAGACATGGAGCTTCAACAGGCTTAGGGTGAACGCTAGGTTTTGAGAGAAGAAATGAAAACCGAGAGAGAGATAGAGAAAAAAAAAATTTTAAGATGAAAAACAAAGAGATAGGAAACCAAAAACCATTTTGAAGAGTATTTAAAAGAAAATAAAGTGAAACGAATGATGAAAAGCATTTAATGTTACGTGACGTGAGGAGAGATAATAAAGACAAATGAGGTGACTAGCACAGTTACCTATGGTCGGCGTCCCTTCAACTGCACGCGCGCTTATCCATGAATAGTAACGACAGGTTTACCATCCCGAGATAAAGCGTAACAGCTGTTTTGCTTTAAAAGAGGTTCTGAATCAACTTAGACAATGAAACGTTAGTAATAACCGAATCATAATTTCTAAAAGAATTCAATCAGAACTTCTGATTAAAAATTGTTCCACATTCATTTCAGAAGATACTCATACATGAGAACTTCTCATCTTCTCATTCTGGGCATAAATCCATACTGATGTTCTTCAGAATGAACTTAAACCTATCTTCAGCTAGGGGTTTTGTAAAGATATCAGCCCATTGATGGTCTGTATCAACAAAGTTTAAAGAAATAACACCCTTCTGAACATAGTCCCTTATGAAATGATGTTTTATCTCAATATGTTTAGCTTTTGAATGAAGAATAGGATTCTTAGATAAACATATAGCAGAAGTATTATCACAGAATATAGGAATGTTACTCTCAAATATCTGATAATCTTCTAACTGACTTTTCATCCAGAGCATCTGTGTACTACAACCAGCAGCAGCAACATATTCTGCTTCTGTTGTTGATAGAGCAATAGTTGCTTGCTTCTTGCTGTACCAGGAGATCAAATGACTTCCAAGAAATTGGCAACTTCCTGAAGTACTTTTTCTTTCAATTCTGTCTCCAGCATAATCAGCATCGCAGAATCCTACTAAGTTGTATTCTTTAGATTTTCTGTAAACTAAGCCAACATTAGTAGTACCTTTCAGATACCTTAGAATTCTCTTAACAGCAGTTAAATGAGATTCTCTAGGATCTGATTGGAATCTAGCACACAAACAAACACTGAACAGAATGTCAGGTCTAGAAGCAGTCAGATATAGAAGAGATCCAATCATACCTCTGTATAACTTCTGATCTACCTTCTTACTTACCTCATCCTTACCTAGGATGCATGTTGGATGCATAGGAGTTTTGGCTTCTTTGCAGTCTAGAAGATTAAACTTCTTCAGAAGTTCCTTCACATACTTGGTTTGGTGAACGTACGTTCCTTCTGATGTTTGATTTATTTGTATTCCAAGGAAATACTTGAGTTCTCCCATCATGCTCATTTCAAACTCAGCCTGCATAGACTTAGCAAACTCCTTTCCAAGTGTAGCATTAGATGTTCCAAAAATAATATCATCTACATATATTTGACAAATTAAAATATCCTTTTCAAAGGTTTTACAAAAGAGAGTAGTGTCCACTTTTCCTCTAGTGAAACCATTATCCAGAAGGAAAGAACTTAAGCGTTCATACCAAGCTCTGGGAGCCTGTTTCAATCCATATAATGATTTCTTAAGTTTAAAAACATGATTAGGAGACATAGAGTCTTCAAAACCAGGAGGTTGATGGACATAAACTTCTTCATCTATATAACCATTTAAGAAGGCACTCTTAACATCCATCTGATAGAGAGTGATGTTATGTTGAGTGGCAAAAGAAATTAATAGACGAATAGATTCTAACCTGGCCACTGGTGCAAAGGTTTCTGTATAGTCAATCCCTTCTTGCTGACTATAACCCTGAGCCACCAATCTGGCTTTGTTTCTTACCACTTCACCTTTCTCACTGAGCTTGTTTCTGAAGACCCATTTTGTACCGATTATATTGAATCCATCTGGTCTAGGAACAAGATCCCAAACATCATTCCTTGTAAACTGATTTAGTTCTTCTTGCATAGCAATTATCCAGTCTGGATCTTCTAGAGCATGATCAACAGAAGTTGGCTCGATTAAAGATACAAGACCTAATTGACAGTCTGCATTGTTCTTAAGGAATGCTCTTGTTCTGATTGGATCATCCTTCTTTCCAAGAATGACGTCTTCTGAATGACCAGAGATGAGTCTGGATGATCTTCTGACAGATGGTTCTTCAGATATGCTTAGATCTTCCAGAGAAGCTGATACTTGGTCTTCAGATTCTTTGCTTCTGAGAAGCTCTGCTTCTGATGCGTTGCTTCTTGGCTCAACAACTTCTGATATGTCAATATCATAACCTGCAAAATTATCAACCTGCTTTGGTTTTTCAGAACCAAGCTTATCATCAAACCTGATATTGATTGATTCTTCTACAACCAATGTTTCAGTATTGTATACTCTGTAGCCTTTTGAGCGTTCAGAATATCCAAGAAGGAAACATTTTTGAGCTTTGGAATCAAACTTACCAAGATGATCTTTAGTGTTCAGAATAAAGCATACACATCCAAAAGGATGGAAATACGAAATGTTGGGCTTTCTATTCTTCCACAATTCATAGGGAGTCTTATTAAGAATAGGTCTGATAGAGATTCTATTCTGAATATAGCATGCAGTGTTTATTGCTTCTGCCCAGAAATGCTTAGCCATATTGGTTTCATTGATCATGGTTCTGGCCATTTCTTGCAGAGTCCTATTCTTTCGTTCTACAACCCCATTTTGCTGTGGAGTTCTAGGACAAGAGAAATCATGGGCAATACCATTTTCTTTGAAGAATTCTTCAAAGGATCTGTTCTCAAATTCACCACCATGATCACTTCTAACCTTTATGATTTTACACTCTTTTTCAGACTGAATCTGAATGCAGAAATCAAAGAACACTGAATGAGTCTCATCCTTGTGTTTCAAGAATTTTACCCATGTCCAGCTGCTATAATCATCTACGATGACTAATCCATATTTCTTTCCTCTGACAGATGCTGTTTTGACTGGGCCAAACAGGTCAATGTGCAAGAGTTCTAATGGCCTTGAGGTAGAAACAACATTCTTAGACTTGAATGCAGGTTTGGAGAACTTGCCCTTCTGACATGCTTCACAAAGAGCATCTGATTGGAATTTCAAATTAGGGAGTCCTCTGACAAGATTCAGTTTGTTAATCTGAGAGATCTTTCTCAAACTAGCATGACCTAATCTTCTGTGCCAGACCCACTGCTCTTCAGAAACAGACATAAGACAAGTCACCTTCTGACTCATGAGATCTTGCAGATCTGTCTTATAAATGTTGTTCTTCCTCTTGCCTGTAAATAGGATTGAGCCATCCTTCTGATTTACAGCCTTGCAAGACTCTTGATTAAAGATTATATCATAACCATTGTCACTTAATTGACTGATAGATAAAAGGTTATGTGTTAATCCTTCTACAAGAAGTACATTAGAGATGGAAGGAGAGTTACCAGACTTTATAGTTCCAGAGCCAATTATCTTGCCCTTCTGATCTCCTCCGAACTTGACTTCTCCTCCAGACTTAAGCACCAGGTCTTGGAACATAGACCTTCTTCCTGTCATGTGTCGCGAGCATCCAGAGTCCAGGTACCATGACATGTTGTGCTTTGTCCTTCTTGCAGCCAAGGATATCTGCAATAGGAATAATCTTATCCTTAGGTACCCACATCTTTTTGGGTCCTTTCTTGTTAGATTTTCTCAAGTTCTGATTGAACTTGGGTTTAACATTGTAAGCAATAGGAGGAACAGCATGATAATTCTTAATGTGAGTTTCATGATATTTCCTAGGTTGTGTCACATGCTTCTTAGTGTGTGTTATGTGAAAACTTTGTGCATGTGAGGTGTGCCTAATATCATGAGAGTGGCCATACTTGAACTGATCATACAATGGCTTGTATGTAATTTTCATTTCATCAACAGGTTCAAGTTTGTATGGGGTTTCACCCTCATAACCAATGCCAACTCTTTTGTTTCCAGACACAGCATATATCATAGAAGCTAGCTGACTTCTGCCAATACTTCTAGATAAGAACTTTCTGAAACTTAAATCATATTCTTTCAGAATATGGTTTAGACTGGGAGTGGATTTTTCTGAATCAGAAGGAGATCCAACATTATTGGATAGTTTTAAAAGTTTTTCTTTTAATTCAGAATTCTCCAATTCAAGCCTCTTTGTTTCAAATTCAAATTGCTTTTTCAGCTTTTTGTATTTGAGACTAATTTGAGACTTGAGTTCCAGAAGTTCAGTTAGACCGGAAACTAACTCATCTCTAGTAAGTTCAGAAAATACCTCTTCAGAATCTGATTCTGATGTAGATTCTGATCCGTCATCTTCTGTCGCCATCAGCGCACAGTTGGCCTGCTCATCTTCTGAGTCATCTTCTGACTCATCCCAGGTTGCCATAAGACCTTTCTTCTTATGAAACTTCTTCTTGGGACTTTCCTTCTGAAGATTTGGACATTCATTCTTGTAGTGTCCAGGCTCATTGCATTCATAGCACATGACCTTCTTCTTGTCAAATCTTCTTTCATCAGAAGATTCTCCACGTTCAAATTTCCTTGAACTTCTGAAGCCTCTGAACTTCCTTTGCTTGGTCTTCCAGAGTTGATTTAGCCTTCTGGAAATCATGGACAGTTCATCTTCTTCTTCAGATTCTGATTCTTCAGGATCTTCTTCTCTAGCCTGAAAAGCGTTAGTGCATTTCTTGATATTAGATTTTAATGCAATAGACTTACCTTTCTTTTGAGGCTCATTTGCGTCCAGCTCAATCTCATGGCTTCTCAAGGCACTGATAAGCTCTTCCAGAGAAACTTCATTCAGATTCTTCGCAATCTTGAATGCAGTCACCATCGGACCCCATCTTCTGGGTAAGCTTCTGATGATCTTCTTTACATGATCAGCCTTGGTGTATCCTTTGTCAAGAACTCTCAATCCAGCAGTCAGAGTTTGAAATCTCGAAAACATCTTTTCAATGTCTTCATCATCCTCCATCTTGAAGGCTTCATACTTCTGGATTAAGGCAAGAGCTTTTGTCTCCTTGACTTGAGCATTTCCTTCATGAGTCATTTTCAAGGACTCATATATGTCATAGGCCGTTTCCCTGTTAGATATCTTCTCATACTCAGCATGAGAGATAGCATTCAGCAAAACAGTTCTACATTTATGATGATTCCTGAAAAGCTTCTTTTGGTCATCATTCATTTCTTGCCTTGACAGCTTCACGCCTCTGGCATTTACTGGATGTTTGTAACCATCCATCAGAAGATCCCATAGATCACCATCTAGACCCAGAAAGTAACTTTCCAGTTTATCTTTCCAGTATTCAAAGTTTTCACCATCAAATACCGGCGGTCTAGTATAACCATTGTTACCGTTGTATTGCTCAGCAGAGCCAGATGTAGATGCAGGTGTAGGTATAGTCCTTTCACTTTCATCAGCCATCTTTTAAATAAAGCGTTTTTCTCTTCCTGAATCTTTTCTAAACACGGTTAAGTGCTTGCACCTTAGAACCGGCGCTCTGATGCCAATTGAAGGATAGAAAAACACTTAGAAAGGGGGGGATTGAATAAGTGTGACTTTAAAACTTGGACAATAAAAATAAAATGCACAATTATTTTTATCCTGGTTCGCTGTTAACGAAGCTACTCCAGTCCACCCCCGCAGAGATGATTTACCTCAACTGAGGATTTAATCCACTAATCGCACGGATTACAATGGTTTTCCACTTAGCCGCAACTAAGTCTTCCAGAGTCTTCTGATCACAACCTGATCACTCCAGGAACAACTGCTTAGTTCACTCCTAAGACTTTTTCTAGAGTCTACTGATCAACACGATCACTCTAGGCTTAGTTCACTCCTAAGACTTTCTGCTCAGCCAACTGCCAAGACTTCCTGCTCAGCCAACTGCCAAGACTTCCTGCTCAGCCAACTGCTAAGACTTCCTAGAGTATACTGATCAACCGATCACTCTAGTTCCTTACAACTTAATGTAATCAATTCAAGAGTTTACAAATGCTTCTTAAAAGCGATAATCACAACTGTGATATTTCTCTTACAATTTAAGCTTAATCTCACTAAGATATTACAACAGCAATGTAGTGAGCTTTGATGAAGATGAAGATTCTGAGTTTAGATTTGAACAGAGTTTCAGCAAGTTAATTTGAATTGTATTGGTGCAGAATCGTTAACCTTGCTTCTCATCAGAACTTCATATTTATAGGCGTTGAGAAGATGACCGTTGAATGCATTTAATGCTTTGCGTGTTCCGTACAGCTTTGCATTTAATGTTATACGCTTTTGTCAACTACCTCGAGCCTTGTTCACGCTGTGTCTACTGACGTAGCCTTTAGTAGCTTTAACGTTCCTTTTGTCAGTCAGCGTAGTCTGCCACGTGTACTTCCTTCTGATCTGATGTTTGTGAATACGACGTTTGAATATCATCAGAGTCAAACAGCTTGGTGCATAGCATCTTCTGATCTTCTGACCTTGAAGTGCTTCTGAGCGTGATACCATCTTCTGATCTTCAGTGCTTCTGATCTCATGTTCTTCTGATGCTTCCATAGACCCATGTTCTGATTCTGCTTCGACCATCTTCTGATGTCTTGCCAGACCATGTTCTGATGTTGCATGCTGAACCATTTGAGATACAACTTCTGAGCGCTGAATTATGCATACTCTTTATATATTTCCTGAAAGGGAAATTGCATTGGATTAGAGTACCATATTATCTTGAGCAAAATTCATATTATTGTTATCATCAAAACTAAGATAATTGATAAGAACAAATCTTGTTCTAACAGCGTGAAATTCACATCTTTCATTAGCTCTGTAGTTGGGCGTAGCTTTTCCAGGGATCGGGGGTGGCATAGGCCTAAGCTTCACTAATGACTCGTTTACTAAGTACTTCAGTATTTCGCTTTTAGAAGTGGGCAAAGGATCGAATCTCCTTTGCGGCGCTTGGAACCTATTTTGTTGAGGTGAGTACGACGTAGGGGGTCTAGGCTCTTGGTGCACTACTGCATTGGTCTCCCCTTCCTTCTTTTTAGCGAAGGTTGAGGTGGGCCTCTTTGAATGATAAGAGTTAGATGGTGCTCCTTGTATCTTTCCATCTTTGATTCCGTCCTCAATCCTTTCTCCGATGACCACTAGCTCTGAGAATCCTGAGCACACTTCCGATCATCTTATCGTAGTATGGTCCTTGTAAAATTCTCATAAACATGTCAACCAGTTCCTTTTCCAATAACGGAGGTTGGACTCGGGACGCCATTTCTCGCCATCTTTGGGCGTATTCCTTGAATGATTCTTCCTTTTTCTGAGACAAATTTTGTAGTTGCATTCGATTGGGTGCCATGTCCAGATTGTACTTGTATTGCTTTAGGAACGTATTAGCAAGGTCGTTCCAACTTCGAATATGTGTCTTTTCCAATTGCATGTACCAGTCAACAGATGCCCTACTTAGACTGTCTTAGAAGAAATGCATCATTAGCTTTTGGTCATTGGCATAAGCAGCCATCTTCCTGACGTACATGCGTAAATGACTTCTCGAGCATGTAAGTCCTTTGTACTTTTCAAAGTTGGGTATCTTGAACTTATGAGGAATAGTCAAATCCGGCACCAAGCTCATTTCATAGGTATCCACGTCAAAGACGTCATATCCTTCTACTACTTTCAGCCTTTCTTCTAGCGCTTTGATTTGTCCACTATTTCTAGCACTTTCTTCAGAATCAGATTGGGTTTGCTTATGTTGGGGTTCCTGATTTGTTTCATCCGCCTCCCCGTATTGCAAATCCGCGTAGTCCTCATCCTTAGGCGGATTGTTAGCAGGGATGCGAACAGTGCGAGGTGCCCCCTCTTTCTGAGTGGTGGGGATGAATCCTTCATGGGAGGCTTCTCCCTCTTCATGGGTTCTGGTAACTCTCTTAGAGGAGTGGGCATTTGGCTTATGAGGGTCAAAGCCTCGAACAAATCCTAACAGCGGGTTGCCATCGTTCGGTATTTCCTCATACTGACTCCGAGTTTCCCTAGCCTTTTCATGTTCATCTCTAATGTCCTTCATGAAACTCAACATTTGAGCCATTCCTCCCTTAATTTCCTCCACAGTACCTTTCAATTGGGTCACTTCCTCGCGAAGGGCGGCTTGATTCTGTTCTAGTTGTTCCATTGCTTTCTTCTTTTGAGACCGGGTTTGATATGGCGGTACGGTTGCTTGATTGTCTTCTCCAATTGACTGGAGATAAAGATAGTTTCCCTTTTTAATGCTTTGAAAATAAATATGATATGCATGCTATGAATGTTATGTTTATGTTATGCTCATGTCTTATCCACATAGTATATATATTTTTTTATATATATTTTTTCTATATATATTTTTTTTGTAGTAGAACCTTCTCTTTTTTTTATAACCCTTTTTGGTGAATAATTGCAAAGAAAATGAATAATGCGGAAATAAACACACTTTATTAATTCAAAATACTTGCAAAGAAATACAATTTAAATTGTTCATATTGCAAAAAGGAAATAAACATCAAAAGAAAATAAACTTCAAAAATTTTAAGTTAAAGAACTATAAATGACTAAGAACGCCTATGAATGTCCTCCTTGAATTTGTCCACCATGTCTCTACAAAGCTCCATAAATTCTTTCACCGCTTCGGGGAGGATGATGGGAGAAGACTCCGCTCTTTCCAAACTCTTCGGAATGTCCAGGATTAAATCATTGCACAAATAGACTAGCTTATCATAATTCTCACGACACTTCTCATACTCTTCAAGCATCTTGGGAACCATGCTCACGTGCTCATTAGCCGTAGAAACAATTGTGTATTGTCTTTTCCAATAATCCGCTTCATCCCTTGCAGCCTCATATATCTCCCTTTGCCTTATAAATACTTGCCTAAGCGAGGCCATGGCTTGAAGTGCTCTGTTATACTCCCCGGTGCGCTGTAAAAGTGCTTCTTCCGTAGTCAATCTCCTTGTGCGTTCTTCTTGTTCAGAATTGCGGGCTTCTTGAAGATCAAATTTGAGATGCCTTATTTCTACCTCTTGGTCTTTAGTTCTATCAGTTAATTCAAAAACCACAACTTCTAGATTTTTCTCGGATTCCGCTTTATCATGGGAAGCCTTCTCATAACGCCTCCTCCACCTTGCAATTTCTATACCCGCTTGTTCCAACCTTTCATTGTGTGCAATTAAATCAAAGTTAGCACTTAGGACTCCTTCGGTTGCATGCTTTTTTTTACTCCTTTGTCTATCGTTCTCTTCCTTAGCGGCTTAAAGCTCTTGGCTCTTCTCCTCAAGATCGAGGCGTAGTTGGCTCTTTTCGTTGGAAAGTCGATGTATGTCAAGCTATAATTTTTCCTTTTCCTTACGGGACGCCTCTAGGGAAGCCTTGATTCCTTCTATCTCTTCGATGGATAGAGAAACAGGATTAGGAGAATCGGGCTTGTATATGGGATCCACACCAAAAGGAAGCAAAATCTTTTCAACTCTCTCTTGAACCCATCTAGTGTAAGGTTCCTTAGCAATGACATTCTTTGGCCCATAATTCTTTGTTTGAACATGCTTCCAAGCTTGAATGATTTTCTTTAATGTCCTAGGATTACCTTTCCCATTATCATGCAAAATTAATTCTTCTACTTGTTGTTCGGAAGGCTCACAATCCATAGAATGACCCAATTGGCGCAATGCTAACACGGGGTTATAATTCATACAACCTAAGGTTCCCATTAAAGGCACATTGTTGAATTCTCCACATTTGTAAATAATTCTTTCGGAGTTCAATTTTCTTGCAAACCAAAAGATAGAATCCGCTTTGAGAGCCCTTAATTTCTGAGACCATTCATGCCTAGTCAAATCTTTGATCAAATAGTTGGCTTTGTAAAGATGAGAAGTCAACCAAGAGTACAATAAATGAACACAAAAGAATATCATTCCCCTTTTCTTTTCATATCGATCATGGGTGGTATAATAAATATTAGCAAGAATAGTGGGAGTTGGATCCTCATTTGAATTCCTGAAGGAGGTAAAAACATGAATAGCAGCATGATCAACATATTCCGCCTTCTTTGGCAACAAAATAACACCAAAAATTAAAAGAGCCAAAAAATGTCCACAAATGTCCCATTGTTTCTTTTGAGCATAAGACATAGGCTAAGCTTCTAAATAAGTTCTCCGAGTCCCATGTACATTACCATCAGTCTTATAATTAGGTTCTAAATCTGCAGCGGGCACTTCTAAGGCTTTGGCCAAATCAGAGATCTCAACCTTCTTTCCGGCACCTGTATAAAATTCTTTTTTTATCCTCGAAAACCCAAGCATAGTATCCATCTCTTCCAAGGTAGGAGCTAACTGAAAATCTTGAAATGTGAAACACCTAAGCGGAGGATCATAGAACTGAATCAAAGCGGTGATGGCTTCTTCTTGGACCTTAACCTTGAGCAAATCCAGAATATCACCATAATGACCCACAAACCTGTTCAAACCATTTGATGACATTTTATCTCTGATTATCCTCAGTTTCTTGATGTCGGGCACCGAGACAGCAAGGTGGACAATAGGCTTCTTATCACTCATTTTCCTGAATATTCACCAAAAGAATTATTATTTTTTATTCTCTTTTTCTTTTTCTCTTTTTTTTTACCTGTGGATAAGACATGATAAAAAAAAATGCATATGATGTAATGATGCATGCAAACAAATATACACATAATAAAAACAAAAATAAGAACAATAATAATAATCATATATTTAACACATAATCACATAGGCCCTAGGTTCATAGGTTCGACGTAGCGGCTCGGGGAGCCTACCCTTCCCATGGGTATGTTCTAGAAGGTCTCATGGGGTCGTTCGTAGCCGCCGAGCCTTTCTGTCTCTTTGGATTTTAGAACAACTCATTTTATCCATGAGGTTCGAATTTTAGGGGTAGGTTCCCATAGAGATCAGCTAAATAACTAGTCCAGCCCTCAACAAGGTCAAGCCTCGTATCAGACCTTTCCGGAGATTTAACCCACTCTGAGTGGAATTATAATAAGACTCGTAGGCGATGTAATTCCCCTCTAGTCTTAAATATAATTCCCACGCTTAGGCTTAACAATAATTTTATGATCCCAGCAGTGCAATTATAACAAATATATAATTGATACAAATATATTATATAAACAAATGAACATTTTAGGCACGAAATAAAAATAAACAAACGAATTGAATAGAATAAAATAAAAAACAAAATAGAAAACAAACGCAAACCCTAAAAATGGCAAAAATTAGCCAAACCCTAAAATTTTGCCAAACCTAAACCCTGCCAAAAACCTATTGGGGCATAGTATTCACCATTAAGTGTTGTCCCCAGCAGAGTCGCCAGCTATAGCAACCTGCCCTAAAAATTAGCTTTTAGAGTCGCCACCTATTCTGAAGGGCGAATAGGAAACCCTACGCAGTTTAGAGATCGGGGTAAGATACTATATTCAGGTCGAGGGAAGGTGTTAGGCAACCTAAACCCTTTCCTAAGGTTTGCACTGTAAAGTTAAGGTTGGTGGCATAAAGATAAAGAAAGGTAACAGACAGCTTAATAGGGTTAAAAGGCTAATTATATTGACATGATTAGAGTTTGGAGGAGGGGGACTCGCCTTGTTGCCAAGTGCCTACGTACCTCCTTAGGGAGGATCAGAGTCTACGTAGTTCGGGAAAGGGTTGTACGCCTTAAGATTGGAATTTGATCTGATATGGTTTGGAGGCTTTTGAATTGCCTTATCGTAGTTTTGAAAAGAAAGTTTGGGAAGTGTTTTAAGTTGCGAGCGTACAACCCTGATTTAATATGTTTTCGTTAGGTGCGATGATCAATAGATTTGATCATAATAATTAACGAATAGAATTGTGTATTACTGATTACTCAGATCAATAGATTTGATCGTCGCGGGCAGTAAATAAATGTGTTTTAATAAAGATTATTATTTTTTACCATCAACTCTCATAACCAATATATTCAGTTATTACATGATGACGGATTAATTTATGAATTAATTGTTATCTCTTATCTACGACGATCAATAGATTTAATCGGATCCATAAGAGAATTTCAAACAAGGCAAATATTAATGTTAAATTAAATTAATTATTTTAAATCAGTAAAAATTTCATCTCTCGTCAATGCGACTAATAATAATAATCGGATCGAGGAGAAAATAATTATAAACAAATAATTAAAAATTATTATTAATTCTTTTATTTTTTATTATTCACAAAGAGGGGGTGCAAATTGCTTTGAAGAAAGAAAACAGGGGTGCTAATAGAAAGGGCCTGGCCCATTAAGAGAAGGACCGAGTGATCCAGTGTGGTGCTCAAGAGGGTTCATGGTATGTGGCATGTATCTGGGTGCGTTGATCTAAAGCTAAGGTGATTTCTATGGCCAGATTATGAGGCTGCATGATGGGCTCTACGGTGAGGGACGCATGGGATTACAGAGAAATATTCACAAAAATAAATAGGCAAAGGGGAGGCTCGAACCCATGACCTCCCCTTTACCAGCGCATCACACAACCAAACATACCAAACACACATATGTGTTAAGCACACGCGCCTAATATATAATATATGAAATCCAGAAATACACGCATGAAAACGCGCGCCAAATTTCAAATGAACCAGTGGTGGGGGGACACCTCATCGTCTTCCACCCCCAGACCTGTAAATTTCTGCAGATTAGCTACGAATATGCTTGGAATTTTTTCGTAGCAAACAACACTTGGAAAATAGCGATTAGCACATACCATACAATAAATATTTCGCACCTAGTCCAAACACTTCGTCTGGACCATGCGAATCTAACCACGCATTCAATTTGATCTAATTCTATCTCTACAAGAAAACCCTAATTATGAACCCTAAACCTTAACTTGGCCCCCAATGGCCGAATGCGTTTTAAGCCCTTAAACCTTAATCCAAACATACAGAAACGATCACAACATCCATAACAATCATAATATGCAAGTAAATTATCATGAGTATGCGTGAATTATTTCAATCGAACCAAATTTCAGAACCACGTACCTGGGCTTATATGGAGAAATTCTGGGGGTGTTGATGAGGCGTAGGGATCCAAATACGTTCAGAATGCCTCGAGGAAGCTTTTGCAATCTTCAAATCTCGTTGCAACACCTTAATTCTTTGAAACCGAATGTAAGCTTCTTTGAGGATTTTTGAGTTCTTGAATCTCTCTCTGCCCAGAAAAATCAACCCTTATTCGTGTGCACTCTCTCCTCTACTTATAGGGAGTGAATTAGGTTAATAAAACCCAACAAATACTCTCTTGAATCCAAACTTGCATCTTTTGGAAATTTGATTTAAAATTTGATTTGCAACTTTCTAATCTTGTCCAAATCTTGTACCAATATTTTCCCAATCAATGTACCACGAAATTATATTGCTAATGTGTCATAAATGTGATTGGAATTAGTCAATGTGAATCTTTTTCTCATAATATTTGATTTTTCTTTAATTATATTATTTTAAATCATTTTTAAATGAAATAAAAATCATATAAAATCAAATAAAAAGATAAAATTCGTGGCACTTGGTTTGGGTAACTTAAATGGCTTATGGACCAAGGTTGAATCATAAAAATATAGGCCCATTTGCAAAAAAATTTCAATTTGAACCTCTTTTATCTCACACTTTGCCTCCACAATCAACCAACTTTAACAAAGCATATCTCATTCAATTTTTAAGCTATGAATGAGTTCTAGGACTTTTTGGAAACCTCAAAATGTCCTCTATAAGCCACTTTGAAACATATTTTTCATTTGGAGATTTTATCTTGATCATATCCCCTTTGGGAAAAAACTGCTTTTGATTGATCTTTGAAAAGGACCTGTAATCTCTTGTGCTATATCTCCCAAATGAAGCATTTCTGGCCTTGGCTTGTGAGAGACAAATTTGTAGAGAATCCAATTTCCTTCCAAATAGGATTTGAGTGGGGAATTTTTTATGTTCCATGTGAAATTATGGCCAGTCAAAGTTGAGTTGACTTTCTCCTAAAGAAACCCTAATTTGACCCTTTTTGCATTTGTTCATTTCTGAGTTTCTATTGATAAATCATGATTAAGCTTTGATCAAATGATGGATATATACTCCTATACTTGATGTTTGACCAAAGATCAGAGGTTTGGAACATGCTTTGATTATGGTTGACTTTCAGGTTCAAACTAGTTAACTGTAAACCCTTGAGTTGTTTGAGCAGGTAACTTTTTGAATTGGGTCTTGACTTTTTTCATGGAGTTGTCTTAGATCATCATGGACCATGGAGGGCTTGATTAAGAATCTTACCTTGTTGATTTCCTCAAGAGAACCTCAAACCCTAGCTTTAGGAGACTTTTAACTAGGGGAGTGTGGTTTGGATAGAACCCTAATCTTTGAGTCATTGTAGATGAAATGAAGGAGGCAAATTTTAGGGTATGATAGATAGGTACACGGTGAGATTGAACCTGAATTATACGAAGAGTTCAGAGCTGAGTTGGGCAAATATTGGGTTCTATATGATGCCAATGGTCTCCGTCTAAGGGTTGAATTTAACGACGACGATGAAACCCCAAGGATTACCAACGGCTGGATGACTTTAAGAAAGTTTTACAAATTACAAGGTCATCACCATATTTTCTTCAGGTACTTGGGAGGAAATGCTTTCCACATCTTTCCAATTATGGAACAAATTACTCCAGCCTCATTCCCTACACGGCATTCAAAAACTCGGTCCCTCCGAAAAGCAGTGGCATTCAAGGTTTTCGTGTCAGAGGATTCCACAACCACTCAATGTTTGGTTAGTTTCTCAATCCACTCATTAGTTTTGTTATTGTTAACTCTGGTTTTTTTGTGATTCAACTAATATTATTTGGAATTTTGTGTCGACTATATTACAGACTTTACCTAATGCCATGGGAGAATACTTGGTAAATCCAGCCCTTGATAACATACAACTGGTTGGTCCAAATGGGGAGTCACAAATATGTGAGTTGGATGCTGACATTTTTCCATTTAAAATGAGATTATCAACTGGCTGGAGGGAGTTTGCATCCAGAAACCAAATTGGAGTTGGATGTATACAATTCAACATGTGTAATCCGTATGACAACCACTCCGCTTGGGTGAGGAAGCTGGACTGATGACGGGTGTAGCGCATCCACCAGTGCTGCTGCTGCAATTGAAGGGCTATTTTGTAATGAGGATGTAGATTTTTTGTAGTTATATGGTGTACTTATTAAAAAGACAACTCGTACCTTGTAATACAATTTATCGTTTTTCTTAACTGATGCAAAGTTTTGTTCGTTTTTCTTAACTGATGCAAAGTTCTTAAACATGAGGATATAAGGCTGCTTTTAAATTGCGGTCCGCAGCTGCAATTGCAGCCGCAATATTGCTGATGCGGTAGCCGCAACGGCATTGCCCGCAATCGCAACACCCACAACCATAATTTATTAGGAATCATTGGGGGTGTTGGTGTTACTCTTGGTTACATATAAAAAACGAAGCCTTGTTTATATATTATCAGTGGAAGGCGTGTGGATAAATGAATACATCGTTTGCCCTAGTGGCTCAGCTCTTGCACTTAGTCTTCTCTCTTCTCCAAGGTCTGGGGTTCGATCCCCTCCCAGACCTTTTGTTCATTTTATTTTTCAACTTGTTGTTTTGTATTCTGGTTAAAGTTCTAGTTAATGATACTTGTCTTAATATTATTGGTGGGTCAACAAGTCAAGTTCTATTTATTAGGAATCATTGGGGGTGTTGGTGTTACTCTTGGTTGCATATAAAAAACGAAGCCTTGATTATATATTATCAGTGGAAGGCGTGTAGATAAATGAATACATCGTTTGCCCCAGTGGCTCAGCTCTTGCACTTAGTCTTCTCTCTTCTCCAAGGTCTGGGGTTCGATCCCCTCCCATACCTTTTGTTCATTTTATTTTTCAACTTGTTGTTTTGTATTCTGGTTAAAGTTCTATTTAATGATACTTGTCTTAATATTATTGGTGGGTCAACAAGTTAAGTTCTATTTATTAGGAATCATTGGGGGTGTTGGTGTTACTCTTGGTTGCATATAAAAAACGAAGCCTTGATTATATATTATCGGTGGAAGGCGTGTAGATAAATGAATACATCGTTTGCCCTAGTGGCTCAGCTCTTGCACTTAGTCTTCTCTCTTCTCCAAGGTCTGGGGTTCGATCCCCTCCCAGACCTTTTGTTCATTCTATTTTTCAAATACATCAACACTGAAAAACACTGAAAATTACATTCAACAACATCAGATTATAAAAACAAACTAAAGCATCAAATCCAAAGTACTTAAAAACTTCTCAATAGATTGGATTTATTTATGTGGTCCAATTCTATCAATATAAAGTGGATGGATGTGGTCAATTTGGGTAAAATATAGATCTCATGCACGTGTCATACCCCAAAATTTACCCGATATAATTGACATCTGCCAATTTATTAAGGGCGTTAAAAATTAGGAGCCATAGGGTTTAGCATACCTATTGTTAAACTCGATCTCTTATAAAATGCCCTTATAAATTGATTAAAATAAAATGGAGGTGTGAATAGCAAAATTTGAGGTCCAATTTATTTTGGCCCATTTGTTTTATTTAATCATTTTATCATCTTTTCTATTTATTCTTTTTATCAAATATTATTATTGACTAACTATATAATTATTAGCATTAATTTTTAACTAAGATTAATATTTGAATTATTAGTATTGATTTAATTATTATTAATATTTTGGATAATCTTAATTTTTTAATTAATGTTATTAATTTTCAATTGTCATAAGATCATTAAGGGGGTAGTTAATAAAATAGTTTAATTAGAATTATTGGGTTTTTACTGGTGTTATTATATTTTTGTGTGTTGGGCCGAACAAAAAGAATGCTGGACGCAGAACCGGGTCAGATCTAATAAGCATTGGGCCACGTACGGATCACTGGAGCGGGTCAACCCGAAATCTAATCCATTCCTGTTCACTTTCTCCCTCAGCCGAACCCTAGCGGCGCCGCTAGACTCCAACAGAAACCCTAATCTCCATCTTCAAACCAAATCAGGCCCAGATCCAGAACGAATCACGAAGACAAGCGAATCAAATCTTCAATCACAATCAAACATTAAAACATTGAATCTAATCTTAACAAATAAGTAAAATCAAATCTTTATTAATTGAAAAAAACAAGATTACAGTGAATCAAATCCGGAATCAAGATCAAAGATTGAAACTAATTCTAACTAAGGATCTAATCTCTAATTTCCTAATCTAAATATAACCCTAAGACTATAAATCGGAAAGAGGAGAACAGAAGAAGGGTTTTTTTGGGAGGAGGAGTCCTTGAGCCGCCGCGAACGAATCCTTGACGCTTACGTTCTCATCTTCGTACCTACAAAAGGAGAGAAAGAAGAGGATTAGGGGAAGATCTGGAGCTTACACGTATCAACAATCAAGACAAAAGGTACAAACTGAATTCGAACTTAGCTTAAGGTTTATGTTTGCATGTACGTTCTGGGTTCGATTGCGTTTCTGGAATGTTGTTTAGGCTAGGGTTCTTAAACGATAGGGTAAGGGTTCTTGGTGAATGAAGGTATGAAGGATTCTGGGTTTGAACAGGTTGAAGGTTTGAAGATCCCGGTTGATGTTCAACCGGAGATCTGGGTTTCTCGCCGGAGAAAGGTGGTTTACGGTGGCTTTAGGGCGGTGGCCGGTGGAGGGTTTATGTTTGTTTGTTTCTGGGTTTTTGTTAAGTGAAGAGGAGAACGAGCGGGAGAGAAAGCTTGAGAGAGGGGAGATAACGAAGAGGAGTAGAGAGAGAAACGGTTTGAAGGAATGAATGGGATGCTGGGGTTTTTGTGGGTTAGCTCTCCCCCCACCGTTGGATGAACGCCTCGTGGCAAGACCATAGCCACTTGGCTGCTGCATCAGAACATGATTTTGTGCAAGCATTTTATCACGCACCCTCAAACTCCAACGCATGCAGACCGTAGAACATATATTGGATCTAGATCTAAGGGCCAATAGCATGAGCGTGCATCATAACGTGTACACCCTCGCCACACCTTACCCAGAAGGACCCAAAATTCTAATGGACCCAAGCCCTTTAGTAATCACACACCCTCTAATTTCTCACCTAGTTTAAAATACACCTCCCAGCAATTAAAAATAAAAACTAATTAATTTTTATTTTGATAATTTCAAATAATTGTTTAATTGTTTCTTTTGATAATTCAAATCCAATTTTCTCCCCGAACCGACTATACCTATTAGTCGCATTAGGCGGGAAATAATTTTGATTATTTTAATTTATCCGTTAATTTAATTAATCCTTTATTTAATTCTCTCCTCGACCCGACTAAATCTATTAGTCGCATTAGGCGAGAGATAAAAAATACATAAAATTCAAAACACATTTAATTTGCTGCCCGCGACGATCAATCTATCGATCTGAGTAACCAGCAATGCCTTTAATCTGTTAGCTATACTGACCAAATCCATTGGTCACCGCATCTAACAGTAACATATCAAATCAGGGTTATACGCCCAAATCTAAAATACACTAAACCACGACACTACGGATTTTCATCCTTTTCAATCAGGCAATTCAAAATGCCTTTCAAATCACAATCTACGATAGGCCATTCAAAAAGCCTTCAAACCTCCATAATCAATTCTAAGGCGTACAACCTTGTGCCCGAACTACGTTGACTCTGATTCTCCCTAAGGAGATACGTAGGCACTTGGATAACCAAGGCGAGTCCCCTTCCCCATACATCTCATTTTCCCCTATTCATGTCTTTAGCTATTAAACCTTAATAAATTTAGCCATAAAACTGCTACCTTAGATTCAAAGCCATAGGAAAGGGTTGAGGGTGCCTAACACCTTCCCTCGACCTGATTATAATAACTTACCCCGAATCTCTTAACTGCGTAGGGTTTCCTATTCGCCCTTCAGAATAGGTGGCGACTCTAAAAGTTTAATTTTTAGGGCAGGTTGCTACAACACGGTTGTGATCATTTTGTCACTAATAGATATCAACCGGTGATTTAATTCGGACGGCTGATTATATACTCCCTCAACACCCATCGCTGGACCCTATTATACCACTTTAATGTTGGCCACTTTAAATGGAGTTCGAGAATGTTACATTTTGAAACCCTCTCATCCCAAATCACTTTTCCATTAAACCATGTCATCTTCATCTGTTGCAAACTCCAAAGCGTCCCAAATCCCCCAAATCCCTGAATGTGGATGCAATAAACCAATGAAGTTGTTTATATCCAACTCAAGAAATAACCCTAAAAGGAGATATTGGAAATGTGCAAATGTGGAGGTGAGTTTGATTGGAAAATATGCTATACGATTTCGTCTTTTATAATCTGTATTATAAAATGGACTTGGTTAATTTATTAGTGAATATGGTTAATTATGATGTTTTTTAGGCATGGCGATGTTGTAGTTTGTTCATTTGGGATGATGAACTTGATGGTCGACCTCCATATGATCGGAAAATAACCATGGATGCAAGAAATGTAATTCTGGATTCACACGACGCAACAACACACAGTGGGTCAATATGTTGCAGCTGCTCAGAGCTTTTGAAGGATTTGCATTGCATTGTTAAAGAACTTCGAGACAGGAGAGGAGAGCAGATGGAGATGAAACTGCAAAATGAATGGAAAATGTCCAAGATTTTTAAGACTTTGTTTTTATTTTCTTGGATTATTATTGTCATTGCATATTTTAAAATGTCTGATTAATTTATCTAATGTAATTTATGGAACAATAACCTAATCTATGGTTTTTAATTTCTAGGTTTATGTTTAAGTTACCAATGATCTAACTTATTTATTATTTTTTAAGAAAAGCAAACTGATAATGAAAAATGAATACCTGTGTTTGTTTTTAATAAGAAAATGATAATCTTGATTAATTTTAAGTATTTAATATATTGAAAAAACATATCACGCCTATGACAAAGGATTCGATATATCATTACTTGGTAAACGTAACATTGCAACTTTTCATCTGACCAAAGATTTGGTATATCATTAGTTGGTAAAGGTAACATTGCATGCAAACTGTTCGGTTTTTAATTTCTCTTTCTTTTACATTCTCTCTCACCGTTTAACTGTTGTTCTTTGCACAACCTCCACTCCAACAACAACACTGGATTTGAGACGACATCATGTCTTCTTCAAATAGGTTAGTATCTGTTCTCTTTGTTTTTAACTCATCTCTGCTTTTCTGATATCCGAATTGAAAGGGTTTTAGGATTCATGTAACATGTGTTTGTTTATGCCATACAATGTAGCACAATTTGTTGATTTAAATGTTATAGATTTTACAAAATTTAGGGTTTTTGGTACACATTTACGGTTTATGTAATTTGTGTTTGTCTATGCCATTGAATACCGTACAAATTTGTTGATTTAAATATCATAGATTTTACATACTTTAGGGTTTTTGATACAATCTTCAGGATTTTATAAACAATGTGTGTTGCATGTTATAATGTTGCAGAGCTGATAAACTCAATCTTCAACATTTTGACGAAAAGAAACTTCAACAGATGTACATATGTCATAAGTTGTATCTGAAAAAACGATTGCTCCAGAAAAAAAAGATCAGGAAATTGTATAGCTACGAAGAATTTTGTAAACAGTTGGTAGAAGTGTGTAATCTTCGAGCAAAATACGGACTTGATCCACCAAAGGAACCTGCCAAGGAGCTCATTCAAAGTGCTCCAGTCAATACTGGTGTTGATGCAAGAAAAAGTTACCATGCATCTGTTTACAGAGCCTCTCTCCAAAATGCTGCATCCAGGAGGTAACTCTGAAGTGTGTTTTATGAATATGAACATGTATTTTACAATAAAAACCTGTATGATTAGGGAGCAAGTATGATACTAGCGTTTCTTTACCTGATTGGACCATGTGTAGGAGTAATAAACATAGTAAGGTATCGGGAAAAGCAAAGGGAAAGGGTGTAGCTGGCGAGGGGGTTTCCAGACAACGTTGTGTACAAGAGGTTACCAGGTCTACGATCAACGACAGGCTCTCCGTGGAGAAAAGAAAGAATAAACTTTGGCAGAGCGAAGATAGGTTAATTCGTCCGACCCAAGGTGTGGTGATCGATGAGGGCATGGAAGGCAAACGCAAGAGAGGAGGTCATCACGAAGTTGATGCTGGAGGTAACGACAAACTAAAGGGTAAGGCTGTAGGTTCTTCGGAAGCCCCCGACGCTCAAAGCGTCGACTATGAATTCACAAGTATATCATCCGACAGCAATAGGTAAATATATTTTGAACGTATATTATATTGAAATAAGTTGCTTCGATGTTGAGTTGGAAGTTTCTAAAAAAAGTTTATATGATGTTTTGGCTTTGGTACAGGGTGTACACTCCGATCATTGTGAACCAGGATGAAGAGTATTGGGTTAGAGAAGTGTTTGATGCAAAGAAGATGCGCAAGAATGTGATGGTATGTCCTGTTTTTATTTGATTTCCTATAACAGCAGAAGTCAGTTGTTAATTTTAAAGAATCTGACATTCGGTGAAAACCTTTGCAGCAATTTCCAGCAAATGTGATTGATAGTTGCCTTCTCCGCCAATTTTCAAACATTGTTTTACTTGACTGTGATAAGGGTGAACAATACTACTGTGAGATAAAGAAGAGGGAAGAGAAGAAGGAGACATATCTGTGTGGGGCGTGGTTTGATTACGTAAGGAAAGCTGATTTGAAGGTCGGTGACAAACTCCATTTTATCATCCGATACCCACCGGTGGAGGAAATATTGGTATATGTTGAGCGTAGGGCTACAACCCCATAGGGGCACCGAGGAGGATCATAGTTGCAATGGTTTTTTTGAAAGATTCTATTTGTAATATTATAATTTTATATTATAAACAGTGATGGAAGTTTATTAAGTTTTATTTATAATGTTCCAGATACAATGTTAGTTGTGAAGTGAAGTATATTGGGTATTTTGTATGTGTTTGTTAAGTTTTAATGTAAGTGATTGTTATTGCTGGGAAATTTTATGGTTGACCCCAGTTTATTAAGATTGGGCTCTTTTTGTGGTTGTATTAATCATAGCACATTCTGTTGTTTATCTGCATGATTTATATACTTTTTATATCAAAAAGTATTTGTACGGAGTAAGGATCCATGCAAAAACCCATGCAATGCTCAAAATTCAGGGGGTGCAAAAATGAAAAAGCATGAATTACTGGTATGTTAACATAGTTGTTTTGAAACAACACACAGTGGGACAGTCTGTTGCGACTGCTCGAAGCTTTTGAAGGATTTGCATGGCATTATTAAAGAACTTCAATACAGTAAAGGAGAGCAGATGGAGATGAAACTGCAAAATGAAAGGAAAATCTCCAAGATTTTTAAGACTTTGTTTTTATTTTTTTTGGATTATTGTCATTAGATAAATTAATCAGTCATGATACAATATGCAAAGTATTTTCCGGATTAAGGTTTCTGTTACTAATGACCTAATTTATGGTTGTTATTGTTCACGTTTCTGTTACTAATGACCTAATTTATGGTTGTTGTTGTTGCTGTTGTTTATGCTTTTGTTACTAATGACTTGATTTATCAGAAAACAAATTATTCATTTATAGAAAAAAGAAACTTCTCATCTGAAATATTTGTAGTGAGTAAACTGCTAACTGAATGATGCAAAATGCTAAGATTTAATTTAATATTATACACAAGCAATACAATAATTCATTACAATGCAAAAGTACATTATGAAACTCAACATTTGATTCATTTCAACACCAAAACAGACAACATCAAAACAAACTACATACCAACTACTTAACAAAACATCAAAGAAAATTACTTTCCATCTTCAACCAAGTTTAATTATACGCCTAAAATTATTCGTATTACATCATAAAACGAACAAACATTCTTGTAGGAGGATCTGCCACAGTGCACTCAAGAACATCACCAGCCCTCAGACGACTTGCTTTAACATACTCATACCAACCTAAGCAAAGATATCTCTCCCCTGGCCTCCTACCAGTCTTCAACACACATGGGTAAACAACATCGGTATGAACATCGACAATGTCTATCTCAGTTTGCAACGACAATAACCAATTGTCAGCAACATTAGATGGAAAGTGCTGCATTTTAAATATGTTTCATAGCACAAAATCATTATCAATACATGCGTATCTAACATACCAACATGTCGATTAAAATAACCGGTCCAGATTACTTACGAAAACATTCTTTCCTCTTAAACAAGCAGCAGTGACACGATAATTGAATGAAATGCCATTTTCTTCGACCACGGGATCACCGAAATTTTCATCCATCTCTTCTTCACCTTCATCACTTTCAATGTCACTGAGATCGACATTCTGTTCAACCTCATCGTAAACGTAATTACCTAAATACTCAGCCCATTGTTCATCCATCCTTCAAAAAGATAAACATGCAACTATTAAAATTTCAAAGCAAACAATGAAATTATATGTAAACGCAAATATGTAAGCAAATGATAAACATAATTACGTATCACTTGAAGTCACTGAGTGGGATTCACCACTGGACATTTCCCAAGAGCAAGAACACTTAACAATTCACTTTTAAAACAAGATTTTTTTCGTTATGTTATTTTTTCCTCTCTTGGTGGTACTACTACTATATATATTGGAAAAAATATATAGGTATAGTTACACCTAACCTAAACCTCATTCAATGGCATTAACTTTAAGTGAAAAAAAATATTAATGCATGATGGTAATATAACCACTACTGCACTCATAGAATTAGGTGACTGACAGTAGAACTATTAAACTGTATCAGTGTTAATTTGACTCCACTGAACTTACAAACTATATGCTAGGACACAAAAAACCTATATAGATGCATGTATTCTAACCTAAACCTTGTCATACCACTAAAAATCACCTCCAAATTCATGCCTGGTCAAATTACAGCTACTTCTTTGCTCGTTCAAGTACCACCATTGTTCATCGGTCGTTGTAGCCTACCGAAACACGAACCCGAATTTTCCGCAACTGTCGTTGGATATAGTGGGATTAACGGTTGTACATGCATTGGATGCAACACCGGTTGTACCACTGGCAACACGGGTTGCAATCCATACATTGCAGGCATGGGTATGCTTGTGCTTCCAACTTCCGCGCGAGAAGTCGCTGTCGCATTAACGCCACGAGAGTTCGGTGGTTCTGTACATTTATTTTGCACACTACTTCCACCAATGCGACCTCTTTTTCCATTCTTGTTCTGTTTTAACAAACAAATTATTCTTTTGATACAGATAATAACACGTTATAATTAATACAGCATATCAGACCTTGTATTAAAAAAAAACATAATACCTTCACAACTTGGCTGAATGAATCAGATACTGGCCGCGACGTCATACCAACATTTTGTTCAGATGGCGCGTTTTCCGCAACCTGCAAATTATACAACAGAAACTATTATGTTTATCAAAAGAGCAACAGATTGACTCAAACGAACAGAATATAGCTTTTGAAATTACCGAACAACTCCTTGCATTATGAGTTCTACTGTTGCATTTAGAACATCGCCTAATAGCTTTTATGTCATTCTTTTTTTTCTTTGGAGCACCTTTGCTATTCACAATATTTGGATCACCTACGGCTGAGTTCGATGCCAAAATAGGATCGTCCGTACTGCAATACTTTTTTTGTAACTTCAGAATGTCACCCATTATTTCCCCATAAACACCTTCCTTTTTTGAAGCTTCTTTGCAAAAAGCAGTAAATGCAGAACAATATGCACCAAACCGAGCTAGCTCAATCATATTAGAATCATCAGAACCATTACAATTCATGTTCAAGTAGTGAATTTTTGCATCCTTCGTCCATCTCGACAAAATCAAACCGGTGGAAATGAGACTAACATGTTCTTCCTTCATGACACCAAACATATGAGAACATGGAATCCCACGAGAATCCCATAACCTACACTCACATTGAAGTGTTTCACCATCATACACAACCTCTACGTCATAGTTATCACAACAATATTTTGTAAATCGATAAGTCTTAAATCCGTTGCGAATTAACTTTTCCTTAACAATCAATGATCCAGCCTTCACTATTTCATCTCTGACTTCCTTGAAAATCTCCGTAGTATAAACTTTCGCAGCATGGCTCTCAAGGGCACGCAGTTGAGTAGTCATCACAGGTTCTGAAAACTTTGATTTAAAATCGGCAATTAGTTCATTGTTTCTATAAGATCTCAGAGCCTGATCAAAATTGTGCATAAATTCAAAAATGCAGCCTTTCTTCCTGACATAACTCTTGATGATTGCATTGACGGCTTCACATTGAGACGTAGTTCTTATACGTCCAAAAAACTTCTCACGTAGATATGCAGTTGCCCATAGTGACTTGTTCTCGTACGTTTTTGCAACCCAAGGATTTCCTTCAAGTCCGTTTTCTTTAATTGTTTTTGACCAAAACTCTTCAAATTGATCCTTTGTAAAATTAGAGTACATGGCTTTTTGAAAATCTTTCAAAAATTCCGAGTTCTTTACATTCTCAGACGCATTCTTGTTCAAATGCCAAGCGCATAAACGATGTGTCGCATCCAGAAACACCTGTTTTATAGATTCCCTCATCGCCCCATCTCCATCTGTTACAACTGCTTCTGGGTATTTATTTTCCATGCACTCTAAAAAACACTCCAACAACCACTTATACGTCTCTGTCGTTTCATCTGACACTAATGCAGCACCAAAAATAACTGTCTGAGAGTGGTGGTTACACCCTGGAAATATAACCAATGGGTAGTTGTTTTTGTTCTTCTTGTAAGTCGTGTCGAACGCAATCACATCGCCAAAACAAAAATAGTCAGATCTACTGCTTCCATCAGCCCAAAAAAGAGACTTCATTCGTCCATCCATGCCTACGGCATATTTACCATATAACATGGGATCAGTAGATGACTTCACATTTAGATAATTTATAGCAGCGGCAACGTCACCATCTTTAATAGTAGCACGCATTTTACTATCAAAATAATTGTACATATCCTTCTTTGTAAACCCAACACGATCGTGTCCACCCTTCTGAGCAACCATGTACCCCATTATATGACAAGTTCTAATTCCATTTGACTGTAGACCGTCAATCTGAGCTCTATCTGCTGCAGTAATCTCACGATAAATGGGGTGTAAGTGGATAAACCTAGATGGTGTTAATTCATGGTTGTGAGCCTCTTCAAATCATGACACTACATAACTATCCTTCTGGGGGTTGTAATGCACACGAAGCCTAGCGGGACAATTAGTGCGGGTCGTAGGTCTGTGTTCTCTTTTTCTATCAAGCCTCCTTAAGTGTTTTGTATCTCTTAGACCGCGTTTATTGCATACAAACTGCCTCATTATAATTGTTTGTCCACCCTCAGTCGATCTTGTCCTAACATCACTTTTCCTAATGGCAAACCCTTTACATTTAGCATACTTGAAATAAAACACATTAGCTTCATCAACTGTACCGAATTCCATAGCACGAATTTCATCACGAGTAAGGGCATCAATTTTCACTGTTCTATCACCTACAACTGCATCAAATTCAACAAAATTTTCATTGTGACTATCACCATCTCCATCGCCATCACCATCACTTGAACCTTGGTACGCACTGGACACCGAATTACTGTCATCCTGACCATTGTCCGATTTAGAATCAGATGTACCACTGTCACGGCATCGATAGTCGTTGGAATCATAATGGTCGGTGTTTTCCATGGTAAACCTGAATTAACACATTTGTTAACACACCAAAAATCAACATAAATCACAGTACCTAATTTCCTATTCAAATCAAAGGTACTTAACATAATTGAAATTTCCAAATCATCAAATAGGAAACCCATGTACAAAAAACAATTTCAAGCATCAATCACAATTCCTTATTCCCTTATTAAATCAATCGACCTGATTCAAAGGTACCCACTGTAAACTCGGTTTTTGCGAACTGACTCCTTGCTCTCTTTTTTTGATTTTTTTTTATTTTTGCAAGAGTCGCCACCGACTTTTATTTTATCCAAAAAAGGAAAGGCATAAAAGAACAGGAAAGACCTTTTGACAGATTTTGGGTTCGGGGGGTTGGTTATACAAAGGGAAGGTTTTAAGCACCCTTTGTATCCATGGTTATCCATGGGCTCTTAATTGCTTAGCTCACTTTTTTAAATGCTTTGTTGATTTGAAAATAGAAGAAGTGAAGATGGACAATAGGTCACATAGGTCTCTGAAGAGTTTCACCGGGAATAATGCCCTTCAAATACCAGATGAAAGTTTTGAAAATAGATGAGAAGTTTTGAAAATACGTTGCTTGAAAATGGAAGTGTTTGAGCAAGCAATTAGGAGTTACTTACTCTTAATTTATAAGATCTTTCCTGTACGTTAGCAAAATAGACAAATAGAAAATAGCAGAAACATAAATAATATGTCCAAATGGACAAAGAGAAAATAACAGAAACATAAATAATACGTCCAATTGGACAAAGAAAAAATAGCATAAACATAAATAATACGTCCAAATGGACAAAGAGAAAATAACAGAAGCATAAATAATATGTCCAAATGGACAAAGAAAAAATAGCATAAACATAAATAATATGTCCAAATGGACAAAGAAAAAATAACAGAAACATAAATAATATGTCCAAATGGACAAAGAAAAAATAGCGGAAACATAAATAATATGTCCAAATGGACAAAGAAAAAAATAGCGGAAACATAAATAATATGTCCAAATGGACAAAGAAAAAATAGCGGAAACATAAATAATATGTCCAAATGGACAAAGAAAAAATAGCGGAAACATAAATAATATGTCCAAATGGACAAAGAAAAAAAAATGACAGAAACATAAATAATATGTCCAAATAGACAAAGAAAAAATAACAAAAATATAAATAATATGTCCAAGTGGACAAAGAAAAAATAACAGAAATATAAATAATAAATAATAAAATAAAGCATAAAGCAAGAAATATAAAGAACAATATAATAAAATGCGGAAATTAAAGTCAATTGTTAGTATGTTAGCACGTGAATCATCTTGAAGCTAGTCAAGTATATTCACGATGTTAGTGAAGATCGATGGTGAGTGAATGATGATCTCGGATTTAAAATTAATGAAAATTTATCAGAAGCTTGATAAAATCATAGCGACTACACGATAAATTTCCAAAAGTCTTAAAACAACTGCATACAATCTCTGCCATATTTGATCTTTTATTTTGATTCGGGACAAAGGAAAAAGATAAGAAACAATATCAAATAATATACAAAAATAAATATAAAACAAATTAAACTTAATTCATTCTTTTTGTGATTTTTTTTTGGAATTTGATTTTAAGTTAATTAACAAGCTAATTAAACAAATAATTATACAAATAATTAAACTTAACAAGAAAAATATTATTTTATATGTCAAAAATTAGATTATAAAAAATATAAACCTAAATCTAAAAGGAAAATATTTTTGGAGTTTTTTGATTGGTTAAAAATAATTAAAAAGCAATATTTACATAATTACTAATTAATTAAGCAATATAAATTAATTATGAAAAGAAATAAAATATTTTTATGTTAAAAATTAAATAAACATTTTATCAACTTAAAACTAAAATTAAAACATTTTTTTTTTTGAGAAATTGAAAATATGCATAAATATGGAGTTTTTAATTCATGAACTCCTAACACTACTACATATTAAAAATTACATTGTACTTACTCTGTGATGTTCCAAGAGTGGAAAAGAGTGATTGAAATTGATTGAAAGTGGCTATTTGAATGAGCCTTGATTTTTACAAGTTTATTGAAACTTTTGGAAAATATAAAACTTATGCTATGGCTTTGGTGTTTGTTGTTGTGCTCTCCTCTTGTTTCTCCCTTTTTTTCCCCCCTCTTGAATGAAGAAAATGAAGTTCTATTTATAGGCAAAGAGTTTGATCTTGGAAGCCTTGCAAGTGGAAATTGTCATGATTGATTTTGTGGAAAAAATATGATAATGGAATATTTTCAATGAGTGTATTTCTTAACCATGGTTAAAACACTCAAGTATTATTCTCTTCAACCTTGCAATAATATATTTAAGCATCTTGAATTGGTCTTGATTGGCAACCATAAGCATCTTTGATAATATCTTTGAATTATCTCACTTTAATTAAACTTTAAATGAATAAAATTTAATTAAAATGAAATAAAAATGTCATGAATCATGGATGGGTCGTGGATGCCCTTTAAACATATGAGAATCAAGATTGAATCACAAAAGAATTGGCCTTTTTGAAAAAAAATCAAATTTTGGTCATTACTTGTTTCATGCATTTTTCCAAAAAAGGTCAACTTCATCAAGGCATATCTCCCTCAATTTTGATCCTATGAAAGTGTTCTTTAACTTTTTGGAAAGCCCAAGATGTCCTCTACAAGCCACTTTGGAAGCGTTTTTGCATTTGGAGAAGTTATTTTGATGATATGGGCTTTGACAAAAAACTGCTTTTTGTTGACTTTGAAAATAACCTGTAATGTTTTGGCTTATATCTCTTAGGCGGAAGCATTTCTTGACTTTGGTCCCAACATCAAAGTTGTAGAGAATTGAATTTCCTTGAAAATGAGCTTTGGTTGGAATTTTTCTGATAAATTATGAGAGAGTTATGGTCGGTCAAAGTTCAGTTGACTTTTAGGTAAAAAACTCTAATTTTGCAATTTTGAGTTTTGTCGATTTCTGAACTTTTCTTGATGAATTATGATCAACCATTGATCACATGATGAATATTTTGACAAAATATGGATGTTGACAAAAAATTGCATTTTTGACTGTCTGTTGACTTTTTGGTCAAACTGGTCGTCTGTTGACTGTTTGAGCTGTTGACTGCGCGTCCGAGCGAATCGAAGTTTGAAAATTTGCCTGGTGGTACTTTGAGATATATGGAGATCCATGAAATCTATTTGAGGTCTCAAAAACTCGTTCTCCTGAAAAAAAACAAAAAAACTAGTTAGGGACTGTTTGTGTAGGAGACAGTTAGGCGTACCTGATTTTTGTGCAGTGTTGAGTCTCTGTTGATCACGTGATTATCAGAAGACTTCTAGAACAAAATCTTGGAAATTTGAAGTGCGAAAAATTGATTTGACTGATGGTACAAACACGGAGAATTGCGCTGATAGCAGGTTTGACTGGTAACTAGCTGTCCGGGTATTAACGTAACAGTTAAAGTGAAAACTTAACAGTTAAAGTTAATTTTTTTTCTTTTTATTTTTGTTGTGTCAATGGTGAGAAATTATTTACCTGAGCTGTTAGAAAAACACAAACATAATAAATAAATAAAATATACTGTACGCGAACGAAATTACCGATAATAACCTTGAAAAAAATATTTAATGCACAGAAAAATAAATATTTAACACACATAATATTATCTTGATAATTAAACTACCGTACGACAGATAGTACAACATTTAATACTAACAGTACAAATATTACATAATATAATGAACAGTACGACAAATAAAATAAACGGTACACTATTTGAAAGCGACAGATACAACAAACTTTAAAAATGACGATTAATAATCCATGCTATGAACAACAGAAAATAGATGATCGGAAGTGTAACCATCGCAGGTCCGCATTTTTCAGGACTATGCAGACAGAAGAAGGACATGATCACCGTAAAAATAGTGATGACTATAAGAAAAAGTGTATCCATCCACTTTGCCATTTCTGCCGGGGAAGAAGAGAAAATAATTATGAGATAGAAGTTTGAGAAATTTGGGAGATGAGTGAAATTTGATGTGAGAATTTATGAAAAAAATGAAGAGTATTTATAGAGTGAAAAGAGAGAGATAGAGACGTTGGGAGTGGAGTGTTACCGTTTTGAATAGTAGTAGGATTTGAAAAAAAGTATGGTAGGTTTTTGAAAAGAAAAGGGGTGTAGAATAAAGCTAGAATTTAATTTGAAAGAAAAAGAAAGGAAGATATTTGAAAAGAAAGAAAGAGATTTTAAAAAAAAATAATATAGTATAAAAATAAAAATTAGTGGGAAATAAAACCAATAATAATTTAATTGTTACCAGCATAATCTGAAATCCGGACTCCGCGCCTGCAAATTTTAATTCTGCACAAACTGCGTCAGCATTATTTATCTGAAAATAAATCTCAAATAAACAGTGTATGAAGTGATAAACAGTATTTGGCGTTTATGTAAGAATAAATTTAACAGCGAACCAAAATACTGTATAAAAAATTCTAAAAATTGAGTATTCATAAAATCAGGATATTTATGAAATAAAAATCCAAGATTGTATAAAACTCCAAATTTTTAGACAGAAGTCTTTTGACTTCTCTTTGAAAAAAAAGAACGCGGGCGAATTTTGGGGTATAACAATAATGATCATAACACTTAGAAAATGATGGGATCTCAGAGGTCAAAAATTGGGGTGCAACACCCACCAAAAGTGAAATTTCGTAATCATCAAATATAAAACCCATGTAAATAAAACAGATTCAATCATAAACCTTATTTCCCAATCCTAAACCCTAATTCCCAATTTGAAATCAGTAAATCTTAACTATTCAAACAAATATAACAACCATTTTCTCATTTACCTTTGCGGCAGCGTGCTCAATACGAACACAAACAGATTTGTGGTCCTGTTACGTTTGACGAACCTGTGAATGGAACGATTACTGTTGTGTTGAGTTTGCAGTGTTTGGAAAAAATGCCAAGATGAAACGATAACTGTTGTGTTGAGTTTGTAGTTGGGAAAAAATGCCAAGATGAGATGATGAAGAATTTTTATTTTCAACTTCTGTTCACGATGATGAAGTGAGGGAGATGGAGATGAGTTGATTAATTTGTTGAGTTGATTAATTTGTTTTAATTTAATTGATTTTGTCTATAAACATTACATTTTAAAAACAATATTAATATGTTAGGGACTAAGTTGCAATATACAAACTATAAAATTATCACAGTAAGTGTCAATAAGGGTCATTTAATGCTTCAGTCCACTGTGACACTATTAGGGCTTAGGGCTTAATTCTGATTGGTCAGACAGTGACTTCACCACTGAAGTCAAATTGGTAACTGCACCATAGAATTCTCTTTTTTTATAGCCATTTTTTCATGCATTTTAAAAGCATTCTTGTAAGTTTTTGTTTTCCAAAAAATATAATTTCTCGGATTAACAAGTATAACATAGTCCTCCGCATGCTCTCTTTATTCCTCCAAAACTTTATAGAATAACATGCCATTGCCCAAATTGCCTGCAAGTCATCTTTCTTATTTTTATTGAGATTTTGTTCCATATTAAGGGCAATCCATCATTGTAGATTCAAACATAGGCCCCTGAACTCATCTTGAATTAATATGCTCCAAGCATTCATTTCAGTCTTGCAATCTCTAGTAGCATAAAGGGTTATTTCTATATGTCCTTCACCGTAAATTCAATAAGGCTGCTTTAAATTAATTAGGGGTGACAATTGAATCCATTATGCTTAATCCATCTAATTCATCCACTAAAAAATTCATTCAATTTATCCACTACATAAAAAATAAGTTAATTGAGGGATTAAATTCATCCAACACATTTTATTAATCCAATGAATTATTTTTATTTTATACTTTAAATCCATTAAACTATTTTTTAAAAAAAATAAAAATAGTTTTTTTTAAAAATAAAATAAATTTTAATATACAAAGAATTGAGTTTTTTTTCGAAAAAACAAATAATCGAGTTTCTTCAAAAAATGGAATATCGAGTTTTTTTTCGAAAAACGAAAAAATCAAGTTTCTTTGAAAAAAACGAAAAAAATGAATTTTTTCAGAAAAACAAAAAATCGAGTTTTTTTTTCGGAAAAACGAAAAAATTAAGTTTTTTTTGGAAGAATGAAAAATCGACATTTTTCGGAAAAATGAGAAAGTGTGGGTTTTTGAAGAAAAAAATCGAGTTTTTTTTCGGAAAAACAAAAAATCGAGTTTTTTTCGGAAAAACAAAATATCGATTTCTTTTGAAAAAACAAAAAATTGAGTTTTTTTTGGAAAAAAAGAAATATCGAGTTATTTTTTGGAAAAATGAAAAAAATCGAGTTTTTTTAGAAAAACGAAAAAATCTATGTTTTTAAAACTCGAGTTTTTGCGAAAAATCGAGTTTTTTAAGAAAAACAAAAAAGTCTAGTTTGTTTCAGAAAAACGAAAAAAATCGAATTTTTTCGGAAAAATAAAAAGTCGAGTTTTTTTTCAAAAAACGAAAAAAATTCGAGTTTTTCCGGAAGAACGAAAAAAAATCTTTTAGAATATTTAGATATTTTTATGAAATTTAAAAAATATTTTAGAATATTTAAATTTTTTTTTTATGAAATTTTAAAAAAAAAATAGAATTTTTAAATTATTTTTTGGACAGATGAGATATCTATCCATTAGAAACATGCTAATGAATGGTTTGGATGGATTTTATTCTTTAATGGATGAATTAGATTAGATTTTTATTAAGAGAGTTTAGTGGATTGATAATGCATTGGTTTGGTACACCCAATCCATCCATTTTGTCACCACTAAGTTTAATATAACAAAGTAGTTGGTTTGTTTTGATTCCATTTTGATGAACCATTCAAAGAAACTCTTTCATTCTTTCGAGCACTTGTAGTTTCCATATCCTCTTCCAACTAATTTGTTGGGTTTCTGATTAGTCAAGACTTTATAAATTTATATATTCAATTCAAGATGAAATAGAAAACGGAAGCATATCTTTAAGATTCATATAATTTCAATGAGACGATGATGATCTTGATTAAGTAATTACTATTCAATTGTAGATTTTTTTAATTCTTTGGTTCCTCTTCCAATAAAATGAAGAAAATAAATATTCTATGATATTTTTTAATGTCTACAATTAGAAACAGTAACCCTTTATTTATAAGAATCTTACACACTTTCATGAAAAATCATATTTATCTATAATATAAGAAAATTAATGGTTGTGGAAAAGTCAAAAATACCCTTATTTGATTTTTTGCCAACACATTAAAATTGTGGTTTTTTTGGTCTTTACACAATAAAGTTCATAATTTTATTATTAAAATAATACAACTCTTATATTTTATCAAACTTATTAAATCTATCTCCATTCTCTGTTTTTTTCTCTTTCATCACTTTCTCACTTCTTACTTCCAAAAAAAACTATTATTGATATATATATTTTTTTATATACGAAAAATGGTATTTATGATCGAAATATTTTTTAGTAAAAAATGATATACGGAAAAAATTTACTCAAAAAATCTATTATTGATATAAATATTTTTATATACGAAAATTTAATATTGATCCAAGTATTTTTGTAAATGATACCTAAATAAAAATAATATCTGAATACGGAAAAAATTTATTATTTACGAAAATCATAAATATTGTTTTATGATCCAAATATTTTTTTATTCAAAAATGATATACGAGAAAAAATCTACTATTGATCTAAATATTTTTATATACGAAATTTACTATTGATCAAAATATTTCTGTAAATGATACCTAAACAAAAATGAAGTTTGTATACGGGAAAAAAATATATTATTGATTTAAATATTTTTGTATAGGAAAAATGTTATTTATGATCCAAATATTTTTAATTCAAAAATGGAATAGGCCAAAAAATTTATTATTGATCTAAATATTTTTATATACTAAAATTTGATATTGATCCAAATATTTTTGTAAATGACACCTAAACAAAAATAATATTTATATACGGAAAAAATCTATTATTTACGAAAAATGATATTTATGATCCAAATATTTTTATTCAAAAATGGTATACGGGAAAATAATCTACTATTGATCTAAGTATTTTTATATAGGAAATTTACTATTGATCAAAATATTTTTGTAAATGATACCTAAACAAAAATGAAGTCTGTATACGGGAAAACAAATTTATTATTGATCTAAATATTTTTATATACGAGAAATGATATTTATGATCAAATATTTTTGATCCAAAATTGGTATACGGAAAAAAATCTATTATCGATCTAAATATTTTTTTATACGAAAAGTTAATATTGATCCAAATATTTTTGTAAATGATACCTAAATAAAAATAATATTTGTATTATTATTTACGAAAAATGTTATTTATAATCCAAATATTTTTTATTAAAAAATGGTATACGATAAAAAAAATATACTATTGATGTAAATATTTTTATATACGAAATTTATTATTGATTCAAATAGTTTTGTAAATGATAGCTAAACAAAAATGAAGTCTGTATGTGGGAAAAAATCTATTATTGATCTAAATATTTTTATATACGAAAAATGTTATTTATGATCAAATATCTTTGATCCAAAAATGGTATACGAGCAAAAATCTATTATTGATTTAAATATTTTAATTTACGAAAATTTAATATTAATCCAAATATTTTTGTAAATGATACCTAAACAAAAATAATATTTGTATATGGAAAAAAATCTATTATTTATGAAAAATGGTATTCATGACCCAAATATCTTATATTAAAAAATGGTATGCGGAAAAAAATCTATTATTGATCTAAATATTTTTATATACGAAATTTATTATTGATCCAAATATTTTTATAAATGAAAACTTAACCAAAATGAAGTCTGTATATGGAAATAAATATATTATTAATCTAAATATTTTATATACGAGAAATGATATTTACGATTAAATATTTTTAATCCAAAATGGTATACGGAAAAAATCTATTATTGATCTAAATATTTTTATATACGAAATAATCTATTATTTATCTATTTTTTAAAAATATTTTTATTTAAAATAAACCGAACATAGAACCTGTGCGTATGCACGGGTTTGTTAGTAATTAAATTTAAAATCTCATTCACTTTTATAAAATATGAAAGATTGTGTTTATTCAAGTCTAGAACAAGTACCATTCCATTAAAGATCATGATCATTCACACATCAATATCAGAAGCAGCTACACAATTTTGACTTGAATAGTAAGTTAAAAGGTGATTATGTTTTTTATTTTTTATTTAATGGTTCAAGAGAAGAAACTTGTTGAGATGACAATGAATGTATAAAAAGTTATTTTCAAAAATATTCTCAGGACTTTGCAAGAGAAAGAAAAAACCCGTCAGTGAAAAAGAATAATATTACTTAGACTCTTTATAAGATTAGAGATAATATTACTTAGTCAAGCCTTTCTCTCACTAAAGAATAGACTATAATGTAAAACATGTCAAATCAAAAGATAAAAATTCTTTCTCACTAAACCATAAACCATAACGAAGAAATATTAGATTGCTATATTAAAATTTAAAAATTACATTTTTCTTGAATATTTGATGTCTAAAAAGTTCTATTTTTCTTTTTAATTATTGGTCTAGTGACTATGACATACTTAAATAAACAATTACAAAAAATAAAAATATATATTGTGATCATAATTCAAACTCGTGTTTCTATATAAAATATTCTCATAATCAAACCACTAAAAGAATAAAATGAGAATTTTATTACTGTACGTAAAACCAAAAATAAAAACAATAGTCTTTTTTATTGGTATGTCGACCTACCTACTATACAACTTAATCATTTTATCATTTAAAAGTATATAAAGTGTGCTATATATACACCCAATTCACTTACACTGTATATACATGTATATATACATGTATATACACCGTAGTCGATCTTTTTCAACCTATTTTATTGTGACACAGAAATCAATGCTAGAGAATAATTATTAAAAAAATAGAAAGACAGGTCTAACCGTATATACATACGGTGTAGTGTAATTTTTTTATGTAAGCCTAGCATTTCTCAAAGTATATATTAATATTTTCATGAGAGGATTTCTACCAAACATTTTGGTAACAGAAAGTACCTTTTTTCTGCAACCCATTATGGTATGAGATAAACATAAATATGTGTTCACCAAGGATTACTTTCAACATTAAGAACAACCATGAAATACATCTTTGTTATTTTCCTACTCTTTTCTCTTCTCTTTGTAAGCTTTCTAAATTTCCCATGAAAGTTAATTTCATTTTAACGTTTTTTTTCCTGATTAATTAATTATATATACCAAGTGAAACTCTTTGCAATGTTTTTGTGAATATATGTAGGTTGGTAACTTGAGCTTTGCTAGAAAAGATATGGGTGAATATTGGAAGAATATGATGAAGGATGAAGCTATGCCAGAAGCAATTAAAGGACTTATTCATGATCATCAAGCAACGTATGAAGAGAAGGATCGTTTTGTTAGAGACTTCGATGTAAAACCTAATCTCATATTATATCACACACATGTTACGTCCATGAAGCAGAACCACGAGGATACTACTGATATGGTTGGTGTAGGTAGTTGAACACATTATCAGAATGGGTTGAAGCTCCTATACATATACATCTATACACAAATATGGCACGTAGATGTCATGATTGAATAGTAATAATATAGTATTTTGAATGCTAATTTTAAGATACTATATAAAAAAAAAATTATTTCGTGATTATTAAGAATAAATTATTATTTATATGTAATTGTACCATTTGTTTCTAATAATATATCATAATTGTACTATATCGGACTCTCATTCACATTGAATATAAAGACAATAAAGAAAGTTATCATCAAAGTTGATGCACTTTCAAAGACTCTGATGCTTAAGTTATTAAAGCTTTTTTTTTAACAATATAAAAATTTAACTGAATCAAAATACATATATATTTGAAAATGAAGATACTTTATTCAATATTCGGAAACAGTTCAATAAAAGGTGATCCATAGATCCAACCCCTTGCAAACCAAATTGGCCTATGGCATTATAAGTTTAACAACATGTTGTCTAAGCTTATGATTCATCCAGCACCATTACATGACATTCTCAACTATTTTTGGACCAACTCTACGACTATCAATAGGACTATCAAAACAACTTTGATTTATGAATATCCAGGTTTCATAGACAGTTTTAGTAAACGCACATTTAAGAGTTACCACCTTGCTACCTTTCCCTTTGTTTTCTCCAAAACTCACTAGAGTTCATCTTCCCATCTTGAAGGCTTATGGTCCACCTGCAACCAGTTAAGAACATATCTCCAGATTTCCTGCATTTTGATACATTGGAACATTAAGTGACTTAACGTTTCGTTGTCAACACAGAAACAACAAGTGTTGTTGTTGATAGGACCAAAACGATGGAGCCTTTCCTTTGTAGCCAGCTTGTTATGGCACGCTACCCATATAATGAATTTCGCTTTTGGCCTGGCTATGTTTTAGAGGAATATTTTCTTCCACTGCACATCAGGGAGATCCTTCTTCAAGTCATGATAAACCACTTTAGCCTTGAATCTCATTTGCTGCATCACGCCATTCCAACACGGGATTTGATTAACATTGTGTCTTTGTTTCAGGATTGTTTTCAGGATCCAAGAGCATGATATATATATATATATATATTGAAAATGAAGATACTTTATTTAATGCTCGAAAATAGTTCAATAAAAGGCGATCCGTAGATCCAACCCCTTGCAAACCAAATTGGCCTATGGCATTATAAGTTTAAAAACATGTTGTCTAAGCTTATAATTCATCCAGCCCCTATACATGTCATTCTCAACTATTTTTGGACCAACTCTATGACTATCAATAGGACTACCAAAACAACTTTGATTTATGAATATCAAGGTTTCATAAACAGTTTCAGTAAACGCACATTTAAGAGTTACCACCTTGCTACCTTTCCCTTTGCTTTTATCCAAAACTCACTAGAGTTCAGTTTCCCATCTTGAAGGGTTATGGTCCACCTGCAACCCGTTAAGGACATATCTCCAGATTTCCTGCAACAAGTGTTATTGTTGATGGGACCAAACTGATGGAGCCTTTCCTTTGTAGCCAGCTTGTTATGGCACGCTACCCATATAATGAATTTCCCTTTTGGCCTGGCTATGTTTTTGAAGAATATTTTCTTCCACTGCACATCAGGGTTATCTTTCTTCAAGTCATGATAAACCACTTTAGCCTTGAATCTCATCTGCTGCATCACGCCATTCCAACATGGGATTTGATTAACATTATGTCTTTGTTTCAGGATTGTTTTCAGGATCCAAGAGCATGATGATTTTATTAGGACAGTCATGATGCCATGTTTCTTCACATAATAGCAAAGGATCCTCTTGATCCATAGGCTATCAGATTTCCCCACAGAGATTCCATAACATTTTCAACAGATTTACCTTCCCCCACACATTTAGGTCTATTATGTTTAGGCCACCTTGATTCTTCGGGTTGCAGGTTTTCCCCCCAATCTACAAGTGATTTCCTTGTTACCTTGTCACCCCCTAACCACAAAAATCATATGCATATAGCCTCTGCAGTTTGTGTCACTTTCTTTGGCATAGGCACACTTTGCGTCCAAATATTAGCAATGGCAAATAGAACACTTTTCACTAAATCTACCTACAAAACTTAGAAGCCTATTGCTCCAATGCCTGATTCTGCCTATCATTTTCTCAACCATCAGCAAGCAGTTAGAAACAGATAACTTTTTGCTAGATAGTGGAATTCTAAGGTACCTGGAATTATAAAATAGCTTCATTCGAGGATTGGTCCACATTCCCATAGTAAATCCTACATTTCAGCAAATGAGCAGATAGCCTTGTTAATGTGGAGAACATGTTGAAGGATTTCATCATTGGACCAATGGATATGGGGTCTCCTTTAGCAAATAAGAGCAAGTCATCATCAAAACTCAGATTATCTATGCCCAATTTTTCAGTCTAGAGTAGAAATTGAAGTTGGGATTATCCTTGAGTTTTTGCACCACCCTGGGGAGATAGTCCATTACTAGTACAAAAAGCTTTAGGGAGAGAGGGTCTTCTTGTCTGAGCTCTCTATTAGCCACTTGGAAATCAGAAAATTCTCCATTGACCTTATATCTATAAGAGACTGTGTTGATGGTCAGCATTACCCATCTAATATACTTTTGAGGAAAACTCATCTCTTTAAGAATATTCTCCAGGGCACACCAATCAACAAAATCATAGGCTTTTTGCAAGTCCATTTGGATCATGCACTTAGGGGGCGAGTGTTTCTATTGTATCCTATAATAAGTTATAAATCCAAAAGTATGTTATCTTGCATGTGATTACTTGGGACAAAAGTTGTCTGGCTCTAGTGCACAAGGTTACCTATAACTGTTCCCAATCTATTAGCCATAACTTTGGAAATTAACTTGTATAGAATAGTACAACACAATATAGCCTTTGGGATGATGGTGACAATAGTGTTGTTTATAGCCTTGTATATTTTCTCTTTCTCCAAGAATTCTCTAACTGCCTTACACACATCAGTCTTGATGATTTTTTCCCAAATAACTTTGTAGAATTTAATTATTTGTCACTAAACTTTAATATATAGGTGACGCAAAGAGATTATGGGTTTGTTTGATAAAACTAGTGATTGGCTGATAAGCTAGCTAATAGCTTATAGCTTATAGTTGATGACTGATAGCTTATAGCTTATGGTTGATGGTTGAGACTGATAGCCGATAAGTTAATTGAAGTGTTTGGTAAAATTAACGGTTCAAGTAACTTATAAATGTAAAATGATATAAAAGATATTTAATACATAATTATTTTATTTTAAATTAGAATAAATTATAAAAGGTAAAAGTAGATTTTTGTTAAAATAATAAGGATAAAAAGGAAGTAAAATGATAAGCTATAAGCTAAAACACTACTTGAAATAGCGTCTGAAAAATAAGCTATAAGCTCAAGAAATAAAAATTTGTTACCAAATAGATTTAAATGTTATATGAGCTTATAAGCTATAAACTCAAAATAATCTAGGAATGTGAGTTACAAATTACTTTTTTATTACTGTAAAAAAGATTGTTAAGTGAGTTACTATCAGCAAAAAGTTAAGTGTTTCCTTTTTTTTAGGAAAAGATTTCCTATCCATTGTAGTCTTATCCGATTTGAGTGATTGGTTTCTACAATTGCGTGTAGATGATATCCAGTTATTAACAAAAATTGTAAGTTAATAACGAGATTTTGGGTTTCTTTATTTTAGCTTTTAAAAATAGAATTTTTTAAAATATTTCAAAAATAAATTTGATAACGATGTTTTTGAAAATATTAAAAAAAGTTTATATTTATTTTTTATAAATTAAAAAATTAACTATGATTTTCTTTAACATAAACATACATTATTGAAGATCAAAATTATAATTAAATGATAAAATATTTAAATTAAAATTTTAAGAATATTTATTCAAACTAATTTTTTATTTAATGCTTTTATTTAAAAAAATGTTTTTAATTTCTTTAAAACAAAAATATATAATATTATAAAAATCACTTAAAAAAATAATAAAACAAAGGGGACCTTTCACCCCTCCCATATAGTTAGTTGAATTATAAATAGATATCCAAGTAACTTTTAAGCATTGAATTTGACTTTTTAATAGAAACATTTGAAAAGTAGTAAATAGATGGACCTGAAGTACCTAAAAAAATCCTTATATCCAAAGTTAAATTAAATTAATAGAGAAATAAAGGAAATTGAGCTTTGAGGAGGAAAATAGAATTTTAATTAGAAATAAGGAAGTGTGTGGAATTAGTGAGAGTTGAGGGAAGTTGTAGAATTAACTAAAATAGAAATAAAAATAGAGTTTTTATTTAAATAGAGAAGGGAAGGGAGAAGTTGTCAGTATGTAGAATTTTGGGAGAAAAGACTAAGGAAGGAAAGAGGCAACCCTAGAGAACTTTTGAAGGAGAAGAGGAATTATATTATCGTAACTTCATGTTTTCTACAAAGTCATGGTAAGGGGGAACTGTTCATGATATATGTGTTTAGGCATAAAGGATAGAGAGGATACCTTATCATCCTTCTTTTTTCTTTCTTCTTTTGTGATATTATACGGTTTTTGTGCTCTGTTGATTGTTGATTTTCGTGTAAACCTGTATGTCTATCCTTGAGTTTTGATATTCACGAGCAAAGACGTTGAATTGATAAAATATGTTGATGCCTTATGAAAAGGCGGGAGAATAAATGTTGATGTCTTATGAAAAGGCGAGAGGGATAAATATTGAATATGTGATATTTGGTTCATATTGTTCATGGTTGGTATTTATTTGTGTGTATTGGGCGGTTGGAACTCAAATAGGCGAAATGGGTTAGTTTTGTATTTGTTATAGTGAGAGAAAAATGTAAAAAAATTGTAGGTAGAGATAAAAGGTGATTGATCGCCTTGTTTCATGCATAACTTGAGTTTTGTAAGTTCGTTTGAGGTGAGTTCTTTAAGAGTAAACTTCATATCATAAAAAAATATATGATATTTCATACATATTAGACTTAATAAGTATCTCATTTTGTTGATTTCAATAGAAGAAATACTAGTTACAAGTTTGAGAAAATATTTTTTCCGGGATCGATACCAGTTTCCATTGTTCGATTAAACTGTATCAATTGGGACCTGAAGTCCAAAAATAAAAATGATACTATGATAATATAAATTATAAGCTTTCCAAAATATGTTCATTTACTTGGTTTCAGCTTCCTATGATATTTTAAAGAATTGTTCAAACCTGAGGTATAAGTAGTAGCAAACATTATCTCTGGTGTCTGCATAAATTCTTAAAATAGACACTCTAAACCTTTCTAAACATATTCATTTTCTTGATTCCAACTTCGTTTGATATTTTAAATAATTATTTCAATATGATGTATTACTAGCAGGAAACATGATTTTGGGGCTGTTTTGATAAGATGTTGTGTGAATTAAGTTGTTAATGTTTTATGATACAAACACAATGTTTTGATGATATAATTAAGTTGTTAATTATTTTATATAATTTTATTATTATGCTAAGTTATGATGAAAAGTGTTGAGTTATGCTGAGATGTTTGGTCAGAGAGGAACCGTTATTGTGGCCTTCTATTGGCGATGTTCATGTTGAGTTGTAGGTTTAGAGAGGAACCTATGACAAGTATTGAAGTTGGAGGTTTGATAAAAGTATTGCATTTGTTTGTCGCATTCATGCATCATGTATATCGGATATAGGTAGGACTTCAATCCAATGATGAGTAGGACTTCGGTCCAGTGACGAGTTTTAGAATTAGAGAAGAACCAATGACGAATGGATTAATCAACAACATACCTCTAAAATCTAAAATCTTGGTACCACATGTATTGAAGTAGAGCAGGTGAATACATTGCTTGCATTATTGTATTTATGAATGATTATTGTTATGGATAAATTGTATGATTGATTATCTATGCTAATTGTATTATCCTTATTATCTTAACATATGTGAATGTATTCTCACCCCCTGTTTGTTTTTTTGTTGTTCTTTACGCTTGTGATGCAGATACTCAGATAGAGTTCGAAGAGTATTAGTTGTTGCTTCTGTTGGAAGATGGTGTAGTTGGTCTTCTTCATTGTTTATCTTCTGTGTTATTTAGTTTCCTGTGTCGCTCTTGTGTTATTTAGTTCCATGTGTCACTCTAATAATGTAAAACTTGGGCGGGAATTATTCCATGTTTTTTTGCGAGTTGTTAATGTTATTTGATTTATGATTTGAATAAAGTTGATTTTAATTATGAGAGAAAATAATATGTATTTTAATTGTTTAATCTTGGTGCTATCTTATTATATATGGAGAGAGATGTTTATGCTGAGAAAATATAGCACTCTCTTTAAGTAATTATTTTCGGATGTTTTACAAACTAAGCGCTTGGGATTTACGGTGTAACAGAGTACTTGTAAGTGTGCTATTCAAACTTCATTTCATTTATTTTTTCAATGCAACTTTACTTTCCAAATCTCGTTCTGCCAAGGTAATATTTTTAACTCCTCTATAAGAATTCATTCTTTAAAGGATCTTTGATCCTTTTGCAAGAAGAGTTCTTCTCCCCAAGGCACGTTGATTATTAGTTATGCCATTGTCTACTCTGTTCATGTGATTTGGGAAACTAGGAATTGGGCCCGATACAGTAACAAAACCCCTAATATTAGATCTAGTAATATCCAAAATCAAAGCCCATATTATTTTGGTAGGAAAACAATACTAGGCTTAAAAGCTCCTCCTTAATGTTGGATTTTATGTTGATCAACTCCTTTAATGTTGATATGCATCTGCCTCGTGCTCCTATTGTGAAAGAGGTCATTTGGCATCCTCCTTTGGACCCCTAGTTAAAGTGCAACTATGACGGATCCCTTACCTCAGAATTCTAGTGGTTGTGGTGGTATTTCCAAAGATTCTAAAGGCAATTTTATTATTGGCTTTGCTAATCCAACAATATCTGACAATTCCTCACATGCTGGATTTTTTTTGGTGCTTAGACCGATTGAAATAGCAAGAGATAAAACATGGTCAAAGCTTTGGATTCTTGAGTGACTCCATTTTAGTGGTCCAAACTTTTTCGAAGAATTCTTTAGTTCCTTGGCATCTTAGAAGTAGATGGCTCCATTATAAAAATACTATTGCTAATATGGCTTTTACTATTACTCTTATCTATAGTAAAGAAAATTTTTGTGCACTTTTTCTTGCTAGCTTAGGCCGCAATCTTCAAAATCTAACATTTTTGTATTCTATCCAATAGAAGTTAGAAATGACTTTGTAAAGAGTAGTCTAGACATGCCTAGCTATAGGTTTGTTTCCTTTTGAGAGTGTTTTGCCCTATTTATGTTGAAAAAGAATTACAAGTGTGAGTAGTGTGAGGAAGTCTCACATGAGTTAGAAATGTGAAGACCTGATCATTTATAAATGCGAGAACCCATTCACCTATCACTTTAATATTTTGGGTGAGTAAGTAGTGTGTCGCTCACAAAAAATATGTTGCTCAAAGAAAATTACATAAAGTAGAATACTCATTGCTAGACCCCGATTGTTGCGCTGCGCTGACATCCCCTTATTTTATTTTTTACCCCTTCCATTTCCCTCTTAATATATAACCTTTATTAAAAAAAAATTATATTTTTAATAGAAATAAGAAAATAGTATACTCCACAGGGTTGCCCTGTTCTGATATGCAGAGTACGCAGACACAAAAGTCTTCAATAATTTGACAAAAATATATATTACGAATTACGTACAGTATATGGTCGTCTATCAAAGATCTTTAATTTGACATGTTTTTTTTACTCATAATGACCGGTGTTAGGTGTACAGGATGATGATGTGTGCACAACTAAATTTGGAATATATCTATATAAGTGCTTTGAGATTGTGGCAATGGTATCTAATTGCTTCGGATAGAATCATTATTTTCCTCAAATGAAAAATGTCAAAATTAGCACTAATTTAAACTTGATTAAACGTACACGTATTGAGAGGGTTGATCTCATCCTCTAACCACACATACCACGGATATACTTTCATTTTGTTTCAAAAGAAATAGAGAACTTAATTACAAATTACTAAAGTTTTTTATGTTACTTATCAGAATATGCAGACTAACTATGCTCAAATAGAGTTATTTAAAAACAATTATAAGCATATTTTTCTTTCTCTAACCTTACACTTTATTCACGTTTTCTATTTTCAGTCTCACTGGCTCTTTGATTAATTTGGTACTACCCTTGAATATTTGGTAAGATATTGCTTTTTATGGTAGATTGCATTTTTTTAAAGTAAAAAACCGTATATTCAAAGAAGGAAAAAAATTATAAAAGAGTGGAAATTAGACCAAAACTTTATTAGGATCTTAGGGTTTGTTTGGATAATTTAAAACTAATGAAGTAGAGCGGAGTACAACAGAATATAATTAGTGAAATGGAGTGGAATGAAATATAAATTATATTCAATTATTTGGATATTTTATGACGGAATGAAATTAATATTTCATTCCATTGTTTAGAAATTAGACGGAGCTGAAAACATTATGATTATTTTACTTTATTTTTATCCTTTACTTCAAAAATATTAATATGGTTATTGTGAAATTTTGGAGGACAAAATTGGAATTGTGCTTAAATTATTCCATTCCATTTGATACACTCCAATTTGGGTGGAATAAAAAATGGATTAAAGTAGTGGTATTTGATGGAATGAATTCTATCACATTTCATTTCATTCGTTTTTTATAAAATCAAACAATGGAACATAACATCATTACATTCTATTCCATCATTTTACATCAATCCAAACATACACTTAGTGATTAACAAAATGAAAAATGAGTAAGTTACAACTTGTTATAAACAACTAAAGGAACCAAACCCCTCAGAGAAATAAAATGATAGTAAAAAATACTAATAAATCTGCACATTAATTCTCTGATAGAGGAGTATAATAGTATTTATAATATTAATTACTAGTATTGTTATTGAACTATAATTGTATTTGGGCTTTTAATAGTTGTTGGGCTTTTAGGTTTATTATCCATTAAAAGTATTATGGAGTGTAGAAAATTTTACTTTGTACCCTTACAATTATACTCATACCCCTATACGAAAAAAATTTGGACCAAAATATCCTTGTATAAATAATTTATATTTTGAATTTTTTTTACTTTTTTCTCACATTTCAGAAAAGCTCTCGGAACACCCAAAAATATATAAATCGGAGCATATTTTCAAAGTAATCTGATTTACAAAATACACACTGGAACACTTTTTAAAAGTATTCCGGTAAAAAAATTCATACCGAAACACTTTTTAAATGTTTCAGTTTTCAAAAATTTTTAAAAAAAAATCATTTATCAATTTCGGCAATAGACAAAAACCGTGGCCAAAAGTAAAAAGACAACACTTTAAAAAAAAGTGTTACAGTAAACCATTTAGCCATTTCTTGAACCGGAACACTTTCATAAACTATAAACCGTTCCGGTATGTTAATAATACACTCTACCGGAATATTTTTTAAATGTGTTTCGGTAATGATAATTTTTCCTAAATTAATTTCGACAACAAATTAAAACCGTGGCCTAAAGTAAATAGACAACACTTTTGGACCTTTACTGAAACTCATTTAGCAATTTTTCTAACCATAACACTTTCAAAAAGCGTTCCCGATTTCTTAATAATACACTCTATTGGAACACTTTGAAAAACTGTTCCAATATGATTTTTTTTTAAAGAAATACTGTAGGAGTACGATGCTAAATTTTCTATAATATAGTCTCATAGAGACATATGAAATCAATCAATGAAGTTTATTTTTCTTAGTTAACTATTATTGTCTTTTATTTTAGAACTTTTTATTAGTTTTTGCTTCCTATTTTAGAGCTTTTATTGTCTTTTATTTGTTAACGTTCCTATTTTGCTTCCTAACATTCTCTTTTTATGTATAAATAAATGAAATCTTAAATGTTTAATTTTAACTACATACTTAAGCCAAATGATGATAATATTCTAAAAAACAACCTTAAAATTACGGGCCGTCAACAAAATAAAAAGAAAAATCCGTTTCAAACCAAACTCTTTTTCAGATGAAACGAGAAGCAAAATAACAATGAATTTTTAAATTATGTGTTAAAAATTCTCGACGACTAGTTATTTTTTGTTGATATTTTCTTTTAAAAATATATATTTTTAATAACTTTTCTTGATACCAACATAATCTTGCCTTTGAATTGTTTTGTCTTTATTGAACTAATATTTTATTGAGTTTCAATGAGCTTATGGTCAAATTAAGTGTGTAAAATTAACCCGAACAAATATTTTAGAGTTCGAGTTTCATGCAACCCGACTTAACTCCTCATTTGTATCTCTCTAATTTGAAGTAGTCATATTTATATATAAATATATTTTTAACCAAAATTTAAATTTAAATAGGTTATATTATTAGAATTCAATTCTTTCTGGTACGTAGACCAATTTTCGTTGGTACTCAAAATGTCATAATAAATTTAGTTTGAATAAATCCAAGATTACACTAAAAAAACATAAATATATTCACACATGTAATATCAAATTTGTTTCCAAATTTCATCAAAACAAAAAATTATTTCCTAATTAATATGGTGTGAAATTTCATTCAAAGTAATCTCTATGCCATGTATGAAATCCCATTTAAAGTAATCGCTACATTTTATCAGGCCGACCCTAATTTTAGGAAGTCTAATTTTTTTCATTTAAAATATAAAAATACTATATTAAAAGCTCAATGCATAAAAAATAGCTATAATAAAAATTCAATACATAAAAAAAATTGATCAAAAGTCAAAAAAATTATAATTAAATTTAATTTTGATTTATATAATTATATTTTTATGCGATATTTTTAATTATTATTTTTTTTAATTTAGACATATTTTTATCACAATTGAACTATTATTGAATTGAAAAGTTTAAGATAATTTTGTAAAGATCATCTTTAAAATGGCATAATTGACATGAATTTCCTAGGATAAAAACTATCTGAACAAAAAATAGGGTAAAAAAAGTGTTGTTAGCAATATGAAATTATGAGCAACATAAAAAAGATACCTCAGATCTTCATGGCTTTTCTGTTTTAGTACATCATTGTCCTGTCTTTTCTTTGATCATGCGCAAGATGGATGGTGGCAGGTTGCAACCTGTCTTCATCTGCCAAAGTCAACTTTGTATCTTTTAATATAAAAAGTCAACTTTCTTTCATTGAAAAGACATTAAAACATGCTATTGTCATAAATTGTTTCATTGACGAGCCAACTTGTTCTTATAATTGATTCTTTATGTGCTTACGTCTGTAATGATAAAAATTACAAACAATTTTTTACTGAAATGAATGTTATTTAAAAATAATATAGATATAAAATTATTTTAATAGATATTAATTTTATTTGATAATTTTAAGTACAATCTATTAACCACTTTAAGACAGACGATTTTTTTTAACTCGCGGTGTGTACTTAATTTTGAGATAATAAAGTTAAAATCGGTTTTGATGAAAAGTTTCAAGTTTAGTTATAAAGAAAAATGATATTGTCAAGGTAGATGCATGCATATGCTAAAGACTTTAGAAAGGCATGTTATCATACTATATTGGTGTTTTTACTTTATAGCACTTGGCTCTTACTTGACCACCAATGTAACATATTTTTCAAAATTTTTAAAGTTTATTAAATTAGTCACTAAAAAAGACAGTCAAATTTAGAAACAACGACAAATTTAAGAGTAGACAATTTGTCTTAATATTCAACATAGAATAGAATCCAACACTTTTACGACACATATTTAAAAAATAAATTAATATTAAAAAGTTAAAATAAGTTTTACAATTTTTTTTATTGATATTTTTTCAATTGATGTCAAATATTAATATGTCATTCGTGCAATACTTATAACACGTATCAGACAATTCAAAAAATATTAAAAAAAAATCTGTAATTGAATACACTATTTTTTTTTTTACAATTTTCACTCACATATAAAATAATTTAATATATTTTAAAATTAAAAATTATTTTTGATTAAGATAAATATATAGTAGTTGAAAAATAATAATAAATATTATATTGATAACATAAAAGGACAATTATTTAAAAAAAATACAAATAAGATTTATGAAACAGATAAATTATTATATATGCAGCATATTTATGTTTTACATATTTTTTTATATTATTGATGTTTAATTTGGGTATTGTGTGGTGTCCTGAATCCATAAATTTTAATGGATTGTCATAGATAGAAAGATTTGGGTGGTATGTGTGGGAGTTGAGGCTCATGATTGAACAGTTTTGTCAACGTTTTCGGTTTCCCACTTTCATTATCATATGAAATGAGGCTCACACAACACAAATAGTCAAATGAATTTAACTATTTATGATATGATATGTGATACTTTTAAGTGTAAACATGATAAGAACTAGCAAAAATCACGACATGGATATGATATATATGAATCAAGAAAGTGGCATCCTATGCCACTACTTTTATATGGTCAAAACCTCACCTAGCCACTTTTTACTACTTGTGATTGAAAATATGATAGAATCCAATAAAAAATTTTAAGATTGAACTGGATTAGAATTAGTTGTATTAAAGAAATTACTACAATGAGTATAAAATTCATTTTATATAGTCATTCTAGTTCAATTAATATAATACATGTTGAAGTAATCACAACCAACTTCTAATTTTATAATATATATATCGAATTAAATTTTAATAGATAAGTAACTATATCTAAAACCATAACTAAATATTAAGTTGAAAGTGTATGTTAATATTTTAATTTTTTGTTGAATAATATATAGCGGCTGAAATTTGTCTTTGTTGGTGATTAAGCGAAAAGTCGCAAGTTCGAATCTGCATCATTATATTTGATATAATATATTTGATATTCTTATATAGTTATTAAAGATATTGTATAATAAATAAAAATAAAAACTATAAGAAAATTCTATAACACATACAAAACTATCTTTATAAATGATTTAGATATAATACAACATTTTACAACATAAATTTTTATAATAGTTATTTTAACAAGTGCTTTAAAAAATCTCGTATCAGTTTTTAGTTAATATAAAAAATAATATAATAATAAATAATCAAATGCTGAATAATTTAATTAATAGAATTTTAATTATTAAAAAATTTTAGTTAATAATTTATAATTATTAATAATTTATTTATTTTAATAATTTATTTATTTTAATATATTACGTAAAAATATTGTTGATAGTGATTGAACTTTAAACCAACAATTTGCACTCATTAATTTCAAATATGACTTATCAATTAAGTTATCTCACAGTAACACTAAATTAAAAAATAAAATATTGGATTTTATTTTATAATGGTAGTTGGCATTACGATATTTTCAGATAAAAAAATATCTAAATATCTCCTTTAAGAAATCAAACGATATGATCTAGTCTTATTTATAAAAGATAATTTAATTTTTATATTTAATGAATAATCAATGTATTTAATTTAATAATATATAAAATATTTTAATTATTTAATTAATTTAATAAAAAAGAAAATGCTAATCAGTATTTTTGAGACACTCTTTAAATGTTAAAGTGTTAAGTTTTATTAAAATACGTGTATTTAATACATTAAAAGTGTAATGAGAATTGAAATATTAATTTTTATAAAAAATATTTTCTTTATTTAATATGCTTAAAGAGTGTCCTGAAGACACTTGTTAGCAAGACACATAAAAAAGTGTCTCTTATATTGAGTCGGATGAGTATTAATTTAATTAATTATTTATTAAAAGGCTGACCATATTAAAAATCCACATCAAAAAACATTGTCTTTATTTATTTTTCTTTGTTGATTGTTCATTCACGAGGCACAAAATAATCTAAACTTTGACTCTCATTAATAACTCTCTGAATCCAAAGCTGTTTACTTTTCCAACACACTTCACTCCACCCTTTATATTCTTTTCCCCCTGCCACACATAACCTTCAAACAAACACAAAAAATGAGACTTTCAATTTCTTCTTGCACCTTCATCCTATTCACCCTACTCTTCTCTTTGGTAACATCCTCTTAACTATTTTCATACAAACATTTTTTATTTATTAACAAAAAATATATGTACTACATGATATTTTCACTTGTTTAATTTTTCAATTTTATGATTATTTTTTTTGCAGATTATTCAAGAGAATTATGCTAGAAAGATAAACAATATCATGGAAGTTGAAAATTCTGATCATGAAGATCAACACAATTCTCATAAGAATCATCATCAAAACCAACTAGAGCCTGAATTGAACGTATTTTTCGTTCCGACCGATCTAAAAATCGGAAAAATAATGCCGATTTATTTTTCGAAAAAAGACATATCAACAACTCCAAAATTTCTCCCCAAAGAAGACTCCGAAAAACTCCCTTTCACCCCAAAAAAACTCCCTCTCCTTCTAGATTTCTTCTCCATCCCAAAAGACTCACCACAAGCCAAAGCCATGAAGTACACACTAGACCAATGCAACTTTGAGCCAATGGAAGGCGAAACAAAATTCTGCGCAACATCATTAGAATCTCTATTCGATTTCGCAAACTCCATGTTCGGTCCAAACTCAAACTTCAAGTTTTTGACCACAAAACATGTCACAGAATCCACCATCCCTTTACAAAACTACACCATAACAAAAGTGAACAAAATCTCAGTTCCTAATGCTTTTGGATGTCACCCCATGCCGTACCCTTATGCGGTATTCTATTGTCATACACAAAAGGGTGATGCCAATTTGTATGAGATTGTTGTTGAAGGAGAGAACGGTGGAGTTGTTGAAGCTGCGGCGATTTGTCATATAGATACTTCGAAATGGGACGCCGATCATGTCGCCTTTCGAGTTCTTAATACTCGGCCGGGGAAGTCTCCGGTGTGCCATTTTTTTCCGCCTGATAATCTGGTTTTGGTTCCTACACCATAAAAAAATTGTAGTTGTTTTGTTTATGTATGTGTATGACAAACTTGTCAACTATAATAATAATAATAATTATAGTTCTAGGATGGTGTAATATGAAAGATCATCTTGATGCAAAACTAGATAATAAAGATGATGTTATTGTATGATTTTATATCTTTGTAGTTCTGAATTATATTTTGTATATGCTGGTTTAATTTGTTTTTAATGAAGCTCATTTTAAAGAATAAATTATGTATATGAAATTATTTATTTAATATATCTGAAAAATATTTTTTTTCCTTGTAATATGATCGAGATAATTTTATCCAATTGTGTAATAGAGAGACTGACGTTCGTTCGATTGAGATTAAATAGTTCTGATTCATTCTTGATAGAATTAAAATTTATTTTTGCTAGCAAAAGTTGCTTATGCAAGAAGAAGTTTTGTTTTTAAATGAAATCTTTTTTATTGATTGAAAAACAGGAAGAATAAAAAAGGTAAACAAGCTAAAAAGTCAAATATGATGACAAATTGTTTTTAAAAAATGTGATTAAAAATAGTCTAAAGTCAAAAGTTGTATTGTTGATGTGCGTACGCATCTCGTTAGGTAATATCCAACTATAATATTCCATATATATAATAAATAAAAAAATAGACTTGAGTTTGACAATATTAAGATATGTAAAAAATACACTATTTATTTATCCAGACTTATGAAAATTTTAACCATGGATTACTAGGGGGAAAATGTGGGTTCTTTTCAACAAAAAGAAAAGAGGATTGGACCCTACCAAAAAGCGTATGTGTATCGATCACCTTTCCTGTTTATATGGTAATTCAATCACTAATCAAACAATGGTTGAGAAAATAATAAGAACATTAACCCCAAGTGTTAAGTGGAGGACAACTAATGCAATAAGGGCTCAACATGCAAAATCATCTCACATGGCAATATAACCCGTATATGTGGATATCCACTTAAATCCATCTCGAATTTCACAGAGAAATTCTGCTTTGACTTAGTTTTGATTCGAATTTGTTTTTTTTTTTCTTTTCATTTACAAAACATAGTAATGGGTACGGGCACACAAGTACCCACTTCTAATCTATTCCATTTATTTCATTATATATTATATTATTTAATTTTGATAATTTAGAATATTAAATATATAGTTAATATTTAGATATTTTGATTTGTATTTATTCTTTAAAATATTTAAAAGAGTGAGGACCCATTTTGGTCCCTCACAAAAATCACACAATCCAAATTAGTCCCTCACAAAAAAAAGGACTCGATTTAATCCCTTACAAAATTTAACCGGACCATATTAGTCCTTATGTTAATATTTTTACCAAATTGGTTTTTTTCATACTTTTAAACCGTGACTGGACTGCCACGTTGGCTTTTATTTTTTATTTTTTAAATACTAAATTAATTTTTAATTATAATCTCATTTTTAAACAATTATGAATTAATAATATCAAAAAAGCTATTAGCTTACTATGGAAATCTTATGGGGCATAAGGCTAATTCTCTTGACTGTGTGGATATTGGTATTCTTAGAGATGGAGCTCAAATCAATAGAGATCAGAAAATCTCCCTGGAAAGTGATATTACTGAGGCTGAGATTTTCTCTTCCCTCAAGGGTATTGATGATAATTCAGCCCCAGGCATTGATGGTTACACTGCGAAGTTTTTCAAATCCAATTGGAACATAATCAAACCTGATGTAATTGCTGCAATCCATGAATATTTTGACAAAGGCTATATGTACAAGGCTTTTAACTGTTCTCTAGTATCTCTGATTCCTAAAAGTCCTTCTGCTAAAACTATTAGAAAATTTAGACCAATTTCAGTTTGTTCTACTTTCTATAAAATTGTCTCCAGAATTCTGACGAATAGGCTCAGCAAAGTCATTGGTAGTATAGTGAGTACTAACCAAACTGCATTCATTCCTGGTCAACAGATCCAGAACCACATTCTCTTGGCATTTGAACTCCTTAAAGGCTATGAGTGGAAACAAGGCCCTCCTAAATGTATGCTTCAAGTTGACTTACAAAAAGCCTATGACATGATTGATTGGCAGGCACTGGAATGTATTATGGCTGAGTTGGGCATCCCTCCAAAATTTCTTAAGTGGATCATGCAAAGCCTAACAACTGTGTCATACAGATTTAATATTAATGGCAACACCTCGAAGATTCTTATAGCTAGAAGAGGTATAAGGCAAGGGGATCCCATCTCTCCCTACCTTTTTGCTATGCTGATGGAATACTTACAAAGAAGCCTGCATCGTATGCAATTAAACCCTCTCTTTCAGCATCATGCAAAATGCAAGAAATTGCAGCTCACCAACTTAATGTTTGCTGATGATGTGCTTCTCTTAGCAAGGGGAGATAGTGCCTCGGTTGACCTTTTGCTGTCTACATTTTATAGATTTCTTAACTCCACAGGAATGAAGGTGAACAAAGATAAAAGCAAGATTTTCTTTGGTGCTGTTACACAAGAGATGAAGAATAATCTTCTCACTTTATCTGGATTCCAAGAAGGGACAATGCCATTTAAATACCTTGGAGTTCCCATTACTACTAAGAAGCTTTCCATTCACCACTATATGGGTTTAATTGAAAAAATTATTTGCAGGACTCGTATATGGACATCCAAGTTACTTACCTATGCGGGTAGATTACAGCTTATCAAAAGTATCTCGTTTGCCATAGTCAATTATTGGATGATGTGCTTTCCTTTGCCTAAAGCTGTGCTTGCTAAGATTGATGCTATATGCCGTTCATTTCTTTGGACAGGTAAAGATCAAATTAGCCGTAAAAGTCTTGTTGCCTGGAATACTGTATGTCAACCTATTAGTAAAGGAGGCCTTGGAGTGATCAATATGCACATATGGAACAAATGCACTTTGTTAAAATTACTGTGGAACATTTGTAACAAGCCAGACAATTTATGGGTCAAATGGATTCATTCGTACTACCTGAAGCAACAACCTGTTATGACTTTTACTCCTAACTCTGCTAGTACTTGGATCATTAGAGAAATTATGAACACGGGATCCCTCATTAACTCTTGTCAATCACAATGGGAGGGAATGTCTCTGAACAACAAATTCTGTTGTGGGAAAATTTATAGTAGCCTAAATGCTAATCCATCTGTGGCTTGGAGCAATTCTGTGTATTCGTAATCCTGCTCGTCCTTGCTCGATTATGATACTTTGGTTACTATGTCATAGGCGGCTTGCTACTAAAAGCAGGTTGAATTACTATTAAATTAATTGATTACTGTTTAGTTTGTATTAACTAAATAATTTTAAAAATTAATTGATTATTTAATTTAAATTTATTAGATCTTTTAATAATTAGTTAAATTACTATTAAATTACTTAATTATTATTTAATTTGAATTAATTTGAAATAAATAAATATTTATTTGTGTGTTATTTAATTTCAGTTACATATGATTTAATTTATTTCTAATTGATTAAATATATTGAGGTTTTACATTTAATAAATTTTATTTTTAAATTGGTGTATTATTTGAAATTAGTAAATCAAAGAGGTTCGAAACCCCATTGATATAAATTTTAAAATTTTTGTTTTAAATTCATAATTATTTAATATTATTAAAAATCTTGGAAACTATTTTTCATGAATGCTTATTGGCCTAGTGGTAAAGACTTAAGATATTGTTTAATAGTATTGGGTTCGATTCTTTATAAAAAACAATTTTTCCTTTTTGATATTATTAAATAAGAATTGTTTAAAAATGAAATTGTAATTAAAAATTAATTTAGTATTAAAAAAATGAAAATAAAAAATAAAAGTCAATGTGGCAGTCCAGTCACAGTTTAAAAAATCGATTTGATAAAAATATTAATAAAAGGACTAATATGGTCCGGTTAAATTTTGTAAGGGATTAAATTGAGTCCTTTTTTTTGTGAGGGACTAATTTGGATTGTGCGATTTTTGTGAGGGACCAAAATGGATCTTCACTCTATTTAAAATGTATGTCTGGAATTTTTTGAGATTGTTTTGTTTTTTTATTCATAATGTAATTTGTTTTTGAAAAAAATAAGTATTTTACTAAAAAAATTGATTTCACTAAATGGATGATGGCGGAGTGGGGATACTCAAACTCGTTTTAGGACGAATTTGTGTTTTAATTCTCCATCTCTATTAGAATTTGGGGCAGTGGATAAAGATTGTTTGGGGATTAAGGTTTATGTTTAGGGAAGGTAAAAACATTTCCCGATACGAACCAACCCCGTTTATTTCATTATATATATTATAGATTTAATGGATATGCATTGACAGTGTAAAATAGTTTTACACTGTCATGTAATAGAAAATCAACAATCTGTCATGTCATTAATTTTTTTTTAAAAATAAAAGTGTGTTATAATTAGATTCATGGTTGTGATTGGTTGACTATGTAAAACTATTTTACACTGTCACTGCATCACCCCTTTTCTCATATTTTATTATTTAGTTTTAATAATTTATAATATTAAATATGTAGTCAATATTTTGATATTCTGATTTGTATTTATTATTTAAATATATGTATGGAATTTATTTGAGATTGTTTTATTTTTTTGTTTGTATTGTAATTTGTTTTTGAAAAAAATAAATATTTCTATTAAAAAAGTGATTTAACTAAATGGATGATGGCGAGACAGGTATACCTGAATTCAACTTGAACTCGTTTTGGGATGGGTTTGGATTTTAGTTCTCTATCCCCATTGGGGTTTAAGACGGGGAACATGGATTGTTTGGGGATTAGGGTTTGGGTTTGGAAAAGGTAAAAACTATTTCCAACCTATCTTGTTACCATGCCCACTGTGATCATTGTCCTATTGTCTCGAAATATGACAATTAGTTGTGGGGCCCAAAACCCTTTAAATTCAATAATCACTAGTTGTCCATGGTAGTTATCTGAGTTAGTGACCTCCTTCTGATGTAACACTAAGTTTCATGGTTGGAAAGATTTTGTTTTGATGAAAAGGCTTAAATCCCTCAATGTGATCATTATATCCTGCGATTGAGAGGTTTTGATAATCTTGGGTGGTTTCTGTGGTCGATTTTAGAGCCTTATATGTCGGAGATGTTGATACAAGATCCAAAGCGATTACAGATTTGTGGTTCATTCTTAAGACTAAAGATTCTCAATTGTTTCAAAGATCTAGGTCTAAATGGCTCAAGAAAGGTGATACTAATTTAGGTTACTTCCATGCTTTTGTTAAGAGAATGAAGAGAAGAAACACTATCTTAGTGCTGAAATTTTGAGAGGTTTTGATCGAAAGGGTGTATGATATTAGATGTGAGATAGTAAATCATTTTACTGAGATTTTTAAAGAACCTAATGTTGATGGACGTCGTCTAAATGATGTGGTATTCCGCTCTCTTTCGGACAAATATAATCTCTCTTTATCCGCCCATTTTAGCCTTGAGGAGCTTAATTGTGTAGTGTCACAGTGTGATGGTAAGAAATTTCCATGTCCGTATGGTTTTAACTCCTCCTTTTTAAAAATTCCTGGAACCTTCTTAGAGTTGACTTGAGGATCATGTTTGATAAATTCCATCATTTTGCATCTCTACCATGAAGTTTTCAATCTTACTTTATGACTATAAACCCTAAGGTTAATTCCCATTCTCATCTAGGAGAACTTTGACCTATTTCTTTAGTGCGGTCATTGTATAAGTTGGTGGCTAAAGTGTTGGTCGTTAAACTTGAGTCAATGATGGAAACGTTTATATCCCTTAACCAATCGACTTTTCTTAAGGGGAAAATGTTGGTTGATGGAGTGGTGACTATTAAGGTGGTCCACATGTCCAGAAGATCTAAAAGAGCTTGCCTCATTCATAAGGTGGATTTTAACCAAGCGTACAATTAAGTTAGTTGAAAATTCCTAAATTATATGTTTATTAGATTCAGGCTTTGTGAGAAATGGAGGTCTTGGAGAGTTTACATTTTTGTTGGTAATCTTGTGGTGCTATTTATCGGGTGTCCTACCCAAGATATTAGCATCCAATAGGGTTTGAAAGCAGAGGATCCCTTATCTCCCTTCCTTTTCCATCTTGTGGCTATGGGTCTTAGTGGTCTAGGCACGAGGGTATATGAGATTGGTCTTTACCCTGGTTCAGGGTTGTCAATGGCAGGTTGGTGGTCACTCATCTTCAGTATGTTCACACTCTCTTGGTGACTGATCCTTCTCTAGAAAATATGTAGTGCATTAAGGCTATTTTCGATGTTTGCGATGACTTCTAGTCTTCGAGTGAACTTCTTCAAAATAGTCTTATCAAGGTTATTGTGGACGTTGTCTTTCTTTCATCATTTAGGGATTTTCTACACTGTGAGATTAATTATCTTCTTTTTAAGAACCTTGATTTACCGGTAGGGGCCAACCCCCGTCTGAGAATACTTGGGATCCTTTGGTTGCCTTGTTGGAAAAAGGCTTAATTATTGGAAGTTCATATATGTTAGTTTGGGTGGTAGAATGGTTCTTCTCAATTATGTACTTAATGTTATCCCTATTTTCTTCTTATCTTTTTTGAAAATGCATGTTATAGTTTGGAAGAAACTTGTCAACTTACAACAAACGTTCCTTTGGGGGGGGGGGTGAAAGGAGTTTCTAAGAATACTCATACTTCGTTTGATGGAGCGTTGCATTTTCGAAAACCGTATTAGAAACTTACATTTATGTTAAAGCTACATAATCTAGCTTCTCCCTTTTCGCATTAGAAATGCTTAGGGGTCCAAAAATATGTCTCTAAACATAATACAAAACAAGTTATCAAAGATTTTTTTTTGTGTATGTTGAAAATTCATATTGAAAAATTTATCATATAACCGCTGTATTTGCCAAAAGTTTTTGAATCATCAACATAAAAAAACACCTAGCATCAATAACGCTCAATACATATGTACTAATCAACATTTTGGATCATCTCTATTGTATCAACACATTATTGACTTGAATTTTTCACAAGTTAAAAATACTTCTTAAACTTCTCAGCATAACTTATCCTTGAAGTTGTTCCATATTTTAAACTACACAGCTAAGAATTTCTCCTGAAAGAAAGATCGAGTAAAAATTTACCTACTTTAAGTACTAAAATTTTCATATTCAAAACCTTTTTGATGTGGAAGATGAGACAATGCTGCATTTATAAAAAGGGATGATGCAAATGCCATACTCGATCCAGATTTTATCATCCTCGCTAGGGGTCAAGACACTCAAACCTGAAGGTGGACCAACCTCGAGAAATTCTCCATCGGATTACTGTCTCTTGCAAAATTAAAAACAGTGGAAAAATAAGTAGGATCCACCTACAAAGATGGAGCATTTTTTTCTAAGATTATTTTGTAATTCTTCCAAAACCTTTTCCGAACGCAAAGAATATTATATTAATACTTACAAAGAATCTAAACTTCAGACACATTTAATGGCTTCCCATAACCCACGCCTGACAAATAACAAAGTTTGCAATTGTCTCTATTATATATAGAGAATGATCCTAATTTAGGTACTTATTTTTAAACTCAATTTTAATTCACTCTTCTCTCACACATACTGACTTTAGCATTGAAGTGATAACCTTGCAGGTCAGTCACTTCTCTATCACGTCAGAAACTCGAATCAACCATTATTTCTGGTTCCAAAACAAAACTATTATCATATTGTTTATTAGTTAATTACTTATCATTATATTATTATTGAATTCATTTTGTACATCAATTTGATCATGTAATCCCTTGTAATACGTTTTTTTAAACTTCCTCTCCCGCACTTGTCAACTCTGATTTTGTAAAACAATTTTATTAGAGAAAGGTCTATTCAACTCCTTCCTTTTTTTAGACTATGCCTGATTCAAATTAACAGACATAACTATGAGCTACCTATACTTAAAAGGTTCATCGGGAACTCAATATCATCCGATTCTTAGCCTATACTAATCATATAATCCACAAATTTCATATACAATCCTAGATTTTTGTCTCTAGGACACTTCTAGCAGAGTCTTTAGCAAGTTCATCAAGAAGAACAAATTAACTCTAAGTGAATGTGTGTGCCATTGTTGTATATAGAGTCATTGAGCTTTGAGGAGTTTTAAAGTATGAAATCAGGATTGGTTAGATTGGAAGGCTAACAAAGATGGAAACTACAATATGAAATATGGTTACCACAACATAATAGAGCAAAAAAAAAAAGCAAAATCAGAGCCAAACATCTAATGAGATCCAACAAGAGAAAGTGTGAAAAAACATATGGAAAACTAATGTTACTCCGCGACAGAAAATTCTGGTTTGGCGCATTCTAAAAGATAACATCCCTGTGAAAGCTCACCTAATCCACAAAGGAATACCTAGAGACATCATTTGCCCAAGATGCAACGAAAAAATGGAGACTACGAACCACTGCTTTATTGGTTGTAGATGGGCTCAACAGGTCTGGTTTGGATCAAATCTCACTCTCAAATTCCCGACCAAGGTTATTGTCAATACCATCCAAGGGAACACAATGAACATGATAATAAACATCACTGACATCATTTGGAAAACCAGGAACAACATGATACTCAATGACAAAGATACTGAGGTACAAAATCCATAACACAAGCAACCAACAATAGCAACACGTACCTGAATATTCTGAAATGCACACAATCCAGAGAATTGCGGATCAAAAACAACAAGCAGAGAGACAGATAGAACAATGATAGAGAGACATATAAGAATCCTACTATGAAGAATAGACAGAATCAGGAGCGCCTCAGCAAACTCAAAAAAAGAATCAGGAACATTAATAAGGAGCAGAATAACACAACCAAAAAATCTCACAATAATATCGAGGAGCAGATACCTGGCATTCGTAACATTATTAGAAGCAACCGCAACCAGAGCATGAAGGACATTCGCCAAGGATTGGGATCAAAGTCCAGCCACGAAGCAATACAGAGAGAAATAGAGAAAGTTGTAACGCCTGTTTTTAGTTTGCGTGTTTTATTTAATTATGTCGTATTGTGTTATGTGTTTTATTTAATTAATGTTTGTGTTAATTGTTGGGTTTTAGTACTAAATAATATAAGTTAGAGAAGCTTTTAGTTATTGGGCTTAAGTTAGCATTAGTAAGAGTAGGGTGTTATTTAAGGCCCATTAGTAATTAAAAGGATAGTAAGGTTTAACTAAAACTAGGGTTTTAAGGGATTAGAAGTTGGAAGCTCATTTTCACAATTTGGGAATAGAAGAGGAGAGTGAAGAGAAGAGAAAGAAGAGAGATTGAAGTTTATATAGTTGGCTTCAATCCAAACTCAAGGTAAGGGTGAGATTCTTTCAGGCTAAGGGGATGTATGATGATGTTTTGGGTGGGATTTGATTATATGATTGTATCCATGGAATTTGTGTGTAGAACTTAGGGTTTGTGAACAAAATGCATGAATCTTGATTTGGAAATGTGTTTTAATTGATGTTTGATGATGGATAATGATAGATTTCGTGTTTATACATGTTTAATTTCTGTTTAGTAATGATTTTGAGTGTTGGAAGTGAGGTTGTGCAGTTTTGTTCCGTCTGTTGGATTCTACAAAATTGCGCTTCCGCTAAGCGGAGCTAGTCCGCTAAGCGAATGCTGGCAATTTTTGAAATAAAAAGAAGTTTCGCTAAGCGGAACTTGTTTCGTAAAATTTTCTTCCACGCGTCGCTTGAAGCGGGATGATGGAACTTTCGGGGCATAAGCGCGCTAGTGGGCCGCTAAGCGGACCCTGTTTCACAAAACTCGTTCAAACTTTGAAATGATGTATCTTTTGAACCGTAACTCATTTCTATATGCCGTTTGAACCTTCGTGGAGCTCTAATTAATGTCTTTCCTTGGTATATGCTATGAATATCTTGGGAAACTCTTTTGGACTCTTATTCTTGAATTGGATTGTTGTTGACGTTGGATTTTCAGAATTGATTATGTCGTTTAAGTTGATCATGTCGTTTAAGTGGACTATGTTGTTCGAGTCGGTTATGTCATTTAAGTGTGATCGTGAATGTGCATCATTGAGTCACATTCATTGCATTGTTTGAGACGGCCCTTGTGGCAAATGTTTGAGACGACCCTTGTTGCAATTGTTTGAGACGGCCCAATGGCAACTATTTGAGACGGGAGTTTACTCTAATGGTACCACATGCATTTGCATTGTTCGAGTTGCATAAGTGTAGTTGCATGTTGAGTTGTAATTGGATGTTTGTGTATGCATGACATAGATGTTAACTTGTGTTGAGGTGATGGTTGTTTCGTTGATCATATGTGATAATTGACTATGTGTACCTTACATGAACTTGATATATTTGTTGTTGGTAAGACGTTGAGTGATGTGAATTGTAGTATGTGATATGTGCCGAGAAGTGGTGACCAATGTATGATTATTTCTCCGCTTTGAATGTTATCATACGTTTCTTTATTATGATTGATATCTCACCCCTTCTGTTTGAATGTTATCCTCCGTTGGTAACGTGCAGGTAATGACGAGGAGTAGTTTTGTGCCTTATAGCTCGAGTTGGTGTGTCGATGCTCTGATACGTAGCACTCGGGAGGATGTTGGATTACTTGCTGATGTCTTGTTTCTTGTTTTTTATCCTTTGTTGGATTTCGTCTCTGTTTTCAATAGTCATTATGTATGTTATGAAATGAGGGACCAAAAATGAGTGCAAAAGTAATTTTATAGGGAATAAAAGTCAATATATTTTTTATAGAGACTAAAAGCCAAAATTGAGATATTTATAGGGACCAAAAACATATTTAACCCAACTTATTATTTATGCTATATTTTTAAAGTGTTTAAATATTTACTTTATTTTAAATTTGAATAAAAATAGAGTTTATATATAAATTTACAGTCTTATATAAGTTGCTTATACTAATTACTATTGAAATAAAATTGACTAAGATTGTTTAATATTCAATGTGGTAATTTGAACTCACAAAAATTTAAATTTTTTAAAGAAATTCAACGAATTTTGCACCGGAGATGTTTTAAGGATACTTTTTAAACACTTAAAAGAGTAAGTTTTAAACATAAATATAACACGTATCTTTACACACAATTAATTTTAATTTTTTTTACTAAGTAAAAATAAAAATATTTTTTTTCTCTATTTCATTATGAGAACCACCCTAGCATTTCAATTAAAAAATAAAAGAAATTAAATTTCAAATAAATTTAAAATTTTTTTTTCTCCTTATTAGTTGTTCCTAAAAAATGAATTTAAGATCGTTTCAACAACTATTTCCCTCAATGCAAAGAGTAACTTTTCCAAAAAAAATAATTATTTATTTAAAATTCTTAAACACTCGATTACAAAACCCTTTATGAAATTATGAGAAAATTGTATCACAATAATTGTTGAGAAGTTATTATATTAGGCTCGTTTTATTATGCTATTGAGTGTGATTACTCATTATGTTGTTTGCAAGTATTTTTTATTTAGTCATTCTTTTGCAGATGTGTGTTATGTGGAAAACCACAAGTTTAGGTAATGAAAGTGATGAGCCAGTTCTATTATTTTAAGCGCCCAAAAAAATATGTACTTTAAATTATAATACATTACAAACAGTGGCGGAGCCAGGAAAAAAGAAAAGGGATGGCCGCTAAAGGAAAATAAAAATCTATCATATAAGAAAAGTCTACCATTTTCTCATCTCTTAGCTATGCCACATCAGCCTCTCTTCTCACAAAATTCCACATCATTCCTTTCCCATGGTAGGATTCAACTTTAAACCTCCAACCTCTCATGATCTCGCAGTTACAAATTATTTACTTTCTCTGGCCATTCACATTCACAACTACTTACAGCACTAATGACCTCATATAATGCTTCTGCCCCTTCTGCCTTCCAAGCCCTCCACCTTCCACGTTCCAAAACATTTTTATCATTACTATATATAACCATCATACTTTCACAGTATCTATCATATTCATCAAACCTAATCGTGGAAAATTTTGGTTTGTACTATTTTTGCAATTACAGCCATTCCCTCCCACGACTATTCATGTGGAAAATTTTGATTTATACTATTTTTGCAATTACAGCCATTCCCACGACTATTCATGGACAAACCGAAATTTAACATTTTTTTCTTTCTTTTCTTGATAGAAAATATCTTTCATGTTATTTGCAGGTTGAATTTGTAGTGTATCATTCTGAAGTACTAATTGGCGTTTCATGTTATTTGCAGGTTGAATTTGTAATGTATCATTCTGAAGTACCAATTGGCGTCACTCCATAGTATATATATTTCGTTTTTTACATGGGTTGTTTCCAATCCCTATTTTCTATTTTTTAGTAACAATTTAAATATTGTCCTAATATGTGTTTTGGATTTTTTTTCTGGTGCAGACAGTAGAAAAACATCGTCTATACGATTCGTTTGAAATAAATAGTTTGAGCTGTAGAAGTAGAAATCAAGTTGGCTGGTGTCAATATACAATGGAGAATCTGCTTGAAATTAGCGCAAGTTTTGTCAAAAATGTAGATATTATACTATGTAAATAACATGATATTTTATATTAATTCATAGAATGAACTTTAATTTTTTATATTTTAAGTGCAAATATTAATAAATAAATCTTAATTGATTGATTTTATGTTTGAGTGATATTTATATTAAATCTTAGTAATTATAGAAATTGTAGATATTATAATATGTAAATAAGATAATATTTTATATTAATTCATAGAACTAAAGAATATTTTAGTTAGGTCAAATTAAGAAATTAAGGTTATCAATATATACAAAGTTAGTTTTATAAAATATTATTGATATTTATTTATTATAAGGTCGAACAAAACAAAAAATAAAGATAAAATATTACAAATTAAAAATGTATACATAATTTTGAAATTTATAAGAAAATAGAATCAAAGAGTAAAGAAAAAAACATTATATTTGTTTAGGTAAATAAAGAGTTTTGAAATGAAAAGACATAAATCATTTACCTATAAAAAAATTAAATATCATAATCATTTTACTTGATTGCAACTTTAATTTTTGATTTAATCTGGTTGCAACTTTTGATTTATTATTTTTAATTTTTTGATTTAATGTGATTACAATTTTTAACTTCTTATCCATAATAATCCAAGCATTATGGTCGAATTGAACGTGATTTTAAAGAATGGTTTGTTGAAATAATAAAGCAGCACACATATTTTCTTGATATGGAAATAATTGATATATTATTGCAAATTTTAATAAATAAATTTCATTGATTAATTGATTTTATCTTTGAGTGATATTTATATTAAATCTTAGTAGCTATAAAATTATAGATATTATAATATATAAATAACATAATATTGTATATTAATTCATATAACTAAAGAATATTTTAGTTAGGTCAAATTAAAAAAATTAAGTTTATCAATATATATATATATATATATATATATATATATATATATATATATATAATTTATAAAGTTAGTTTTATAAAATATTATTGATATTTATTTATTCTAAGGTTTAACAAAAATAAATAAATATAGAATATAATAAAATATTACAAATTCAAAACATATACATAATTTTGAAATGTATAAGAAAATAGAATCAAAGAATAAAGAAAAAAACAGTATATTTTTTAAGGTAAATAAAGAGTTTAGAATGAAAAGACATAAATCATTTACTTATAAAAAAGTTAAATATCATAATTATCTTTAGTAATCATTGATCGATTGATTGCAACTTTTAATTTATGATTTAATGCATGTGATTGCAACGTTTGATTTCTTATTCTTTTAGTACTTACCATATGTATATTTAAATTATTAGATTTGAGAAAATATTGTATTTTTATATCTTACAAAATTATATTGTTTTTACAATATTGTATGATTTACCTAAAAATAATATAATTTTGAGTAAATATTGTACTTTTGTATGATTTACCTAAAATTATCTAACTTTGTAAGATATAAAAGCCTTTTTAACGACCCATACGTTAAAATCAGTACGTTGGGAATAATTTAATTGATATAGAATCGATACATTAAAATCATATCAATTACTTACCAATATCTTAATTGGTATAAAATAAATACGTTACAAATATATTTAGTACTCCAATTATATTGATGTTGTATCACCAAAAATTGAGTGAATCATATTATCATTAAAAACTAATAAATATAATTTATTTCACTTGATTTCCTTCAAAATTATTTAATAGAAACTTTCCAAAATAATGAATCTATCAACATAATTTTGAAACCAAATTTCATATGGTTAGAAGATTTTTAACCTCTCATTTAACAAAAGGATAAATATTATTACATACATATTTTAATAAAATGTTTTAGGCATATCATTGCTTTTATATATTGTATGGAGTTTTTTGATTAAAAATTCATAGATATTATTATAAAAATAAAGTATATTTTCAAAATATTTAAAATACAACATGTGCCATCGTCATTCTCTGTATAGAAAAACTAACTACTATTTTCTATTTTCACTTTAATAAGATTTCTTACTAATACTACTAAATTATTTAAAATATAAAATATGAAAGTTATATATATATATATATATATATATATATATATATATATATATATATATATATATATATATATATATATATATATATATATATATATATTAGAGATTATTAAATAAAATAAATATATTAGATCTATTGACTTTTTTTAAAAAAAATATTTAAAAATAACTATGGGTGTTAATAAGCATAAGTAATCGAATGAAACATAAGTATTGTATGAATAAATAGTAATAGAATGAAACATAAGTAATGTATGAATAAGTAGTAATAGAATGAAATATAAGTAATATATGAATAAATAATATCAAAATTGTATGATATTTTTTATTAATCATACAATTTGTTTGTCATTTATAAAATTTAAAATTTAATTGAACAAGTTCATCAATAATCAATATATATATATATATATATATATATATATATATATATATATATATATATATATATATATTTATCTATATATAATATAATATAATTGAAAAATTACCATTAAAACTTTAATGGGTCAATTCTATCCAAATACAAAATAATATATTACGGATACACACGGGTAATTATATGGTTCGCACATATGGTACTGATATTAACACATTTAATTAAATGTAATAACGAGAATAAGTTTACAATTGATTTAAATAGTTGGCTTAATTGCAACTTTGGTCCCCCTATTTTGTCTTTTTCTCGATTTTAGTCCCTCATTTTTAAAACCACGATTTTGGTCCCCTTTTTGAGTTTTCTAATGAAAAAGAGACAGGAATAGGGACTAATTTTGCAGAAAAAAAAAATAGAGGGAACTTAAAAAAGGGACTAAAATAATGATTTTTAAAATAGAGGGATCAAAATCAAGAAAAAGACAAAATAGGAGGATTAAAGTTGCAATTAAGCCTAAATAGTTTTATAAATAATTCCAAAACAAAAATATATATATATATGAATAACTAACTATTGATTCAAATATTTTATATATGGAATAATATATTTGATTTGTAAATTGAGTTTAATCAATTATATTAAATATTTATTATTAATTGTATTATATAATTTGATCGAATATTTCTTCATTATAATTTGTCAATTTATGATTTTTGTTATTATAAAAAAAATTAATTATAATCAAATATTTTTAAACAATGTTAAAATTAATTTATTTTTGTTTCCAAAATATTGAATATTAATAGAAACATGAAGTTACTGATAAAAAAATTGAATATTAACGGGAACGTGTAGTTATTAATCAAAATATTGAATATTAATAGAATTTTTTTTAATATTAATGGGTACATGAAGTTACTAATCAAAATATTGAATATTAAAGATAATATTAAATTACTGATCAAAATATTAAATGAATTGAATATTAACGGAAACATGGAGTTACTGATAAAAAATGGCATGTTAACAAGAGCATAAAGTTACTGATCAAAATATTGAATATTAACGAGAACACAAAGTTATTGATCAAACTATTGAATATTAACGAGAAAACAAAGTTATTGATCAAACTATATTGAATATTAACGGGAACATGAAGTTATTAATCAAAATATTGAATATTAACGAGAACATGAAGTTAGTAATCAAAATATTGAATATTAACGTGAGTATTAAATTACAGAGCAAAGTATATAATATTAACGGGAACATGGAGTTACTGCTAAAAATATTGAATAATAACGGAAACATGGCGTTATTAATCAAACTATTGAATATTAACAGGAACAAATTTGAAACATTAACAGAAACACGAAGTTAGTGATCAAAATAATGAATATTAATGGAAACTTGAAGTTATTGATCAAAATATTGAATTTTAACGGGAACATGAAGTTACTGAACAAAATATTGAATATCAACGAGAACACGAAGTTACTGATCAAAATATTAAATATTAAGGGGAACATGAAGTTACTGGTCAAAATATTGAATATTAATGGGAAATGAAGTTTATTGATCAAAATATTGAATATTAGTGGGAACACGGAGTTACAGATCAAAATATTGAATATTAACGGGAGCACGGAGTTATTGATTAAAATATTAAATATTAATGGGAGCACAAAGTTAATGATCAAAATTTTGAATATTATCGAAAATATTAAGTTACTATCCAAAATTTAAAAATTAATAGGAACAAATTTTGAATATTAGCGGGAACACAAAGTTACTAATCAAAATAATAAATGTTGACGGGAACACGGAGTTATTGACAAAATATTGAATATTAACAGGAACATTAAGTTACTGATAATTTTTTTGAATATTAACGGAAACGAATTTGGAATATTAATGGGAACACGAACTTATTGATCAAAATAATGAATATTAACGGGAACAAGGAGTTACTGATCAAAATAATGAATATTAACAAGAACATGAAGTTACTGATCAAAATTTTGAAATATTAACGGGAATACGAAGTTACTTATCAAAATAATGAATATTAACGGGAACATGAAGTAACTGGTCAAAGTATTTTTCTATTAATTATGCATTTTGAATGAATCATTATTATAAATGGAGTTTGTAGTGGTTTCTCTTTGGCCTACAAGACAGAGCTGATAGTTTGAGATTGGGCTGATAGTTTGTAGTTATAATTGAGCCAAAATAATTAATTTTCTCCTTAGCTAGCAAAAAAATAATCGATTCTCCTTAGCTGATAGTTTGAGATTGGGCTAATAGTTATCACTAATTGAATTATATAATTTGATTGAATATTTCTTCATTATAATTCGTGAATTTGCGATTTTAAAACTTTTCCTTCATTATAATTTGTTAAATAAAATATTACTATTTTTATAACTTTTTTAATTTTACCCAAAACTTAATCTTTTACTAATATCTTTTATTTTTCTCAATCACAATGCGCGAAAACGACGAGTACCCGTGCGAACGTACGGGTAAGACACTAGTTATCAATAAAATTGTAAATCATATTTCATAAAAAGCATTTAATTAGTTGAAATAAATATAAAGTTGATTATCAAAAAATTAAATAACATGACTTGAAAATACCTTATAATAAAGCTTTACGTGTTCCGAGTGACTTGAAATCTTCAATAATAGACTCAGAACTAATGTTTGCACTAATCTCTCTTTCAATATAAACTGTCATGCTATCTCTTAGAAACCCAACATCCATCTTGTTTCTCAACTTAGTCTTGATAATTTTCATTGCTGAAAAAGACCTCTCAGTTGTTGCCGTAGAAACTGGAAGAGTCATGATAAGGCGAAGTAGCCTATCAATCAAGAAATAAATTTCAGCTTGTCCAGTTTCCACCAAACATGAACATAGCTCTTGAATAGTTGATAAATTATTCAAATTTGATGCTTGGCGAGCAACAAATAGAAAATGCCGAAGTTGAAATTGCAAATTATTCTTCTCTTGATCACTAAAATTCATAGGATAATATTTTTCAACTAGAGAACAAATAGTATCAATGTTAAAAGCTTTATACTCATCCTTAGGAGACAAAGCACAAGAAAGAGTTAACAAATCCATTGCCTGCTCACTAAATCTGCTATTCAACTCTTGTAACTATTTGTCAATGGTAGTGAAAAAGATTTCAACTTTGAAGTAATGTTGAATTGTGACTTGATTTTCTTCAAGGCGAGATCGTCCAAATCTTGTTGCTGAATGAATATCATTAAGATCGGGAATCTCAATGCCATGCTTTTCACAAAAAGATGTCACTGTACTAAATAATATATCCCAACCATTTTCTCTCAAGTCTTGAATAAAACTTTTTGTTGAACGAACCAAGTCCATGGCATTAACTACATCTTGATTCTGTTTTTGCAAGGCTTGACAAAGCATATCTGTTATCCCCATAATTTCTTTCATCAAATGCAAAATAAATATAAAATCAAATGCCTTCAAGTAATTGTAAGAACTATCTGCATCCCCACGTGTAGCATAATTTCCCCTTTCTTTTGCAATTTTTTTTAAAACTGAACAAGTTGCTTCATACATGTTTATCAAGCTACAAATAGAATTGTAATGTGATCCCCAACGGGTATCTCCAGCTCGTTTCAAAGTACCAATTTGATTTGAACCTTTACCAGTTACAATCTCACCAATCTCTAACAAATGTGCAATCTCTTCTAATTGGGAAGCTTGTAACTCATCATGGCGCTTAGTGGAAGAACAAACAACATTGACTACAAAAATCAGTTTATCAAAGAATTTATGAATTGGTTTGACTTCTCTTGATGCTGTAACCAAGGCCAGTTGCAATCGATGAGCAAAACAATGAACATAGTATGCATAAGGACAATCCTTCATAAAGAGTGCTTGTAAACCATTCCATTTTCCTCTCATGTTGCTAGCACCATCATACCCTTGTCCGCGAATGTTAGACACATCAAGGTTATGTCGAGAGAGTATATCACATATTGCTTCCTTAAGAGTTAAAGACGTGGTGTCTTTAACATGTGCCACAACAAAAAATCTCTCTTGTATTAGACCAACTTTATCAACACATCTTAATACAAGAGCCATTTGTTCCTTTTTTGACTCATCGCGAGCTTCATCTACAACAATACAAAATTTGGAATCACCAATTTCCTCACGAATATGCTTTTTCACCCTACTAGAAAGAATTTGCAAGAGCTCTTTTTGAATTTGATGTGAGGTATATTTGCAATTTTGTGGAGCATTTTCCAACACAACTTTTGCAATTTCATCATTGTAAGACGCTAAAAGTTTTAACAATTCGAGAAAGTTACCTTGATTTCTTGAATTGCTAGTTTCATCGTGACCCCTTAAAGCACAAGCTTGAAGTGTTAACCAACGAACAGTGTCAATTGAAGTTTTGAGACGAAGCCGGTTACTCATTCTTTGACTTGAACTTTGAACTTGAATAACATTTCTGATATGACAATCTTGATTCAACAAGTCTTGACAAGCTTGCATTGCATTGTTGTGTGGCGAACATGGATCCATCCCTATGTGTTTAAGAAAGGAACAATGTTTTCCATTCCTAACTTTCTTCCAAGTTCTAAATCCTGTATAAATGAAGACATGTGATCCGGGACGTCCACTTGGTTTTTTGCTAAAAAGGTAACAAGGTAAGCAGTATGCAGCATCTTCGGATGGTGAATATTCTAACCAAGAGGGAAATATGCTAAACCAAGTGTGTTGAAACCTTCTTGGATGATCCTCATTACCGGACAAAGGATAGTTGTCTAAATGAATTTGATATGGACCCCATTTTAGATAAGCTCTTTGTATTGCATCCACTTGATTTGGTGGATATTGCCAAATCGGACGACGCTTTCCAGGATCACGTTCCAAAGAATTTTCAAACCCATGATGCTCTTCAATTCTTGGAATCTCAAGAATTGTTTCAGGATCAAATGTCGGGATTATAATTTCTTCATCTCTCTCATCTCTTTCAATTTCACATGCTTTCCTCTTGAAAAACGAATCAATTTTTCTATTATTCATCTTTATTTTTCTGATGAAAAAAATGAAACATAACAAAATGTCAAAAATTATCACACATAATAAAACGAAAAATAATAAAATGGCAAAAATTACCACACATGAAAAAATGATCACACATAGTGCAATTAACAATCACAAATTACATATAAAAGAAGAAAATAGAACAAAATCTAATACTTTAATTCTTAATAAAGTGCACCATCTATTTGTCAAATTTTAAAATGGAACATGTATATTTGATCACACACTATCATAAAAAATCTGAACATTTTTTATTCAGTCAATGTCTCACAGCATCTTTCACCCTTTGTTCTTTCTCTAAAATTAAACAGAATACAGAAAGGTGTAACTTTCTCATCAGGACACAAAGGGGAAAAGAATTCATTGTAGACAAAATATAAAGAACCTTCACATCAAAGTTCCTCTCATAAACGTTCACACAACCCAATAACTTACATACAACCTCAAAATTGAAAATTTTGCAATCATGTAGATAAACTATGCAATTGAACAATCAAACTCCCCAAGAACTCAATTTTATGGATGATTCACTCAAGCTATCGAACAAAAGCTTAAGGAGGCTTATATACTTGTTTTAGATTTTTATAATATAGAAGTCATAATTTTCCAACTTTAACAAGTGAATTCCAATAAAATTAAAGAAAACAAAGACAGTAGAATAAAAGTTAAGTAGCAGACAAATAAGATACAGCTATATTTATGATAGTTTTAGGGGGCAATTGACATTGTTGGTGTCCAAGATGATTTGATGAAAACCCTAAAAATAAAAAATTGACAAAGGAAGAAGAAGACCTTTTTTATTTGAGAATATTTCAATGATTCCTCCAGCAACCACGGCAGCAAGTCGACAGCGTCCACTCGTTTTCGTTTTCGTGGAAGAAGTCGGCAGCGTCCACTGGTTTTCGTTTCTGTGGAAGTAGCCGGCAACGTTTCTTTTGTGAAAGAGTGAAGGAAAATAAAAAAAGGAATGAGTTTTAACTTAAAGTGAGGGCATTTTAGTATTTTCCTCTATATAAAAAAATATTAAAAAAAATAAAAGGGGTGGCCATGGCCTTCCCCTGTATCTACGTGGCTCCGCCACTGATTACAAATCTGAAATTCGTCTTGTGGCTAGATTTCTTGTTTGAGGGGGCGTCTTTGTGGAAGAGAATCCTTGAATCAAGATATGGTGACGTTAAAAAAGCAGTGATAGTGGGTGCGGACTATAGGGCGGGAAAAAATGACTCTATATGGTGGAAAGACATGATGGCGGCAAGCGTGTCGAAAACTAACGATTTTGATTGTTTTGCAGGAAATATAAGCTTCAAACTAAGTGATGGAAAAAATATTCTGTTTTGGTTGGGAAGATGGTTTGGAGGGACTCCTCTAAAAAACCTGCTTCCTCTGTTATTTAGCTTATCCAGGAAACCGCAGGGTAGCATCAGGGAGATGGGTGTTCGTGTGGGGCAGGTCTGGTCGTGGAATTTCCAGGTGGATTTAGATGTTATGATGGAATATCCGGGTGCGATGCTGGAGGCTTTGGAACTCCTGGAACTATTGGGAGGGGTGAGGCCCGAGGATGGTATGGAGGATACGTTCAAATGGTGGAAAAATTCAGACGGCAAATTCACGGTTAAAAGTTGTTCTTCTTGTATGCGGGAAATAAATCTAGAAGCTGTTGTAGATTCAACCACTCTTGAAGCCATTAACAGATTTTGGTGCTCAGAGGTTCCGTCTCGTATCAAGGTGTTTGGTTGGAGGTTTATGTTAAACAGATTGCCGACGAAAGATCAGCTGCTGAAGAGGAATATCATTCACAATGAGGATGACAAACTGTGCAGATTGTGTTTGTCGGATCACGAAAACTCGGCCCATCTATTCTTTCTCTGTCCTTTTTCTAAAGCTGTTTAGGACAATCTTTTGCTGTGGCTGGACATCAATATGGTGGGGGGGCTGGCTGGTGCAGAACATCTATCTCAATACATTCAGGGGCTTCATGGAAGGATAAAAAATAAGAAATTGTGTCTTATTTGGTTAGCAACGGTGTGGTCACTGTGGAATTCAAGAAACAACCTCATCTTCAACAACATTGGTATTGTTTTAGATGATGTTATTGTGTCGATTAAAATGGTTTCTTGGATTTGGCTTACGATTGGGGCGAATAGACGACATTTTATCTCTTTCTACTATTGGCTACAAGCACCTCTGGATATGCTTAATTCTATGTAATTGATTCAATAATCCTTATAACTCTGCTTTGTGCTGTAAGTACCTCTAGTACTCACAACATTTAATTAATATATTTAACTTTGCCTATAAAAAAAAAATGAATAACAACACAACATAGAAAAACAAAAAAACAACAGCTATATAGAGAATAACAACAACACCTCCATAAAATATACATTTAGGTGTTATTACTGAAGAATGATCAAGTGAAATGGGTTTTATTAAGATGAATACAAAAGTTTGTTTTGAATGTATTGATACTTATTAGGTGAAACTGCAGCTAAAATAACAAAGCCACAAAAGAGAGCAAGACAAAGTCCCAAAGTATTTACAACCATGGACTCAGTGTTGTGTTTAGATACATTTCTTTGTGTTTGCAAGAATGTCAACTTCTCTAGTAATCCAGTTTCAGCTGTTGCTACTGCCAATGCATAAGTGTATAGACCAACAAATACATGCCAAGGTAAGATCATTGTCCTCACTCTTCGTGCTTCTCCTCGGTGCCAAAAGTTTGAGAACCCTATTAGCCACTGCAATGCAGAGAAAATAATAATTCAAAAAATAGTGATGTTTAAATATTTATTGTTAATCTCTTTAAGAGAATAGATAATTAATTTAATTTACAATTTATTTTTGTGTGGGCAAGGAGATATGTTGTAAACGGCCCAATAAAAATATAAGCTCATAATAAAAGTAAGGGAAGTGCTAATTTCACCCTATCTGATGTAAAAATATTTCATGAAAACTCGAATTCGAAAATATATCTATGGACGCATATTTTTACAATAAAAGAGACTCACCCCATTTCTTTTCTAAAATTTATTCAGGAGATATATTTTCAAATTCAACTTGTACTCATTTAGATTAAATTCATAGGTAAATGAGAAAAAATAGTTCGGAAGTATATTTTTGGAATAAATTCGAAAGTATACTTCCGAAATTCTTGAGATTTATTATTTGGCTACATATGTCTTGGACTGTGTTTGTACCGTGTCTATGTAGTTGTCAAACTCTCTTATGAGTATCAAAATTGTGTTACCTTGTAAACATTGTCCAACTAATAAAAGTGAATCCACACAAAATCTTTTAACTAAAATTTTCTAGTTTCGTTACAAGGTTGGATTAATGCATGATCTTTGTCAAAATCACCTATTGGCTGATTACGTTAGAGTGTGTTTGAATGAAGGATTTTAATAAACTAATATAATGTTTTGAAGGAATTTAAAATGATTTGCATAAAATTTATTGTTTGGATATAAAAATGAAAAATTGTTAAAATGATAGAAATTTATGGAGTATTTTAGCTAAGTTAAATTTAATCATTTTGAAATGACACCAAAAACCAAAGAATTTAAAATTTCATCATACTCCATAAAATGTATTTGTTACTATTATTTTTCAAATTTTGCAAATTGATCCTCATATTTTCCAAAATTACAAAATTGACCCTAAATTTTTAAAAAAATTGCAAAATGGTCCTTAATAATTTTTAATATTTACAATTTGCTCCTTCAAATTTTTGAAAATTACAATTTGGTCCCTACTTTTGAATTTTTTAATTTGGTCCAAATAATTATATTTAATAAAAAATTTGATGGCCATGCTTGTCTCTGCTTATATTTAGGTTTCTTTCCTCTTCCTCTAACAAATTTAAGATTCATCTTCTTTTTATAGTTGTGGAGCTATGACACATGTTGCCCAGGCATCCATGGAAAGACCATGGAAAGTAGGAGCAAAACATACAAACAAGCACATTGCAGATGAAAAGATAAAAACTTTTGAGCATGACTATGATGGAAAAACGAGATAAAGATAGAATGGGTATGATGTGTCAACCTATGCCCGAGACATTGAGATGGAAGGATAATCATCTATGGCATACATAAACTGTAAACATATAATGCATTTTCGGAGACATTCTGAAATTCAGAATAAATTTAATCATATATTTGAAATGTGGTAAAAATCGAATGTATATTTTTTAGTGCATATGAATATACATCTCTAAAATATTGAGTTTTTAACGAAGGTATGATAGCAATTTATATGGTGCCTATAACAGTCCCCTAAAAGGAAAGTTGAATATAAACTAAGAATTTTTTCTTAGTCAAACTCCAAGACTTATTCCTCTCATGAGATGAATCTTCATCTCTTTGATCTCGTGGTTCATAACAGGAGGATTTAAATAAAAAATTTAAGTGTAATATTTATATTATTTCTAAAACTAAATATATTAACAATAAATTTATTTATCATCCTTTTGTTTCGTTTTTTTAAAAAATAATTTTCATAATGTTAATATTTTTGTTAACAAAAATTTACAATTGTGTATACATAGGTTTTTGGCATCACAGAAACTCTATGGGATGGCACAGAAATGATATGGTTTTTGATAAGGATATACGTAAGAATACGTGTGATAGCATAATAGAGAACATTGTGTATTGTGTAGAGGGGGAATTCTAAGAAGCTTAGGAAGCATATAGCAAATTTGATGTTAGGTTTTTGATTTTGTCTTTGATTGAGGGCTAGATATGCGCGCATGTAATTTTTATATTTCTTTAGTTAATATAGTACTACTTTTGTCTCTAATTATAAGACCCTCTTGAATTTTTTTGTTATTCTTTTTTATAAGATTCTCTTCAATTTTCAAAATATATTAATTGTTTTTTTCAAATACACCTCTAATTATATCACATTTTTTCTACAATCAATAATAAATACAATTACTACTGAACCAACTAACAATTGATATTAAATTTTAATTTTTTTAGTAATGTATATTTATAACTAAAATTAATTTTTTTTAATCTATAAAATATATATTTTTAATATTTTAAAAGACATTTTTATGAAATTTATTTTTAAAAATATAAAAAATATATTTTTTTTAAATTAAAACAAACGATTCTAATTATTCTCTATAAAATCCCTTTCCACAAAATAGATATTTTTTATTTTAAAAAATCTTCTTTATCCTCTTGCTTCAAAGTTATTCATTCTCTATAAAATCATTTATCACCCCCAAACAATTTTAGTTTTCATCTCTAGCCAAGCTTGAACAACAGCTCCCCAAACACTTATGATCCAAACCCACAAATTTAGGATTAGAGACCTAAACTTGTTGATCATTCCAAGGGATCTAAAAATAAGACTCTAGTTCTTTTCTATGTGTCACATCTCCCTTATTAATGTTTTAGTTGTACCAGTTAACCTATTTAATGTATTGAGTGTGACTCATGTCCCAATTCATTATCATAAGTAAAATATTTTCACAGCAAAACTTTCATAAATTAGTATATTCCGTACATATAAAGAACCAAAAGGTTTGCAGTAAAAATTAAATTTCTTGATTAACACGTGTCAAAATATAATTGGATTACCTAAAAAAATTAGAAATAAAAAAAAAAAAATACCTGAGCTCCAAAGAGGGATACACAGATGAAACCCATCCATGAATGCAAACTATAGAAATTAGCCACAATCCCATCCTTTCCCTGAAATTTAGTCCAAATTCCAAATATCCCACAAGATAAAGCCAATCCTTGAAGCCATAAATGTACCAATTTCTTTAACCCCTTGGAACCAGGTAACCATCTATGCACCAAAATTGCTGCACAACATTCACCATCAACAACCACTACTACTAAACAAAGAAACTATATAGATTTTGAAACTACTAGAGTACCTTACCTTCTCCACTTAAGAGGATAAACCCAATGACCATAAGCAAAGGATGAAGAATCTGCAATTAAAATAAAATAAATATGATATTATAGAAAGAAATTAAGAAAGAGGGGTTATTTTATGTAGTGCTTACTGCGTAGATGAGATCTTGTTGAGGAAGTGAAGGATTGAGGAAGCTAGATTTGAAAGAGAGAGTCCAGAAGAGAACTAGAAATGCAACTGAAAGACCTGAAACTCTTGCTAGAAATAGCAAAGTGTTCATGTCTGTTGCCGACAACTCAACTCACTTCTTAGATCCACTTCCACTCTATAGTGTTTTGAGTTTTAATGTTATACTATTATTGTATGGAAATTAACTAAGCTTAGATTCTTGATTACAAGTGTTCTTAAAATATTGTTTTGAAAATTATTAATTATTATTATTATATGACTTTAAAAGTGTTGTTCCACACTAGTTAGCATTTTTTTATAAACTTAACGCTTAAATATCTTTGTCGTCTTTCTAATTATATATATTAAATAACAATAGACCCATTTTTTAGGCCTATTTTTGCTCTTGGTTTTAAGGCTCGTCTTTTTCTTTTTATGGTTTGTTGGAAGGGAATTGCTTTTTTTCATTTTTAGTGGTGGACAACCACCTCTATGAAGTCCTAAAATGCATTTCATTTGTTCTGATATTAAACTTCGGACACGCCTATTACACACCTCGTGATTGTTATTAGTGAGTCAATTTTATTTGTTCAAAAATAGTTCATAGTTCAATCTTCGATTGTAGTTCGGATACCAATCTTTGAAAACATCAAGCGAGAAATTGAATATAACACCGTTTTGATGTATTTTTTATTTCATGACCATACCACCATATTTGAAACGGAATGACACTGGAACGAGGAAATGTGAGTGTCTTTTTAAGTTGTGTGGTGCCTTAAGGCGAATGATACATGGACATGTAATGTGATTTATGCTATATATAATCATGACTTATGTTACAAGTTAGTTGGTCATCCCATTACATGTTGCCTTAATTAGAGAAGAAATTTGTTTCTAACATAACATTGAACATGGTGCAACCCTAAAACATACATGCACATTTGAAATGGAAAAGACCTTAAAGGGCGCTCCTAAGAAGGTCAAATCAACACTGAGTAACAATTCAAGAAAGCGGTCTCCTTCTTATTTCAAGCATGTTGTCACACATTTTTTGAATTCTTCAATTTCAAAATCTCAAAATAATGTTATCAAAGGTGCACTTATTAGCAAACAATCTCCTTCACCACCCTTACCAAAAATCATATACATTGAAGAGATATCAGTTCTTATGCACAACAAGAGACAAACATGATGGACGAATTGGATGTATTATGTCCCCAAACTCGATCAGATGAGATATGAGAGGCTTCCGTTCCAGAGAACTTCAAGCCGCCATCATTGGCTTAGTTCGACGAACACAACGACCCGTATTAACATGTAGCTTCCATCAACACTCAAATGACCATCATTGGGGAACCTGACTCCTTGAAGCGTAAGATTATTTCTGGAACCTTTAGAGACGCAACTTTGAGGAGGTTTATGGGCCTCCCCTGACTCTCTATCACTAGCTACCAAGACCTGTTGAAGAAGCTAGTGCACCAATTTTCCGCAAGAAGGCACGTGAAGTTGATCACCACCAATCTATTCAACACTCGCCAAGTTAATCACAACCAGTCTATTCAACATCTCATCTGCTTGAATGAATTAGAAACCAAGGTAGTTCATCCAAACAAGGAAATGTTAGTAGAATCATTCCAGGATGGGCTCAGGGAGAGAGACTTCATTGAATCCCTCGTCTAGAGGGTAGCGGCGTCCTTGGCTGAAGTAGTAACATGAGTAAAATATTAAATCAAGGGTGAGGAGAGCAATGCTAAAAAGAAGGCCCAAGATGCAAAAGAACACACCCCCAATATAAAGCAGCTCACAAAGGGACCAATACACGTCACCCAAAAGGGACAGAACAACGTTCAAACAAATTGGAAAATCTACTAAAAGCTTCACTGTCCTAAATGCCCGTTAAGAGCAGAAATGGAAAGATGTTCTACATATGCATAACATCCCCTAGCCACGAGCTCCCAAGACAGACATCATAGAGCTTGGTCCTCATAGTTGGTAGAAGTTTTATAAGTTTATGGGACATCAAACGGAGGACTACTACTAACTCAAAACGGAGATAGAGCTCCTCATCCAAGAGATACATCAAGGGTAGCTCCACTAGAGCCTTTTAAACTCCCAAAGTCCTTATAAACTTCTCTTAAAAACCTTATCTCTTTTATGCATCTCAAGGTATTTGGTTGCTTTAGTTATGCCACATTTTAACAAGCCCATAAAACCAAGTGTGACTCTAGGGCCCGCAAATCTATTTTCATTAGTTACAAGGAAGGCACAAAAGGTTTTATCCTTTATGAAATATCCAATCATGAATTCTTTCTCTCTATAAATGTATATTTCTATGAGTCCTTTTTCCCTTTAAAAATTTTGCTCAATCTCAAAACCCACCAATTTGAGTCTTGTAACACCCCATTTCTACCCGACAATTATACAAAATCAGAGTTTCAAAATTTATCAACAAATAAATGAGGCGTCACATATTCACTTTATAACAAATCACTTTATCGCATTTAGCGGATACATAGCACTTTCTTTAATCAATCCAACAAATACCCAGCATATAATACTCTTCAAAACATAATAACTTATTTCATTAAAACATGGCAGAATCATAATTCTCAATCTTTAAATCAATAACATGTTATTCAGCTAAGATAAAACAATAAACAACAACATCATAACATCATAAATTGTCCCCTCGAGTGCTACGTATCAGAGCAACAACCGACTCAAGTAACGGCAACTAAATCTTCATACTTGAACACCTGCATGTTACCAATATAAAGGCAACGGCAAAACAAGAGAAAAGAGTGAGATATCAAATCATATAAGTGAGCGCATGATAAATTGTATATTAGGAATCAGACATATATAGTTATCACATCACAAGTATTAATGTTGCTATACACTTCATGCTTTCACTAATTCACAAATCTCACATACTTTACATCTCACAACAAGTCACCACAAATCATATTCACATCAATTACGTATAAATCTCATTCCTTTACTTTGCAAGCTAATTCACGATACATCACATATAAGTCACACAATTATAGTCCCCAAAACATCACCGCATATAAGTCATACATCTAGTCACAAAACATCACATATAAGTCACACCAGACATATTCACTTAATCACATTCACAAATATTGATATCATCATACTATTCATAAAATTATCGATTCACATCTTCACATACTTCCATCATTTAACAAGTCACGAAATATAATCACGATATAGTCACAAAACATCACCAACTACGAATCACATAAGACACATGGGACATGACTCATGTATATGTATGTGGTACCAATCGGAGCTTCAGCCCCCGTCACCAATTTCCCGAATCTGAGGCATAAGGCATAAGCCTTCGTCACTAATTTGCCAATCCAGGCCGTCACAAAGTATGCATATGAAATGTGACTCAACAAACAAGACATACACAACATACTCATCACAATCACACATCATCACCAAGCATGCGCCCACGTCACTTATAATTACCAATTATTAGATGTAATTCAACGTCACAATTAATCATTCATCTTCACTTAGTCACAAAATTATCATCACAAATATATACAACATCACATATTATCAATCATCACAAACATTGTCATGTTTCGACACATCATCGCAATTATACAACTTCTCATATAAACAAGATCATAACAATTATCATCATGTTCGGCACGTCATCACAAATACACACTTCATCAGGACTATCACAACTATCGTCGTAATCGACTAAACTAACGACAACTCGCTAGGGTTCATGCCATAAGGCTAATCACATATGATGCACATTAATAAACATATTGGCAATCACAACATTATTCGCAACAAAGGCATTCAAACCGAAATCACAATTTTCGGTCGGTTCGTAGAGTAATCTCAACATGTTAATTTATCAAGTAAACCGAATCAACTTCCAATTAACATTTAACTACATTAGATATCATGTTAAGTATCAAAACGACAACGTCATGCTTCGGTATATCACAACAATTCAACTCATTAAGTCAATTCAAATTAGTCTCATAATCCTCTATAAATTAGTCTTCTAATTAACTCACTAATCCACTATCAACTAACCGAAATTATTCACAAAACATACTTCAATTAATTGTGCAAATTTCGCGTCGCTACCGGTTATCTAATTTTCGGTTATATTCTTAATATTCACGACTTTATGAGTCTCCGGGTTACACTTCCAAGTCACCAAAAATACAACTCAATCGGTTAATTCGGATACAATTCTATTCTTTACCGGTTATTCGATTCGTTCGGTTAAATTCTCAAGAGATCGTAATTTACCGATAAACCGAATAGTTAATCTAAGTTCAAGTTTATTCCAATTAAATATGCTTACTAAAAATTAATTCAACTATTAATTTAATCCGCCGATTAATATCACAATTTCGACAAAAGAACACCACCGTGTTAATGTACTAATTAAACTTAGCTACCACGTAAATTTTCATCAAATTCCGGACAACTAATTATATCGCTTAATTTGGCCATTTCGATCAAATGGGACTGTTTAGAATACATTGGTTCTATAATTCATATTGTTTCTAATATATATCATTCTAAAACCATGCCTCATTTCTTAACATGCAGTGCTATTGTAATACATAATAATTATATTTATCATTTATTACTACATATATACATCCCACTAAGTAAAAGAAAATAATGTAGTTACTGCTTATGCTTAGGTGAACATACGAGGATTGCATCAAAACGAGGTAATGGGATGTCGCCTGACAATGTCAAGGGCAAGGCAAGGGCATCCGTCGTTGGCATACAAGCTCAGTAGTATATCCAAACAGTAACAAGCGGCAACAGGTAACATCAAACAACAACAACAATATTATTTCCCAAATTCAATTTTGTATGAACAACAACAATCGACACAAGATAATGCAATAAATCTATACACCCAATTCCCTCATACAATTGTTCATAAGCCCCATTATAGAAAAAGAACCCCACCCTTACCTCTTTGGATTGAAGAAAATTCTACCAATCTTGACTCTTGGTTTGGGATTTCTCTAAACTTGGTTCTCCTCTTCAAGACCTAGCCTCCTTCTTCACAAAAATAGTTTCTATTTTATGATATCTCTACACTTCCCTTAAACCCTTACTAACACTAAAACCTATCCTTAGTATAACATTGGGCCTAAGGGTAAAACCACATTATTATTCTTCACTTAGTAAAAATAGGCCCAATAAGCTCACTAACTCAAATTTAATTAAATTACTAATTCTAACGATATTTTACCGGTATAATAAATTAATCGTCACAATAAAATTATCGACCGATAATAATGAAAATAATAATAATAATAATATAATACTATTTAATTAATCAAATAATCAAATAATCGAATAATCGAATAATCAAATAATCAAATAATAAAATAATCAAATAATCGGGGCGTTACAAGTCTCCACAACCCTACCTCTACCCATAATGACATCCCTACTAACTCAGTCAATGTTCTTCCTATGCCAACTAATACTTCTCTATCCCTTACATCACCTATACAAGTCCAACTTGCTACATGAAGTACATACCTCTCCTCCATTATAGCACACAGTTTCCTTTTATTTGTTGGTCATTCTTCTACATATCTTACTATTCCAATTCCCTCTAAAACATCTGACAATACACCTATTCATTTTGAACCAACAAATTCATGACCTAATATACATTAAACAAGGATCTCAAAACCTATTTCTTAACTAGAAAATTACCACTGCCTCCAAACATCCACTACATCACTTCACACCTCAAAATCCATAGCTTATCCCTTATCATATGTCTAGAATTATGATAACTATTCACATACATATAAAACCTTCTGTTATTCCTGTAGCAACTTGCCCTAAAAATTAGACTTTTAGAGTCGCCACCTATTCTACCAGGGCGAATAGGAAACCCTACGCAGTTAAGAGATTCGGGTAAGATATTATATTCGGGTCAAGGGAAGGTGTTAGGCACCCTTAACCCTTTCCTAAGGTTTTGAGTTCAAAGGCGAAGGTTTATGGCTAAATGTTAAGGTTTAATAGCTAAAGAAGTGAATAGGGAGAAAAGTGAGATTGGAATTGAATTGAGGTTTTGGGGAAGGGGACTCGCCTTGGTTATCCAAGTGCCTACGTACCTCCTTATGGAGGATCAGAGTCTACGTAGTTCGGGGAAGGATTGTACGCCTTAGATTCGATATGAATATTTGAAGGTATTTTGAGTTACCTATCGTAGTTTTGAAATTTGTGGTTAGCAAGGCATTTTGAGATGCCTTATTCGCAGTATTGAAGAGATGAGTGTTTTAAGATGGCGTACAACCCTGATATTTAATATGCACTATTAATCACAATGATCAATAGGTTTGATCACCATAATTAATAGATTAGTGGGGATTGCTAACAATTCTAATCGATAGGTTAGATTACCACTAATAGCAAATAAATGTGTTTTAATAATTAATTATTTAATTTTATCGTTACCCCTCATAATCGATAGATTAGATTACCAATAATAACGAATTCTTAAAGGGAAATATGCTAATCATCGCAACCAATAAGATGGTTGAAACCTTTTAGCAAAATAAAACTTATTTTCATTTTAATTAATCAAATAATTAAATAGTCGATTATTACCCATCGCGACCAATAGATTTAGTCGAAACGAATAATAAATTTAATTTTAACATTTATTATATTTTAATTCAATTTAAAAAATTAGATTATAAATATAAATAAAAGTTAAGAAATTAATTAAATAATTATAGTAAAAATAATAAAATAGGAATTAGGTTTGGATTCAGTGTGATTAGATTAAGGGTTCATGTTATGTGTGTCATACCCTGGACGTTGGATCTAAGATGATTGAGGAACTGATGGACAGATTTGGAGGTATATGGTGTACTACCAGACTGCAGGTGCATGGGATCAAGGAACATGGCTATTCAATAACAATAATGTGGGAGATGGGGTTCGAACCCACGCCCTCTCCCTCGCCAACACTTACTCTTGCCAACCCAACCAAACGCTTTAGTCGTTTGACACACGCGTTTGATACATAATAGATGAAAATCCCAAGACATAATGAAAACACGCGCCAATTTTCAAATGAGCCAACAAGACGATGACACGCCATCATCTTCCTCACAAGACCTACAATTTTTCTGATAAAATTTGCTACGAAATTGCTACTAATTCGCTTTGTAGCAATTTGAACCTGCAACACAAAAATCACCTGCAAGCAATATAAATCCTTCGCGACCATGGGGATCTCTTCGTCCAGACCCCACGATTCTAACAGTGCCCTTAATTATCCCTAATTTCACCTAAAACGTAAAACCCCAATTTCAAACCTATAAACCCTAACTCGGTCAACAATGGTAACCCATGTCAAAAGTGCCCGGAAATCAAATTAAAGATCCAGAAACGTTCACAGTGTTGAAACAAAGCATGACATACAATCAAATTCACCTAAAGATGCATGAATTATGCTAATCGGTTCAAAGTTTAAAACGACATACCTTGGCTCGGGGGAGATTAATCTGGGGGTGCTGATGCAGAGCAATGATCCAAATACCTTCAGAATCCTTCAAGGAACGTGTAGCAAGCTTTAGAATCCCTTGAAACCTCCTAATTCTCCAAAACTGAATCTTGATTTTGAGTGAATTTTCTTGCTCTTGAATGTGGTTCTCTGCCCAGAATTTCGTCCCCTACTCCATTGCTTTGTGTTGTATATTTATAGAGGCACAAATTAGGTCAAGAAAATAGTCCAAAGGCCTCTTGAATCCAATCTTGCAAAATTTGAGAAATTTGATTTGGAACTTGAATGAAAACCTTCTAATTTTGTCCAATCTTGTATTAATATTTTTCCAATCATTATAGCACGAAATTATATTGCAATATGCCATAAATGTTAATTGGATTCAATCAATGCAAGTCCTAGAATCCAATATTTGATTTTCCTTTGAATTATACAACTTTAAATCATTTTTTAAATGAAATAAAATCATATAAAAATCAAATAAAATGCATAATTCGTGGCCAATGATTTGGATAACTTGGATAGCTTGTGGACCAAGATTGAGCCATAAAAGGTTAAGCCCATTTGCAAAAAATTCCAATTTGAACCCCTTTTATATCACATTTTGCCTCAAAAATTTTCCAACTTTAGCAAGGCATATCTCCCTCAATTTTTAAGATATGAAGGAGTTCTAGGAATTTTTGGAAACCTCAATATGTCCTCTATAAGCCACTTTGGAACATATTTTTAATTTTGTGATTTTATCTTGATGATATGCCCTTTGACCAAAAAACTGCTTTTGGTTGACCTTTGAAAAGGACCTATAATCTTTTGCATCATATCTCCCAAATAAAGCATTTCTGGCCTTGGCTTGTGAGAGACAAAGTTGTATAGAATCCAATTTCCTTCAAAATAGGCTTTGAGTGAGGAATTTCTGATGTTCCATGTGAAAGTTATGTCTGGTCAAAGTACAGTTGACTTTTTGGACCAAAAACCCTAATTTAATAACCATGCCCTTTGTTGATTTTAAAGTTTCTCCTTGATGAATCATGATCAACATTTGATCAAATGATGAATGATACTTCATAATATTGTTGTTAACCAAAAATCAGGAGTTTTGACCATACTCTGACCATAGTTGACTTTTAGGTCAAACTAGTCGACTGTGGATCATTTGAGCCTTTGAATGAGCAATCTTTGGAATTTATACTTGACTTTTATCATGGAAATATATTGAAGTATAATGAGCCATATGATATCCATTGGGAACCTTGATTTATCAATTTCTTTAGGAGAATGCCTTGAGTAAACCCTTGAGCCTTGAGCTATTGAAGATGAGATGAGGTGGACAAATTTTGGGGTATGACAATTCCATCCCATCCCACATTGAACCAAAAACACTTTATCAAGCCAATAAACTTGTATTTGGGAGAAATTACATTCATATTTAATTGCAAGCTCTTTGTTGACTTACCACCTAGAAAAGTCCCTATTGGATGTAAGTGAGTATATAAAATTAAATATAATTATGATGTCTGCATAGGCAGGTATACGTCAAGTTTGGTTGCATAAGGTACCCAAATAGAAAGTATTGGTTATTTTGACACCTTTTCCTCTATTGAAAATATAAATACCACTAGAGTCCTCCTTTCCATAGTAGTAGTTAAAGGTGAGAACTTCTCACAATTGGATGTCAACAATGCCTTCTTACATGGTGGTCTCGAAGAAGAAGTCTACATGACCTTTCCTTCTGCCTACTTTACCCCATCATCATCTCAAGTATGCAAGCTCCAAAAATCCATTTATTGCTTGAAGCAAGCAACCAGACAACTGTACTTTAAACTCTCTTGCTTCTTGATTTCTATTGGCTTTACACAATCTGAAGTTGACCATCCCCTTCACGCTAAGTAGACTCCACAAGTTTCACAACTTTATTGATTTATGTGGATGATATTGTTTTAATTGGTAACTCTACAACTGAAATTGCATATGTCAAACAGTCATTGAGAAACAATTCAAAATTAATTATTTGGGTCAATTGAGATATTTTTTGGGCTTTGAAATTAAAGAGACACTTTAGGTATCTTTTTCATTCAGAGGCAATATACTCTTGAACTGCTACAAGACATGTCACCTTGCCATTAAAACTTCTTATATCTCTTTTGATCCATCCCTTAAACTTTCTACATAGAAGGTTATCCTTTCCATGAACCTACTTCATATAGAAGACTAATTGGAAGGGTGATCTACCTAACCAATACTAGACCAGTCACCTCCTTTACTATTCAACATCTCATATAATTTGTCTTTGATCCCCTTCTACCTCATTATAATGCACCCATTCGCATTCTAAGATACCTCAAGTCTTCTCCTACAAGTGGTATTTTCTTTTTTTCCAGCAGTCTTCCCAAAATAAATGCTTTTGTATATTTTAATTATGCCAAATGCCTTGACACAAGGAAATCCATCACCGATTTTTGTGTACTTCTTGGTTCTAATCTGATTAGCTGGATATCAAAGAAACAAAATACAATATCCAACTCTTATACGAAGTAGGGTATAGGTCCTTAGCTACTTTGACTTGTGAATTACAATGACTTCAACATCTCTTCCAAGACCTTCACATCCAAACTTCACAACCAACATTTGTTTACTGTGACAGTAAATCAAAAACCTACCTGGCCCAACATCCCATATTTCATGAGAGAATAAATCATATCAAACTTGACTGTCATATAATTCGAAAGAAGATTCAGTCCAAACTCCAAAACTTACTTCTTGTCTCTAGCACAAACTAGTTGGAAGACATGTTTACTAACCCTTTGCATTTCCCAACTTTGCTTTCTACCTATCCAAGTTGAGACTCTGCACTATACACATTTCAACCTAAGGAGAGGTGTTAAATGTTGGGCGAAAATATGTGGATGAAACAAACTAGAAGAGGGGGTTGAATAGACCAGTCCCCTTATATAATTTTCAAAAACATTTTCTCTTACAAAAGAGAGTTTAAAACGTGGAAGCAAATCGTGGACATCGGAAACAAATTACAACAAATGGATTCAAGAAATATATGTTTCATCGCTTTCCTAATAAGGATTAGTCAATCGATATTTGAAACAACTGAGGTAAACAAAGTTGAATTAGCAAGCAATTAAATCCAAAACATGGAGTTAACACAATCTTGATTGAAGTGTTGAAGGTTCAATGAACTAGATCCATTGTTGTTGCTTGAAAAAGTGTGATGTCACATGCAAGTATACATGTATTTTAAAGTAACAAGTGATAGAGTAGTAAGGATGGCAAATCCACAGGGAGTGGAAAATAACTTAGGTTGACTTTGTAAAACTATCTTTTGTAAATGAGCATGAGCAAAAATAATAATAGTTGATGGTGGTCACATGTTCAGTTTTAGAGTAAATAATGGCAAAAACAGTTTAATTAGAGTAAAATGAAGTCAATAATAGAGAGTATGTTGGACAATGATTCGTTAATATAAATTGTTTATTGTGTGTACATGATGTATTATGTCGTTCCAGAAGAGGTCAAAAAGTGATCTTATGGTGTATCTCTACAGCTTCAGAAACATATATATACAGTAAAGCAGGGGGACAAATCTCTAAGTCTCGCTTGTAACTTTATTGCATGTCTAGTTTTATTGTGAATATCCTCTATGATTGTACCTCTTTATTTCCAAAGTATCTAATCTAATGGATATCCTACTATTGTTAATCATTTTTATCATAATATCCACTTATTATGATCTCTCACAATAATCAAGCTTGTATCTTTTCCCAAGTTGATCATTAAAAGAAGCAGATTTATGACAATTTAACACATGATAAAACAAATCACTAACAATACATCACTTAACACAAATGACTATTTCGTATTAACTTCACATTGCTCAACATAAGAAGGTTTAGCTCATGATGAGCTTAGTACATACATCAATACTCACTACTACAAAAAGTGTTTTTAACCTCGGACGTGAAATGCGTTTTACCTCGGGTATAGAAGCGAGGTAACGAAGGGCGTCATAAAAAGTAACGACTTAACACCTCGGTTTCTAAAACACTGAGGGGTAAAATTATTTGCGCATGGGTTCGAACCCCATCATCTGCACTTTTGTTATTTACAGTACTAGCGCCACATATATCTCGGTTTATCAATAAAACCGAGGGGTAAATTAGTTATTTTTTAAAATTAAAACTCATTACATTGTTTAGACTGAAAATTAATAAAATAATTTGTTTACAAACAACATTATTTATCCAGAATATTACATTGTTTACACAGAAAAAAATTAATTTCCCCAAGATATATATTTTAGATCTTCAAATCATATAATATCTGGGGAAGATCAAATGATGGGTGCATAATATTCTCTAAGGCTTTTGCTTTCATTTGTTTCTGATTTGAACAAAAAAAGGGTTAGACAAAAAAAGGGTTAGATAAATAAATGATTTTCTGCTCAAATAAATATTTAAGAATACAAACCTTAAACCCAAATAATTTTATGCTCTTACAATCCATCATAGAGAACTCTTCATGGCAAACATTCTTGCAAACCTTAAAGTGGAGGATAGTTTCAAGCACTGCATGAAGTTTCATTATCAATTTTTTATATTCAGAATGCTTTTATAATGGAAGGTATTTATGTTTCACACGGATCACTAATGGTAGCATCTTGAGCGTTGATAGTCATGAAATGAACGACAAGGATTTGATGGATGATGATAAATATCCTTAATGTTGAGGCTAAATTATCCCCTCGGTTTTTTCGAAAACCGATGTAGAAAATATTTTTTTTGAAGTTTACATTGTATACATAGAATATTAAAACAAAATATTGCAAAAAATTCAACTTCTTAGCTGTGAGGAGTTATCTATTATAAACATTGGAAAATATTATATGGATTGAATGCATCCAACTTCTAAGGGAGATATATGTTCCAACCATTGGAAAATGTTTTTCTGCACTTGCAATCCATGATAGAGTTTTTTTCAAGCTTCTTAAAGAAAATGATAAGCATTTATCCCAAAGCATGATGCGTACGAGTTAGGATTACGATAAAATCTATTTAAGTAGCACTTTTATAGTACAATATGATTATCTTATCCATCGGTTATTATGAAAACCGATAGGTTAGATTATTTAATTTAAAAATAAAAAATATAATAAAAAGAGAGGTTCCAGTTTTGTTTTTTCCCTCGGTTATGCAAAAATCCAAGGTAATATGTTGTTTTTAAAAAACTAATTAAAACGTGGCACGCATGCATTGGATTCATATCACTAGAATAATAATGATCATCTATATCCAAGTCGTAACGTCTCTTTTGGATTTTCGTTGAGGCTTTTGAGCTATTTAAACGTCTCATTTCCAACTCTTTGTATCTTCAAACATTGTTTCAAAGTTTTTTTGTATTTTCAACGTCTCATTTCAAACTCTATGTGTCTTGTTTTCTTGTTTCAAAATCTTTTTTATTAAAAAATGGATGCAAACATTTTGTTTGTTATTAATGAAAAGTTTGTTGATTTCATTGATTTCGATCATTTTGAATTAAGGAAAGTTGTTAACAAATAAAGGTTGAATGATTATTTTCACATTCTACATGGCCCCATATACAATAATCTCGTTAAAGAGTTCTAGATGAATGTCTCTATTGTGCCAGATGGTCATGATGAAGTCATACACTCCAATGTCAATGACTCTCATTTCTTCATTACTCCATCGCTGATTGCTATGACAATTAATTGTCAAGAGATAGGTAGTTGTGTTGAACATTATCAATTAAACAATGTCTTCTCAACCTGCCTTCACCGAATTTATGCCAACCAAGATAAGTCCACCAGTATTATTTCTCTACTCCCTATTGCAAAATTTTGGTTTCAACTTCTAGTGGCAAATCTCCGCCCAAGAGAGAAACAATTGGAAACGCTTACTTAGTATGACAAGCATCTCTTGTACTTTGTCACCTACAACGTCAGAGTTAATCTTCATCTTACTATTTTCAACTTCTTGAAGGAAATGATAAGCATTTCTCGGGAGGAAATAACTTTCCTCATACCATATGGAAGTGTTCTTTCTGAACTTTTCTCTAAGTTAGGGATAATTCGGAATAATATTGAAGTTGAATGGACCGAGAAGTTCAAATATGTAAAATATTTTTCTTTGTAGTCTTTTTTTTTTATTATCAATGAAATATTTCCTTAAATTTGATACTTAAAGAAATTGTTCTAAACTAAAATGGGGTGACTAAAAATGGGGTGACTAAGATGTGTACCATGTGAAATAAGCCAAATAGATTGTTTTATTTTTACTAAATAGAAAAAGAAGGGAGACTAAGGAATAGAAATATCCAAAATGAAAAAATTGAAAGACCACATTAGTATAAACCAGATGCATAATTTCTGCCCCGAAAGCATTGTCCAACGAAACAAAGCTGTAGATTTCTTCTCAAAAACATTGTCGAAAAGTAATGAGTGGCCTCTCTTTATCTCTTATCTAATTATGCATGATTCTTTCGAGAAATCTATAAGCCTATAATTTGTTAGTAACATAATTATCTCTATAAATATCAATTTATAAAGTGAAAGGTATATGAAGATTCTATTTTAAACTATTTCCATACTTGGATTTTTTAGGAGAAACACAAATCTCACCTTTCATTGTTTTATAGTAAAACAAAATATAATATGAAACTTTGTATTTGTATTGATACATTTCTGAAAACGTATAAACAGTAAGAGGAGGTTTTGGACCAAGGGTTGTGACACTATCCACTACAAATATCTCCAACGGCGTTGAAAATGAATTTCCATCAAATGATTTAGTGTTGAGTAGAATTGAAACAAAATTGTCACCAGGTGAATCTAATTTATCAGAGTTAGTATAAAATGAATGAGAATCATGTATTGGAAAAATTTGTGGTAGAAAATGAAGGAAAAGGAGATTTTATCTCTTATCTAATTATGCATGCATGTCTTGTGTGTGAAGGTGATCTTATAGTTGTTAGTAACAAAGACTTTAACATGCATCAAACGATCTTTACACTAATTTCATAACAACATACAAGAAGAACATCACTAAGACACAAACAACACACACACATTCACACCTAATTCTCGCACTAGAACACACTACAATTTCTACCCCATACAATAACATCACATAACAACTCACCACATAAGAAACAATACATTATCATCTCTTACATACACACAATATGTCAACTTTTCAAATTTTCATTTTACACACATGCACAACATCATACACAAAAGTTGTTCAAATAATACCTATTGCTTGGCGATCCGTGTGAGCTTTTAACTCCAACTTTTCTATTTGCGTTAACAAAATGTTCTGCAATCAATCACAAAAGTTTCAGTGACAGTTCTTTCATGCAACTCACAAAGCATTATACTACATTACAAAGTAAGAACAAATGACAAGATACAAGTGAAGATCATAGAAGAGGCATTATCGTCTTTTGTGTGTGTAGCGGGGAAAATCTGAGATCGAAGCCATAAAATTGACTCGACTCAATATTTCAGTGAAAGTCGCCACCGCGCTTTATTGTTTCCAAAGAAAATGAGAAAAGAACGAAAAAAACCCAAATTTTGTTTTTAAAACAAAAAAAAAGGAGATTTTAGGTACGGGTGTTGATTATACAAGGGGAAGGTTTTAAGCACCCCTCATATCTGTGGTACTCCACAGGAACCTTTTTGAAAATATGTGCTTATAAAAAAAGATATCGTGTGCAAAAGAAATGGTTTGTTTGATTTATTTAAAATAAGCTCGGCAAGACATTAAGTCTTGTGCCTACATAGCTCCTCGGTGCAATGGAGAAGTCAGAGTTAATGTAGTTCCGCTAAAAAGGGAAAAGTTTTTTTAAAAAGGGATAAACACTTTATCGTCGTCGGAGAGAGATACTCAGCCATTGATCTTGATCATGAGAACAAATGGATTCTTTGCATCACAAATGAAAGAAGGGCTCCAACTTAGATGAAAATCAACGAGTATGCCACTAGCTCTCTCACGTGAAAAAGACTCCACCATATCAATCAATCTCAAAATCGTGAGGTATCGCAACTCACTACAACAATTAATCGTGTCTAAACTTTGAAAGAAAAGCCACTTAGGGCAAAAGGTATTTTTTTTAAAAGAAAGGTTTTTAAAGAGTTTTACAAACATAAGAAGGTTTTGGAAAAAGTTAAAAGATTTTGAAAATTTAAGAAGTGAGAGGAGATGAAGAGGCTATCATAGAGCGTGAAATAAAAGTTTAAGGAAAATGACGATCTAACCGAAATAAGAAGTCAACGCTTGACATTAGGAGTCAAGGTAGATTTACCATCCCTTGGACTATCAACACTAAATCGACGCATTACCACTTGGGGATCCAGATGAACTTATTATCTTTAGCACCACTTTGCATTAATCACATTAAAATTCTGACGAAAATCGGGCAGAGTAACGATTGTTTTCAGGTAAAATCCTTATCACGACGCCTTGGAATTAACCATCAAGGGCTTTTGAGAAAATACCTGCGCACACAAACAGACAACAATCCAATGCCAGACAGACAGAATAACAGCAGAATAACAACAGCATAATAGAGTCCAGAGGTACTAAGTCTAACAAGTTCAGGTCTCCAAAATGCTCAGGATAGTAACCAATAGTCTATAGGGCCTTATGTGTTTTTTTAGATTTTTAGTTGTTTATTAGTGTTTTAGCACAAAAATAGAGTATGGTTCAAGTGGACAAAAAGAAAATAGCGGAAACATAAACAAAACATCCAAATGGACAAAGAGAAAATAGCGGAAACATAAACATGATGAATTGATAAAATAAAGCATAAAGCGAGAAATATAAAGAGCAGTATAAAAGTGCGGAAATTAAAGTCAATTGTTAGATGTTAAAGATAACCATCTTGAAACTTGTCAAGAATATTATCAAAGTTAGCAATAAAGATCGATGGTGAGTGAAGAATGTTCTCGGATTTAAATTCAATGAAATTTTATCAGAAGCTTGATAAAATCATAGCGACTACACGATAAACTTCCATAAGTCTTAAATCAACCGCATACAATTCTCTTACATATTTGATCTTTTTATTCGGGACACCAAATGTTGCGCTATGTTAAGCAGATCGCCAAGTGATTTATGTAGAAATCACCCTACAACGAGGTCGGTCAACAATCTATGTGCTAATGCATGCGAGAGAAACGATATGTAGATTGTTCTCCGAAAGCAATACCGCACGAAAAGAAAATAGGTAGCGGTCTCATCTTCATCTATAATCCAAAAGAATTTTCATGATGTTGAAGATTTTCATCGACCAAAATAAAAAGAAATGAAAGATGGAACCACATTCAAAAGTTCCTTCCATCTTCAAGTTCAATCACTTAATATTGCGGATTAGGATTCTCATCCCATCAACGCCCTAAGTCCATTGACTTTGAAGAGGAATTAGACCTCTAAACTTGTGATTCATAGAAAATAAAGAATGGAGTAGAAGAAGAGAGATCTACTGAAAAAAAATCATCACCAACTCTCACCAAATGGATCATTAAGTATTAAACCAAAGAAAATTAAACAATTTTTATTTTTGATATCTTGGTATATAATAATAAAAACTAATACAAATATAGAGTTTTTGTATTTTTGAAAATAAAGAAAAAAATCTAATTAACTAGAAAATATTTTTTTTGTATTTTTTGTATTAAACAAATAAAAACTGAATATAAAATTAAAAAAAAAGCATAGGAAGCTCCAAAGAGATATTGGAGCTTGAATTGTTTGTAAGGCCCAAAACAAAATGTTGAATCCAGTATGGGGTATAATCCGCAGGTTGATGTGCATGTGGAAATCTGGATTGGGCTGGTCAGAAATCACTCAAGCCCACAATCAATAATAAACCCTAACAAAACTCAATGGAGATTAAAACACTCGCTTCCAGTGTTTTAAAAACCGGACCGGACCGGCCGGTCAGACCGGTCGAACCAGGAACCGGTCAGGTAACCGGTCTGGTTCAATAGTCAGATCGGGTATGCCATCAAACCGGTGGGAACCGGTGAAAACCGGAAAACCGGCGGTTTAATTGCTTTTTTTTTTTTTTTAAAAACTTTTTTTTAAACTTTTTTTTAAAATTTTTTTTTAAACTTTTTTTTAACATTTCTTTTAAACTTTTTTTTTTATTTTTTTTTAATATATTTAGTAGTCTATTACTTAAATAGCATTCTCACGTAGTTTTTTTCGTTAGTGACATTAAAAATTTTATTGTCTATTTGTTATCTTTGCTAATAAATTTTCTTAAATAGAATAAACATATTAAATTTTATTTGATTTTCTTTTTAGGAGGATCCTATTTTGAATTAAATTTGGTACACATTGGAGTTATTTTGTTATAAACTATTCAATTAGATTATGTTGTAATTAGACTTTGTTTGCAATTAGACTTTGTAATTTTTTACTATTTTGTTATGTGTGATACCTTTGTTTAAAATTTGAATTTAAGTTATGAAATTGTGAATTTATGATATGATATTTTTAAAAAATTTAAAAGTTAGTTATATTTTTTTAGAGACTGAATCATCCCGTTCGACCGGTTTTATACCTATATAATGATAGGTCTATTCAACCGAGTTATCCGATTTAATCCGGTTTGATCGTGCGGTTCGACCAGTGACCCAGTGGTTCGACCGATAAACCAATGACCCAGTACCCTCACCGGTTCGATTACCGGTCCGGTTTTTAAAACAATGCTTGCTTTCCCTGTTCCAATTCAGTCTGCCTCCTCAACATCTTTTTCTTTTCCACGCTTTCTGTTCACTCTGTTTCACGATAAGCTTATTTTCATCTTTCATTCGGTCTCTCTCGACTCTCTGCTTCCTTCGTTTTCATACTCCCTTCGATTCTTGACCGAAACTCTCTCAACCGATCTCTCCGCCTTAATATCCTCTTTCAACTTTCATCTACTCCACTTCAATCTCAACTCTCTCTCTCTCTTAGCTACAATGATGCGAATCGATGATGAGTTGTGGAGTTGCTGTTGTCATTGTTGTGAGCGTTGATGTTGCGTGAAGCTTGTGATGCGATATCGGTGCTGAACCGTTGTTGAAGATTGTGAAGTGCGATCTGCGAAATTGTTGTTGTCAAGGTTGCTCTGAAGTGACGATTGAATTCAATGCTTCTCCTTTTGAATTGGAGTTCCCTTTTTTAGAAATTGCACCTTGACTACAAAAACAAAAATGTGATAAAAACATAAAGTTGATTTTTAATTTTAATGAAAATTCAACTCAAAATTAAATTGAATTTAGATTAAAATTATTAATCGTAAATGAAAACAACCATGTATATTTTTATTCTTTTTTTAATGGATATGAATTAACAATTTTGAATTTAAAACAAGCTACATAGGTGAATTCTCTTGAATCGATTCTTAGCCACTTGACAATCATAATTAGAAAACATCACCTGAACTTTTTGATTTAAACTCTATATCATAAAGAAACAAAAATAAACAAGACATATATTTTTTTGAATTTTTCAAATGAAATGCAAATAGACACATAAAAACGGGTTAAAAATGGGAGTATGACAGTGTGCTGCTCGCGACAAAAAAATAAGTCTCTTCAAATGAAAAATAAAATTAAATAAAAAAACAAAAACAAAAAAGAGTGAGAAAATGAAGAGACTTATTTTTTTTGTTTTTTTCACTTAATTTTATTTTTCATTTATTTATGCTATAATAAAATATAAAATATATATTATAAATTAATAAAATAAAATGAAATAAAAATAATACTATAGTTTAAATTTATAATTTTATTTGATTTTTTTTTTGGAAATAAGAGATTATATATATAACCAAAAAACCGTTTAATACAAAGCGACCCTGAGGGTCCAGCCTAAATGAACAAAATCACACTATTTCAACAAAAGAAAACCTAATTTCTCCCTAAGTTTAGGATGCATCCATACTCTATTTACAACTTTTTCTATAATCTGTGTAACAATATCCCTATCAGCTCTATCTTTTCTATACACACTGTAGTTTCTCATTTGCCAAACAACATACACTGCTTCGGCCAGCACCACCTTCAAGAAGTCCCTCCTCCAGTTTTTACTCTTACACACTCTAACAACCATGTAATCTCCTGCATCCAGCCTTTGCCCAGATGTTCTATATTAAGCCAATTAAGTAACTCTTGCCAAATCCACTTAGTACCCTGACAATCAAAGAAAAGGTGATGTAAGGTTTCTTCTTCATCACAGAATTCACATTTGATCTCCTACATCAAGCCAAACTTATTTAGCCCATCTTTTGTTGCAAGTCTCCCATGACATGCCAACCACAACACAATTTTTGCTCTTGGTCTCGCACAGTTCCCATACAGAAGACCTCTCCAATAAACAACTTGCTTTTGATCCAGCAACTGCCAATACATCAATCTGGTCTTGAACTTTCCTTTCTGAAGCATATCTTTAATTTTTTAATATATAGTATTAGTTTAAATATATTTTTTATTAAAATACTAAAAATGAAAAATTTGTGGAAAAAAAAAACAAATAAAATAAATTAAATATAAATGATATATTATAAATTAATAAAAAAACTAAATTAAACTAATACTATAGTTTAAATTTATAGTTTTATTTGATTTTTTTAATATATATATATATATATATATATATATATATATATATATATATATATATATATATATATATATATAGTTTAAATATATTTTGTGGAAAAAATCAAACAACTAAAAGTTAAGTTATTAACGGCCTAAATCGCCGCTATTGTTAAAAAATTAAATAATTACTTAGAACAATAAAAATGAGACAAAAGAAATATTTTGCGGAAAAGAAAATTTTGCACCAAATTTAGCGTCGGCCATAACTAACACTAACATGTAAATTAAAGTAAGTGTCGGTCTACTTAGTTATTAAATAATTTATAAAATATTTATAGTTATATTTAATAAAATAAATATTAAATTATTTATTTATGAAATTAAACGTAACGTTTTTAATGTAATTAAAAATTAGTTTTAATTTGTCAGTAATTTTGTTTTTGAATAACTTAATTTAATTTAATAACACTATTAGTTATAATTATATATACTTGTATATATAATTAAATAATTATGTACTGTAACTAATTATATATAATTTAGTAACATTTACCTATTGTAGGAAGCCACGTAAGACGCCACGTAGGAAGCCACTTGTCATATTCTCCACAAACATGGAATAAGGGCTTCTGAATAACATAATCTTTATTTTATAAGGGTGTATTCACACAAAAAAATACTTCATATATTTAACCCTCAATATATATATATATATATATATATATATATATATATATATATATATATATATATATATATATATATATATATATATATATATATATATATATATATATATACACTTAAACAATGCAACAAATTATGTAGGAGGGAAATGAAAATTTTTCGAACCAATATTAGCGTCGGTTTAGGGAGACACTACAGTAAAAAAGTAAGCAAATAAACAAATAAGTAAATAATCTTACATGTAAATACACTTTATCATCGGAATAGACCGTCGCTCGATAATAAAGATTTATATCAGATGAATTAAATATATAATCAACGTCGTTCTTGACCGACGCTACATTTAATAACATAATAAAATAAATAATAAAAAATATTTTTACATGCTAGCGTCAATGTTTGTTGACATAGTGGTAGCGCTAATAGCGTTGGAGTCAAGGTCGACGCTAAATTGTAATAGCAATATCTTTATTTTTCTTGTAGGGAAATAATCAACTACACTTACATTTTTATTTGCATATACTCATCGTGTTCAATAAGAAGAGTGTACGTCATACTATTCAATCACCTAATCCTTCTCCGGTGCAACACAACTTTTCAAATTAGAGTATAAATTGTTTTTTCTTATGTATTAGAATTTTAAAAATGTCAATGATATTGAAAGAGATGGTCATTGTGAATTTTGAACTACTTGGTCGGTCTGTTGAATTTCATTTCATCACCACTTTTAATTTTACAAGAGGGTTAAACACTAACATAAGGTGGGAGAGACAAATCAATCAAATAAAGCATGGTTTAACTCTAACACGAATAAGCCAAATACTTGAGGATAAATGATGATTAAACTAAATGAGATTTTTTCGATTACATTAAAATATAAAAATGGTGTAGTTCTATTGTTCAAATATGGATATTCAAAAGCATTTTTTCAATCATAAGGTTTAAAAAAATGTGAGTGACTCATTTGTCTTACAAGTGTTAATTACAATCGTTTCATACATGTACATTTATTTATTTATTTATTTATTTATTTATTTTTTATATACATTCAATATTGTATTTACTAGTATCTAATAGTCATAACCTTTATTACACATATGTTTTTTATAATGAAAAATTAAAAATTGGTTATTCTTCACTTTAGTTTTATTCCTTTGATTTCTGTCAAATTTATTGGCATGCTTCTCTTTTCTTTGTTTTCAACTGCATGTTGATCAATCGGTTTTTTTGTTTTTTTTTATAAAAGTTGATTAATTGGTTTATCTTGATTCAATTAGGATATTTTACAATCTTGAGAATTTGATTTTATATAGATTTTAAATAGAAAGTTTTAGCTAATAAATTCAATTTAAAGATTATACTAATACTTAACTATGTATATATATAATTAAATAATTATATACTCTAAGTATACTGTAACTAATTATATATAATTTAATAATATTTATCTATTATATTCATTGTAGGAAGCCACTTGTCATATTCTCCACGCCCCGTCAGTCAAATATGGAATTAGGGTTTTTGAAAACAGAATCTTTGTTTTATAAAGGTGAAATCACAAAAAAAAAAACCCTCATATATTTAACCCTTAAAAATATATATACAATTACTTAAAGAATAAAAAAGGAGACAACAAATTCTGTAGGAGGGAAATCAAATTTTTCGAACCAATATTAGCGTCGGTTTTGGGCGAGTAAAAAACAAATAAGTTATTAAACTTACATGTAAATACACTTTAGCATCAGAATCGACCGTCGCTCGATAATAAATATTTATATCAAATAAATTAAATATATAATCAATGTTGTTCTTGACCGACGCTACATTTAATAACATAATAAAATATAATAAAAAAATATTTTTACATGTTAGCGTCAATGTTTGTTAACATAATGGTAACATTAATAGCGTTGGATTCAGGGCTGACGCTAAATTCTAATAACAAAATCTTTATTTTTCATGTAGGGAAATTTCAACTACACTTACATTTTTATATGCATATACTCATCCTATTCAACAAAAAGAGTGTACGTCTTACTATTAGTCACCTAATCCTTCTCCAATGCAACACAACCTTTCAAACCTGAGTATAAATTGTTTTTTCTTATGTAGTAGAATTTTAAAAATGTCAATGATATTGAAAGAGATGGTCATTGTGAATTTTGAGCTACTTGGTCGGTCTGATGAATTTCATTTCATCACCGCTCTTAATTTGACAAGAGGGTTAAACAATAACATAAGGTGGGAGAGACGAATCAATCAAATCAAGCATGGTTTAACTCTAGCACGAATAACTCAAACACTTGAGAATAAATGATGATTAAACTAAATGAGATTTTTCAATTACATCAAAATATAAAAATGGTGTGTAGTTCTATTGTTCATAGGTGAATTCTTATCTACCCAACTTAAAAAGTTGGGTAAGGTTACCTCATGTGTAAAATGCCTTGAAAACAACAATCAATTGTAATATTTAATAAATAATTAATTATGTTAAAATTAAATGGCATCATATGATTGGTGAAATGTACACTACCCAACTTTTTGTGATGGGTAGAGAAGTTGTCCTTGTTCAGATATTCAATAACATTTTTTCAATTATAAGGTTTAAAAAAATGTGAGTGACTCATTTGTCTTACAAGTGTTAATTACAATCATTTCATACATGTACATTTATTTATTTATTTATTTTTATTTTTTATATACATTTAATATTGTATTTACTAGTATCTAATAGTCATAACCTTTATTACACATATGTTTTTTATAATGAAAAATTAAAAATTGGTTATTCTTCACTTTAGTTTTATTCCTTTGATTTCTGTCAAATTTATTGGCATGCTTCTCTTTTCTTTGTTTTCAACTGCATGTTGATCAATTGTTTTATTTTTTTGACAAAAGTTGATTAATTGGTTTATCTTGACTCAATTAGCTTACAATCTTGAGAATTTGATTTTATATATATTCTAAATAGAAAATTTTAGCTAATAAATTCAATTTAAAGATTATACTGATACTTAACATGTTAGGGATGATGTGTTATAAATATGTAATCTATTTTTAATTGTTAGAATATTCAACAACGTGATTGTAATTTGGGGTTAAGAAATTCTTACAGAAGTGCTGAACAAACATAACTAAAATTATTGAATGTGATTTTTTATTTGATAGTATGAGTGATTTAAATCACCCCACAATTGCAATTTGATGTCATTGAAGAAGTTATCGCAACATCAATATCATGAGTAGAAATGGGGTACACTAGAGTGGTATGCATATATAAGCACATGAGGCATGAAGCACACACTGTGGAACATGTCACACGTCGGTTGAAAAAGGGCTTTACTCTGGTAGAATGGTCGTGTACCGGAGATCACATAAGGTTTCATGGAAAATGTGCAAATTTTTTCTAGGCCATCTAGCCGAGGAGAAAAACTAAATAGCCTTCCACTTTTTCATTGGTTTGCCTTAACAACCCGAAAAAATGGCACTGGTTATAACTTCGATTCCCAGAAACATTATTTTTGTATTTTCAAAATGGCGCATTGAAAAGAGACTGAGTTCAAATTTAAGAAAACAAGAATCGAGTTTGATAAACAACCAGAATTTTCACTAACAATCTCTTCACCATACAAGAATACAACAACTATTCAAAAACATTAAGTGCATAAAAACATAATACATACTTAGTAATCACTGAACATGAAGCAACATCGACTTATTTAAATATACCCCATCATAGATAGAAGTTGCATTATATTATATTTATGCATCATCTTTAGTCAAACTTGGTCTTGGCTCAAAATCCTTAGTGTATTCAACATCAATGTCATTGTTCTCATAAGCAGAAACATTTGGCCTTGGTTCAAAATCTTTGAATGCTTTATTCTTTTCCTCAGCATCAATGTTATTGTCTCCATAAGCTGATACAACGGGTTTTGGTTCGAAATCTTCAATGGCTCCCTTCCTTTTCTTAGCATGAATTTCATTTTCCGCATAAGATGAAAGGTTAGGTCTTGGTTCAAAATCTTCAATGGCGTCTCTCTTTTTTTCCTTAGCATTAATGTCATTTTCCCCATAAGATGAAAGGTTAGGTCTTGGTTCAAAATCTTCAATGGGTCCCTTATTTTCCTTATCATCAATGTCATTTTCTCCGTAAGATGAAACGTTAGGTCTTGGTTCAAAATCTTCAATGACTCCTTTCTTTTCCTTATCATCAATGTCATTTTCTCCATAAGATGAAAGGTTGGGTCTTGGTTCGAAATCTTCAATGGGTCCCTTATTTTCCTTATCATCAATGTTATTTTCTCCACACAATGAAAGGTTAGGTCTTGGTTCAAAATCTTCAATGACTCCTTTCTTTTCCTTATCATCAATGTCATTTTCTCCATAAGATGAAAGGTTGGGTCTTGGTTCGAAATCTTCAATGGGTCCCTTATTTTCCTTATCATCAATGTTATTTTCTCCACACAATGAAAGGTTAGGTCTTGGTTCAAAATCTTCAATGGCTCCTTTCTTTTCCTTAGCATCAATTTTATTTTCTCCATAAGATGAAAGGTTAGGTCTTGGTTCGAAATTTTCAATGGGTCCCTTATTTTCCTTATCATCAATGTCATTTTCTCCATAAGATGAAAGGTTAGGTCTAGGTTCAAAATTCTCAATGGCTCCTTTCTTTTCCTTAGCATCAATGTCATTTTCTCCATAAGATGAAACATTAGGTTTTGGCTCGAAATCTTCAATGGATCCTTTATTTTCCTTATCATCAATGTCATTTTCTCCATAAGATGAAAGGTTAGGTCTTGGTTCAAAATCTTTGAGAGCTTTCTTCTTTTCCTTACCATCAAAAGATTGTTTCAGAGTCTTGAAATTATGTTTAGTGTTTGCGTCAAGGAGTTCTTGAATTTCTTCCACCATGTTTTGTTTTTTCACTACTACCTTCCAATATTCTCCTAAATCTATTCTTGATTCAACAATACCTACGATCTTTATTTCAAAAAACAGAGAAAATATATAAGAACAAAAAAATATCAGTGGCTAACCTCACTTAGTATTGTTTTGGTATCTTTTAAAAAAAAGTGTATAAAGAAATTTTCTCAAAAGATTACACTATCTCTTTTCATTCTTATTACAAATGAAAGTAATATATTTTTTGTATAAAAACAATTTATTGAATAAAAAATAAAAAAAAAATAAGAAGGATTAGAAGAGGTAAAACTCAACCGATTAAATTTTTGTAGCAAAAATGATAGTTAGACATGTTTAACCTATCTCTCAAAACACTTTCAAAAACACAAATAAAAAGAAAACTCTATCAAGTGTAATCAATAAAAAAATTACATTGATTAATCTATTTAGACATACATTTTCTTCTCTAAAAATATGATATCTTATATCTAAAAAGTACAAAATATGTAAAATATTATTTCATTTAATTAAAAGATATAAGAGACAATTTTAAATTAGAAAATGTACCTATGATTAATATTAAGTCACTTTCAAATGAGAACTTTTATTCAATTCTTTTAAATAATACTATTTAAAATAACACTAATGATTAATTTATAATAGAATTTCAAGAATTTAAATAGTGTCTATTGATGGTCATAGTCTCATAGACAACAACCTTAACTTTTACAATAAACTAAACTATATATATATATATATATATATATATATATATATATATATATATATATATATATATATATATATATATATATATATATATATATATATATTGATTGATGTTAGAAAATTAAATCAACAATTTTTTAATGTGGCTTTTATTAAATTAATGGAATCTAAACACATACTAAGATCTTATTGATAAATTATGTTAATATAAATATCTAAGGGAGTAAATAAATTTTTTTACTTTAATAAACTATTTATTATTTTTTGTATATTATCTTTAATTATTTATATTCAAATTTCCATCTATTTCTATTTATAAAAAAACAAAATGTGCAGGTTGAACTAAATGAATCTAATATATTAGTCACTATTCAATCTTTAGAAGTAGCATTTATTTATATTTGTGAATTAGTATAAATAAATAGTTAATATAATTATTATTTATAAATTAACAACTTTAAAAAGAATACATGTGTAATTTATATTAAAATAAAATAATTATAATACTGAAAACTCATGTATTGTTGTTGCATTCAACTATAGAAAAGAAAACTAAATATCAAAGAGGCTACTACTAGAGGACAATGATTGTGTACATATGCATGTAAGAAAAGTGAAGCATACCAAGAGAAGCAAGAGAGGCAATAATGCAAGAGCAGGTCTCATCATCTTTAAGGAATAAAACTAATGTGTATGATTTTTGTTTTTGGATGAATGATTCCTATGACTACTTAATCACTTATTTATAGCTATATGAGAAATAGCACGTGATCGATCACGTGCGTCTGTTATGCAAACTTCTTTGGAAAATTATTGAACCTATGAACATAATAATAGCATACAACAACATTTAAAAACATACCTTTTATAAACATAATATTAACAACATACACAACATACAATAACACAAGATATAATAAAATATTTCAAAAACGCACCTTTTATTAAAAACAATCGTGGATGAAGTTCATCTAGTTTATGATGCTATGAAAAAGAAACACGAGTTGGATGAAGTTTACATAATAACTTCATATTTCTTTTATAGTTATGTGCTTTGTTAAGGTGGTTTTCTTCATTCATTTTCTCTATAAGTAAAAAAAAACATCATGACATTAACAACATTACATGGAACATTCACCAAATTAAAAAAAAAAAAAAAAGAGAAACCATTTTTAACAAGAAACGTAAACAAAATCGGAGCATAATTTTAATGAACGAACATGAAGGTAGCGATTGATGAAGACGAATCTGAAGGTTGCACTATGTGTGATGAGTGATATGGATGTTAGGGTTTTCTTTAGAGAGAGAAGAGTGAAATGTGTTAGAGTTTTCTTTTGAGAGAAACGACTGTTATGTACTGAGCGAGAGATACTTTCGCTTAGATACTAAAAAATATCACTTTTCATCATTGTTGACAAGATGAACCGTGATTATATGATTGGACTTTACACCATGATTGACTAAATTAACTGTGATGATATACAAGGACATTACCTTTTTGTGACAATATAATAATATATTGAAGGAGCTGGGATTCAATCCCTGTAACTCTTGGTACATTTCACTACGGATTTTAACATTCACTGTAGTAAAATATCTTTTATTAAAAACAAAAAAAGTGCCCAAAAACGAGATTCCACCACGGTTAACGAAAGCTCGTTGTAATATTTTTTGACGAAATGTGTTTTCCATAATAGTTATATATACGTGTGTGTGTGTGTGTGTGTGTGTGTTTAAGGGTGTTTCCTTTACTGATAGTTAAGGAATAATGTGATATGCTCATAGTAGTCCATTGAGCGCTTCATTCCATTATATTTTTTTGTTAGGTTTTAGTTTGTTGGCTGCATTTTGGTAAAACAATCAGTTCATCCAGATGTTGGATAAGATGTCGTAAACATGTTGCTACGATACTAAAGCCCGTGATGTCTCTATTTCTGGAAGATCAATTCTTATTGTTCCAGAAAATTTGTTTTGTTATTTGTGAATCAAGTAGCGCATTGAAGATTGGATTCACTGAAGATTTGTTTCAAAGCTGAAGAGATAAATAAATATTTGATTTGCTTGATTGGATGTAAAAACCTTTTGCCTTGCATTTGAATATTTGATTTAATTTGATTTAATTTGATTTGATTTGATTTGCTGAAGGTTATAACCAGATTGAATATCCAAGCCCAATGGTTGTACTGGCTTATAAAAGGAGGAGAATTATTGTTGCAAGAGTCTTAGGGTTTTGGGAGTCTTTTTAGAGTATTTTTTTTGTGAATCTCACTCATGTATCTTTTGATGCAGAGACTTTGACTGATTATTCATTGTTCATTGTGATTCACTCATGAGCTTTTAAGCAAGAGTGTAATTTATGTATTTGGAAGTATGTCTTCTATCAATTGTTATTCTTGTTAACAATCACAAGGGTGTGATTGAGGGATGTGGAAGACGGATCTCATATCTAGGAGTGTCCTAGGTAAAAGTTGAACAAGGTAGTGATTAGGTGACATGTTGTAAACCATAGTTGTTTATCTTTGAACTAATATTATCATAGTCGATTTCCTTTGTGACTTGGTAGCCCCTAGAGTAGGTGAGTTGCACAGAAATAAGTTAACTATAGATTATGTCTTTTACCTTCTACTATCATAATTTATTGTTTGGTAAAATTGTTCTGTCAGGAAGATGATGTTTTAACATCTCTCCTGACTTTGTGTTTTGGTGTTGGGAATCAATTTTGACATTTATTTTAAGTTCCAAAATTTCAATTGGCAATCAGAGTAGGCACCCTGTTCTAGTTTTGGGTGAGTTCCAGGGAAGATACTTTTTGGTACTATGGACAAGGAAGGAGGATACAGTAACAGACCACCTTTGTTAGATAGTGCAAACTATAACTATTTGAAGGTTAGAATGATAGACTTTTTGAAATTCGTGGACAGCAAATCTTGGAAGGCTCTTTTGAAAGGATGGAATCATCCTGTTGTGAAGGACAAAGAATGGAATGGGTGTTTGAAGCCAGAAGAAAATTGGTCCAAAGAGGAAGATGAATTAGCTCTTAGAAATTCTAAAGCCAAAATTTTGCCTTGCATTTGATGATTTTATTAGATTTGATATGATTTGATTTGATTTGATTTGCAGAAGATTATAGCCAGATTGACTATCCAAACCCAATGGTTATATTGGCTTATAAAAGGAGGAGCCTAAACCTAAGAAGACAACAAAGAAAATAAGGAGAATTATTGTTGCAAGAGTCTTACAATTTGGGAGTCTTTTTAGAGTATTGTTTTGGTGTATGTCACTAATGTATCTTTTGATGCATGGAGTTTGACTGATTGTTCATTGTTCATTATGATTCACTCTTGAGCTTTTAAGCAAGAGTGTAATTTGTGTAATTGGAAGTATATCTTCTATCAATTTTTATTGTTGTTAACAATCACATAGGTGTGATTGAGGGAAGCGAGAGGGGGATCTCATATCTAGGAGTGTCCTAGGTAGAAGTTGCACAAGGTAGTGATTAGGTGATATGTTATAAACTAGGGTTGTATAGCTTTGAGCTAATAATATCATAGTTGATTTTCTTCCTGGCTTGGTAGCCCCCATAGTAGGTGAGTTTCATCAAACTGGGTTAACAATTGAGTGTGTCCTTTATCTTATGATATTTACTTCTATATAATTTATTGTTTGGTAAAATTGTTTTGTCAATCATATGATGTCTAAACATCTGTCTTGACATTGTGTTTTGGTGTTGTAAAATCAGCCTTGACATTTATTTTAAGTTCCAGAATTTCATTTTTTTTCTTGATCCAATCTCTTTTCAATCTGTTAAGGATGATTTTGTTAGCTTGTTCAACATGACTATTTCTATGTTGATGTTCAAATGAGTCTAACTATAGTTTGATATAGATGTATATTTTCATAAGTTTTAATATCTTTATTTTTCCATGCTATATGGTAGGGTTAATAATATTGACTTTATTTATCACAGGTCCTTTACTAAAAATTTGGATAGTTGAAGTACCAAACTCCTTAGTCGAGCTGGAAGGGTGACTTTGGGCCAATATGTGTTCTCGTATCTTCCAAAATACTCCATGCATAATTTATGGATCACTTAAGGGGTGTGTTATCAAATCAATGAATTTATTAGCCAATTCAATAGGGGTGAAGCATTGTTTGTGGGTGAATTGGAAGATTGTTACTCAATCTATGTCTAAATAAAACCTAGGTATTTGAAGTGATCATGCTTATTATATTGCAATTCTTGATCAACTTCTTTGGGAATTTCTCCATAATACTGATAAACTTTAGGTTAACCTCTTTGGCCTGTAAGTCTCTCTGTTATTGTTGTTTTTTTGGAATCTATTACTAAGACATTTGAGGTTTTGAAATATGGATTTAAAACTAGATTTGGCAACGGGAAAATATGTCTTTGGTATGAATAATGTATTTCGAGAGGATTATCTTTGAAATCTTGTCTCTTATGACCACATTAGTTATTTCCAATTGATGTTGAAGGATATTCATGATCAGGGACAATGGAACTCCTGTCTCCACCGCATTGGAAGCCTTAGACCATTGCGACATACTATGAATCTACACTTTCTGATCAACTCTAGTTTTAGTACGAAACAATTTCTCTGTATATGGGAATCAACTTATGATTCCTATGATTCTCCATGACCTAAGTTGTCTTGATTCAGACAAATCTCATTCAATAGAAATCTAGATCTCATTCAATCGAACCGTATATCTCTTTTTACTAATCACATTTTCCAAATTTAGATATAAATTCTTCTCATTCAAATCCATGGACGATAAGGCGTCCAAAGCTACTCCCTCAATCGCCCAATGACAAGTCACCACTACTACTGAAGCTTCTCAGAATTCTCCACTTCCTACTAAAGGGACGGATTATCATGTCTTGACGAGCGCTCTGTCTATTCCCCTGCTACAAAATCTTATCCAACCTCAAGCATACTAAGGTGCATTTTAACCTACTTTATTCCTTGAATTTTCCTTGAAATTTCACCTAAGATAAACTTCATTCAAACCTTTAATATTACCGACAAAGTCTACCAAATGGTGCAACAATCAAACTCTCAATCCTTGGCGGAAAGGTTGACTCTGATTGAAGAAATTTTGTGCAATGCTACTGCAAAGAACAACATTATACATGAAGAGAATTCACATAAAACCTCCATACTAGAACCAAGAAAGGATCTAGAAGAGGTCCATAGGTCATCAAGCCATCGACGACACATGCACCATACTTCTTCCCCTAGTTCTGAAGGAAGAAGGGGTCCCCATATTGTTCTTGAAGTTCGCCTCCCTATGAGGAAGGAAAGGTATGAGGAATATGTGCTCATCTAGACGCGGAAGAAAACCCCCATGTCCGTTCGCATTCTGGATAGAAGAATCCCTAAGTCACTAGAGAAGTCATTGAAGCTCTAGAGATACGACGAAACTTGAGATCCAGATGAACTTGTCGACTTGTGAACGATTGACTAGATTATTATTATGCCAACAGAGCTTTGAAGTGTAACCCTATATAAACTACAAGGAAAATATATATCTTGGCTAACGGTTAGTCGAGTACCGGGAGGTATAGAACCTAGCCTATCATAAGGGAAAGATGCGTAAATATCCAAAGAAGAAACTGACTGCAGAGTTTAAAGAGGTCATGGTAAGGAACCCATATCAGGTCAAGGAGTTTGCTAGGACTGAAAAAGTCCAAATATTGTCATTTCCACTAGAGTCATAACCATAATACCAACGATTGCATCCAGCTGAAAAATGAAATTGAAAGGTTAACCAAGAAAAGGTGGTTTTCTGAGTATACTAAGGACGATAATAGGGGTAGAGGAAACTCTCTAAAGAGAAAACAATCCACAAGCAAACCGTTGAAGTCATAGTCGGGGGCAAAGGCAAAGATGTGAGCAGCGAGAAGATTAAGGGCACAAGGGGAAGTGCCAATACATCACTTAAATTATAGGAGGCGCCTCAAGGGCAAGCAATAATTCAAAGAGATAAATGAGGAGGAAAATCACTAAGTTGATGGTCGTCATCAAGAAGGTTGAAATGAGTTTAGTCGTGAACTTGGAATGGTCAATCCTTAGATTTCAAGATACAAGAAGATCAGGGGGGGTCCCAAATGAAAATTTTATTTTGGTAATAACGACCATTGTTGCCAACTTTGACGTCTCAAGAGTTCTAATTGACGTCGACCGCTCTTGTGTCATCATGTACTCAGATCTCTTTGAAAAGAAGGGGTTGAAGAAAAAAAAGTTGTGACCCTACAAAGGGTCCAACCTACATTCCTTTAAGGACACGATAACCCGTCCTTAGGAATACATCAAGCTGATGCCACCTTAGGGGAAGGAAGGAACACCAAAAATATTGAATCTCAATTCCTGATAATCCTTTGTATGAGTGTCTACTACTGCATCTTAAATCGGCCTTTCACAATAATGCCCATTCAAAATTGTATCTTGTACGAGTGTGACAAAAAAATATCATATATTTTAATTATTTTACATATATTTACTAAACCCATTCAAAACTTATTTATTTTTATATTTTGATTATTGATGTTTAAACTATTAGTACATCTAAGAATTTCTACATCATCAACTCCTATATCGTATTATTTATATTATTTAAAACATGTTATATTGTAATTTTTTGAGTAAAATTGTTAAACAACCAAAAATGTTAGATTTTGAAACGACTGCAATCAAATTGAAATATTTATATTAATCTAATAGTACAAATTTATAATTTTTCTTTCTAATTTTCAATAATTTAGTGAACTAAATATTGAAATATAAAATTCGACAATTTCACTAGAGTAGTTTGATACTAGTACATTTTAATTGATGAATTTTGTTTTTTTCCTTAGCATTTGGAATCTTTTTTTGTCTATTGTCTGGACTTCTTCCAACCATAAACAAATTAGCATTGTTGTCACAAATGTCCTAGGGCATCAGGATGATTCAGTACCAAATAATTTTGCCCGTCCTATGTTTTTGTGGGACTGAAATGGATATTATTTTCACCTTTGCATGATTTTTTTTAAAAAGAAAGTAAAAATACAAATGGTGATAAATTTTGAGAGCCAAAGTTTCTCTTTTTAAACGTGAGGTAAAAAATGGCTAGAGTGCGATATTATTATTTTGATCAGGATTCTATGAAAAAGAAATCTTAGTTGAAGAATATGATAATGATTAATGTTTATAATTCGTATCATAAATTCATTAAAAAATTTAGTTTGTAATTCGTAAAAAATAAATATCATTCTTATTTTTCAATGTAGTAATTATTTCAATTATTTCAATTATATCTTTTAATTATTAGTCTGTAGATTATTTTCAACATATTTATAAAATTAATATAATAAAATTACAATATCTTATAATATTATAATTACATTTTTTAATTTGTATGCAAAAACTTTAAGTGATATTATTTTGAAACATAGTGAGTATAAAAAAACACTTTTGAAAGACTAAAATCATCTCATGATGACAATTAGAGGCAGGGAGGAAGCCTTGTGTTTGGATTATGGATGATAATGAATATTTATCTTGGGATTATGAATCATAATTAGTACCCACTAGCACATCAAGTAGTTATTTTCTGTTTGTTTTATTGAAAAAAATAATAATGTTGTTTCACAAGAGTCACGACTATAATGGCAACAACTATATCTAGCTGAAGGATGAAATTAGGGGTTAATCAAGAAAAGACAGTTGTCTGAGTATACTAAGAACAATAAGAGGGGTCGAGAAAACTCTTCAAAGAGAAAACAATCCCTCAAGAAAATTGTTGAAGTCGGGACCTAGGGCAAAGACAAAGATGTGAGCAGCGGGGAAGATGAAGGGCACAAGAGGAAGTGCTAGTACATTACTTCAATTACAGGAGGCGCTCCGAGAGCAAGCAACTTTTCAAAGAGAAAGATAAGCAGAAAACTCACTAAGTTGATGGTAGTCAGTGAGAAGGATGAAAGGACTTCAATCGCGAACCCAAAATGGTCAATCCTTGAATTCCAAGATAGCGAGAAAATTGGGGATCCCGAATAAAGATTTTCCTTTGGTAATAACGACCATTATTGCATACTTTGACGTCCCAAGAGTTATATTTTATGGCGTAAGCTCTTGTGAATCATGTAATTGGATCTCTTCGAGAAAATGGGATTGAAAAAGGAAAAGTTGAGACCCTATGAAGGGTCCAACCAATAATCTTTTAACGACACGATAATCCGTCATTGGGGATACATCAAGTTGATGATCACCTTAGGAAGGAAGGGACACTAAGACTATTAATTCTCAATTCTTGGTAGTCCCATTGCAGGAGTGTTTATAATTACATCCTGAACACACCCTTCAGAACAATGTTGGACGCAGTGACTTCCCCTGTCAACTTTAAGTTGAAGTACCACAATGTGAATGACAAGTCAATGATGATAAGCTTCGGCCTTTATGAAGCAAAAAGAATTAAAAGACCCTTCGACAGAACCAGAAGGAAGGCAAGGGTAAAACTATGATAGTCAATGTGACCTCCTTGATTGAGAAGCTCAAAGACATGATCGTTTCGATCAAGTAGACATAAGTGGTTGATTCAAACAAAGTCAAGAACATTAATGCAATAAGCAGTGTCGCAACACTTGATTATTTTAATTTCAAATCCCTTTGTAAAAATAAAATAAACATAATGTATTATAATAATCATTTGATTAAAGAAAGAAGGAATTCTCACTAAGGTGTGACAAAATTAACATAATGATGCAGTACATCTAAATATTTCTACACCATAGAGTCCTATATCATATTATTTAAAACATGTTATATTGTTATTTATTTTTAGTTAGCTTTTGAAGAAAAGAACAAAAAATGTTAGATTTTGAAACGAGTGAACTAATATATTGAGCAAGTAAAGTAGATGTAAAAAAACTGTAATTAAATAGAATTATTTATATTAAACTAATAATAAAAGTTAGAATTTTTCTTTCTAATTTTATCATTACATTTTATGATTATTTAATTAAATATAAATTTAAATAGTTTAGTGAACAAAACTATTTAAAATTCGTACATTTTAGTTGATGAATCTTGTTTTTTTCCTTGGTGATTGGAATTTTTTTTTATTTATTGTCTGCACTTCTTCCAACCATAACCAACTTAGCCTTGTTGTCGCAAATGTACTGAACTCACTCCAAAACAAATTTTGCTGACCCTATGTTTTTGAAGTTTAATGAACACAAATTTTTGGAGAAATTAAGTTGCCACCCTCTAAATTATACTTAACACCCCCAAAATAAGTAAGTGTTTAATTTTTATTACACTGTTTTAATTCTAGACCATATAAATGATGGTGCATTCTAAACCACACAAATGTATCGGTGCAATCAGGACCCTCTAAAAGTAGCTGCAAAATCTCAACCGTTTAAAAAACCGAAAATTACAACATATCGAAAATTTAGTTAATTTCAAATTTTCAGTATACCGGACATTTCAAATTAACTAAATCTCCGGTATGTTGTATCAGAAATTTCAAATTAACTGAATTTTCGATATTTTGTACCGGAAATTTTAAGGTGCATACCAAAAAATTTACTTGAGAAATTCTTTGTTTCTCACAATTTTTTTCAACAAGAATAAAATTGGATTAAATAAAAATAGAGGATGGCAAATGTAAAATAGGAGATGGCAAGTAGATTTCTCAAACTTTTGGTGTAAAGAGATTTTACACAGCCATTTAATAAGAAAGAAAACACTAATCTATTAAATCACTTAAATCATTTTAAATTATTAGTATAATTTGACAAGATGGATGTTATCAACTTAATATAAATTTAAGATTATCATGAAAATTCTAACCTCATGTCATTTTGGTATTAAAAATTTAAAATATCATTTAATTTTAAAGCTATTTCAAATAATATTTTATAAAAATAATTTTTGAAATAATTTAAAAAAAAAAATCTAATTTTGACTATGTTTTGATATTTAATTATATATATTTATGTTATACAATTTCCAAATTAATCTTTTTATTAAAAAAACAAATATAAAAAAAATATATAATATTTTAAATAACAGTTTTATAAAATCTATTTTTAATAATGCCAAAAAAATTTATTTTTTAAAATTGAAACAAACATATATACTTAACATTAAAAACCTAAAAAATAAGCTCACAGGAGAGTTTCTTTGAAGTGAGCATGTGATCGAGGCAAAGCGCACAATAGTAACAGCGCTTGATCTTCATCATCGATCTTCATCATCGATCTTCATCATCGATCTTCACATCAATATTTTCAAGATCAAGAATCAGCTTGTTGAACATATCCAACTGCTCAGCTAACACTTTGTCTTCAATCATCTTGAATGAATACAAAGTTTGCTTCAGGTAGAGTCGATTTACCAGTGATTTGGTCATGTACAAACTTTCAAGTTTCATCCATAACCCTGATGTCGTCGTCTCCTTTGGTACCTGCCTGAGAACCTTATCACCAAGGCTCAACAAAATTGTGTTGTATGCTTTCTCGATCATAGTCTATTGTGAATTGTCTTCAATCAAAATTTTCGTGAGCTGATGCATAGAATTTTATTTGCCACCCCACATATTATATCTGGTACCCTTCAATTTTTTTATTTCGAAAATGCTCCTGATACTATTTACTTTTAAAAAATTATATTTATCAATTTTTTTTAGCTATTTGTGTTGGGTGAAAATCAAAATTTTTGGTACGAACATTACACGTATATTGGAAATTGTTTGAGTTTGGAAAATTTCCGGTTACAATTTATCAGAAATTCCAAAATTTCTGGGTCGATTTACCGAAAATCCAAAATTTTCTAAGCGATTACAAAATATTTGGAAAAATACCAAAAATTTTCAAAATTTCCGGGACGATACCTACTACTGTAAATATCACATATATTGACTTATGTGAGCTTATTTAATAATATAAGTTATGTTAGACTATTTCTTTAGAAAAATTTGCAAAAACAACCGATGACATTCTTCATAATGTATTTTCAATTTATTTTTATAAAATTTTCAAAATAATTAAATTTTATTTTTATATTTTAATTCAAAATAAAATATATAATATAATAATAAAAATAATAAAATTATTCATATTTATTTAAATAAGTTAGTCAAGGTTATTTTTATGGCGTGAGACCTATTTTATTTTAAGTTAATAGTCTTATAAAAAAATAAACATTTTCATTTTTAAAAGAACATGTAAAGGGTGGATCATATTCCATATGTTAGTTAGTATGATATATTCTCATTCTCAGCGACGACGAGTGGTAGATTATAGTATAAGTTGAATTAATATTTTTTTAAAGTCTTATCTAACCCCCTCCACATCCCGTCAAACAAATTAATTCAATCTAGATTTTGTTTAAAGTCTTATCTAACATAAAATAATTTGAATTAATATTTTTTTATATTTATATGTAAAAGAATCATTATTCGATTAATTTTATATATATATATATATATATATATATATATATATATATATATATATATATATATATATATATATATATATATATATATATATATATATATATAAAAACATATAAAATATTTTCATTATGCAATATTTTAATATAATTAATTATATTGACGAGTACATATAAGTGGAATGATTTTAGTCTTTTTCTTAGACTACGATATGAATTACATGTAAACATGTTTCTTTTGTATCATTAAATATGTGACATGTAATTAGATGTTGATATTTATCATTAAAAGATAATAATGTAATGCATATATACATTATTTTAAAATCAGACCGGCCATCAAATCAGTAAAAGTATTAGGTCATTAATTTATTGGTCGAATCACTGGATTACTAGTCGAAATGCATGACTAAACCGAATTAAATTAGATAATTTGGTCGAATAGACAGGTCGTTATAACAAAACAGTATAAAACTTGTCGAACCAGATGATTCAGTCTCTACAAAATATAACTGGCACTTAAATTTTATTGAAAATATCGTATCATAAATAAATTCACTAGTTCATAATTTAAATTCAAATTTAAACCATAGGTATCACACATAACAAAATAATACAGAATTACAAAGTATATTTGCAAACAAAGTTTAATTGCAACATAATTTAATAAATAATTTATAATAAAATAACTCCATTCTCAACTAAATTTAATTTCAAGAAAAGAAAAGTTGTTGGGATCTCCATCTTCAATATCAAAACCATCTGCAACAAAATCAACCACATCTGTAACATCTTTATTTTTATTTTTTATTTTTTATTTTAATTTTTCATTAAAATAATCAAAATGACGTCGTTTTGATTTTTCAAAATAAAAAATAAAAAATAAAGATACACTCAAACCGCCGGTTCAAGAAAACCATCGATTTTATTTTATTTTATCAGTTTATACTGATTTTGACCGGTTCACACCGATTCAACGACATATTCGATTTAACAATTGAACTAGACTGATTATCTGACCAGTTTCCGATTTGACCGGCCTGTCCGTTCCCGTTTTAGAAACATTGCATATACACTTAAGGTAATAGTAAGTTTAATCTTCAACAATAATGTTTTTTTATAATATATTATTGTTATCAGGTAAACAAGAATAAAGTTTGGTAAACAGGTGGAAGTTCCACTAGCAATCTCTTAACTTGACAAGAATACAACAATTATTGAAAAAGCTTAAATACATAAAATACATCACACATACTTACTAATCATTAAACATGCATGAAGCAGCAACATCTTATTTAAATATACTCCATCATAGGTAGATTGAAGTTGCTTTCTATTACATTTATGCATCATATTTAGTAAGACTTGGTCTTGGCTCAAAATCCTCTTTGAATTCAGCATGAATGTCATTGTTTCCATAAGCTGAAATATTTGGTCTTGGTTCAAAATCTTCTACAGCTTTTTCCTTTTCCTTATTGCCTATATCATTGTTTCCATAAGAAGAAATATTTGGTCTTGGTTCAAAATCTTGGTCAACATTATTCTTTTTACTATCTTCAATACCATTGTCTCCATATGCTGAAATATTGGGCCTAGGTTCAAAATCTTCTTCTCCTTTCTTCTTTTCTTCAGCATCAATGCTCTTGTCTCCATATGCTGAAACATTGGGCCTTGGTTCGAAATCTTCTACCCCTATCTTCTTTTCTTCAACATCAACGTCTTCGTCTTCATATGCTGAAATATTTGGTCTTGGTTCGAAATCTTTAACTGTGTTCTTCTTTTCCTTATCATCAAATGATTGCTTCAAAGTCTTCAAATTATTTTTGTTGTTTGCGTCAAGAAGTCCTTGAATTTCTTCTGGCATGTTTTGCTCTTTCATTACCAGCTTCCAATATTCTCCTACATCTTTTCTTGATTCCACAACTGCTACGATCTTTATTTGAAAGCCAAGGAAAACCCATAAGTTAGAAAAATACTAAAAAATTATCAAGACAGTTGATAAATTATATTATTATTATTAATATAATTTTTTTTAACTTTTTTTTTATAAAAAATTATTAATTTATAAATATCAAATTTTATTAGTATTAGTAAAAAATTAAATAAATATTATTATTAGAGATTGATATCTAGACAATAGTTTCCATTTATTTACCCAAACTAACATATATTTATTGAGTTACTCTACTCACCCAATTATTTATCTCTTTTTATATTATTTTAATTATTTATTTTCTTTTAATATTTTATAAAGAATTTGTGTAATATTGATAAAGCGACAAATAAATAAAAAACCAATATTTTTGTCAAATACAAAAAAAAACAAAACAAAAACAACTGAGAGATTAAAATTAAACAAACATTTTAAGTAGCAGTTTCTGAGGATTGCTATTTATACACTAGAATTCTACATCCAATGTTTACACCAGTTTAAATACAACATACTCATCTACTCATTTGTATTGAAAAAGGTTAAAAAATAATTATAAAACATAATAAAAAATTAAATTGTATGAATATACGGTGTAAATGTCAGTTTTTATGTAAGAGTAGCATTCCTCATATAATTATAATGAGTATGATAAACTATATAGAAGATTAAAAGTTCTTATAAAAAATAGAATATTAAAAAATTATTCGAGGTGGAGTGAAAATACGTCAAGAAAACATGAACAGGCAAGTAATTGCGCAATTATGTTTAATATCATAGATAACTAGTAATATTTTTGTTTATTTTAATAAAAACAAGGACTGTGCTTGACCAAAAAAAAAGAACAACGTAAGGACTGTGCATACCAAGAGAAGAAAGAGAGGCAATAAAGCAAGAGCAGGTCTCATCTTTGAGAATCAAACTATGATTTTAGTTTTTAGATGAATGATTTCTATTACTACTTGATCACTTATTTATAGCTAGAAATGAGATAACACGTGATCGACCACGTGCTTCTGTTATTTATAAATTCTTGGAAATTGTTGAAGCTGCTTTTTTGTGTATTGATAGAAACTATGGTATAATCAAAATCGACTTAACCGAGTGGTTTGATAATTGGAATCTTAATCTGTCTTTTGAATTTAAAAATCGGCATGCATAAGAAAAGGAATTTAAATTGAAAAATTAAACAAGAATTGGAAATTTGGAGGTTTAAACTGTTGTGTATAATGCAAGTTAAGTAATCCTAATCCAAGTTCAAGTTAATTAGAATTTGTTTGTTATTTAGTATACAAGTTAGTATATAAGTTAGTTGTATATAAAAAGATATATTATAAAATAGTTTTTATTCATTCAATAATATTAATTCTTAATTTTTTATTCTCTCTCTTTTTCTCTTCACTAAAAGTCTCTCACGCACTAACAAATTGGTATATAGAGCTTCTGGTTCGTGCTCTTGATCGTGTTTCTAGGGAACATGAATCAATCAGCGTAAAGAAGAATGATACTAATGGCATTCCAAATTCTCTCCCAATTCTTGACGGCAAAAATTGGAATTGATGGAGCCAACAGACGAAGTCCTTGTTCGGTTTTCATGAAACCATAGAAGTGGTCGAAAACGACGTTCCCGAGCTAGCTCAGGATGCAACTGATGTGCAGAAAAATACACACAAGGAGACGAAGAAGAAAGATTGCAAGGCTACATATTGCATTTAATCGGCGGTAGATTCGGCGAATTTCGACAAGATCTCTCAAGTTGAATCGGCGAATGAGGCATGGGATATTCTTTTCAAGTACTATGAAGGAGGTGGAAAAGTCAAAGTTGTTAAATTGGGAGAAGATGAAAAGATTACAGGCTATGTGTCAAAGGTTCAAAATCTCGTCAATCTCATGAAGGGTTGTGGTGAAACCTGTTGAAAGAGTATTGTGGTGTACTTTTCGTTTATATCGTATCCACAGGGATTATTGCGATATTACCGCCGTTCTATAGCCTATTTTGTCTTGAGTTAATGTTACTTTAAGTTTGGGTTTGCAGAAGATCATTCACACTTTTAGTAGCAAAGAGTAAAGTAATGAAAGTTCTAAGTTAAAGAAAATGTATCAAGATTCGATTTCATCGACCTAAATTTGTATGTTTCCTTATAAATATACGTATTTGAACTCGGTAACGATCAATATAATTACGTATCGACGCCTATATCGTCCGTGTCCGCAACGATATAGTTAGATTTACCGTATTGTTTAACCGACGATTTCTCCACCGTTTAAACAATACAAATAACGTTTTAAAACCGATACTAAGTAAACATCAAACGTTAAATCCATGTCTGCAACTTATAGTTTGATAAATGATAGAGTTAGGTCTAGATACAAACATTGATGTCTCAAACATTTATACCATAGAAAAGCTTTAATAAACAAACTAAACCATTTATATTGATCATCACATGTTCATACACAATATATTCACAAGAAATACATACAAAAAGCTAGGAAGATTACATCTTATCTTGATACAAAAGAGATTTAGCTATCCATGAGAATGGTAGCTTGCTCAAGAAGTAAAGGATGAAGATCAACAAGCATCAAAGGCGATTAATCGACGATCAAGGCTTCGAATCTTCAACTCTTAGTTTGCTACAGTGTTTTGTGCTCTTGGTTCTCTCTCAAAATATCTCTCTATATTGTTCAAAGTGATCTGGCCCCTAATCAAATAAACAAAGTTTCGCAGACCGCGCTTAGTGCGGTGTAGCCCGCTAAGCGCGCCATCAAAAATTGCTAAACCGCCCAACCGCGCTAAGCGGGCTCCAGACCTCGCTTAGCGCGGAACTCTCTGCCAGAACTTCCTTCTTTTCTTCAAAACCGCGCTTAGCGGGCTCAACCTCGCTTAGCGCGCTACCTCTTTTCAGCAATCTTTGGCTTTGGTCTTGGAACATCTTCAAAGTCCTTTTTCCATGGTCCAAGCTTCCAATTATCTATAAAAACTACAAAATCCAACATAGATTGCAAAGATAAGAACTATTCAACAATAATATAAATATAAGAATAAATATATACCAAATGATAATAAAATACTACTATTAACCACAAAAAGACTTGAAAGTTACCAAAAATTACCTAAGATATTTACACAAATTGATAACTAACAACTCTCCCCAACTTAAACCTTTGTTTGTCCTCAAACAAGAACAAATATAAAAACAACAACAAACAAAACCAAGAGAGCACAAGCTAAGACAAGAACAAATGGGTGGTTCAAATTCCATAAGCACACAAGTAACATCTCACCCTTGCTAAAATAATACCATGATTGAGATACTAATACTAAATACACCTTTGATGTAAACAGTTCCTAAAACAAAATAAGTTCAAAATTGAATCACAACCAACACACTTCTCTAGTAAGAGACAAAATTGAGGACCTAACACTCACACAACAATGCCGCCAACATCCAGAATCAATTATGCATTTATCTACACAATATTTATATAAAAAGCGTAAAAGCAAGAATCACAAAGACTTTAGGGTTGAAACTTGGCTTGGTTAACAAGGAAGTGTCATTTCTCAAGGCAATTGAAACGAAAGGGTCAATTCCTAAGAGAGCATTCAAATCACGATTATATCCACACATTCTTATCAACCGATCACACAATTTTATTGCTCAAGAGTTCATCACTTTAATATAAAAGACACTAGCTATATACAAAGCTCTTTTTTTTTCTTTTTCTTTTTCTTTTTCTCTTTATTTCTCTTTTTTTTTCTTTTTCTCTCTTGAGCAATCACTTATTTTCTTCTCCCCACCAATACACCAAGATAATTTTTTTATTCTCCCCAACTTGAATATTACCACCACATAATCACGAATGCTCCCTATTCTAAGGCGAAAAGGAATCAATCCTAACCATGTTTCATGGTGTTTTTCAAGGTTAAAAGAAAGTCATCAAGATTCAAATCAAAAATCGGCAATTATAAGGCATGACATGATACCGATTGAATCTTGGCAAAACGGCTCAAAGTGGTTAGCAGATACTCACACACTCACCGGGTAGGTTATATTTGGAAGAGAAGTTATACTCGAAATGCGAAACAAAATGCTTTGATCACTTTCATGCTTTACACAATTAAAATAAAAACGCAAGATTAAACATAATAAACACGAGTTAAACGCACATTGTTGGTAATCACAAAATAATATATATATGTACAATGGAAAGGCTCCTCACACTAGTTTTAGAACTAAAATGATTCAATATTGAACTATATTTGTTAAAGAAAATATGACATCTAATTTGTACAATTACAAGCATCTAATTCATGGTATATTAAAGAAACGATAAAAATGTACCTTGCACGTACTAATTTCACATTATATCATCACCGCCCCAATTGGATGTAAAACTTGCTCCCTCAAGGAAACACTTTCACAAGGACAACAAAAATTAAAAAAAACACAATTGCATATGTTCATAGAAATAAAAGCAATTAAACTAAAAACTTAATAATTTAAAACAAACACCAAAAGGTGTCACAATATCCAAAAAGGCATAGCAATGCCTAAGGTTCAAAATACCTCATCCTATAAAAGGATGGAACAAAACATAACAAAGCTAATGTCAAAATAAAAAAAACTAGCACTAAACATAAAATATAAAACTACTCATCCTCATCCTGATTTTCTTCCACATTTTCATCCTCGCCACCTTCCTCCTCCTCAGGAAATGGACTGACCTCAGGCCAATCAGCATAATCCACCAAGTCTTGGCGAGAACTCCACGGATGAGCCACATGGGGCTCCATCATCTGCAACCTCAGCTGAGACATAGAATCATGCAAAAATATGAATGCTCTCTGATGCGCCATATGAAATGCCAAGTTCTCCTCTCTATCAGGATCACTACGACGGCGAGCAGGGCGAGCAGCAGCAACAGGAACAGCAGTCAACCTGGATAAACAATAACGCTCAATAAAAGTATCATCAATAAAAGTGTCAATAGACACAAGACCCTCAGAAGGAATCTGCACTCTTGCTTTCTTGCACAGATTCATGATCAAACCAGGAAAAATCAGCTTGCAGGGAGCACGATCACCATGCCGAGTTCCACTCAAAGCAACCCTCTTCAGCTCATTCGCAATAATGCGAGTAATATCAATCGGCTCATGCTCAATCATACGAGCAACCAAAGCAGCAGACTCAGCAGGCAAAGAGGAAGTGTGACTCCTATCTGAAATGATTAAAGAAAGGGCAACACAAAACCAACATGTTAACATAAAAATAACAAAAATAAATAGCTATAGTCAGAATCAAAGCAATAGAACACTCCCCCTGCATCAAACAAAAACAGGCAGAAGAGGGAATTTTTCTGAAATCCCCAGACCGCGCTAAGCGCGCCTACCGCGCTAAGCGGGCTCTGCGATTTGCAGAAAAATTCCCTGCGAACCAGGGTTGCAACCAAACATTTCCAGCACCCAAATCCTATTCTAAACATGTACAAGGCACTGGAAATCAGACTATATCACTAAGTTTTCAACACACAAAACCCTAACCACATCATTTTTATTCCTAATCTCAATCTAAACCTTAATATATATAATGCAAGCATAAGAGAAAAGAAATAATAAGAAGAAGATGAAGACATTACCTTGGTGATGATGAAGATGAAGAAAGAGCAAAAAAAGAGAAAACAAGCTTAGGAGAGCAAAAATGGGGAAAATGAGGCACAAAGACCTCAAACCCTATTTTTTTCATTCAGAAAACGCGCTGGGCCGGGTCAGAAACAAAGGCCCAACATTTCAATTTTTTTTTCTTTTTCTGAAAACCCACCCGCGCTAAGCGGGGTCTGAAGCGCGCTAAGCGCGCAACTCTCTGGAACTAAGGGTTCCAAAATTTCAAAAGCGCGCTAAGCGGGCTAGAGCGCGCTAAGCGCCCTTGACAGAACACAGAAAAATTTTTCTTCTACCAGCAAGTGTAACTTTACCGGTAGGCTGATTTTGGCTAGACCAGAACGCAAAAAACATAAACGGTAAAAAACACATAAAACAAGCTGAATATTTACAAATTGGGGTGCCTCCCAATAAGCGCTTTGTTTAACGTCGGTCAGCTCGACGGTCAAAGGCAATCAAGGATCACCAAACGATAAAACACAAGTTTCACGATTAAAATCGCTTCCTCGATAAACCTTCAACCTCTGACCATTAACTACCCATTCTTGCTTTGATTTTTGGTCCTCTATCACAATAGCCCCATGGCTTCTAACCTCTTTGACTAAAAACGGTCCGGACCATTTAGACTTCAACTTTCCCAGAAAAAGTCTTAACCGGGAATTGAAGAGTAAAACTAATTGCCCTACCTTAAAGTCCTTAATTCTAATCTTACTATCATGATAGAATTTGGTCTTTTCCTTGTAAATCGAATTAGACTTATAGGCATGCAATCTCATCTCTTCCAACTCATTTAATTGGATTTTTCTTCTCTCTCCACACAACTTGTGGTCAAAATTCAAAAGCTTCAAGGCCCAATATGCCTTATGCTCTAGTTCTATGGGAAGGTGACAACTTTTACCATACACCATTTGGAATGGTGTAAGACCGATCGGTGCTTTGAAAGCGGTCCGATATGCCCACAAGGTTTCATCAAGCTTCATTGACCAATCCTTCCTAGAGCTAGACACAGTTTTCTCAAGAATTCTCTTAATTTCTCTATTGGTCCTCTCAACTTTCCCATTAGTTTGTGGATGATATGGAGTAGCCACCTTGTGCTTTACTCCATATTGCTCCAACACTTTCTCAAGCGGGGCATTACAAAAATGAGATCCCCCATCACTAATTAAAACTCTTGGTGAGCCAAACCGCGAAAATATATTTTTCTTCAGAAATTTGATCACGGTCTTACCATCCGCTTTGGGTGAAGCAATTGCTTCCACCCACTTAGACACATAATCCACAGCTACCAAGATGTATTCATTTGACATAGAGGAAGGGAATGGTCCAACAAAGTCAATACCCCAACAATCAAATACTTCTACTTCTAAAATACTTTGGAGGGGCATTTCCTCTCTTTTCCCAATTCCACCAGTTCTTTGACAACTGTCGCATGAGGCAACATGGTGGTAAGCATCTTTGAACAAAGTAGGCCACCAAAATCCCGATTGAAGGACTTTTGTGGCCGTACGCAAACTATTAAAATGACCACCGTACGGCGAATTGTGGCAAAGCCTGTTGAATGCAGTATAGGGCAAGCAACAAAAAAGATTTGGAAATATTGATCCGGGATTTATCGTCCTCAGAGATGGAGAGATGCCATTCAACAGTTTCTATGGTTTCGAGCTCGGGTTTGAATGAACAAAAGTATAAAAACGGAAAAGTAAATATGAACAGAAAAGAATTCATTCTTCGGAAAGATAAGAGTTATCAAACTTTGTATATAATCTACTTATCACAAACTTAAACTTATCGACCAGTTATACTCAACCTACCGTACTTGTCTATGTTATCACGTATCTCTCACATAAGTGTCCATCTCTGGAGCACCTACGAGATTAACTCACAACCAAGGTTATCTCTAACGCAAAGTTGCGAGAACATCCGTATTCTCACGCCGGCGATCTCTCGCGCGCCGCTCAAACACGAAAGCATTAAGTACAGATACAAACAGTGATTGATAGCTCTAAATCTATCTCTAGAGTTCAGAAACTAACAGATAATCATCCTAGATAAGGATTCAAGAAGTTTATCTCTAAAGCAACCCAAATCCCGAGCACAGAGCAAAAATCTAAGACAACAATCAACACAGATTTATAAAGCAAGATTTATATAATGCCATGATCAAAAAATATACATGAGTTCAAATTAAAATCATATACAAAACCCAACTATAAGAGAAAACACAAAGAGGAAGAGAAATGAACCGAAAATCTCCCAGTTTTTCAGCTCCGATCGATGATCAATCCACCCCCGATCATCCAAATGCAACCTCCGAAGATGTTTTCTAAGCCAATTCTACTCTAAGAATGAAGTTGATGGTGTTGGGACTCAAAAGTACCCAAACCATGACCTAAAAATGTGATTTTTGCCCCTTTTAACAAGTCTGAAAATCCGCAGGTCCGCTTAGCGGAACAGAGTCCGCTTAGCGGAGTCTGCTAAAAACCAGATTTTGTTTTCGCCATAACTCGAGAACCGTAACTCCGAATTGCGCCCGGTTCGAAGCGTTGGAAAGCTTATTCAATGCTCTATATAATAATGAATGAATGGAGACCAAATTGATGATTTTGATCATCCTTATTTTGAGTCTTTGGAAGTCCGCTTGATGGTGGCTAAGCGGGCTTGCACTAAAACTGCGAAATCGAAGCCGTGCCTTTGACACTTTATTCCTCAAGGCTCCAATAAGCATGAATACCTATAAAAATAAAGGAAAAACTATCAAATGGTATAAAAGTATATGAAAATACAACCATTCACAAAGTATACGTATTTATACACAAAACGGGGAATTATTCAAACGGTATTGACAAAAGTATCGATAAGTGCCACTATTTACATACACAAAATAAGTAAATTTTGGCATTTATCAATGCCACAAAATGCTTTTAGTTTCCTCATCCGCGACACATCTTCTCAAAAGATTGTCATTGCTCAACTTAAACAAGTGAGGCTCATCCCAAACATAAAAATTGGCATCGTTTAAAAACTTTTTTCTTTGATTCCAAGTTAGATCCTCCGGTATCCAGCCAGATGCTTTGTGATTAGCCATATCTGCGAACCAGGGTCTAACTTCTTGTACCATGTACAGTTTTTCATCAGGGAATTCTTCCCTCACTTCTTTTTCATTGTTTGTCACCTCGGTATTCACTAACCGAGATAAATGATCCGCAATCAAATTTTCTTTACCTTTCTTATCCTTCACTTCAAGATCAAATTCTTGAAGCAAAAGAATCCACCGAATAAGCCTCTGTTTTGAATCAGGCTTGGTGAGAAGATATTTGATTGCGGCATGATCAGTATAACACACCACTTTAGAACCAATGAGGTAAGAACGAAACTTTTCCAATGCAAAAACAATTGCGAGCAATTCTTTTTCGGTAGTGGCATAGTTTACCTGTGCCTCATTTAAAACTTTGCTCGCATAATGTATAGCATGGAAATGTTTGTTTTTCCTTTGGCCTAAGACCGCACCAACCGCATAGTCACTAGCATCGCACATGAGTTCAAACTCAAGCGACCAATTAGGAGCGACAATTATGGGTGTGGTGGTCAAATTTTCTTTGAGTTCTAGGAAAGCTTTTAGACATGATTCATCAAAATTAAATTCCATACCTTTGTTGAGCAAATTACTCAAAGGCTTTGCGACCTTGGAGAAATCCTTGATGAATCTTCTATAAAACCCAGCATGTCCCAAGAAGCTCCTTATGCCTTTCACATTCACCGGAGGGGGAAGCTTTTCAATAACTTCAATTTTTGCTGGATCGACCTCAAGCCCCTTTGAAGATACCTTGTGGCCAAGAACAATCCCATCCGTTACCATGAAAGTGCACTTCTCCCAGTTGAGAACCAAATTTGTTTCAATACATCTTTCCATCATCACATCAAGATTTTTCAAGCACAAGTCAAATGACGACCCGTACACAGAAAAATCATCCATGAACACCTCGATGCTTTTCTCGATCAAATCTGAGAAGATAGCTTGCATGCACCTTTGAAATGTTGCGGGAGCATTACATAGTCCAAATGGCATTCTTCGGTATGCAAAAACACCAAAAGGACATGTTGTAGCAACCTGCCTAAAATTTTAACTTAGAGAGTCGCCACCTATTCTGAAGGGCGAATAGGAAACCCTACGCAGTATAGAGATCAGGGTAAGATACTATATTCGGGTCGAGGGAAGGTGTTAGGCACCCTCAACCCTTTCCTATTGGCTTTGAATCTAAGGATAAAGGTTTATGGCTAAGGAAGTGAATAGGGGGAAAATTGAGATTTTAGGGAAGGGGACTCGCCTTGTTGCCAAGTGCCTACGTATCTCCTTATGGAGAATCAGAGTCAACGTAGTTCGGGGCACAGGGTTGTACGCCTTTGAATTAGTATGAGGTTGTTTGAAGGCTTTTTGAATGGCCTATCGTAGTTTTGGAAGTTGCAAGGCATTTTGAATTGCCTAGGATAAAAATCCGGAGTTTGATTTGTTGTTTTAAGGTTTTGGGCGTACAACCCTGATTTTAATTTGTTACCATTAGTCGCGATAATCAATAGGTTTGATTACCATGGCTAACGGACTAAAGGGAGGATTGCTAACCACTATAATCGATAGATTCAATTATCGCGAATAGCAAATGTGTATTTTAATTATTTAATTTTATCGTTATCCCTCATAATTGATAGATTCACTTACAAATAATAACGAATTGGATAGAGGAAAATGCTAATCATCGTAACCAATAGCTTTGGTTAAAACCATTTAGCAAAAATGAGTTTATTTGAATTATATTTGATTAGAGAATTAAATAATTAATTGATTATTACCCACCACGATCAATTGATTTAATCGAAGCGAATAATAAATTAATTCGTAATACTTTGGCCAAATGGCCAGTGGGATTGAGCAAACCCTAACGCATTCGTCCACTTCTAGGGTTTTTGTGTTTTTTATAATTAGAGGTTAAATTAATTAAATCGAGATAATTAAATAATTGGGAAAATAATCAGGAGAGCAATTCTAAATTCTAATTATAGCCTAATCCTAATTTAATTTTACTATTAATTTAATCTTAAACCAAATTACATATATTAGAAAAATATTGAGTTTAATTACATAATATATAAAAAGAATGATGAAACCTGGGCGTATTATCCCATGCGGTTGCCCTTGGATGTCCACGGTGTGCTTGCAATCTTGTGGCCGTTGGATTTGAGCAGTGTTGAGATCCTGAAGGTGGCTGCGTGAAAGTCCATTGTAGGCATGCACTGGCTGTGTGTACTGGATCTGGAAACAAACCTTACCAAAGAAAATCAGAAAAATATATGTGGGATGCTGGGATCGAACCCAGGTCCCTTGGATTCCCAGTTCTTTCCAAAGCCAAGTGCGCTGCGCCTATCTCATGTTAATGTAACGAATCCAAAACATCATATACAAAAATAACATGACTAAAAACTCAAAAAAAGAATAAGACACGGGGACGTGTCCTTCTTCCTCGCGAATCAACAGTGGTACGGCGGCAACAGCTTATCTCCATGGCCATTAATCTGCAAGCTTCAAACTCCATATACAAACACTATAAATCACGAATAAAAGCCCAGATTGATTATATAAAACACCCCGAATCCGTTAAACCCTTGAATTCAAACTAAAATTGACTCTAAACAATTTCCCTAAAATCAAGAACATAAACCTTAACTATGGTGATTTGTTCAAATCACAACAAGAATTGAATTAAATGTACAGAAACGGTCTTATCATCAATCTAAACATAATTACGTAATTGAAACCTGTTCATGATGCCTCCACAAGCGTAATCGGGCATAAGGCAAAAAGCCCAACCGTGAGCAAGCGTGGGGTTCCGCCGGATTGCTGCGGAATGGTGTTGTGATGGTGTCTTCGCGGTGGTTGCTCGCGTGGTGGCGTCGGTGGAGGAGAGTTACGTGAGGCTGACATCGCGTTTTCGCCGTGTGGTTGGGAGACGAAGCCATGGTGGTGTTGATGGCCATTGGTCTTCATCTGTAGAACAAAAGAGAAGAGAAAAAAACTAGCAAGAAGAAACAGAGCAATCAAATTGTTGCATATGGTTTTGTCCACAACACACACACCAATGTTACAGATTTTTCTTTAGTTATTGTATTGTTATAACAAACTTCCAATAGAATTGGTACGTCAACAAGAGGCAGGTAGTATCTACATGGGTTAGAATTGGTCAAAGGGATCTCGCTGTTTTTTTCGGTCCCCCCTACTCCTAATGTCAAAATAATCCTTTTATATTGTTCAAGTTAGGTTTTTTTTATACCTAATGGGCCTATTGCCCAATTAGCTTAAGATATATATATATATATATATATATATAAATAACCAAAAATAATAAAAATCCCAAAAATTAATACTAACAATACTCCATAACCATAATTAACAATAATAGAAAATAATCACATCAAATATTAAAATTAATAATTAGACAATACTAATTAATAATAATAGTTAAAAATGATCAAATCAGATATTGAAATAGTCCGACAAAAAATCACAAGCTATATGATTAATTGTGAAACGGACTAAAAAATCTCGAAGACAGCACAGATGGGTCAGGTGACTAGGCTCCAGCACTTTCTAACTTTAACCCTCATTTTAACCCAGGATATTCTGTAAGAACGCAGGTTTGACAATAGGGATGTCAAACTCCATGATTCTTAATTTTGATCCTTGATGAATTAAAAGACACAAATTGACCGGGCAAATTTTGGGGTATGACAGCTGCCCCTGTTCAATCTTCTTAAACCTAAAGAGTCAGATAGGCACGTCTGCCTATCGTGATCTAAAGGTGGAAGATGATTGGACACTGAAATGCCCTGAAATTTGCATGCGTCGGGAATAAATTCCATGAGAGATGGGCTTACAGATGTCAGGTAGATACCATTTTCTCAAGATGTGAAGCAGATGCTTTCGAAAGGAACCACTTGCTTTGGTTTTAGTGCGGCCTAATAAGGCAACCTGAATTTTATGCAATGGTATGATGCATGCGATGCATGATGCAGTGCGCTTCTCAAAATAAATGAGAGCCATGTATGTATATGCGTACTGTATGAATGAGGTTTGTTAGTTGAATGATGCATGATTGTCAGTTAAAGTATGTTAGTAGCTCTGAAAAGAGAGATAACACATTTGATTGTTATTGATGATGTTTTGGAGAATATCACTGCCGAGGGACTAACGTGGTAAACCCAATTGAGAAATTGTTTGAAAAATCTTGTATGCCTGGAAAAGCTCCTAGAAAGGATGGAATACGTCTTGAAGAAGACTTCCTGGAAAGGTTCCTGAAAAGGAGTAGCGAGGACCTTCTGTTGGTTGTGTAAATTGGCTTGCTATGGTCAGCAAGCTTCCGCAGTTTGTGAACCCCCACTTACTATAGTTCTAGTAAGTTTCTGTAGTTTGTGAACCCCCACTTACTATAGTTCTAGTAAGTTTCCGTAGTTTGTGAACCCCCACTTACTATAGTTCTAGTAAGTTTCTGTAGTTTGTGAACCCCCCACTTACTATAGTTCTAGTAAGTTTTCGTAGTTTGTGGACCCCAATAGGATTGCTTGCTATAGTTCTAGCAAGTTCACCTGCACCGACAGGGTTATCTGCGAATCTCATCGCAGAATTTACCTGTACCACCAATAGGGTTATTCACGAGTGTTATCGTGAAATTTACCTATATTATCAGGGTTATCTACGAATGCTATCGCAGAATTTACCTGTACCACCAATAGGGTTATTCACGAGCGTCGTCGCGAAATTTACCTATATTATCAGGGTTATCTACGAATGCTATCGCAGAATTTACCTGTACCACCAATAGGGTTATTCACGAGCGTCGTCGCGAAATTTACCTATATTATCAGGGTTATCTACGAATGCTATCGCAGAATTTACCTGTACCCCCAATAGGGTTATTCACGAGCGTCGTCGCGAAATTTACCTATATTATCAGGGTTATCTACGAATGCTATCGCAGAATTTACCTGTACCCCCAATAGGGTTATTCACGAGTGTCGTCGCGAAATTTACCTATATTATCAGGGTTATCTACGGATGCTATCGCAGAATTTACCTGTACCACCAATAGGGTTATTCACGAGTGTCGTCGCGAAATTTACCTATATTATCAGGGTTATCTACGAATGCTATCGCAGAATTTACCTGTACCACCAATAGGGTTATTCACGAGTGTCGTCGCGAAATTTACCTATATTATCAGGGTTATCTACGGATGCTATCGCAGAATTTACCTGTACCACCAATAGGGTTATTCACGAGTGTCGTCGCGAAATTTACCTATATTATCAGGGTTATCTACGAATGCTATCGCAGAATTTACCTGTACCACCAATAGGGTTATTCACGAGTGTCGTCGCGAAATTTACCTATGTAGAATTTGGATCATTTGCCCTGGTTTGGACAAATTTCACCTGCACCGAAGGAATTACCTGCCATGGTTCTGACAGGCGTACCTGCATAAGAGTAATCATTTGCTATAGTTCTAGCAAACTTACCTGCATGAAAAAGATTCACCTGTTTGGAGACTCACGACTCGAGGGTCGGAGGAAATACACCTTTCACAACACGAGGGTTGGAGACTAGGCTTTTGTAGTGTGATCTGAATTTTGATGTAATAGTCAGACGGGGACTGGCTACCATGCGAGAAATGGACTTTGCAAGGATTTGCCAGGACGAGGACTGAACTTTGAAATGGTTTGGATTGCCAATAAAAATTGGGCTTTTTATGTATATGCTAATGCTCATGCGTATGTATGCATGTTAATGATGATGCAATCCCGAGATTTTATCTCCTTAAACCCATTGAGCTTGTTTACTCCATGCTTGCACCTATACCCTGACTATGCTTATGCTGGCTTTGTAATGTTTATGTACGCTTATGCATATGCGCATGTTTGGTTGACGTAATGAGTGGAACGAAGTAATGTCTTCTGTAAGACTACCTGAAAAGGTATGGTGTAAGGTATCAACCAGTTTATGTAATGCATGATTTGTATGTATTTGCATGATGCTCCAATGATAGGTTGTTGATAACCAAAGCGTATATAGTTTGCTGGAATTGCGGGTTTGTTTGATAAGATGGGGTGTGATGCTAGCGCGATTTCCCAATACCTGTTTTGTTTGAGCTTGGAAGATCGTAGTTAGAAGAAAGATTTGTTTGATGTTGTAAAGTGCGAGAACGCCTTTTTCCCTTTTGTTATGTGTCTTGCCCCAGTTTGAAAAAAAATTTTTTTAGAAATACTCCACGCCTTTAACCTTTGGAGGTTCTCCACACCTTTAACCTTTAGAGGTTCTCCACATCTTTAACCTTTGAATTGTTTGCCTTATGAATTTGATATCCAGTGTCCCAATGTTTAGTGGAAAAGATGCCTATGATCTCCAAGTTATGGGGGAAGTGCCCAAAGAAATAACCTTGTCATATGCTTCGATGTTTAGATTGAAGGGTGTTCCCCTGGTCTCCAGGTCATGGAAGGTTATCCATAGTGTTCTATCCTTTGAATTTGAATTCTTCCCATGTCTGACATGCCCCTGTTTGAGATTGCTTTGAGATGTGCCCCAAGTCGATTGAACCTTAGGAAGACTGCCCCTAGTTAATAGGATGTTCGATTGTATGCCCCTGTGCTCCTTGAAATTTTTGCCCCTGTTTAGGAGAACCCCCTAGATGTGGTTCCCCCGACTCCAGGGTCTTTATTAGAAATGATCACCTTTGATTAACCCATTTCGAGATTTCCTCGATGCTAAGTGTATACTCGTAGATGGTGTTGTACTTTTTGAGAAGTAGTTCCAATGGAATGCGTATGCCAGTTTTGAAATCGAAGTCCGTTATGAATTAGGACTGGATGGTTTTGAAAAGAATGCTTGAAGAAGCATAGTGATTAGAAGTAGTTTTAACAAACATAGGAGTCAGTATAACAAATTCTGCTTAATATGCTTTCATGGTTAACCTTGCCTCAATTAGGACTTTTAAATGTTGTAACTTGGCCTGGTTCATGTTTTAAGAAACAATGGATATAAGGCTCAAAATTTTATTTATCCCACCCCTTTCTCCTTGATGTTCTCCAGATCCTAAAAATTCTACTAATCCAATGGATGTGCTTTGTTTGCGAGAGAATCGTTTCAGTTTCGATGTTGAGCAGAAGCCTTAGTAGAGATCCAAGCATTGATGAAAATATTGTGAAGATCCAAGCATGGATGCGAGGCTTTGATGATTTAGCAGTCACCAGATTATCCATTGTATTTAGCCTTTGTTTTTATCCCTTATTTTTGCATGAACCAATTCTTTTGAATTTGATCCATCGGGATGCCCTAAATTTTGCCTAAGTCGTTTTTTTTATTCATGGAATTTTTTGACTTAGCGGGCGCTTTTCTCCTTTTTCTTTTGAATACTCCTTTTGAGATTGATCCTTGGATATTGAATGTTGTGACTGCTATGTTGATTTTGATTTGCAAGCTTCGCCTCTGATACTTCCTCGATCATGAATGATGTAATGAGGAAGAAGATTGTTGTAAATGTTATCTCCATTACTTCCTCATTCTTAGATGAATGCGAGGAAGAAGATGTGCTCGAACCTTTGTTTTGCTCCTTGCTTGAATCCCTGCTTGGATTGACTGACTCTCTTGACAACCAAAATACACCATTGAATTAATTGACATCTACCCTGCCCCTGGTTGAAATCAAGGTTTATTTGGAAAGTAGAAACAAGCTCCAACTCCTGGCTCGAGGGGGTAACGAGGGATTAACATCCTTATATCTCCACTGTTTAGGAATCGAAACAATGCCTGTACATCCTCGGCTCGGTCTTACCTTGAAAGCATATGTTTAGCGAGACTTAGTTATTTGTAATCGTCATTCTCCCTCAGGTTTGTTAATACTCTTAGATTTGAAATTGAAAATAGAATAGAAGCGTACGAGTGGAAAGTCGCAGTAATGCAAGAGCGGAGAGAAAGAATTGATTTCAAAACATGCATGATTATTGTATTGAATTACTATTCGAAAAGTACAACGTTTTACATCAAATAGTGTTTTGTGATCGTAGGTAATACAACTAGAAAGATACACCTATTAATCCTAAGGGCAATCTCCTTTGTGAATCCGTCGACTTTGTTTTACTCCTTAGTTCGTGGACTTGTAGAAGTAGAAGGTGACCTCGAATTCCCCTTGGGCACGTCAAACCTATCGGGAACAAATTGCTTGTTAGCGGTGGGTTTTCGTCATATAGGAACTTCATGAGTTTCCTTTGACCGAAACTCTTTTGCTTTTTTTTTTTAGGATAGTATCACACCATTGCAACCTTCGAAGTTTGTAGATTGATAGAGAGAACGCCTATGACTCTTTTGCCCCTTGGTGCGGAGTTAACATATGTCGGCTTCCCTCCATCGTAGTTAGCATCTTTGTTCAGGGTCTTGCCCCAGTTGGACAAATCCTTGCCCCCAGGTTATCGTAGAGCGTCCTTGAAAGTTTGATATGTTCTAAGATGGACCCCTTTATGATTAGATACATCTTGAGTGTATCTATGAGGGAACTCTTTGTTGAACTAATCTTTGCTCGATGAAAACCTTTATTGTATTTGTAATCTTGTTATGACAAGGAATGGACACGTGGTTGGCATAGCGGAAGACATTCTCTTTTTTTTTTAGTAAGACCAAGATCTTTTATTCTCCTTTCTCCATAGTTTTTTTTATTTTTTTTTTGGAGTTTCGGGAAACCGGCTAGCACGGTTGGTATGGATGCGGGCGAAGATAGAAATGCAAATGCGAATGTATGAGTGCATGAAAATGCAAATGCACGCGTAAGCGATAGACTCCTTATATTATAACTCCATGTATGCAATGCAGACGTGTAACATATGATCCTAGGGATGGCCTTAGAGGCGACATTAGACCCTCTTGGAATCTTTGCAGGATAAATGTTATGACACGCTAAAGGAAATCCCTTGGATTCGAGAGTATGCAGAAGATAGCGGCTAGTGACCGTTCAAGCCAGTCACTAAATCTCGTGGCCATCGAGAAGCCAATCGACGTGTACCAATGAATTTGTCCCTCGTGGGAAGGTTCTCTATGCGGAACACAACCTATCTAAGGACGATATGGACGAAGAGAAATCCCTACAGGCTAGGGATGTAATGTGTAAATGGAGATCCAAACCCTACAAGTTAGAGGGTGCGCGGGAATAAGCATGGAGTGACCGTTCAGGACAGTCACTAGATTTCATAGCCATCGAGAGGCCAATCGAACGCATGCTAGTGAAGTTGTCCTTCAGGGAAGGACGCGTCATTGTGAAGACACATGGATGTAACAGAAAATCCCTATATGCTAGGGAGTACGTAGTAGTAAGCACGGGGTGACCGTTCGAGACAGTCACTAGATCGCATGGCTATCGAGAGGCCAATTGACGTGCGTTAACGGAAATGTCCTTCGTGGGAAGGACGCGTAGTTGTAAGAATACAAGGATATAAAAGTAAAATCCCTACAGGCTAAGGGATGCATAGATGGTGATGTCATTCGTGGGAAAGACATGATCTTTAGAAATTAGAGTCCCTACAGGCTAGGGACCACGTGGGGATACCTGCAAAATCGAAACACATGGATATTCGAAGTATATAAATTGCAAACATATGAAGAGAACAGCAGCACAAAAGTCCTAGGTTCATAGGTTCGACGTAGCGGCTCTAGGGAGCCTACCCTTTTTTTTGGGAGTGTTCTAGAAGGTCTCATGGGGTCGTTCGTAGCCTCCGAGACTTTTTCGTCTCTTCGGATTTTGGAACAACTCATTTTATCCATGAGGTTCGAATTTTTGGGGTAGGTTCCCGGAGAGATCAGCTAAGTATCCAGTCCAGCCCTCCACAAAGTCAAGCTTCGTTTCGGACCTTTCCAAATACCTAACCCACTCCGAGTGGAGTTATCAGTGAGACTCGTAAGGCGATTCATGTCCCCTTTTGATCTCAAAGTTAACTCCCACACTTAGGTTTAACAACGATTTATATAAATCCCAGAAAATGCAATAGAAATAAAAATATCCACTTAAATAAATATTTAATTCAATTGCAGTAATGAAATTGCAGAGGAAAATAAATAAAATTTAAATATTTACTAACCTCGAAATCCGGCTGCTTATGATTTTAAAAAAAATGCAATACACAACGAAGATTTAAATAAACAGACATTATTTAAATAACGAATATTTATTTTAAATGATATAAATAGATGAAATTATAGATAAATAAAATAAATTAAAATTAAAATTTTTTTTATATGTATTTTTTTAAAAAAGATAAACCTTCCCCAAACCCTAAAAAATGGCAGGTTTGCCAAACCCTAAAATGCGCCAAACCTAAACCCTGCCAAAACCTATAGGAGCATAGTAATTCACCGTTATAGTTATCCCCAGCAGAGTCGCCAGCTGTAGCAACCTGCCTAAAATTTTAACTTAGAGAGTCGCCACCTATTCTGAAGGGCGAATAGGAAACCCTACGCAGTATAGAGATCAGGGTAAGATACTATATTCGGGTCGAGGGAAGGTGTTAGGCACCCTCAACCCTTTCCTATTGGCTTTGAATCTAAGGATAAAGGTTTATGGCTAAGGAAGTGAATAGGGGGAAAATTGAGATTTTAGGGAAGGGGACTCGCCTTGTTGCCAAGTGCCTACGTATCTCCTTATGGAGAATCAGAGTCAACGTAGTTCGGGGCACAGGGTTGTACGCCTTTGAATTAGTATGAGGTTGTTTGAAGGCTTTTTGAATGGCCTATCGTAGTTTTGGAAGTTGCAAGGCATTTTGAATTGCCTAGGATAAAAATCCGGAGTTTGATTTGTTGTTTTAAGGTTTTGGGCGTACAACCCTGATTTTAATTTGTTACCATTAGTCGCGATAATCAATAGGTTTGATTACCATGGCTAACGGACTAAAGGGAGGATTGCTAACCACTATAATCGATAGATTCAATTATCGCGAATAGCAAATGTGTATTTTAATTATTTAATTTTATCGTTATCCCTCATAATTGATAGATTCACTTACAAATAATAACGAATTGGATAGAGGAAAATGCTAATCATCGTAACCAATAGCTTTGGTTAAAACCATTTAGCAAAAATGAGTTTATTTGAATTATATTTGATTAGAGAATTAAATAATTAATTGATTATTACCCACCACGATCAATTGATTTAATCGAAGCGAATAATAAATTAATTCGTAATACTTTGGCCAAATGGCCAGTGGGATTGAGCAAACCCTAACGCATTCGTCCACTTCTAGGGTTTTTGTGTTTTTTATAATTAGAGGTTAAATTAATTAAATCGAGATAATTAAATAATTGGGAAAATAATCAGGAGAGCAATTCTAAATTCTAATTATAGCCTAATCCTAATTTAATTTTACTATTAATTTAATCTTAAACCAAATTACATATATTAGAAAAATATTGAGTTTAATTACATAATATATAAAAAGAATGATGAAACCTGGGCGTATTATCCCATGCGGTTGCCCTTGGATGTCCACGGTGTGCTTGCAATCTTGTGGCCGTTGGATTTGAGCAGTGTTGAGATCCTGAAGGTGGCTGCGTGAAAGTCCATTGTAGGCATGCACTGGCTGTGTGTACTGGATCTGGAAACAAACCTTACCAAAGAAAATCAGAAAAATATATGTGGGATGCTGGGATCGAACCCAGGTCCCTTGGATTCCCAGTTCTTTCCAAAGCCAAGTGCGCTGCGCCTATCTCATGTTAATGTAACGAATCCAAAACATCATATACAAAAATAACATGACTAAAAACTCAAAAAAAGAATAAGACACGGGGACGTGTCCTTCTTCCTCGCGAATCAACAGTGGTACGGCGGCAACAGCTTATCTCCATGGCCATTAATCTGCAAGCTTCAAACTCCATATACAAACACTATAAATCACGAATAAAAGCCCAGATTGATTATATAAAACACCCCGAATCCGTTAAACCCTTGAATTCAAACTAAAATTGACTCTAAACAATTTCCCTAAAATCAAGAACATAAACCTTAACTATGGTGATTTGTTCAAATCACAACAAGAATTGAATTAAATGTACAGAAACGGTCTTATCATCAATCTAAACATAATTACGTAATTGAAACCTGTTCATGATGCCTCCACAAGCGTAATCGGGCATAAGGCAAAAAGCCCAACCGTGAGCAAGCGTGGGGTTCCGCCGGATTGCTGCGGAATGGTGTTGTGATGGTGTCTTCGCGGTGGTTGCTCGCGTGGTGGCGTCGGTGGAGGAGAGTTACGTGAGGCTGACATCGCGTTTTCGCCGTGTGGTTGGGAGACGAAGCCATGGTGGTGTTGATGGCCATTGGTCTTCATCTGTAGAACAAAAGAGAAGAGAAAAAAACTAGCAAGAAGAAACAGAGCAATCAAATTGTTGCATATGGTTTTGTCCACAACACACACACCAATGTTACAGATTTTTCTTTAGTTATTGTATTGTTATAACAAACTTCCAATAGAATTGGTACGTCAACAAGAGGCAGGTAGTATCTACATGGGTTAGAATTGGTCAAAGGGATCTCGCTGTTTTTTTCGGTCCCCCCTACTCCTAATGTCAAAATAATCCTTTTATATTGTTCAAGTTAGGTTTTTTTTATACCTAATGGGCCTATTGCCCAATTAGCTTAAGATATATATATATATATATATATATATAAATAACCAAAAATAATAAAAATCCCAAAAATTAATACTAACAATACTCCATAACCATAATTAACAATAATAGAAAATAATCACATCAAATATTAAAATTAATAATTAGACAATACTAATTAATAATAATAGTTAAAAATGATCAAATCAGATATTGAAATAGTCCGACAAAAAATCACAAGCTATATGATTAATTGTGAAACGGACTAAAAAATCTCGAAGACAGCACAGATGGGTCAGGTGACTAGGCTCCAGCACTTTCTAACTTTAACCCTCATTTTAACCCAGGATATTCTGTAAGAACGCAGGTTTGACAATAGGGATGTCAAACTCCATGATTCTTAATTTTGATCCTTGATGAATTAAAAGACACAAATTGACCGGGCAAATTTTGGGGTATGACACATGTAAAGGCAGTTTTCTCGTGGTCCGCCGGATTCACTGATATTTGATTGTATCCTGAATAACCATCCAGGAAACAATAGAAGTTTCTTCCGGCTAACCTCTCTAGCATTTGATCCATAAAAGGTAATGGAAAGTGATCTTTTCTTGTTGCTTGGTTCAACCTCCTATAATCAATACACATACGCCACCCGGTCACCGCTCTCGAAGGAATCAACTCGTTCTTCTCATTTCTCACAACCGTCAATCCACCCTTCTTAGGAACCACATGCACCAAACTCACCCATTCGCTATCGGAGATGGGATAAATCATCCCCGCCTCTAATAACTTCACAACCTCTTTTCTAACAACTTCTTTCATGGTTGGATTTAATCGCCTTTGAGGTTGTGCCACGGGCCGAAAATCATCTTCTAACATAATCTTATGCATACAATAGGCCGGACTAATACCCTTCAAGTCGGATAAAACCCATCCTATTGCTTCTTGATTCTTTGTCAATACCTCCTTCAATCGATGCTCTTCCTTGCTAGACAAACCGTTATTAATGATAACCGGCTTAGTAGAATTGTCACCGAGAAACACGTATTTCAAGTGAGATGGTAACACATTCAACTCCACCTTTTGCTCTTCAACTTTAGGTTCATCCTTCAACTCTTCAATTTGAGTTTCAAATGGATTCATCTCATCACAAGCCTCTAAATTTCTCAAGCAATCTTCAATTTCTTTCTCTTGATGTTTGGTGAGAACTTCAAGAGCTTCCATTAAAGTCTTCTCAAGAGGATTCGACAAGTGCATTTGATTCTCCACTTTCATACACTACGCCAAATTTAATTTTTAACAGCACCCCTACTAAAGCGCTTCTAGTAAAAAGCGCTCTTATAGGTTGCACTAAAAACAAAATAAAAAAACACGCTAAAAAAGCGCTCTTAAAGGGGGGGGGGGGGTATGAGAGCGCTTCTGAAAAGCGCTGTGGTAGGGGGGGTGTATGAGAGCGCTTTTGAAAAGCGCTTTGGTAAGGGGGGGTATGAGAGCGCTTTTGAAAAGCGCTTTGGTAAGGGGGGGGTATGAGAGCGCTTTTCAAAGCGCTGCTATAGGGGGGTTTAATGAGAGCGCTTTCTGCTAAAAAGCGCTGGTATAGACCAGGCTATGAGAGCGCTTTTCAGAAGCGCTTTAGTAGCCTTTATTAGTAAAAATTAAAAACAAAAACACGCTTTCACTTTCTCACTTTCTCTCTTTCGTTTTCTTTTTATTACTGTTTCTCACTTTCTCTGCAACCGAAAAACCCTCCGTCGTCGCCAGCCACAGCCACCACCGTTCGTCCCTCCGTCGCCAGCCACCACTGTTCGTCCCTCTGTCGCCAGCCACCACGTTCGTCCCTCCGTCGCCAGCCACCACCGTCGTTCTCTCCTCCGTCTGACTGTGCAAGGTAATATGATTTATGGGTTTAGTTTTAAGGGTTTCAACTAAGGGTTGCACTGCAATTTGAGAATGAAGCATATTACATGTTTGATTAAATGTCTTTAGAGTGTTTAATTTTCATTGAATATTTTCTTACTTTTATGATATTTTCTTACTTGAGATGGTGATTTGGTGAGACAATTTTTATAATCTTGTTTTATTGTCTCTTTGTATCTGCAGAATCTGAATCTCTAAAAGAAAATTGCTTAACCTTGTTCCCAATATATCACCACTCTTCTTTCTCCTTAGTTCAGGTTTGTGCTCTTAACTATACTTAAGTATACTTAAGTTAGGTTGTTATGCTTCAGGTTTTGTTGACTTATTGGAACAATGTTTCGTGAGGTTTTATATAAAAGTATAAGTTTTGAAGTTCTACTGTTATTTTGATTACATGAAAACTTTGGCATACTATTTCGTGAAGTATATTTATATATTTACTTATTTGTGGGATTGAGAATGAAAATGCTATCTTTATTCTAAAACATGATCGTTGTGCACTATGAGCATGTTTGAATGTAATACAAACATTTCAACTCTTCCTCTTGCTATTTTGTAAATTGAAAAAGGTGTCTTAGTTTGGTTTTGGATTTAATGTATGAGTTCATATTGATGTCTCTACTTTATTGCAACTTGGTTTATGGAATTCTACAAGTTTTGAAATGGATTGAACTATATTAAAACATGCTCATATATTAAATTGACTTTAAGAGATAAGAAGAACATATCTATATTTATTTCTGAAATGAAATGAGATGGGAAACATTCACATTATTCTCTTTCAAATTTTACATTATTTCATCTTGAACTTGTTTGAAGTGAATTTTGAGAGCCAATTTATACGTATATCATGGCTGTCCGGGATGTTGGTTTAGGGATTTAGAACTTGTTTTGAACCCAATTTCTCATGGTACAATGTGACTTCTTGCATCTTGTTTCATTTTTGGTTTGAAAATTGTGTTTGTTTGTGAGTTTACTTGAATTTGAATGAATTTGACATAATGATACAATGCTGATTTTTTTAAGCTATGGATTATGACCTAATTTTTATATTCTTCAATTAAGTTTTTTATTTTATATTTTTTAGGAATATCTTTGCTAGATAGGGGTTACTTGTGAAGAGTGAAAGTTTGATCTCATTCAAGAAGTTGCTTTCTACTATACAGGTAATTAATTGCTTTCCATTGACACAATTTCTAGTGTTGTCAATGTTATAGATTTGTGACTTATTCTTTTTGTATTGATAGGGGTTACTTGTGAAGAGTGAAAGTTTGATCTCATTCAAGAATCTTACATTGTGTGGGTCTACAAGTTGCTTACTACTATACAGGTAATATATTGTTCTCTCTCGCCAAAGTAATATGTTGAGTTTTATTGCTTCTGATTCATTCCGTAATATGTTGCGTTTTATTGCTTCTGATTCATTGCGTTTTATTGACAGAAACGCATTATACCGTTCTGTTCCTAAATAATTAGTTGTTTTTGTTTAGCTTAATTAATTAAGACATGAGTGTAATACTCATTATTCCGACATGTGGAATATTCTCTGATTTTGAAGTGATGAACTTACTAACTTTGTAACTTTTAGATTATATTAAGTAATACTCATTATTCCGACATGATATCAATTTCGTTAATCGTTAAGTGATGTACTTACTAACTTTGTGAATTGAATTCGCCATAGGGGTTACTTGTGAAGAGTGAAAGTTTGACCGTTTTTGTTTAGCTTAATTAAGTCATGGATAAGACATGGATGAGATCAAACCGATTGTCGAAAGAGTACGAGAAAGGGGTATGGAAATTCGTTGAGTTTGCGGTTGCGCACTCCGAAGACCCGCTTCGAATGCCGTGTCCTTGCTTGGGTTGCTGTTATGGGGATAAGGTTGACGGGAAAAAGTTGGGATCCCATTTACTACGGTTTGGAATTGATAGAAGTTATACATGTTGGACAATGCATGGTGAGAAAAGTAACGGGAATGCTGGGTCGAGTTGTAATAGGAAGTATGCTTCAAACGACGATTGCACAGACACATACGATTGCGACCGAGTCGAAGAGATTGCAGAAGCGCTTGAAGAAGATCTTGCGGATTGTCCCAAAATGTTTGAGAGGTTGGTAAGCGATGCAGAGAAACCGTTGTATGATGGTTGTTCAAAATTCACAAGATTGTCTGCGGTGTTAAAGTTGTACAACTTAAAGGCGGACAATGGATGGTCGGATAAAAGTTTCACAGAGTTATTAGCCCTTATGAAAGATATGCTACCAGAGGATAATGTTCTTCCCAATCGAACGTATGAAGCCAAAAAGATGTTGTCCTCTATTGGCATGAGCTATGATAAGATACATGCATGTCCAAACGATTGCGTTTTGTTTCGAAACGAGTATGCAGCGTTGAATGAGTGTCCTAAATGTGGTGCCCCTCGATATAAGAAAAAGTTGTCTCCTGCTAAAGTCTTATGGTATTTTCCTATAATTCCGAGATTTAGACGCATGTATCGTAGTGAGACCGATTCAAGACACTTGACTTGGCATGCAGATGAAAGAATTATTGATGGAAAGTTGCGACATCCGGCAGACTCACCACAATGGATGAAAGTTGATACTGAATATCCTGAATTTGGAAAAGAAGCAAGAAACCTTCGGTTGTCATTGTCTACTGATGGAATGAACCCGCATGGTATTCAAAGTATCTCGCATAGCACATGGCCTGTGATTCTTATGATCTATAACCTACCTCCGTGGCTATGTATGAAGCGTAAGTACATGATGTTATCTATGCTAATTTCTGGGCCTAAACAACCAGGGAATGACATAGATGTATACTTGGCACCCTTAATCGAAGATTTAAAGTTTTTGTGGGAGAACGGTGTGGAGGTTTACGATGGGTATAGGAAGGAAAGTTTCAACTTGAGGGCGATGTTGTTTGGAACAATTAATGATTTTCCAGCATACGGAAATCTATCCGGGTACAGCAATAAAGGTCAAAAGGCGTGTCCCGTTTGTGAAGATGAAACCGATACGACACGATTGGAGCTTTGTCAGAAGAATGTCTTTCTCGGCCATCGTAGATTCTTAAATTCTAATCATCACTACCGTGGGTGGAGAAAAGCATTCAACGGAAAGGCCGAACACGGTACAGCCCCGCCTTTTTTGTCAGGTGATCAAATTTTTGAAAAGGTGAAAGATGTGAGCACTCAGTTTGGCAAGCCTTTTGCACATTCACTTGTCAAGGGTGGGTGGAAGAAGAAGTCAATTTTTTTTGAACTTCCATATTGGAAGTCGTTGTACGTAAGACATTTCCTGGATGTTATGCATATTGAAAAAAATGTATTTGACAGCGTCATAGGTACGTTACTCAATATACAAGGAAAGTCTAAGGATGGCCTTAACATAAGGAAGGACATGGTAAACATGGGAATGAGAACTGAATTGGGACCCGTGACGAAAGGAAGACGAACATATCTGCCACCTGCTGTTTACACTCTATCTAGAAAGGAGAAGAAAACATTGTGTAAGTTTCTCAGTGAAGTTAAAGTTCCAGAAGGCTACTCTTCAGATATTAGAAGACTTGTGTCCATGAAAGACCTCAAGTTAAAGAGTTTGAAGACGCATGATTGTCATGTTATAATGGAACATTTTTTACCAATAGGTATACGTTCTATTCTTCCAGAAAAAGTAAGAAGCGCAATAACTAAGCTGTGTTTCTTCTTCAGGTCAATTTGCAGTAAGGTGGTCGATCCCGCGATCTTACCAACATTGCAAAAAGAGATAGTTGTTACTTTATGTGATCTTGAAATGTATTTTCCTCCCTCGTTTTTTGACATAATGGTTCATCTAGTCGTGCATCTTATGAAAGAGACACAATTGTGCGGACCAGCTTATATGAGATGGATGTACCCTGCTGAACGTTATATGAAAATATTAAAAGGGTACGTGAAAAACAGAAGTCGACCGGAGGGCTGTATTGCGGAACGATACGTTGTTGAAGAAGCGGTTGAGTTTTGTACTGAATATCTGTCAAATGTTCAATCTATTGGACTCCCTAAGTCTCATATTGTCGAAAAAAAAGAAGGAAAAAGGCTAATTGGAAATAAAGTTGTGACAGTATCAATGGTCGAACGGGATCAAGCGCACTTGTATGTTCTGCACAATGAGATTGAGGTTGAGCCGTATGTTGAAATGCACAAGATTGTTCTCCGAGATTTAAATCCAAATAGAAATGAGAACTGGATAGTACGAGAGCACAATCGAAGTTTCATACCGTGGTTTAGGGATCATATTTATTCAAAGTATCGTTCAGATCCTGCTTCAGTAACAGAAAGGTTGAGATGCTTAGCCTATGGTCCAACTGTAATTGTGCTTTCTTATAGCGCATACGCAATTAATGGATACACATTTTATACCAAAGAACAGGATGATAAAAGTACTATGCAAAATAGTGGTGTTACCTTGGTGGCTGAAGCAATGCACATATCAAGTGCGAATGACTTAAATCCGAAATTTGCAAATTTGTCATATTTTGGGGTTATCGAGCGCATTTTGGTGTTTGATTACGCGAAGTTTCAGATTCCTGTATTTGGTTGCAAGTGGGTTGAAAATAATAGTGGCATACGAATGGATAAGTCAGGATTTTTGCAAGTGGATCTCAATAGGGTAGGGTACAAAGATGAGCCTTTCATTCTAGCCTCTCAAGCTAAACAAGTGTTCTATGTCAATGATCCTTCAAGTACGAAATGGTCTATAGTGCTTTTATCTAACAAAATAGTTGATGAAAACATTGAAGATCAAGGTGATATTGGTGTTGGCATTGATTCTTGTACAAGAAGCGATCAAAATGAGAATGAATCTTGTACTAGAAATGATCATAATGAGGGTATTTGGATTAATCCAACCGTCCGCGTTGTTAAGAGACGCGTTGAACACAATCCTACCAAGAAAAGAAAGAGACGTTAGTGATAAAGGTAATAGTTTTATTCACTTTGTACCGATTGTTTTATTCAATAGTATAGTACTTATTCAATTTGTTTTATTCAATTTGTACCGATTGTTTTATTCAATTTGTACCGATTATTTTATTCAATTTTTACCGACTAATTTGTTTTGAACCATGTATCCGTTTGTCGACTTCTTTACATGTAAATATACTATTTTGACGATTCCGGAGCTGCTCATGCACTTATCTTTACATTTCGGGACTGTTTTTTTATCGGTTTTGCTTCTGCCCGTAATCAAAAGTCGGGCTTAGGGTCTGAATTTCGGAAAACCGACTTTATTTTTGAGTCCGTGGGGACGTTTTACCATAGCCATGTAAATTTCGTTCAATTCCGACAACTTTCTTTTTTGACGCTCATTTTGATTTGTACCGATTTCGTTTCCGATACACTTGTTCATGCATGGTTTGACTTGTATAGATTGTAAGCTTATTAATAGTGTACTAATGTGCTTTACTTTGTTTGATACAGGTTCAATGGCTTCAGATAAAGATGCTCCACCTGCAAACTCACAAGAAAACTCACAAGAAAGAGATGCTCCGGATACAAATGCTCCACCTGATACTGAAGCAAAAGAAGTTGCACGAGGCATCACGATTATGAAGGGAATCATACGACATAGAGACCAAGGATTAGTATACCCTTTGGAATGGAATTCTGAAAACCAACCAATTGGTCCTAATTCTGCAAAGTTGACAAGTTACATTGGTACACTTGTTCGTATGCATATTCCAATCTCCGTAGCTAAATGGAATATGAAGAGTGACGACTTGGATAATAAAAAAAAGGCGATTTGGGAAGAGCTTCAGGTATATACCATATATGGTTGTTGTTATTATATTGACGATAAATTGTTTACATTACTTATACTAACACACTATGCGTATGTTTTTTTGCAGAGGACCTTTGACATACCAGATGAGCGTAAAAAGTACATACTTAGTTTGGCCGGAAAAAGATATAGAGGGTGGAAAGCTTTTTTGACAAATAACTATCTTAAGGATAAAGATGGAAACTTTCTTGAAGAGGCGCCGGGAAGACCACTAAAGTATAAGATCTTCATTGATGAAGAAGATTGGGTTAAGTTTGTAAATCAAAGAGATGAAGCTTTTCGGAAAAGGAGTGTCACAAATAGCGCGAGAGCATCAAAACCCGCATATCCATACAAAAAAGGGCGTATGGGATATGCACGCTTGGAGGATAAAATTGTAAGTAAATAGAAATGCGTTTTAATTAATTGTCTAAATGTGTTTTATTTGACGATTTTGCGATTTGTGTCAATGCATAGTTGGAGGAGTCTAAAAGTGAGGAAACCTCACTTCCTGTACATGTGTTGTGGAGGGAAGCTCGGGTGGGCAAGAATCAAGCCGTCGATCCCGAAGTTCAGAGAGTGTATACTGAATGTGTAAGTATAATAATGTGTCTTTATTTAAATCAAATGTTTTTTAATATATAAATGATTTTTTATCTCCACTAATAATTATTGAAATATAAATGAATTACAGGAGACCTTGTCGCAATCGGTGTCCACCGGTGAGGATCATGATGATAGGAGCGTACTTAGTAGAGCCCTACATGCTCCTGAGTATCCCGGTCGGGTGAGGGGTAAGGGTCATGGTGTGACTCCAACCTCTTATTACAAGAATCCTAGGAGAAGAAATCCTTCAAATGAAGAAGTGTTGCAAAAGTTGGCGGAATTGCAAGCACAAGTCTCTGCATTGCAAAAAGATAAAGATTTGTATATGAGAGAAAAGTGCAATACTGCATCGGTGAGAGAAACTAGTGATAAAGCTAGTTTCAACGGTCAAAGAAAATTTCCCGAGGTATTTCTTACAAATTGTTCTATTTCCTTACAAATTGTTCTATTTTGTTAACGATAATGACTTTATATTTACTATTGGTTTAGGGCATTTCTTCTTGCCAACTATTCTTATCGGCACCGTGTTATCGCCTAGTTGGCAAGGGAAAAGTGCACAACACTGTGGGAGATTTACTTCACCATAGACCGCTCCCGGATGGACACCTGAAAGTATCGGTGGATGTTGTAGTAGATCATGATGCGATGCTACCGGTACCTGACTTGGTCTCAGAGACGACATTGCTGCGAGATGCAATAGGATCATTTGTTGCATGGCCCTCGGAGCTCATTGTCATTAGTGATGAGGTATATTGAAAACGATTAAGAAATCATTTAGTTTTCGAATGTCAATTCTAAACCGTTTATTAACTATTTTTTACATTTTAATTTTAGATTGCTCCTATAAAACCCGCAAATAAGGGTAAAGGGATTTTACAGGAGGAGGAGTCTGTTGCATCACTAAAAGAGGTACATTTAAAGTGTTAATAATTAATCTGAATCTAAATCTGCATGATTTTATATTTTACCTAACTTATATGATTTTTAGGCATCCGCTCGGGAGTCACAACAAGTGACGCAGCATGTTCGTACCGTACCACCCACTGGTCCTCCGAAGCCAGCGGGAAAAAAAGGCGGTGCTTTTGTGCCTCGGTACCGGTCGACGCTCGCAACAATGGTTGATATGTCCGATTTGAAGGACGGTGCTTTACGTGAAATCGTTATGGATGAGAGTGTCTTCGGTATTGAATTCAAGTCACTTATTGAACTTGATGACTTGGAGGAGATTTTTAAGCATGATCAACTAGGCGTCAATAACATGCACTCATACATCCGGTAATATTCCCTCATCCGATATATTATTTAATTAGTCTCACAATATAATTTATTTACACATTTCAATGAAAATAATCTAATGTTTGTTATGTTTTTATTTAAGGTTGTTGTATGACAGAGTGTTGCGCGGGACTCCGTTGTCTAACAGATTCCGTTTCGTGTCTTCCGCCCACTGCAGCGGAATGGCAATTGCTTCGGAACGGGAATCAGTTAGACAGCGATTAGTCGATAGATTCATGTCCACCGGCAACACAGAATGTCTGCATCTTTGGGCGTATAATACCCGACCAGTAGGGTTAGTTTCTCATTCTTTGTTCATCTAATCTCTGTTTCTTTTGTGTATAGCAAAATTTTCATATAACCTATTGTTTTTATTTATAGAGCACACTGGTTGCTGCTTGCTATCAACCCTATAAGGGAAGTCGTGTATTATCTGAATTCGGTAAACGGTGAATGGACCAATTATCAGGCCATGAAGGACATCGTTGATTTGTAAGTGGGATCGTTCTAAATATATATTCGTGTATATTTATATATATATTTACTTATTTGTGGGATTGATCTAAACATATGCTTTTATATATTTGTTAATTAGATCAATACAAGTGTTCCGAAGTCAACGGGACGCACAGGTATCCCGAACTAAATCTAGCAACATTACTTGGATCCAAGTGCAGGTACATTATTTTTCACAATGTTGCTTATAATATATTTATGCTACTTGATAAAACAATGCACAACTATAGAATCTTATTTGTTTTTCTATGTAGTGTCCGCAACAGCGAAACAGTTACGATTGCGGATACTTTGTATTGAGGTATATAAAAGAAATCCTTCAGGCAAATCAATTAGAGATTCCGCTCACGGTATGAATTTATAACTTAAGATAATTTCATATAACTTATTACATTTAACTAAATGTATCATTCATATTTTTTTTTGTTTTGTAGTACCTTGACGAATTCCGTGCCGCTACATACCCGAAACTTAAGTTGGAAGAAATAAAAGAGGATTTGAGTCATTTTTATATTAAGCACTTTTTCATGTAGGATTTGTGTCGATTTACTTACAATTTTATATAACATTATTGATGTTGTAATATATGATGTATATATATAATTTTGGATATTATTTTGGTATATATATTGTCTTACTGATGGCTGAAATAATATCGTCGAAAATAAATTACAGGTCGAAAATAAATTACAGGTCGAAAATATTACAGGTCGAAAATATTACAGGTCGACTGGGAGGATTAAATTACAGGCTGCACATTAAAAAACCTCACAAACCTACTAAAGCGCTTCTTAGTAAAAGCGCTGCCAAAGATTAATAAAAAAGAATTAAAAAAAAAAACGCAACATACGAAAGCGCTTCTGTAAAAGCGCTCTTATAGGGTGGGCTTTAAGAGCGCTTTTTCCTAAAAAAGCGCTCTTAAAGGCCACCCTATAAGAGCGCTTTTCCAAAAGCGCTTTTGTATGTTGCTTTTTTTTTTTTAACTCTCACAGGGGGGGCTATAAGAGCGCTTTTCTGGAAAAAGCGCTCTTAAAGGGGGGCCTACGAGAGCGCTTTTTCCAGGAAAACGCTCTTATAGGGGGACCTACGAGAGCGCTTTTTCCAGAAAAGCGCTCTTATAGGGGGGGCCTACCAGAGCGCTTTTAGAAGCGCTTTTGTAGGCTACGCCAGCGCAGCCTTTAACAGCGCTTTTAAGCGCTCTTAAAGCCCAAAAAAAGCGCTCTTGTAGGGCTTCCTTGTTGTAGTGATAATAGCCCTTTTGGTAGCATCGATTCTAAAACAATCATCATCATCACTCGGATGCTTGATGGCTTCAAAGAGATCAAGACATAATTCTTCATCTTGGTACCTTAATTTCATTAAGCCATCATCAATATCTATCATCATTCGGGCCGTCTTCATAAAAGGCCTTCCTAAGATCAATGGAATCTCAGGATCTTCTTCCATGTCTATGACAATAAAATCAACAGGATACCAAAATTTGTCAACCTTGACAAGCAAATGATAACGTCATTCTTGTCGGCTTCAAATCGTTGATTCCTAATCTTCTCACCATAGACAATGGGATCAAATTAATGCTAGAACCGGTATCTGCCAAACCTTTGCCTATGTGAACATTTCCAATAGACACCGGTAAGGTTACCCGCCCAGGATCATTTGATTTTATCGGAGTAGTGCGTTGAATTAACGCATTACAACAAGAGCTCACCGTTACTACCTCCGGATCCAAGAATCTTCTCTTCTTAGTGATGATGTCTTTGATGAATTTTGCATACATCGGCATTTGCTCTAATGCCTCGGAAAAAGGAACATTGATTTGCAACTTGCTAAAGATGTCCAAGAACCGAGCATAGTGTTTTGCATCTTCTTTCTTTGACGGACCGGGAGGGTAAGGTAATTTCTTCACTTGTATAGAATCTTCCACCTTCTTCTTTCCCTTCTCACTCACACTCAATTTTTTTCTCTCTTTTTCTACAACTTTCTCAAGAGTTTCTTTTTCCACTAATTCTTTCTCTTTCTCATTTTCAACTAAATCACCCTCAACATTTTTTTCTACTTCAATCTCCCTATCTTTTTCACTTTCAACAATTTCTTCCTCAACTATCTCTCCTACACCCATATCAATATTTCTACCGCTACGAGTTAGAATTGACTTACAATGCTCACGAGGATTTTCTTGTGTAGTAGCCGGAAAAGGACCTTTGTTTTGATCGGCAAGTTGCTTTGACAATTGCCCGACTTGAGTTTCAAGGTTCTTTATTGCGGCATCCGTACTCTTTTGGCTTGCAATTTGCAATTGCATGAATTGGCTAAGAGTGTCCTTGATTGAAAGCTTTGTTTGTTGAGGTTGTTGATTGTAACCACCTTGATAAGGATTTTGACGATTCGATGGACCCGCTTCCGGCCTCCATCCTTGTTGATAACCTTGATTACCTCTTTGTTGGTAACCTTGGTTATTGTAAGGTTGTTGTTGTTGTTGTCTCCCACCATATCCTTGATTAGGATTAGACACATAATTCACCTCTTCACCCGGTGGAGGACAAAAACCAGTTTGATGGTCACCCCTACACAATTCACAACACATCACCTGTTGATTTTTAGAAGGGATCCCATGTATCTCTTTGATTTGTTGAGGAAGTTTTAACATTTGTTGAGTGAGCAATTCTACTTGTTGTGTCAATAACTTGTTTTGAGCAAGTATTGCATCACTAGTATTCAATTCAAGAACTCCTGGTTTTCTTTGCAATGCACTACGGTTGTGTTGCCCTTGATGATCATTCAAAGCCATCCTATCAATGATAGCAATTGCTTCAGCAGCTGTTTTTGACATCAACGAACCACCCGCGGTAGCATCTAAAAGAGTTTTTGGTTGAGGTTGGAGTCCATTCCTAAAGATATGGATTTGAGACAATTCATCAAACCCATGACCTTTGCATTTTCTAACCATGGACTTGAACCTCTCCCATGCTTCATTGAGAGATTCATTCGAACCTTGAGAGAACACCGCAATAGAAGTTTTCGCTTCCATGAACCTATTGTGAGGAAAGAACCGATCCAAGAACTTCTCTTCTAACTCGTTCCAATTTGTCATGACATTATTTGGTTGATCAAGGTACCATTCCTTAGCTTTTCCAATTAAGGAATGAGGAAAGAGTCTCCTGAACACATGTTCTTCTTCAGCTTCCGGAGCACCAATGGTTCCGGCGATCTCATAGAACTTTGTCAGATGAGTAAATGGATCCTCGTGATCTGCCCCTGTGAACGGATTTTGGTATAACAATTGAAGTAACCCCGTCTTCATTTCGGAGTTTCTTCCATTGGCTTGATCACGAGCAAATTGTGCATTGAGACGAGGGCTGTTAACACAAGGCCCTCGAGGTGGAGGATCCGCAGCCATTTCTTCCTCAACCAAGTTTTCAACTGGAGTTGAAGAAGAAGATGCTTCTTGTTGTTGTCTTCTTTCCCTAGCTAGTTGTCTCCTCCTACGAGTTTTGCTATTCTCTCTACGCGCAGTCCTTTCAATCTCAGGATCAAAAAGGAGTTGATCTGCAGGTATACGTCCTCGCATAAACTGTAATCTGAAAAACTAACCAAGCAAATTAACAAACACAAGGAAAATAAATTTAGAAACAAGATATTAATTATAAGACTCAATTCAAAACAAACTATTGCAATGCTTGCAATATCTAAACAACAATCCCCGGCAACGGCGCCATTTTGTTGAAAGAGTATTGTGAAGGATAGAAAAACACTTAGAAAGGGGGGGATTGAATAAGTGTGACTTTAAATCTTGGACGATAAAAATAAATTGCACAATTATTTTTATCCTGGTTCGCTGTTAACGAAGCTACTCCAGTCCACCCCCGCAGAGATGATTTACCTCAACCTGAGGATTTAATCCACTAATCGCACGGATTACAATGGTTTTCCACTTAGTCCGCAACTAAGTCTTCCAGAGTCTTCTGATCACACACTGATCACTCCAGGAACAAATGCTTAGATACCCTCTAAGACTTTTTCTAGAGTCTACTGATCAACCTGATCACTCTAGTTACAAACTGCTCAGCCAACTGCTAAGACTTCCTAGAGTATACTGATCACACGATCACTCTAGTTCCTTACAACTTAATGTAATTCTAAGAGTATTACAAATGCTTCTTAAAAGCGATAATCACAACTGTGATATTTCTCTTAATCGTTTAAGCTTAATCTCACTAAGATATTACAACAGCAATGTAGTGAGTTGATGAAGATGAAGATTCTGAGTTTAGATTTGAACAGCGTTTCAGCAAGTTTGATATAAGTTGTTTTGGTGCAGAATCGTTAACCTTGCTTCTCATCAGAACTTCATATTTATAGGCGTTGGAGAAGATGACCGTTGAATGCATTTAATGCTTTGCGTGTTCCGTACAGCATTGCATTTAATGTTATACGCTTTTGTCAACTACCTCGAGCCTTGTTCACGCTGTGTCTACTGACGTAGCCTTTAGTAGCTTTAACGTTCCTTTTGTCAGTCAGCGTAGTCTGCCACCTGTACTTCCTTCTGATCTGATGTTTGTGAATACAACGTTTGAATATCATCAGAGTCAAACAGCTTGGTGCATAGCATCTTCTGATCTTCTGACCTTGAAGTGCTTCTGAGCGTGATACCATCTTCTGATCTTCAGTGCTTCTGATCTCATGTTCTTCTGATGCTTCAATAGACCCATGTTCTGATTCTGCTTCGACCATCTTCTGATGTCTTGCCAGACCATGTTCTGATGTTGCATGCTGAACCATTTGAGACACATCTTCTGAGCGCTGAATTATGCGTACTCTTTATATATTTCCTGAAAGGGAAATTGCATTGGATTAGAGTACCATATTATCTTAAGCAAAATTCATATTATTGTTATCATCAAAACTAAGATAATTGATAAGAACAAATCTTGTTCTAACAATCTCCCCCTTTTTGATGATGACAAAAACATATATAAATGATATGAATTTGCGATCAGAAAGAGTAGACGGCAAAAGACAAATTACACAGCTATAGCATAAGCATATGAATATGTCTCCCCCTGAGATTAACAATCTCCCCCTGAGATAAATAATCTCCCCCTGAAATAAATACTCGAAGAACTTTAATAAAAGACTTCCCTGATTATTTCGGTAGAGACGATCATATAAGCTTCTGCCTTCAGAGAATTCATAGCTTCTGACTTCTGCTTCCATTGGACAGCTTCAGAACTTGAATTTCTTTAGATCCTTAGAACACTCACAGCTTCTGATTCCTGCTTCCATCGTGGACAGCTTCAGAACTTGAATTTCTTTGATCTTCAGAACATTCACAGCTTCTGACTTCTGCTTCCATTCAGGACAGCTTCAGAACTTGAATTTCTTTGATCTTCAGAACATTCACAGCTTCTGACTCCTGCTTCCATTCAGGACAGCTTCAGAACTTGAGTTTTCTGGATCTTTTAGAACATTCACATCTTCTGATTTCTGCTTCCCTCGGATAGCTTCAGAACTTTGAATGTCTACCAACATCACTTCATGCTAGATTTGTATCAGAACATTGTTGAATGTACCAGAGCATCATCAGAGCATCTCTACATCCTGAAATGTTACAGAACAAAAACTAAACGACAAAAGTCAGCATGAACGAGTTAGAACATAAAATGTATGTTTGAACACATTATTTGTATCAGAGCCATATAGGCTGAAATAATGTATCAGAGCAAATAATGTATCAGAGCAAATAATGTATCAGAGCCATAACATTATATGTATCAGAGCAAATAGAATTTTGTCAGAACAGGATAGACAATGATATTCAAATTCTATTATCAGTGCTTCTGATTCATTCTTCTTTCTTGCTTCTGATCTCTGAAGCTTGACAGCACTCAGCTTGCTTCAGTTTCCAAGAGCTTATTCCTTTTACAGAATAACGCTTCTTATGGTTTTGCTTCTAGTGTTTGCTTCTGAAGATTCACTTCACTTCTCTGTACCTGCAAAACACTTAAACCATATAGAACTTGCAGTTCTTGTTAGTGAATGTGTGGGAGCCTCTTTACCCAGCAACTGATAGATTTAATCAAATCATTTATCATTTATCATTTATCTTCTCCCCCTTTTTGTCATAACATCAAAAAGAATATTTAAAAAGATTCAGATGTATAAAACGACAAATAAAATCACTGGAATGTAAAAGCAAAGAAACTTTTTCATTGATAATCAAAAAAGGTTTACACGACAGGAATGCAGGAAAACAGATGCAACAAGGAAAGGAAACTACAAAGACCAAAAGACTAAGATCCTAGCCTACGCAAAATCCGCGCCAGAACATCATGAATCCCGTCAGTGCTTGTAGCTTGCCTTGTCATGAAGGAACGAAACTCAGCATTGGCTGCTTCTTGCGCGTCCAAACGAGAAGCCAGCATAGCTTGATTCTGATGAAGAGTTTCCAAGGTCTCCATCAGAGCTGAGGTTTCACCAGAAGAAGAAGCACCAGTATTTCTGCCCAGAGGGACAGCAATCTCAGCAGGGTGATCTTCTGGAAGATCTTCAGCTTGTGCATATTCCATTTCCTCATCTGAGTCTGACTCAGAAGGAGCCTTGGCATATTCTGGTTCAGGCAGCTCAGAAGTTCCATCTTCCAATGCTTGAAGAATAGCTGCTAGGTTTGTTGGAGGAGTAGGACCAGCAACTTCAGCACGATAAACCACTACTGGAAAGACCATGAGAGGTGCTTTTTCAGAAGGGTTCATTCTGAACCAGTTGAACAGCCACTGAAAATCTCCAGTCAGCACAGGAAACCAGAGCACAGAAGACCGGGGTTTCCACACCACGATATCTCTGCAGAGATTTTCTTCTTCCAACTCATCTGCAGGTATCTTCTCTTCAAGAACGCTTCTGTTCCTGATGAGACAGTGGTGGCTGCTTTCACCCACTTCCAACCGGAGACCACGAACACCAGGAGCTTCAGACATAATCCTTCTCTGAGTGTCTGTAGCCTTATCCAGAAAATCCTGGCGAAAGGTATTCCAAAGGTTGTTTGTAGCATACTCATCCAGATGATTAAGGTGAGCAGCACCTAGAATCTCCAACCAGCCATTTACATCAGCATGTAAAAGCTCCAGATATGTTTGAGTGGTAGGGGTTGGAGGGTTGACAGTGAACCTTGAGTCGGGAAGAACAACACTATAGGGATTAGGTGTTCTGGTGGGAAAAGGGTATGAGAGAGATGAAGAAATATCTGATGGAAGGGTTGAAGGAAAGGAGATATCAGATGGTGAAGAAGGTGGTTCCGAGGGGATGAAAGAGGAGGAAGAGGTGGTGGAGGTCTTTGAAGAGGGAGGTGATTGAGGGGAACCGTCAAGGGGTTGATACACTTTGAGAGGGTCATAGGAGATCCTAACTCTTTTAGGTTTGGTTTCTGGTTCAGCAGATGCCTTTCTCTTTTGTTTCCTATCATTGTCTTGATTCCCAGAGCTTGACGATGGATTCATGATGAATTTTCAGATATTGGAAACTGCTAGGGTTTATGATATGAAAAGAGAGAGAGACGAAAAAGAAACCGAATGCAGAGAGAGAGAAATATGAGAGGGAAAAGAAACGTTTGAAGAGTATAAAAAGAAAACTGAAAGAGAGTAAATGAAGAAAAGCATTTAATGTTACGTGACATGAGGAGAGATAATAATGACAAAAGACGTGATTTGCACAGTTACCTAAGTAGACGTCCCCTCAACTGCACGCACGCTTGTCCAGGAATAGTGAACACGTGTTTACCATCTGGATAGCCAGTTACAGCTGTTTTGCTTTTATAGAGATTCTGAATCAACTTAGACACTGAAACGTTAGTAATAACTGAATCACAATTTCTAATTGATTTCTATCAAAACTTCTTAAAAAAATTTCATATCAAGGATACTCATACGTAAGAATTTCTCATCTTCTCATTCTGAGCTTGTTTCTGAAGACCCAATTTGTGCCGATTATATTGAATCCATCTGGTCTAGGAACAAGATCCCAAACATCATTCCTTGTAAACTGATTCAGTTCTTCTTGCATAGCAATTATCCAGTCTGGATCTTCTAGAGCATGATCAACAGAAGTTGGCTCGATCAAAGATACAAGACCTAATTGACAGTCTGCATTGTTCTTAAGGAATGCTCTTGTTCTGATTGGATCATCCTTCTTTCCAAGAATGACATCTTCTGAATGACCAGAGATGAGTCTGGATGATCTTCTGACAGATGGTTCTTCAGAAATACTTAGATCCTCCAGAGAAGCTGATACTTGATCTTCAGATTCTTTGCTTCTGAGAAGCTCTGCTTCTGATGCATTGCTTCTTGGCTCAACAACTTCTGATATGTCAATATCATAACCTGCAAAATTATCAAACTGCTTTGGTTTTTCAGAACCAAGCTTATCATCAAACCTGATATTGATTGATTCTTCTACAACCAATGTTTCAGTATTGTATACTCTGTAGCCTTTTGAGCGTTCAGAATATCCAAGAAGGAAACACTTTTGAGCTTTGGAATCAAACTTACCAAGATGATCTTTAGTGTTCAGAATAAAACATACACATCCAAAAGGATGGAAATATGAAATGTTGGGCTTTTTATTCTTCCACAATTCATAGGGAGTCTTATTTAGAATAGGTCTGATAGAGATTCTATTCTGAATATAGCATGCAGTGTTTATTGCTTCTGCCCAGAAATGCTTAGCCATATTGGTTTCATTGATCATGGTTCTGGCCATTTCTTGCAGAGTCCTATTCTTTCGCTCTACAACTCCATTTTGCTGTGGAGTTCTAGGACAAGAGAAATCATGGGCAATACCATTTTCTTTGAAGAACTCTTCAAAGGATCTGTTCTCAAATTCACCACCATGATCACTTCTGACCTTTATGATTTTACACTCTTTTTCAGATTGAATCTGAATGCAGAAATCAAAGAACACTGAATGAGTCTCATCCTTGTGTTTCAAGAATTTTACCCATGTCCAGCGACTATAATCATCTACGATGACTAATCCATATTTCTTTCCTCTGACAGATGCTGTTTTGACTGGGCCAAACAGATCAATGTGCAAGAGTTCTAATGGCCTTGAGGTAGAAACAACATTCTTAGACTTGAATGCAGGTTTGGAGAACTTGCCCTTCTGACATGCTTCACAAAGAGCATCTGATTTGAATTTCAGATTAGGGAGTCCTCTGACAAGATTCAGTTTGTTAATCTGAGAAATCTTTCTCAAACTAGCATGACCTAATCTTCGGTGCCAGACCCACTGCTCTTCAGAAACAGACATAAGACAAGTCACCTTCTGACTCATAAGATCTTGCAGATCTGTCTTATAAATGTTGTTCTTCCTCTTGCCTGTAAATAGGATTGAGCCATCCTTCTGATTTACAGCCTTGCAAGACTTTTGATTAAAGATTATATCATAACCATTGTCACTCAATTGACTGATAGATAAGAGGTTATGTGCTAATCCTTCTACAAGAAGTACATTAGAGATGGAAGGAGAGTTACCAGACTTTATAGTTCCAGAGCCAATTATCTTGCCCTTCTGATCTCCTCCAAACTTGACTTCTCCTCCAGACTTAAGCACCAGGTCTTGGAACATAGACCTTCTTCCTGTCATGTGTCGTGAGCATCCAGAGTCCAGGTACCATGACATGTTGTGCTTTGTCCTTCTTGCAGCCAAGGATATCTGCAATAGGAATAATCTTATCCTTAGGTACCCACATCTTTTTGGGTCCTTTCTTGTTAGATTTTCTCAAGTTCTGATTGAACTTGGGTTTAACATTATAAGCAATAGGAGGAACAGCATGATAATTTTTAATGTGAGTTTCATGATATTTCCTAGGTTGTGTCACATGCTTTTTGGTGTGTGTTATGTGAAAGCTTTGAGCATGTGAAGTGTGCCTAATATCATGAGAGTGGCCATACTTGAACTGATCATACAATGGCTTGTATGTGATTTTCATTTCATCAACAGGTTCAAGTTTGTATGGGGTTTCACCCTCAAAACCAATGCCTACTCTTTTGTTTCCAGACACAGCATATATCATAGAAGCTAGCTGACTTCTGCCAATACTTCTAGATAAGAACTTCCTGAAACTTAAATCATATTCTTTCAGAATATGGTTTAGACTGGGAATGGATTTTTCTGAATCAGAAGGAGATCCAACATTATTGGATAATTTTAAAAGTTTTTCTTTTAATTCAGAATTCTCCAACTCAAGCTTCTTTGTTTCAAATTCAAATTGCTTTTTCAGCTTTTTGTATTTGAGACTAATCTGAGACTTGAGTTCCAGAAGTTCAGTTAGACCGGAAACTAACTCATATCTAGTAAGTTCAGAAAATACCTCTTCAGAATCTGATTCTGATGTAGATTCTGATTCGTCATCTTCTGTCGCCATCAGCGCACAGTTGGCCTGCTCATCTTCAGAGTCTGACTCATCTTCTGACTCATCCCAGGTTGCCATAAGACTTTTCTTCTTATGAAACTTCTTCTTGGGATTTTCCTTCTGAAGATTTGGACATTCATTCTTGTAGTGTCCAGGCTCATTGCATTCATAGCACATGACCTTCTTCTTGTCAAATCTTCTTTCATCAGAAGATTCTCCACGTTCAAATTTCCTTGAACTTCTGAAGCCTCTGAACTTCCTTTGCTTGCTCTTCCAGAGTTGATTTACCCTTCTGGAAATCATGGACAGTTCATCTTCTTCTTCAGATTCTGATTCTTCAGGATCTTCTTCTTTGGCCTGAAAAGCGTTAGTGCATTTCTTGATATTTGATTTTAATGCAATAGACTTACCTTTCTTTTGAGGCTCATTTGCGTCCAGCTCTATTTCATGACTTCTCAAGGCACTGATAAGCTCTTCCAGAGAAACTTCATTCAGATTCTTCGCAATCTTGAATGCAGTCACCATCGGACCCCATCTTCTGGGTAAGCTTCTGATGATCTTCTTTACATGATCAGCCTTGGTGTATCCTTTGTCAAGAACTCTCAATCCAGCAGTCAGAGTTTGAAATCTCGAAAACATCTTTTCAATGTCTTCATCATCCTCCATCTTGAAGGCTTCATACTTCTGGATTAAGGCTAGAGCTTTAGTCTCCTTGACTTGAGCATTTCCTTCATGAGTCATTTTCAAGGACTCATATATGTCATAGGCCGTTTCCCTGTTAGATATCTTCTCATACTCAGCATGAGAGATAGCATTCAGCAAAACAGTTCTACATTTATGATGATTCCTGAAAAGCTTCTTCTGATCATCATTCATTTCTTGCCTTGACAGCTTTACGCCACTGGCATTTACTGGATGTTTGTAACCATCCATCAGAAGATCCCATAGATCACCATCTAGACCCAGAAAGTAACTTTCCAGTTTATCTTTCCAGTATTCAAAGTTTTCACCATCAAATACCGGCGGTCTAGTATAACCATTGTTACCGTTGTATTGCTCAGCAGAGCCAGATGTAGATGCAGGTGTAGGTGTAGACTTTTCACTTTCATCAACCATCTTTTACTGAAGCGTTTTTATCTTCCTGAATCTTTTCTAAACACGGTTAAGTGCTTGCACCTTAGAACTGGCGCTCTGATGCCAATTGAAGGATAGAAAAACACTTAGAAAGGGGGGGATTGAATAAGTGTGACTTTAAATCTTGGACGATAAAAATAAATTGCACAATTATTTTTATCCTGGTTCGCTGTTAACGAAGCTACTCCAGTCCACCCCCGCAGAGATGATTTACCTCAACCTGAGGATTTAATCCACTAATCGCACGGATTACAATGGTTTTCCACTTAGTCCGCAACTAAGTCTTCCAGAGTCTTCTGATCACACACTGATCACTCCAGGAACAACTGCTTAGATACCCTCTAAGACTTTTTCTAGAGTCTACTGATCAACCTGATCACTCTAGTTACAAACTGCTCAGCCAACTGCTAAGACTTCCTAGAGTATACTGATCACACGATCACTCTAGTTCCTTACAACTTAATGTAATTCTAAGAGTATTACAAATGCTTCTTAAAAGCGATAATCACAACTGTGATATTTCTCTTAATCGTTTAAGCTTAATCTCACTAAGATATTACAACAGCAATGTAGTGAGTTGATGAAGATGAAGATTCTGAGTTTAGATTTGAACAGCGTTTCAGCAAGTTTGATATAAGTTGTTTTGGTGCAGAATCGTTAACCTTGCTTCTCATCAGAACTTCATATTTATAGGCGTTGGAGAAGATGACCGTTGAATGCATTTAATGCTTTGCGTGTTCCGTACAGCATTGCATTTAATGTTATACGCTTTTGTCAACTACCTCGAGCCTTGTTCACGCTGTGTCTACTGACGTAGCCTTTAGTAGCTTTAACGTTCCTTTTGTCAGTCAGCGTAGTCTGCCACCTGTACTTCCTTCTGATCTGATGTTTGTGAATACAACGTTTGAATATCATCAGAGTCAAACAGCTTGGTGCATAGCATCTTCTGATCTTCTGACCTTGAAGTGCTTCTGAGCGTGATACCATCTTCTGATCTTCAGTGCTTCTGATCTCATGTTCTTCTGATGCTTCAATAGACCCATGTTCTGATTCTGCTTCGACCATCTTCTGATGTCTTGCCAGACCATGTTCTGATGTTGCATGCTGAACCATTTGAGACACATCTTCTGAGCGCTGAATTATGCGTACTCTTTATATATTTCCTGAAAGGGAAATTGCATTGGATTAGAGTACCATATTATCTTAAGCAAAATTCATATTATTGTTATCATCAAAACTAAGATAATTGATTAGAACAAATCTTGTTCTAACATATTGTGGTGTACTTTTCGTTTATATCGTATCCACAGGGATTATTGCGATATTACCGCCGTTCTATAGACTATTTTGTCTTGAGTTAATGTTACTTTAAGTTTGGGTTTGCAGAAGATCATTCACACTTTTAGTAGCAAAGAGTAAAGTAATGAAAGTTCTAAGTTAAAGAAAATGTATCAAGATTCGATTTCATCGACATAAATTTGTATGTTTCCTTATAAATATACGTATTTGAACTCGGTAACGATCAATATAATTACGTATCGACGCCTATATCGTCCGTGTCCGCAACGATATAGTTAGATTTACCGTATTGTTTAACCGACGATTTCTCCACCGTTTAAACAATACAAATAACGTTTTAAAACCGATACTAAGTAAACATCAAACGTTAAATCCATGTCTGCAACTTATAGTTTGATAAATGATAGAGTTAGGTCTAGATACAAACATTGATATCTCAAACATTTATACCATAGAAAAGCTTTAATAAACAAACTAAACCATTTATATTGATCATCACATGTTCATACACAATATATTCACAAGAAATACATACAAAAAGCTAGGAAGATTACATCTTATCTTGATACAAAAGAGATTTAGCTATCCATGAGAATGGTAGCTTGCTCAAGAAGTAAAGGATGAAGATCAACAAGCATCAAAGGCGATTAATCGACGATCAAGGCTTCGAATCTTCAACTCTTAGTTTGCTGCTGTGTTTTGTGCTCTTGGTTCTCTCTCAAAATATCTCTCTATATTGTTCAAAGTGATCTGGCCCCTAATCAAATAAACAAAGTTTCGCAGACCGCGCTTAGCGCGGTGTAGCCCGCTAAGCGCGCCATCAAAAATTGCTAAACCGCCCAACCGCGCTAAGCGGGCTCCAGACCTCGCTTAGCGCGGAACTCTCTGCCAGAACTTCCTTCTTTTCTTCAAAACCGCGCTTAGCGGGCTCAACCTCGCTTAGCGCGCTACCTCTTTTCAGCAATCTTTGGCTTTGGTCTTGGAACATCTTCAAAGTCCTTTTTCCATGGTCCAAGCTTCCAATTATCTATAAAAACTACAAAATCCAACATAGATTGCAAAGATAAGAACTACTCAACAATAATATAAATATAAGAATAAATATATACCAAATGATAATAAAATACTACTATTAACCACAAAAAGACTTGAAAGTTACCAAAAATTACCTAAGATATTTACACAAATTGATAACTAACAAAACCCTAACTGATAAGATGATGGTTGAGAAGGTAATGTGTACTTTAACCTTTCAATTTGATCACGTTATCGTTGCTATTCAAGAATCCAACAATCTTGAAACCCTTAAGTTGGAAGATTTGGTTGGTTCGTTGGAGGCGCATGAGATTAGGATTATCAAAAGGAAAAAAGGTTCAAGATTTTATACAAGCACTGTAGGCTCAAGCATGGAAGAAGCATAGTGGTTCCAACAAGTTCAAAGGAAAAAGAGACAAGACTCAAAGCAAGAAGTCTTGGTCGAACCCTCAAAAGCATAAGGTCGGTGATATGGCTTGTAAAGCTTCGAAAAGAGGAGAAGGAAACTCCTATCAGAAAGACAGAGAAGAGAAAAAAGATGTGCGGTGCTATAACTATGAAAAATGGAGTCACTTAGCCAAGAATTGCTGCTACAGGAAAGACAAGGGAGCAACAAAAGACAAGGACGAAGGAGTGAACCTTGCATGAATCTAAAGATATGATGGTTATGGCTACAGTTGCAGATGAACATATCGACTCCAAGATTTGGTTCCTCGACTTTGGCTACATGAACCACATGACTGGTCGAAAGGTATGGTTGGCAGATATTGACGAGTCAAAAAAGAGAAAGGTCAAACTTGCTGATAATATCTCGTTGCAAGCAGAAGCTACTAGCAACATAGTTATTCAAATAAGTAATGAAGCAGAAGCTATGATCAAAGATGTACTCTATGTACCTTAAACAAAGTGCCATCTGCGAAGTGTTGGAAAACTAGTAAAAAATAATTATCAATGGTTATGAAATATGGAGTTTTGAAACTCTTCGACACTCAGAATAATTTGGTCTTGAAATCTCATTTGTCGAAGAATAGGATATTTAAGACCATGATCAGTTCGATTAAGGTACAATGTCTGAAAATAGTTGTCGACCACAAGAATAGTTGGTTCTGGCATTTGAGGTTCGACCAACTGAATTTTAGGTCACTCAATCAACTGATCACTCAAGATACGATAATAGGTATACCAAATCTTGTGATACCCGACAAACTCTGTGAAGGTTGCTTAGTAGGGAAGTAATCTAGAAAGTCTTTTGTTTCGACTATGCAAATGAGATCCTCCTGCATACTCGAAGTTGTACATTCAGATATATGGATCCCTTTTGAGGAGCATACCATTGGTTGAAGTAGGTATTTCGTCTCATTTGTCGATGAGTATAGTCGAAAGCTCTGGATATATGTGATCAAGCAAAAGCGAGGAGTATTTGAACTCTTTAAGAGATTCAAGATATTTGTCGAAAACTATAGTGAGAAGAAGATCAAGGTTCTGCGAACAGATGGAGGTGGTGAATACACATCCAAGATGTTTGAGGACAGGACTGCTGTGCAGAACATGGTGTCGATCATGGGGTAATTGCTTCTTATACGCCTCAACATAATGGAATAGCATAAAGAAGAAACAAGATCATATTGAATATGGCGAGATGCATGCCGAAGCAAAAGAATCTGCCAAAATCCTTATGGGGTGAAGCAGTCACTACTACTGTTTATATTCTTAACAGGTTTCCTACCAAGAAATTGAAGAACAAGGTTGTAACGCGTGTTTATTTTTATTCAATTATTTAATTAATTGTTTGTGAATTATTTGGTAGAATTGTGGTTTATTTGTGTAATTGTGTTAATTGGAGGGGTGTGTGTCTAAAAGTGTAGAAACATGAGGGCGTGGCTAGACATTAGAGGTTATGATATTTTATTAGAATTTTAATAATAATAATAATAATATTAAAATAAATGATTATATAATTAGTTAGGCCTATGTTGTGTTAGCATGAGAAATAGTGAGGGTGTTGTTGTTAAGCCCATTAGTGAGATAGAAGTTAGTAAGGGATTAACTACAAATAAGAGAGAAAAAGAGAATTGGGAAGAAAAGTTAGAGAACGTGAGAAGAGAAGTTATCGTAGAAGATGAGAAGAGGCACAAAGAGGCTAGGGCAAGGAATCCATTGTAAGAGTAGAGAATTACCAATCCAAGGTAAGGGTGGGGTTCTAACTCTATAAGGTTGGGTATGATGATTAGTAGATAGGAATGGGTTTTGGTTCTATGTCGACATTTTTAGGTTTGGAATGGGGATTTCATAGAATTGATTATTGATGTATGTTTGATGACAATTTCTTGTTGCTATATGTTGTATATGTGTTGTATTGCTTCTAATTTGTGAAATTTGGTCTTGTGGTTGGTTTTCACAAAGTTTCGTGTTTTGACCGTAAATTCAGTGTCGAAAGAGACGTCATAGAATTGCGTTTTTATGATCCCAATAGATGTTATAAGAATAGAGGAACATGAATATATGATTCTTTTGTAAAACCATACTGTTTAAGATGGATTTTTGGCGGAACAAGTGGCTTGAGCAGTAGCTAGCCGTAGCAAAATTTTTCTGCATAATAAATAGTCCGCTTAGCGAGCCCTGGAAGAAAAAGTTTTATATTTTTGAAAATTGAATTAGGTCTTGGACAATAGTGATTTATCATGAGTTTTAGTGAATTTTCCATAATTTACTGGAATCGTTTGAATGGTCTTTAAGTTTAATTTTGATGAAAATCGAATACTTGAATTTTCTAAGTTATGCATTGTAATGGATGATTGTTTAAGAAAGACATTTCAACCTTGTTTGCTGATTGTTGTTTCTAATTGTATGATGTGGCTGTATGATGACGATGGGGTGATGACCTATATTGGCGTTTGTAGAAGGCTTATGCCTTATGGTTGCATAATTGTATTGTGATTAAGCGAAAGGGCGAAGTATTTGAAATATTTAAGAGATTCAAGATACTTGTCGAAAACTAGAGTGAGAAGAAGATCAAGGTTCTGCGAACAGATGGAGGTGGTGAATACACATCCAAGATGTTTGAGGACTGCTACGCAGAACATGATCATGAGGTAATTGCTTCTTATACGCCTCAACATAATGGAATAGCATAAAGAAGAAACATGAGCATATTGAATATGGCGAGATGCATGCTGAAGCAGAAGAATCTGCCAAAATCCTTATGGGGTGAGGCAGTCACTACTATTGTTTATATTTTTAACAGGTTTCCTACCAAGAACTTGAAGAACAAGGTTCCTGAAGAAGTGTGGAGTGGCAAACGACCATTAGTGAGTCATCTGAAGGTGTTTGGCTCTATTTGTTACAAGAATGTTCTTGATGCGAGAAGAAAGAAGCTTGGTGACAAGAGTGAACCTATGATTCTGATAGGATATCACAAAACTGGAACATACAAGTTGTTTGATCCAATTAATGAGAAGATCAGGATGAGTTGAAATATTGTGGTTGATGAAAATTGTGTCTAGGATTGAAATTCTGGTGATGCAGTTAACAAGCTGAGTTATGGCTTCGACAAAGAAACTGATGAAAATTTTATTTTAAATCAAATTATTATTTAATTTAATGTCATTCTTTCTTCTTCATTCATTAGTACACTTTCATTAGTAGACAGCAGTGTAGAGAAATCAAATAAGAAAATCAAAATAAAAACTATTTTATATTCTTTTATTATTCAAATACAATACAATATAATACACTGCGGCGGATAACATATAAAAAAGAGAAAATTATAAGCCCATGATGTAATATACAGTTGATTTGGTTATTTGGTTATTAATTTATAATAATTATTATTGTTGTATTAAAATGAAAGTTTTGGGCCTACCTAACGTATTGACTCATTAATTTTAGTTTTAAAGTTTTTTTTTAGTTAAAATTAAAATTAATTATTTTATTATTTGGTAAACTATATTTTTTTTACAAAAAAAAAGAAGTTCAAATTTTTAATATTTTTATGTTATTTTATTTATTGATAATTTTTAAATAGTTAAATATAATATTTAAAAAATATAAAAAGCTATATAAAAAACTAAATAAATTATTAGGTGTTAATTATTATAAAAATTTATTAATTTTATATACCATTTTAAAAATGTAACTATTTGTGTACATTATTATTTGTATATATAAAAAAAATTTATGTATTTATTTATCTAATTATAATCGATTTAATTGGAGTTCAACTTTAATCTAACCTAAAATCTTAAATCAGACACACAAGTTTGATATCAGTCCAATTTTTCATTACCTTCATAAGAATAAATACCTTTATTTTGGTTCAAAACAGACCATATAAAAACTAAAACACTAAATTCTACTTATTGAGCTCTTTACTTGGCTCCTTAGTTTTGGATCATGTTGGACAATGGTTTTTTTTTTTTTTTTTTATAATCAAAGGTATATTAAAAGCATAAGGGGTGCTAACCCACAATTACAAAGAAGAGAATCCTAAACTAATCTCATAACAAAAGGCCAACCCAACCACCACCTATAAAGAGAAACAAAGAGTTGGATTAACACACCAATCCACCCAATAAATGGAATCTCTAGAATTGTATGAACATAAAAACCATTCCCAAGCTAATACTTTCATCATCCCAAGCGCATTAAAATTACGCAACAAAACATTATTGAAAGTAATCTCATTTCTACAATTCCAAACCCCCCAACAAAAAGCCAACCCAAAAAGCCAACTACTATTGATCTTATAATTGATTCTACAATAAGACTCTAAAGAACAAAGACGATTAAAAATATTACCCGAAAAGCTAGCATTATCAATCCGAAGCCAAACGCAAAACAAATGCCACCATTGAAGAGAAACCGGACACGTAGCAAAGATATGCTCTACATTTTCCTCCTCTAAACCACAAAGCGGACACAACAAAAGCAACAGATCCACCAAAATATTCCGTTTTGCCAAATTATCCTTCGTCGGGATTCTATTTAACAAAAGTCTCCAACCAAAAATTAAAACCTTACTTGGAATCTTAGTTTTCCAAAGACCACTCAATGCCTTCAAAAGATTATCATCCAATGTCGAGCCCCGACCATTCCCTTCCGAAACCATAAGATAAGCATTCTTTACCGAAAAGCCCGTTGAATTTTTCCACCACACAAAAGAATCATCCACACCAACTTTTGGTTCAATTCCATCTAAAAATGGTAAAAGAGACTCCACACTCTCACCATCTATTTCCCCTCCAAAGGACTCAATGAAATTAATCCGCCAAACCCAAGAACCGGAGATCCAAAAGCCGTTATCACTCACTTTTGAACACAACGGATCGGCAACACTAAAGAGAGATGGAAAGCGCTCACAAAAAGGAATACCTCCCAACCACCTATCTAACCAAAAATCAATAATGTCTCCATTACCAAGTTTGCTAATAATGGAAGAAGAGAACCAATTTTCTAACGGTCCCACACCTCCCGAACCAATCTTGTAAATATCCTTCCACCAAAGCGAAACCTTATTTCTTTTGTGATTGACCGAGTTTGAGAGCATAGTCCTTGTTATGTCACCATACCTGCAAGAAAGAAGGTTAGTCCATAAAAAAATTTTTTCACTCAAAATCCTCCATCTCCATTTACTTAGCAACGCCACATTGAACATCCCACAATGCTTCACTCCTAAACCTCCCTCCTTCTTAGAACGACACACCGTATTCCACCCAATCCAACTCACCTTCTTCTCCCCTTCCACCCCACCCCAAAGAAAATTCCTTTGGATCTTGATAATTTCCTTAATGACCACTTTAGGAGCTTTGAAAAAAGAGAAAAGATAAATAGGAATGCTAGACAAAACCGAATTCAAGAGAGTAACCCTACCACCAATAGAAAGATGCCTATATCTCCACGACTCCAACCTTCTACGCAACTTAGAAACAACCGATCTCCACATCTCCTTCCTTCTATGATTAACACCTACCGGTATTCCAAGAAAAGAAAAGGAAGAGGAACCCACCTCGCAATTGAGAAAAGTTGAAGCCGCTTGGATCAAATCCGCTTCCATATTAAACCCCACCAACCGACTCTTTGATAAATTTACCCGAAGACCGGAAACCAACTCAAACCCCCTTAGAATGGCCTTGATACACCAAAGATTATTCCTCGATCCGTCCCCAATTAAAAGCGTATCGTCCGCAAATTGAAGAATCTCAAAATGCAACTGATGACCAACTTTGAATCCACCATATTCACCCAAAACCGACGCTTTCCTCATCAAAGCCGACAAACCTTCCGCCACTAAAAGAAAGAGAAAAGGGGAAAGAGGATCCCCTTGCCGAAGGCCCCTAGAAACAATAAAATCTCTCGTCGGACTACCATTAACAAGAATAGACATTGTACTATTAAACACCATCGCTTCCATCCAACTCATCCATCTCGATCCAAAACCCATCCTCCGCAACAAAAATCTCAAGTAATCCCATGACACACAATCGTACGCCTTCTCAAAATCAACTTTCACCATCATGCATTTCAAGTTTTGTCTTTTTGCCATATCCAAAATTTCATTTACAATCAACACTCCATCTAACATATTCCTACCCGCCACAAAAGCCGATTGACAATTCGAAACAAGCTTTCCGATCACCACCTTCAATCTATTAGCAAGCAACTTAGCAAAAATCCGATACAAACTACCGATAAGACAAATTGGCCTAAACTCATCCAAACAACTCGGATTATCCACTTTTGGAATAAGAGCAAGAAAAAAGGCGGTAATTGCTTTAGGAAGAGTTGCAAATTCAAAGAACTCAATGACACAATCTATAAAATCACTTTTCACAATCGGCCAACAAACCTTGAAAAAGCCCATGTTAAACCCATCCGGCCCCGGACTCTTATCACCATCGGAACTCCAAATAACATCCTTCACTTCCTCCTCCGAAAACACCCTCTCAAGACAAGAACAATCATCCGATGATAAAGCGACAAAATCAACCCCATCTAAAACCGGCCTTGAATAAGAATTTTCAGAAAATCTACTTTCGAAATGCCTTCTAACCTCTTCCTTTACCACCCCCACATCATCTATCCAACCATCAACCCCATTCAACCCCCCAAAAGAATTCCTTCTATTTCGACTTTTGATTACCTTATGAAAGAAGCGCGAATTGGAATCTCCATCTTTTAACCAAAGAGCCCTAGCCTTTTGACGCAAAAAACTCTCCTTATTTCGCACCACACACTTTTTTAGAAGCCAAAGATCGATGAATGGCCAACGAATCAATATCCACCGGATTATCACCCATCATCGCAAAATCCAAAGCGTTTAGCTCCTTGAAAGCATTCTCTTCTTGAAGATCCAAAAAACCGAAAACCTCCACATTCCACACCCGAAGTTTACTACGAAGAAACTTAAGTTTTTCCTTAAAAGCATAAATGGAGTGATTGCCTCTTGGTGCCTCATTCCAACACTTTTCAACAAAAGAGTAAAAATCAGCATGTTTCATCCAAGCATTAAAAAATTTAAACGGTTTAGGCCCCCAATTGCACACATTCCCTTTAAACCAAATTGGGCAATGGTCCGAAAGCTCCCTACTCCCAATCACCTGATTCTCCACTTTCCACAAGTCCAACAAACCATCCGTCAATAAAAAACGATCAATTCGGCTACAACAAGAACCATCGGAACTAAACCAAGAGAAATTCTTTCCAACTAGCCCCACATCTACTAACTCCATTCTATTCATAAAACAATTAAACTCATCCATCTCAGTGTAATTAATTGCTCTCGAGCTACCCCTTATCTCGGTCTCCACTCTAATTGCATTAAAATCCCCCCCAACACACCATTCACCCTCCGGGAACTTCTCCTTGAAACTCAACAAGTCACTCCAGAATCTCCTCTTCCTATGAATACAGCAGGCAGCATATACGTTAATAACATAAATATTAACTCCCTTCCACAAAACATTCAGACCCGTAAACCCTTCCCCCACAAAACTGAAATTCAACACAAATAACCCGCGACGCCAAAGAGAAATCAAACCCCATGATCTACCATCCGACGCTTTAAAGCACCACTCCACATCTGATCCACCCCATAATTCAAAAATCAATCTCTCATCAACCTTCTGTAATTTACTTTCTTGAACAAGACAAATATCAAATTTCTCCTTTTTAATTAGTTGACTAAAGCGCTTCCTCTTCAAAACAGAACCACATCCCCGCAAGTTATACGATATAACATTCATTAAGAAAAAGTCGAAGGTACTACCTGCTTAGCGGAAGAGAAGTCGTCCCTAGATTCCAACTCCTTAATAGCATCCACATACACACCGTTATTTTCGCACCCAGAAATTCCAAAAGCCGCAGCCTTGGACCAAAGTTTCATCGCCAATTCCTCCGAACCACACGGCTTCAATCTATCGTTATCCTTCACCAAGCATGAATCAGAAATTGATTCAGAGGACGCCTCTGAATGCTGCATATCACTTCTACTGGCCACCACCGGAAACGTTTTTTTTCCCTCTTGAATTTGTTGTCTTCGTAATGGCTCAAAAGTGGATCTGGAAATTTGCAAGTGTTGTCCTTCTGATTGTGCCCTATTCTGTTGAAAAAAGCCAACCACTGCCTTATCCATCACGTGAGTATCACGAGAGGAAATAATGCATCCCTCATTCAACCCAACAGGCCTATCTCCCACTGAATGGGCCTTGCGCAGTATCGGCCCAAGACCTTTGGGTGCCAAATCAAACTGACCCAACTCTTCTGAAACCTTCCTTCGTGTTTCTCTCCTCAACTTGCTTGATAGATGGCTGTTTCCATCTTTTGTGGAATTAATGAGCTTCAAGGGACCCACACCCTTTTCACGCTGCAACAAACAATCTTTACCCACAGTACCTGCCACGCCCCCTGCTGACTCAGCAATACCCTCATTATTCTCCTCCAAAAAAGTCCCAGTTTCTCTTTCCAACAAAACATCAGACGTCGTGCCTCCCATATTCATGCAAAACGTCTTATCTCCATTAATGTTGGAAGAAAAAACTGCTTTGGCCCTGTTCGCCTTGAGTCCCTCCCCTTGACCGCCAACGCCTCTCTCCGTTTGAAGACCTAACTCATCTTCGTCCTCATCAACCGGAATGTCCCGATCGGATTCAGATTCAACAACGTCTGCCGATGAAATAGAACAAGAGTCATCATCTTTATAATCCGAGGCAACACAAACCCTAAGAGGACCTTGTGTGTCTTCCACCACTTTCAATCTCATCACAACTCCTGCAATCTTTACTGATAGAGATTCATTGATGATGGAAAAACAACTGGTTCTGATTAAAAAACGTGCAACATCCAGCCTAGCTTGGCAAGCAGTGTCATAATCAGCTTGAATAAACGAACCAAAAGGTAATGCAATGAATCTGAAGAAGCTCTCATTCCATACATGGCAAGGGAGCCCAAATAATCTCACCCATGTAACTCTTTCCTCATCCTTCTATTGAGAATAATCACCTCTTTTCTTTTTGGTCTTGAGTTCAACTTTTAGCAACCACGCAATTATTATTCAAAAATACATAAAGGACTCATTTTAAAATTTGTTTTAGGCCTCTAAACGGGTAGGGTCGGCCCCGAGTTCATGAAATCTTCCGTAACTACATCTACGGAAGGTCTTGAACATAAAGTGTTCCGTAGATGCACATATTGAACATTCTGTTATATTTTAAATCAATTACTATTCACTCCAAAACTCAATTTTATAACAATTATAGGTATTGATGCATATCGCAGTCTCGAGCAATAAAGTGTCGAAGGCATGACTTGGGATAGGCAGTTTTGAAGCAATAAGGAGAAATTTCTACAGAAGCACGCTAAGCCAAGCTGTAGCGCGCTAGAGATTCATAAACAGAGGCAGAGCATTCTTCATGAGCTCGCTTAGTACGGTCAGCTCGCTAAGCGAGATCTCTTTTACTGTACTAGATGTTTAAGAATAAAGTGTAGGCTCGCTTAGCCCAATTTACTCGCTTAGTGAGCCTGCGCATATTTTGTTTATATTTTCTTCATTTGTAACATTTTAGGTTATGGTTTTTGGGAGATTTTTTTACCCAAACTCCATGAATCTAATTCTTAGGTTAGATTAGGTTAGAAAACAACTAGGGAGTTTGCATCTAGATAATTGGAGGTGGATTGATCGTCGATCGAAGCTGACAAACCGGGAGATTTTCGGTTCATTTCTCTTATTCTTTGTGTATTCTCTTGTAGTTGGGTTTTGTTTATGTATAATTTACTTTGAACTCAAGTATATTTGTCGCCCATGACGTTATATAAAACTTGCTTCACAAATTTCTGTCGATTGTTGTCTTAGATTTTTGCTCTGTACATGAGATTTTGGGTTTTATAGAAATATACTGATCGAATCCTTATCTAGGATGATTATCTGTTAGTTTCTAGACTTTAGAGATAGATTTAGAGTTAACATTCACTAGGGTATCTGTGCTTAATTCCTCCGTGTTGGTTGTGTTGTGCTAAGAGATCGTCGACGCGAGCAACACAGTTGTCTTCTGTGTTGTCGAGGTGTGTGGAGAGATCGCCGCCGAGATGATACAGTGGGTTTAGTGGTTCATACATGATGACATTGACGAGTATCGTATGTTGAGTATAACTGATAGATAAGTTTAAGTTTGTGACGATTGAGTATATTTACATGTCTGATAAGTCAATCTATCCGAAGAATGTATTTATTTTCTATTCATTCTTTTTATTTTCTGTTTTTATTTTCAATCCATTCAAACCCAAGCTCGAAAACATAAAATCTGTTGAATGACATTCTAACAACCATCTCTGAATATGATAATTTTCGAAATAATACTTTTAAATCTTTTGTTGATTGCTGCTATACAGCTTCAACAATAACACATGATCTAATGGGCGATGCGTAATAATCTATTTACGTCATGGTCCGTATGCTATTCTGGCTTGCCAGATAATTGGCATGACTTAAATGACGTAAACAAGAACCAATAAAAAATTATAATCAAGCATTTTTAATTTTTTTTGAAAATTTGCAAAGATATGAAAGCATTTGTAGTTTTTTATTGTAAAAATTAGAAAAATATATTTTTAAAATTTTTTTCTTTTTCGTTGTTCTTACGCATATAGTTGTTTTTTTCTACTTTCTCAACAAAACTATTATGTTTCCTTAAAATATTATAAAGGTTACAATATTTTATTAAATTAAATTTGTTCGGTTAGTAAGGACTCGACTACGTATGGGGTGGTTGTGAGTTTAATTCTCAAAAATAATTGAATAAAACTGGAGAGAAATTGTAAAATATTCCAAGTGTAATATAATATTCTATACAAATTTTCTTTAATAATGCAATGTTTTAAGATATGATAAAAAAGTAAAAAGTAATGATGATTTTATTAAATTATTTTAATTATTATTGATGTGTTTTGATTTTTATAAAATATAATTTAAAAGGCAAATAATTACAAAAACCAACAGACATGCATTAGGTGATGTCTTTCTTTTTTGACGGGACATATATATATATATATATATATATATATATATATATATATATATATATATATATATATATATATATATATATATATATATATATATATATATATATATAATACATATCTTTTTATGGCAAATATAAAGCAAACCTAAAACAGAATATTTTATATTTTGAAAACAAACAGAAATTTATAAAATAGGATTCGGAGGAAATAATGAGGATCCATGCGGACCATATGCATTGGTATATTATTAAGATTATCAATCATGCATGTCTATCTTTTTATGGCAAATATAAAGCAAACCTAAAACAGAATATTTTATATTTTGAAAACAAACAGAAATTTATAAAATAGGATTCGGAGGAAATATTGAGGATCCATGTGGACCATATGCATTGGTATATTATTAAGATTATCAATCATGCATGTCTCTACTACTTAAAATATCTGTATTAATTGACCCAGTTTTTTTTTTTTAGTTACTCTCTCCCATAAGAAAAATAATTGAATTTGATAAAAAAAAATTATTTTATCATGCCACTAGCAGAGACATTTATAGTCAAATTAATCATGCCACTAGCAAAGACATTTATAGTCAAATTCTTGTAAAATATGTGGAGCTTGGTTAGAAAATTGATGTTAAAGATATTGATATCATGGTTTTCATGGTGATTGTAATTTCTATAAGAAATAATAAGACTAAGAATGTATTTATATTCATGATGACTTAAAAACCAGACCTTATCGATTGGTCAGATCGGTTCGACCGGAAATCGAAAGGATCAAAGGTCTGGTCTGATTGCTAGATCAAATATGCTATTAAAACGGTTATAATCGACCAAAACCAGTGAATCGGCGGTTTTACAAAACCGACGATTCAAATGCATATTCTTTTTCGCACAAAACGACGACGTTTTCATGATTTTTTTTAAAAATAAAATTAAAATAAAGTTAGACTTTATTCGTATCTTATTTGAAACAAATTTTTCTCTATTTGCAATTAGATCTGGTTTAAAATTTATATTTTGTATTATTTTGTTGTGAGTGATGATTATATTTAAAATTTGAATGTAAAGAATAAACATGTGAAATTATGATATTTTAAATTTTTTTTGGTGTTTTGATATTTTTTAGAGACCGATTCATCCGGTTCGACCGATTTAATAAATATATAGTGGTGCAATAGAGATGAGTTTATTCAACTGAGTTATCCTGTTTAATCTGATTTAGTCATGTGGTTCGACCACTGACCCAGAGATTCAACCAATGAATCAATGACCCAATACCCTCACCGGTTTGATGACCGATCTGGTTTTTAAAACACAGATGACGATTTCGTTTGGTTCTTGGTTCAAAAAAAATTTCTTCTCTTTCTTCTTCTCTTATGTGTATTTGATGATGAAGATACTATTTTATTTGATTTTGAGGAAACATAAAGATTCAGAACAAAATTGTTACATTGCTTTTCAAAGTGTCTATTTTATAGGCATCTTATTTCAATAGTCACCACTTATTTCCAAAAGTCATGTCTCAATAGTCATGAAGAGAGAGATGAGAAATTTAAGTTTTATCTTGAATTTCAAAATAAAAATCTCATTGGCTTGATTATCTCTCAATCCAAAAAATATCACATTAAGATATCTTTCATTTAAGTCGTCAAACTTTTAATTACATGAGTCGAATTGATTAGTAAGTTAATCTAATTGTTTCTCACTTGACTCATGTGCCAACTTGATGTTTCCATCATATACCATAATTGTGTACCATTCATTAAAAGCACCAAATTATAATCTATAATGAATTGAAATGACCGGATCATGTGACGGTAAAAAAAATTCATCAACTCTATTTCTTTCTTGTATCACTAATCAATCCAATTCAAATAATTTTAAGGGGTACAATAATGTGTCTTTGATGTATCTTCAAAGACACCCTCGTCATCTCATATCTACAATATAAGAAAATTAACGGGACCTGAAGTTACTGATTAAAATATTAAATATTAACGGATAAAAATATTTTGAAATTAACGGAAACTGAAGTTACTGATTAAAATATTAAATATTAACGGGAAAATGAAGTTACTGATCAAAATAGTGAATATTCACAGGAACATAAAGTTTCTGATCACAATATTAAATATTAACGGGAACTTGAAGTTGCTTATTAAAATATTGAATATTAACGAGAACATGAAGTTATTGATCAACATATTGATTATTAACGGAAACATGAAATTACAAAAGGCTGTTTAGTCACAATTTAATTTTGGTGCTTTCATTTTTGTTTCTGATTTTTTTAAAACATAATTAATGTATATTATTCTTATTTTTTCACAAAATGTGAATTACTTTTAATATACATTTTTTCTATTAAAAAATATACATCTGAAACAAATGCGTGTCTCATACTAAAACTCATGCGGATGCACGATTTTGTTACTAATAAGCATCATGAGTATGAACCAACTATTTACTTTATTATTTTATCTCACTATAATATAATGAATGAAGATTTAGTCTCACGATATTATGTTTATATATAATATAATATTATATATTCTGCAAACCTATATAACAAAGAGAAATATCAACTTTTATTCTGTGTCAGCTCACTCTCCCATATTTTCCATCAATCCTATTTGTAGATGTCGCGCCACCCTATGGACATGCATAGTTGTGACTCACCTTTTTTTTAACCAAAAAGGAGGATTATATTAATAATCAAAAAGAAATGAATACAAAGAAGACAAGAGGAGGGCCATAACCAAACCTCTTAAGAACAAAACCTAAAGCGAGGGGTTCCCGCCTTGTCTAACAAGTATTCCGAATACATATCATTGTGCACAAAATTAAACTAAGTGAAAGCTTTGATTTTTAATCCTATGTTAGCCAGAAAATCCGCGCAAAAATTGGCTTCACGTAAAATGTGTGTGATTCTAAAATCAATAGATAGAGTGTAAGCTCAACACGTAAGCCAATGAGATTTGAATTTCCAAGGCACCAGTTTAGAGTTCGAGAAAGCCTTCACAACCAAGACACAATCGGCTTCTAACCATAATCTATTCCAATTCATATCCTTGGCCTTTTCAATTGCAAGGATGACAGCCATGAATTCAGCTTGGACAAAATTACCAAAGTTTAGAAAAGCACAGAAGCTGATAATGAAATTTGCAGCATCATTTCTGAAGATGCCACCACAGACAGCAAGAGAAGGAGAGCTAGCTACAACTCCATCAATATTACACTTAATCCAATGCTTATTCAGAGGGCACCAAAGGACTTCCTTAACCATAGCTGGCATACTTGGATGTAAATTGATGTCCAGCTTCTTAAGAAAAATGAAGCTCTTTATGGAGTTATCAGCCTTTTTGTTGGACATATTCCCCACCATTTTTGCTCTGGCTTTAATATGAGTAACACAAGTCTTCCGATGGACCACCTTGTTTTCGAATCTAACCAAAATCCTCGACTGCCAAATTTGGTAAAAAATGAAGACAAAACTAGCTTTGATGACAACCAAAGCTTGCTTGCTCCATTGCTCCGTGACTCACCTGCTATTTACTAAAAATCAACCTATTTCTTTTATATATCAAATCAGCATGGTGCTTTCCCACACGCTGTTTACGGTGATTTCCGGTAAACAACTGCTAGTCTTCCAAACTATAATAAATATGATTTGGTTACTTGCAGGATCGACTAGATTGATCCTAGGACACATAGTCAAGAAGATTGTTATCAATGTTTGTTCGAACCATATTCATTATTTGTCTTCTTCAATAAGCGTTGTTCGATTAACAGAACAAATAGCCTTGACAATCACTTTGTTACATATAAATGTGACTTCAACGAAGTGACATGACATGAAAAATTAAAAGGACAATTGAAACGTAAAGAATCTTAAACTGCAGAAATATAAAAGACTTTGAAAGTAAATAGCATGAAAGTAATTCGAAAGTAAATGACGTTAAAGTAAAGATGCAGAAACGTAAATGGCAAGAAGTAAACGAAATGCAGTAATTCTGAAAGATAAAAACAAAAGGATAATACACATGTATTAAAATGGTGGTGTCATACGTACATTTTCTCAGCGAACTCTTTCTCTTAACGCTTGATACTTGAGTAAATATGTGAGTGATTTGTACAAAATGAACACACAGAATCCTAACACTAAGACTCCTATTTATACTAGTTTCGACCTTAACGGTCCTATACTAATCTGCTGCCACGTTTCTCATCAGAACTTCCAGCGAAGCCATCTGTTGTTGAACGGTTACGAAACCGTCTTCGAATTTCAAATCTTCCCGCCTGAGTCCATCTTCGACGCGTGGCAGTGTATTAAACAAACACTACTAAAAAACACGCTAAGTAGTAATACTTGAATACATATTCTATGAATTTTGTCTAAGTCCCGAAGACATATGCTTTCATTAATCTTTCAGCGTTCACTTATCTTCATCGAACTTAGAAGTCTTTATTTTTCGAAGCATGACCATCAGTAGCCATTCTTTTACTTTTTAAGGGATGGCCATCAGTAACCATCTTTCCTTCGATTCTCAACTCCTTCGAAGGATAAACAACATAAAACGAAATCTTCAGCTAACAAATTGCCCCCCAATAAATGCCTGTTTCGAGAATCAACAGAAATAGGCGTTTCTTGTCATTATAAGATTTCGTTTTTATGATCCTTGAAAGTTCCAAGACTGCTGACTAGCGTCATAATCACTGATAACACTGTTTCCGAAACGTCTTGTCATTTTCAAAGATGTCTTCTCATAACTTACATTCCCACGTTTTAACCTTACTTCCTGATCATTACTCCTACATACTAGGAGTGAAGCTAACTCATTCGACCGCCGTTGGATTAAATCACCAGCCGCCACGTGTCTCTCGGGCTTTACCCAAAAGATTTAAAAAGGTTTCCGTTAAACCTTTAAATACTTGATCTTGTGTCTCTATACCGCCTTTCATTCATCTTCTTCACCAAAAAATTGAAACATCTTCACTCTTTTTTAGAATCTTGTTCTTTCAATCAAAGAATTTCTTCATGGCTTCATCTTCAAATGTTCTTCAACCCGCTTTGAAGCTCCAATCAACAACACGTTCTGGGGAACGAGAGTTCGTTCCAAACCCTAACACTGAAGAGATACGCGCTATTTACGCTTCCCAGGTAATCATTCCCTTTGAACTCTCTGAGAAAACTCTTGCCTTTATGGGTCCGTTACCGAGTGAAAGTATCCAATCTATGAATAAGTTTTTTCCTGCTTACTACAAGACTAGACCATTAGTTAGCAAAGTTAAGATAGATGAAGACGGTCGCTCTCCTTTAGGCAAATCTGCTAATATTGAGGAAACTTCAACCGCAATCCCTTTAGCTTTAAACAAAATTAGGTTAAACTATATGACCAATTCTGTAAAAGTGTTTAGGTCAATCCCTTTAGCCAAAGATCCTGACTTGTACTATGCCTGGCTAGAAAGGGTAGAGAAACAAAAAGGATCCTTCTGGAAAACATTAGGGATATACGATTTGATTCTGAAGGATAGAAAAACACTTAGAAAGGGGGGGGATTGAATAAGTGTGACTTTAAATCTTGGACGATAAAAATAAATTGCACAATTATTTTTATCCTGGTTCGCTGTTAACGAAGCTACTCCAGTCCACCCCCGCAGAGATGATTTACCTCAACTGAGGATTTAATCCACTAATCGCACGGATTACAATGGTTTTCCACTTAGTCCGCAACTAAGTCTTCCAGAGTCTTCTGATCACACACTGATCACTCCAGGAACAACTGCTTAGTTCACTCCTAAGACTTTTCTAGAGTCTACTGATCAACACGATCACTCTAGGCTTAGTTCACTCCTAAGACTTTCTGCTCAGCCAACTGCTAAGACTTCCTAGAGTATACTGATCACACGATCACTCTAGTTCCTTACAACTTAATGTAATCTATTCAAGAGTTTACAAATGCTTCTTAAAAGCGATAATCACAACTGTGATATTTCTCTTAACGTTTAAGCTTAATCTCACTAAAATATTACAACAGCAATGTAGTGAGCTTTGATGAAGATGAAGATTCTGAGTTTTGATTTGAACAGCGTTTCAGCAAGTTAATTTGAATTGTCTTTGTTCAGGATCGTTAACCTTGCTTCTCATCAGAACTTCATATTTATAGGCGTTGAGAAGATGACCGTTGAATGCATTTAATGCTTTGCGTGTTCCGTACAGCATCGCATTTAATGTTATACGCTTTTGTCAACTACCTCGAGCCTTGTTCACGTTGTGTCTACTGACGTAGCCTTTAGTAGATTTAACGTTCCTTTTGTCAGTCAGCGTAGCTTGCCACGTGTACTTCCTTCTGATCTGATGTTTGTGAATACGACGTTTGAATATCATCAGAGTCAAACAGCTTGGTGCACAGCATCTTCTGATCTTCTGACCTTGAAGTGCTTCTGAGCGTGATACCATCTTCTGATCTTCAGTGCTTCTGATCTCATGTTCTTCTGATGCTTCCATAGACCCATGTTCTGATTCTGCTTCGACCATCTTCTGATGTCTTGCCAGACCATGTTCTGATGTTGCATGCTGAACCATTTGAGACACAACTTCTGAGCGCTGAATTATGCGTACTCTTTATATATTTCCTGAAAGGGAAATTGCATTGGATTAGAGTACCATATTATCTTAAGCAAAATTCATATTATTGTTATCATCAAAACTAAGATAATTGATAAGAACAAATCTTGTTCTAACAATCTCCCCCTTTTTGATGATGACAAAAACATATATAAATGATATGAATTTGCGATCAGAAAGAGTAGACGGCAAAAGACAAATTACACAGCTATAACATAAGCATATGAATATGTCTCCCCCTGAGATTAACAATCTCCCCCTGAGATAAATAATCTCCCCCTGAAATAAATACTCGAAGAACTTTGATAAAAGACTTCCCTGATTATTTCGGTAGAGACGATCATATAAGCTTCTGCCTTCAGAGAATTCACAGCTTCTGACTTCTGCTTCCATTGGACAGCTTCAGAACTTGAATTTCTTTAGATCCTTAGAACATTCACAGCTTCTGACTTCTGCTTCCATTCAGGACAGCTTCAGAACTTGAATTTCTTTGATCTTCAGAACATTCACAGCTTCTGATTTTTGCTTCCATTCAGGACAGCTTCAGAACTTGAATTTCTGGATCTTTTGGAGCATTCACATCTTCTGATTTCTGCTTCCCTCGGATAGCTTCAGAACTTTGAATGTCTACCAATCATCACTTCATGCTAGATTTGTATCAGAACATTGTTGAATGTACCAGAGCATCATCTGAGCATCTCTACATCCTGAAATGTTACAGAACAAAAACTAAACGACAAAAGTCAGCATGAACGAGTTAGAACATAAAATGTATGTTTGAACACATTATATGAATCAGAGCCATATAGGCTGATATAATGTATCAGAGCGAATAATGTATCAGAGCCATAACATTATATGTATTAGAGCAAATAGAATTTTGTCAGAACAGGATAGACAATGATATTCAAATTCTATTATCAGTGCTTCTGATTCATTCTTCTTTCTTGCTTCTGATCTCTGAAGCTTGACAGCACTCAGCTTGCTTCAGTTTCCAAGAGCTTATTCCTTTTACAGAATAACGCTTCTTATGGTTTTGCTTCTAGTGTTTGCTTCTGAAGATTTTCTTCACTTCTCTGTACCTGCAAAACACTTAAACCATATAGAACTTGCAGTTCTTGTTAGTGAATGTGTGGGAGCCTTTACCCAACAACTGATAGATTTAATCAAATCATTTATCATTTATCTTCTCCCCCTTTTTGTCATAACATCAAAAAGAATATTTAAAAAGATTCAGATGTATAAAACGACAAAAGAAAACATTTACTGGAATGTAAAACACAAAGAAACTTTTCATTGATAATCAAAAGATATTACAAAAGGTTCCTATGTTTAACAAGATGAAAAACATTCCTAGCAAATACAAAAAAGGATTTCCAAAGAGGAAATCACTACAAAAATTAAAAACAGAACCCTAGCTAGACACGCTCTGTGTCAACCCATCAAGAATCCCGGAGGACTTCTTGTCTTCCAGACTGAAACCTCCACTGTAGGAGAGATCCCAGAACCAAGGAGGAAGTGAGGGACAGTTCACAGACAGAGAGCTAATGTTGCAAACGGGGCTTTCCCTCAACATAGAAGTCAAGAATATCATTCTTAACCTCCTCCCATAACTCAAGAAAGTCTTCTGTCTTTGGATGAAAGTTGATAACAACATCAAAGAAGAGTCTGACTTGAGCGGTATTAGAAGAGCCATCCCGAGATGCACAGAGATCTGTCGCCTTTGAGTCATGGAGCTTCAACAGACTTAGAGTGAACGCTAGGTTTTGAGAGAAGAAATGAAAAACGAGAGAGAGAGAGAGAAAAAAAACTTTAAGAGGAAAACAAAGAGATAGGAAACCAAAAACCATTTTGAAGAGTATTTAAAAGAAAATAAAGTGAAACGAATGATGAAAATCATTTAATGTTACGTGACGTGAGGAGAGATAATAAAGACAAATGAGGTGACTAGCACAGTTACCTATGGTCGGCGTCCCTTCAACTGCACGCGCGCTTATCCATGAATAGTAACGACAGGTTTACCATCCCGAGATAAAACGTAACAGCTGTTTTGCTTTAAAAGAGGTTCTGAATCAACTTAGACAATGAAACGTTAGTAATAACCGAATCATAATTTCTAAAGGAATTCAATCAGAACTTCTGATTAAAAAAAAATGTTCCACATTCATTTCAGAAGATACTCATACATGAGAACTTCTCATCTTCTCATTCTGGGCATAAATCCATACTGATGTTCTTCAGAATGAACTTAAACCTATCTTCAGCCAGGGGTTTTGTAAAGATATCAGCCCATTGATGGTCTGTATCAACAAAGTTTAAAGATATGACACCCTTCTGAACATAGTCCCTTATGAAATGATGTTTAATCTCAATATGTTTAGCTTTTGAATGAAGAATAGGATTCTTAGATAAACATATAGCAGAAGTATTATCACAGAATATAGGAATATTACTCTCAAATATCTGATAATCTTCCAACTGACTCTTCATCCAGAGCATCTGTGTACTACAACCAGCAGCAGCGACATATTCTGCTTCTGTGGTTGATAGAGCAATAGTTGCTTGCTTCTTGCTGTACCAGGAGATCAAATGACTTCCAAGAAATTGGCAACTTCCTGAAGTACTTTTTCTTTCAATTCTGTCTCCAGCATAATCAGCATCGCAGAATCCTACTAAGTTGTATTCTTTAGATTTTCTGTAAACTAAGCCAACATTAGTAGTACCTTTCAGATACCTTAGAATTCTCTTAACAGCAGTTAAATGAGATTCTCTAGGATCTGATTGGAATCTAGCACACAAACAAACACTGAACAGAATGTCAGGTCTAGACGCAGTCAGATATAGAAGAGATCCAATCATACCTCTGTATAACTTCTGATCTACCTTCTTACTTACCTCATCCTTACCTAGGATGCATGTTGGATGCATAGGAGTTTTGGCTTCTTTGCAGTCCAGAAGATTAAACTTCTTCAGAAGTTCCTTCACATACTTGGTTTGGTGAACATATGTTCCTTCTGATGTTTGATTTATTTGTATTCCGAGGAAATACTTGAGTTCTCCCATCATGCTCATTTCAAACTCAGCCTGCATAGACTTAGCAAACTCCTTTCCAAGTGTAGCATTAGATGTTCCAAAAATAATATCATCTACATATATTTGACAAATTAAAATATCCTTTTTAAAGGTTTTACAAAAGAGAGTAGTGTCCACTTTTCCTCTAGTGAAACCATTATCCAGAAGGAAAGAACTTAAGCGTTCATACCAAGCTCTGGGAGCCTGTTTCAATCCATACAATGATTTCTTAAGTTTAAAAACATGATTAGGAGACATAGAGTCTTCAAAACCAGGAGGTTGATGGACATAAACTTCTTCATCTATATAACCATTTAAGAAGGCACTCTTAACATCCATCTGATAGAGAGTGATGTTATGTTGAGTGGCAAAAGAAATTAATAGACGAATAGACTCTAACCTGGCCACTGGTGCAAAAGTTTCTGTATAGTCAATCCCTTCTTGCTGACTATAACCCTGAGCCACTAGTCTGGCTTTGTTCCTTACCACTTCACCTTTCTCACTGAGCTTGTTTCTGAAGACCCATTTTGTACCAATTATATTGAATCCATCTGGTCTAGGAACAAGATCCCAAACATCATTCCTTGTAAACTGATTTAGTTCTTCTTGCATAGCAATTATCCAGTCTGGATCTTCTAGAGCATGATCAACAGAAGTTGGCTCGATCAAAGATACAAGACCTAATTGACAGTCTGCATTGTTTCTAAGGAATGCTCTTGTTCTGATTGGATCATCCTTCTTTCCAAGAATGACATCTTCTGAATGACCAGAGATGAGTCTGGATGATCTTCTGACAGATGGTTCTTCAGATATGCTTAGATCCTCCAGAGAAGCTGATACTTGGTCTTCAGATTCTTTGCTTCTGAGAAGCTCTGCTTCTGATGCGTTGCTTCTTGGCTCAACAACTTCTGAGATGTCAATATCATAACCTGCAAAATTATCAACCTGCTTTGGTTTTTCAGAACCAAGCTTATCATCAAACCTGATATTGATTGATTCTTCTACAACCAATGTTTCAGTATTGTATACTCTGTAGCCTTTTGAGCGTTCAGAATATCCAAGAAGAAAACATTTTTGTGCTTTGGAATCAAACTTACCAAGATGATCTTTAGTGTTCAGAATAAAGCATACACATCCAAAAGGATGGAAATATGAAATGTTGGGCTTTCTATTCTTCCACAATTCATAGGGAGTCTTATTTAGAATAGGTCTGATAGAGATTCTATTCTGAATATAGCATGCAGTGTTTATTGCTTCTGCCCAGAAATGCTTAGCCATATTGGTTTCATTGATCATGGTTCTGGCCATTTCTTGAAGAGTCCTATTCTTTCGTTCTACAACCCCATTTTGCTGTGGAGTTCTAGGACAAGAGAAATCATGGGCAATACCATTTTCTTTGAAGAATTCTTCAAAGGATTTGTTCTCAAATTCACCACCATGATCACTTCTGACCTTTATGATTTTACACTCTTTTTCAGATTGAATCTGAATGCAGAAATCAAAGAACACTGAATGAGTCTCATCCTTGTGTTTTAAGAATTTTACCCATGTCCAGCGGCTATAATCATCTACGATGACTAATCCATATTTCTTTCCTCTGACAGATGCTGTTTTGACTGGTCCAAACAGATCAATGTGCAAGAGTTCTAATGGCCTTGAGGTAGAAACAACATTCTTAGACTTGAATGCAGGTTTGGAGAACTTGCCCTTCTGACATGCTTCACAAAGAGCATCTGATTTGAATTTCAGATTAGGGAGTCCTCTGACAAGATTCAGTTTGTTAATCTGAGAGATCTTTCTCAAACTAGCATGACCTAATCTCCTGTGCCAGACCCACTGCTCTTCAGAAACAGACATAAGACAAGTCACCTTCTGACTCATAAGATCTTGCAGATCTGTCTTATAAATGTTGTTCTTCCTCTTGCCTGTAAATAGGATTGAGCCATCCTTCTGATTTACAGCCTTGCAAGACTCTTGATTAAAGATTATATCATAACCATTGTCACTTAATTGACTGATAGATAAGAGGTTATGAGTTAATCCTTCTACAAGAAGTACATTAGAAATGGAAGGAGAGTTACCAGACTTTATAGTTCCAGAGCCAATTATCTTGCCCTTCTGATCTCCTCCAAACTTGACTTCTCCTCCAGACTTAAGCACCAGGTCTTGGAACATAGACCTTCTTCCTGTCATGTGTCGCGAGCATCCAGAGTCCAGGTACCATGACATGTTGTGCTTTGTCCTTCTTGCAGCCAAGGATATCTGCAATAGGAATAATCTTATCCTTAGGTACCCACATCTTTTTGGGTCCTTTCTTGTTAGATTTTCTCAAGTTCTGATTGAACTTGGGTTTGACATTATAAGCAATAGGAGGAACAGCATGATAATTTTTAATACGAGTTTCATGATATTTCCTAGGTTGTGTCACATGCTTCTTGGTGTGTGTTATGTGAAAACTTTGTGCATGTGAAGTGTGCCTAATATCATGAGAGTGGCCATACTTGAACTGATCATACAATGGCTTGTATGTGATTTTCATTTCATTAACAGGTTCAAGTTTGTATGGGGTTTCACCCTCATAACCAATGCCGACTCTTTTGTTTCCAGACACAGCATATATCATAGAAGCTAGCTGACTTCTGCCAATACTTCTAGATAAGAACTTCCTGAAACTTAAATCATATTCTTTCAGAATATGGTTTAGACTAGGAGTGGATTTTTCTGAATCAGAAGGAGATCCAACATTATTGGATAATTTTAAAAATTTTTCTTTTAATTCAGAATTTTCCAACTCAAGCTTCTTTGTTTCAAATTCAAATAGCTTTTTCAGCTTTTTGTATTTGAAACTAATCTGAGACTTGAGTTCCAGAAGTTCAGTTAGACCGGAAACTAACTCATCTCTAGTAAGTTCAGAAAATACCTCTTCAGAATCTGATTCTGATGTAGATTCTGATCCGTCATCTTCTGTCGCCATCAGCGCACAGTTGGCCTGCTCATCTTCTGAATCATCTTCTGACTCATCCCAGGTTGCCATAAGACCTTTCTTCTTATGAAACTTCTTCTTGGGACTTTCCTTCTGAAGATTAGGACATTCATTCTTGTAGTGTCCAGGCTCATTGCATTCATAGCACATGACCTTCTTCTTGTCAAATCTTCTTTCATCAGAAGATTCTCCACGTTCAAATTTCCTTGAACTTCTGAAGCCTCTGAACTTCCTTTGCTTGGTCTTCCAGAGTTGATTTAGCCTTCTGGAAATCATGGACAGTTCATCTTCTTCTTCAGATTCTGATTCTTCAGGATCTTCTTCTTTGGCCTGAAAAGCGTTAGTGCATTTCTTGATATTTGATTTTAATGCAATAGACTTACCTTTCTTTTGAGGCTCATTTGCGTCCAGCTCTATTTCATGACTTCTCAAGGCGCTGATAAGCTCTTCCAGAGAAACTTCATTCAGATTCTTCGCAATCTTGAATGCAGTCACCATCGGACCCCATCTTCTGGGTAAGCTTCTGATGATCTTCTTTACATGATCAGCCTTGGTGTATCCTTTGTCAAGAACTCTCAATCCAGCAGTCAGAGTTTGAAATCTCGAAAACATCTTTTCAATGTCTTCATCATCCTCCATCTTGAAGGCTTCATACTTCTGGATTAAGGCTAGAGCTTTAGTCTCCTTGACTTGAGCATTTCCTTCATGAGTCATTTTCAAGGACTCATATATGTCATAGGCCGTTTCCCTGTTAGATATCTTCTCATACTCAGCATGAGAGATAGCATTCAGCAAAACAGTTCTGCATTTATGATGATTCCTGAAAAGCTTCTTTTGATCATCATTCATTTCTTGCCTTGACAGCTTTGCGCCACTGGCATTTACTGGATGTTTGTAACCATCCATCAGAAGATCCCATAGATCACCATCTAGACCCAGAAAGTAACTTTCCAGTTTATCTTTCCAGTATTCAAAGTTTTCACCATCAAATACCGGCGGTCTAGTATAACCATTGTTACCGTTGTATTGCTCAGCAGAGCCAGATGTAGATGTAGTCTTTTCACTTTCATCAACCATCTTTTAAATGAAGCGTTTTTCTCTTCCTGAATCTTTTCTAAACACGGTTAAGTGCTTGCACCTTAGAACCGGCGCTCTGATGCCAATTGAAGGATAGAAAAACACTTAGAAAGGGGGGGGATTGAATAAGTGTGACTTTAAATCTTGGACGATAAAAATAAATTGCACAATTATTTTTATCCTGGTTCGCTGTTAACGAAGCTACTCCAGTCCACCCCCGCAGAGATGATTTACCTCAACTGAGGATTTAATCCACTAATCGCACGGATTACAATGGTTTTCCACTTAGTCCGCAACTAAGTCTTCCAGAGTCTTCTGATCACACACTGATCACTCCAGGAACAACTGCTTAGTTCACTCCTAAGACTTTTCTAGAGTCTACTGATCAACACGATCACTCTAGGCTTAGTTCACTCCTAAGACTTTCTGCTCAGCCAACTGCTAAGACTTCCTAGAGTATACTGATCACACGATCACTCTAGTTCCTTACAACTTAATGTAATCTATTCAAGAGTTTACAAATGCTTCTTAAAAGCGATAATCACAACTGTGATATTTCTCTTAACGTTTAAGCTTAATCTCACTAAAATATTACAACAGCAATGTAGTGAGCTTTGATGAAGATGAAGATTCTGAGTTTTGATTTGAACAGCGTTTCAGCAAGTTAATTTGAATTGTCTTTGTTCAGGATCGTTAACCTTGCTTCTCATCAGAACTTCATATTTATAGGCGTTGAGAAGATGACCGTTGAATGCATTTAATGCTTTGCGTGTTCCGTACAGCATCGCATTTAATGTTATACGCTTTTGTCAACTACCTCGAGCCTTGTTCACGCTGTGTTTACTGACGTAGCCTTTAGTAGCTTTAACGTTCCTTTTGTCAGTCAGCGTAGCTTGCCACGTGTACTTCCTTCTGATCTGATGTTTGTGAATACGACGTTTGAATATCATCAGAGTCAAACAGCTTGGTGCACAGCATCTTCTGATCTTCTGACCTTGAAGTGCTTCTGAGCGTGATACCATCTTCTGATCTTCAGTGCTTCTGATCTCATGTTCTTCTGATGCTTCCATAGACCCATGTTCTGATTCTGCTTCGACCATCTTCTGATGTCTTGCCAGACCATGTTCTGATGTTGCATGCTGAACCATTTGAGACACAACTTCTGAGCGCTGAATTATGCGTACTCTTTATATATTTCCTGAAAGGGAAATTGCATTGGATTAGAGTACCATATTATCTTAAGCAAAATTCATATTATTGTTATCATCAAAACTAAGATAATTGATAAGAACAAATCTTGTTCTAACAGATTCAACTGTCAAGAACGGGTTTAGAATACAACCAACCCATGTTAGTAGCAGCGGTTCATTTTTGGGATGCTTCTCACAACACCTTCCATCTCCCATGTGGAATGGTTACCCCCACGCTTTTCGACGTGGCCGCTATTACAGGACTTCGACCAACTGGTGAAACCTTCGACCCCAATGAAATGGATAATGACACTATTGGTTTTAACGATTCGCAAGTCACTTATACGGCATTCATCCAGAAGCATCATATTACCACTGAAGCGACAGTATCTGATGAAGAGCATATTGCTTTTCTAGCATTATGGCTTTCACGATGTGCCTTCTGTTCAAGGTCTATTCAAGTTGCGAAAAGGTACCTTTGCATGGCTAATCAATTGCATGCTGGGAAAAAGCTCAACCTCAGCCAACTACTTCTAGGGTCTCTTTATGAAAACCTTAGTGAAGCTGCAAACCTTACCAAGAATTTCAAATCTGGTAGTTTACTTTACGCTGGTCCTTTCTGGCTATTGCAACTGTGGCTTAATGCTACATTCGAAACTCATCTTCCCTTTCGAGGAGATGTCAATGAGGAGGATAGCATAATCAAAAATCGAACTATAGAGGGGACCAGGTTAGCTTACCTAACTCCAAAAGAAGAAATGGGAAAGCTTCATGAACATTTCCTGGCGTATTCGATGATGTTTGCTAGGCGTGACCAGTTCGATCCTTCTATGGCCCCATTTGTACACAGAACAATAGGTCCTGAATGGTTTACTCGAAAATTCCCACCAACATCTCAGGATCAACAAACCGAATCTATGGAAATTTGGAAAGCCTTTCTGACTCCAAGATTGTTTTCCCACCGTCTTCGACCATCAAAGGGTCAATGTATCCTCATGTGCTATCAACCGAACCTGGTCTCAAGACAATTTGGGCTAACTCAAATAACACCCAAGTGCTTATATGAGAAAAGGAACCATATGTGTTTCCACACTTTGTATTTGACTGAAGAGGAATGTGAACAAAAAATCGACAAATACGTTGACGTCACCAATCTTTCTCCTATTCCTTTTGAACCTTCTTTTTACTCTACACCAGATTTTCATCAATGGTGGACAGAGTATTATAGCTCTCAAATTTTTGATGCTGATAGCCTTGCTCAGGAACTAACTGCAGCTTTCAATGATGTGCAGGAGAACTTCCAAAAAGGTACTTCCACTCATATTAAAGAAATCCAAGCTTTTCAAAAATTCTTTGAAACTATCTATAGGCCTGATGATCTTAGTCGGACTGTTCGTGAGGCTGCAGTTACTTTGCGCGAAAAGTTTTCCGCCAAACTAAATAAGTTGAAATTGCCCTCGTATGTTCGACCAGAACTACGTTATGAAGTGGCTTTCAAACTCAATCCTCCAAAATTCCCCCCACTACCAAGTGCTGATTTTGGTGTGGCTCTAAGTCCTCCTTTCCCAGACTGGTTCGTGTGTGGGAATGCTCTCAAAATTCTTCAAGAGAGTACCAAAAAACGCGCTGAACGAGTGGTTCCGACTAAGCATACCTTGGATACTTTCACAGGACATCTTCATATAGATCTTAAACATGTTCGTGTCTTGACTCCAATACCTGAAGGTCTGGATTAAGGCAATCTTTTCGACTGACTTATCTTTTCTTTATTGATATACTGATTTCAGTCTCAACTACAGCTGTTGCACGAAGGAGGAAGATTAAGGAAGCTTCTGCCCCAAAAGACTCTGGGACATCTAAAAGCAATAAACCAAGTGGGAGTGACTCCCTCGTCACTGATAAGAAGCCCACGGTACATACTTATCTCATACTCTCAATCTTGTACAATATGTGATTAGTACTCATCTTTCTCATTTTCGACTTGCCAGAGTTCGAAACCCCCAACGGGTTCGAAGCGTAAAGCTTCTTCGACCACTGGTTCGGATGGCGAAGATAAATCCCCTCCTCAAACTAGACAAGGACAGAAGAAAAAATACAAAGCTGTTACCCCTTCGAGAAAAGGGAGAAAGGCAAGTCCTTCCAAAGCTGTTTCTCCTGGTGATAAAGCGTCCTCTGAAGAGTCTCCTTTGAAAGCTGCTAGTAATGCTTTCGTTGTGGAAAGCCATAATTCAAGTCCAGACAATATTCCACCCAAGGTACTTTGGGTTTGTCCCACATATTATCTTGTGATTTTAACTAAATAATTGTACTGACACTTTACCTTGTTATTGCAGGATGATGCTGGCACTGCTACTTCCGGTTTTAAAGATCCTGGCCTCACCATTGATGTTGACAAACTTTATGGTAGTTGTCAAATTTTAACTTTCGTTAACTAAACTCCTCGAAAGTTTATTTATTTTTTTTGAATAACTTTGCTCCGTTTAACATAGGTACCTCTCAAAATCAAACTCGTGTTCTTTCACCAGTCTTTGAAGACGTTAGGCCAATTGCTACCATATTGCCTAATGAACCAGTCGAAGAAAGCCACTCTACTGACGAATCCCCACCTACCCATCAAGGCAAAAATTTGGAAGAGGATCATCCATTCTCAGGCAGCGATAATGTGAACCAGCAATCACATGACAACGAAGATTCCGCGTCGGAGAAAGATGCTATGGAAGAGATTTCTCAGCCTGAAAAACCAGTTTCTCATGGAACTTCAACTCTTGACGCAAAAACCAATCCTGAGACAACTTCGACGCCTGCCCCTGCAAAGCTTACTCCTTCAGAGCTTGAACAACTTAAGAAAACTGATCCTCTCAGTTTCTTAAAGGCCATTATGAATGTGAATACTCCTTCGCCTCCGGAGCTTAATGTTTCAACAGCTGTTACTGCAGACTCTAGTGACAAGGAAGATATTCCCAGTCTTCTTCGACAAATAAAAGAAAGATTCTTTGGGGTCAATCTTGTAGATGTTCTCAACCGGGACCCTATTAAGAGCCACAACTTAAATCAACTTCTAAAGAAAGTAGATTTGCTTCAAGTTTCCACAGAAGTTTCAGAGGTAATTGTTCTGCTGGGCTCTCTACTCGAGCAACTCCAAGCTAACATCCTTCGAAGGCAAAATGTCGAAAAAGAGTTATCTGAGACAAAGGCCTCTCATGACTCTTCATGGAATTTTGCTATGGACGCAACGAAACAAGGTGAGGCCCTCAGGCTCAAACATTCAGAAAATCAGAAGGCCATTGATGATTATGAGAAGAAAATCGGCTCTTGGAAACAAGAAATCAAAGTACTCGAGGGCAAGATAAAGGAGGCTGAAAGTTGTCAAGCAGTCCTACAAAAGTCTAATCAACAAGACTTGCTCGAAGTGGTGCAGTCAGGAATGAAACATTTCGAGACTGCACAAAAGTTAGTGCCAGAAATCGAAAGGTTGAAGAAACACCGGGCACTAATTGAACTTCGCATGTCTTCATGGGAGACTCAATATTTGAAGATCAAAAAGGATCTCCCTGAAGATTTCAACTAAATGTTTTCGATCTTGTTACTTATTGCACCTTTATTTTGTAATCGAGGCCACTGTAGACATGTAATATTTGTACGCTTGATTCCCTTTTATCTCTATCATATTTGCCATTGTTGATTTAGCAAATCTTTCAATTTCTTGTCAAGATATATCTTTAGATTTCCTACAGTGCTTTTATTAAATGCAACATGTAGAACCTGAACATCCTTCGCAGCACTCTTGCCTCTAGACTTGACGTTTCCACTTCTTCTAGCCATAATCATTATTAAAAGTGATGTCACTTTCTCCAAAACGTCGGTTTTCAGACGTGCGTGCATCAGTTTAATGATTACTTCTCAACTTCCAAGGGCGGGAAACGGCGGAAGCCATAACTTCTTCCTTTGGAAAACCAACCGCAGTCCAATCACTCATTGGCAATTAAAACCCACCCTTCAGTATTCCCCTTCTATATAAAGGGTCCAATATCACCTTTATTTCTCATTCATGCGTTTTCTCTCCAAACTAAACACAGAAAAAAGAAAACACACAACTTCTCTTTCAGAACAACTTTCTTACCTTGCAATGGCTGAACCTCTCTTCTTTAACGACATCAAAGCCCTCATTAGAGGCGAGTTCAGACTCTCTGAGGATGAACTTGTTCGCCATTTCATCACCATCGAAACCCTGTTTGTTAACCAGGAACTAGACTTCTACTTTGAGGAAGTCCTGGAGGGTGCTATTTACCCAAACATGGTGGCAGAATTCTGGATGAATGCGTCTTTACGCATAGATCCTGAAGGTAGGACCACCATTGATTCTGCTATTCGACACGCTCGTCTCAGCATTACTCCCACCACTATTGCCAATCTGATAAAATGCAATAACTCTGGTGAAGCTTTTGATGACAACAGTTTCAGCATGACTACTCATCTCATGCTGAGAACTCTTATGGACAATGACCGCTTTAGTGCCAAAGTCATCAGGATCTGGCACCAGTTGCTCGTGGGGAACTTCCAACCTCGGCGGATTGACGAAAACAACATCATGGTTGAAGACTTGGAGTTTATCCTCTGTGGTCTTCGAGGGAAGAAAATTAACATCCCTTTGATGATCTTCAAGGGACTTGTTAAAGCTGTCTCTGCCGGTGTTGACCGTCGAGGGGTTGTGACTTGTCTTCCGTACGGGAGACTCCTTAGCTATATTTTTCTTAAGAAAGGCGTGGTGAGAAGGATGCGCAGTTCTGGAGCCATGGATATGTTTGAGGCTGAACCTTCTCCCGTGTTGTCTTTGGACAATTTAAACCAAAGGATTGACTAGCAAGTTTTTACCTTAGGTTTAATCTTTTTATATATATTTATGCCTTCCTTCTTTTGTAACTTCAGATCCTATTCTTTGGATCTTTTTGTAATGAATGTATTCCCATGCTTGAAATGAAAAAGAATATTTTGGTGTCTTCTTTGATTTTTCTTTCCATAATTCTTCCTGATTGTGAAGCCATTTTGGTGCCTGACCATTTTGGCTTTTCGTAGTACCCTGGGTATCTACGTCTTTGCAATCCTTACTTCGTGCATACTTGGTTTATATCTCTTCAAATATTTCCCGTTTACTCTCAAGATCCTATGATCTTCTGCTAATTCTTCAATTTCATAAGCATTGTTCGAGAATACTTTTAAGATTCGAAAGGGTCCTTCCCAATGTGGGGACCATTTACCAAGTGCCTGATTCTTTCGATCTATAGGCAAAATAACTTTCCAGACTAAGTCATTATTAACAAAAGTTTTACCTTTCACCTTTTTATTATAAGCTCTGGACACTCTTTCCTTTTGCCTTTTTATCATTTCCAGCGCTCGAAGTCTGTCTTCGTCCAAATCTACTAACTCATTCATCATTAACTCCCAGTATACGTTGGGAGGAATGTCTGCTTGTCTTTGTATCCTTACTGATTGCAAACATATCTCAATTGGAAGTATTGCGTCATGTCCAAACGTCAGCTGGAAAGGAGTTGTATTCGTAGCTTCTTTTGGAGATGTTCGACAAGCCCAAAGTGCTTGATCTAAAGTCTTATGCCAATTCTTGGGTCTTTTTCCTACATGCTTCTTGATAAGGCCAATTATTATTTTGTTTGCTGCTTCAACCTGTCCATTTGCTTGGGCATAATAAGGTGTAGAAGTAAATAACTTGAAACCTATTTCTCTGGCAAAATCTTGCATTTTTCGTCCAGTAAAGACTGATCCCTGATCAGTTGTTATACTTTCTGGGATTCCAAATCTATATATAATGTGTTTCTGAATAAACTCAATCACCGCCTCTTGATCCACATTTGCCAGTGGTATTGCTTCAACCCATTTTGTGAAATAGTCTATTCCTACCAAAATGTATCTTTGCCCTTTGGATGACTTGGGGTGAATCTCTCCAATCAAATCTAGTGCCCATCCCCTGAAAGGCCATGGTTTTACTATTGTACTTAGTTCGTTTGCTGGAGCGTGTTGGATACCTGCATGTTCTTGGCACTCTTGGCACCCTTTCGCGAACTCTATACAATCCTTTAGCATCGAAGGCCAATACATCCCATAACGAAACAAGAGCCATTTCATTTTGTGCCCTGCTTGATGTGCACCACATGCCCCACTATGTACGTTCGACAAAGCCAAGTATGCTTCTGCTTCTCCCAAGCATTTCAACAATACCCCTTCAGGAGTTTTCTTGAACAATTCATTTCCCATCAGAAAATATGACAGGGCTCTATACTTGATTTTTCTGTCTGTATCCGTCGAAGGATTTTTCAGATAGTTAATAATTGGATTCCTCCAATCTGTGTCAGCCAATGAATCTATATTTAGTACCTCGAATTGTTCTTTATTGGCATAACCTAATTGTGAATCCTCCAGATCACTTGGCGAAAGTTTAGTAAACATTGCTCTTCCTCTTACTTCAATCAACTCTTCCAACTTTTCTTTTGATACTTTATATCCCGAAGCTAATTGAGCCAAGTCGTTTGCTTCCTGGTTATTTACCCTCGGTACATGTTTTAATTCCACGTATTCGAATTTCTTGAGCAACCTATTTGCGATGATAAAATACATGATCAAATTCTCTTTGATGCACTTGTACTCCTTTGTCAATTGTTTGATGACCAATTCGGAGTCTCCTTTAATTTCGACTCTGGTTGCCCCCAATTCTAACAAAGCCTCAAGTCTAGCAATTAAAGCCTCGTATTCAGCTTCATTATTGGAGCATGATGGACCTTCGATTTTATACTTGAGTTTTGTTGGAATTCCAT